>NC_092511.1:17735000-18335000 GCF_047511675.1 Marmota flaviventris
ACAGTTTGAATAAGTACCTACAGGCTGCTAACCTAAGTCTTCCAGCTCTGAACTCTTCTAAACTTTAGATAGTATTTACCTAAATACCAGCTGGACCTGGATGTCAAAATGCCCAATACTGTATTCACTCCAGATTTGTTCCTCCCTCCTACTCATTCTCAGGTAATGCACTATTATCTACCTGACCACCATGGCAGAAACCCAAGTGCAATTCTAGGTCTCTTCTCTATCCTTATCGCCAACATCCAATCATTGGGCTTACTGATTTTACCTATAAATTTCTTAGAAATTATTTCTTTCTCATCATCTCTACTATAACCACCCTAGTTGGGGCCTGCAGCATCTCTCATCTGGAATACAAAAAGGGAATAAGAAGTCCTTGTTGACTCCTAAAGCTACTTTCTTTTCTACTTTATTTTAAAGCAAAGTAGAACTGCCCAGAGTTGCCTGAACTTAACATGCTTAATGTTTGTATATATTGTTATACTGCTTCCTCTGCCTGGAATGTTCTTTCTCAACTTTTTATTAGATTCCTTCATTTTTCAAGATGCTGTTAAGATACCATAACCCTCAGGGAAAAAACTTCATAGCTGGGCAAAGTGGTGCATGCCTGTAACCCCAATGACTAGGGGAGGCTAAAACAGCAAGTTTGAGGGCTGCCTGGGCAACTTAGCAAGACCAGACTCTCACTCAAAGGGGGGAGGGGGGAGTTGGAGATGTAGCACAGAGGTAGAGTGCTCCTGGGTTCAAATGCCAGTACTTTATAAAGGAAAAGAAAAAAACCTTCATAAAGCCCAGGGTAGGTTAAATTCTCTCCCTCTATACTCTACAGCACCTCAACTACATTGTTATCATTGCACTTACCCAACCTATTTTTAATTTTTCTTAATGTCTTCTTCTACTGAACAGTTATTTCCAAGGGCAGAGACTATTTTACTTATCTTTATATGTTTAGTGCTTAGCACAGACTTGGCACAAGGCAGGTATAATATATTTTGTTAAAAGGAGGTAGCTATTTTCTTTCTCATCATCGCTACTATAACCAAATGAACAAGTTTTAATTTGATTTTCATCACATCATGATGCTGTTCAAAAACATTTAAGGCTTGTCACATTATAAAGTACAAATATCTTTACATTTATCCCCCATGACAAAACTCCACACTATCTACACAGTTTTATCTTGCACCACACTCCTTCCTTTTATTTACCCTCGATTCTAAACTAGTCTACTCAGCTTTCCAAACTGACCTTTTGATCTCTATCTCCCCAAACCTTTAGAACCCATAAAATTCTAGCCCTTTAAAATCAATACTTAGTAACTCCTTAGCAATTAATCTAGGATCTGTATGATATTAAAAGCATTGTAATGGAAACCTGAATAGAACAGTCAGAAATAACTTCCATGTCACCAGCAATTGAGTAGTAGGGGCAAAGCTTAGATAACTTTTTGTCCAACTCAGAAAAGATATTACATTAAGAAAAACACTGAGCTTTTATTTTCTGTCTTACCTACCTTTTGTTCCTCCAATCCAGCCTTCCTTCACCTTGAACAGCTTGAAGCTCTTCAGAAATGAGAAGGAAAGAAGTACCTAGTGTAGGATTTCTTTCCCAAAAGCTATGCTGTTTTTGTCAATCAAAATTCTAACATGAAAAAGTTCTAGATGGCCAGAATTCCAGTGAGAAAATCAATGTCCTGAAACCTTTGGTGTGTGGTCTTTTGATCCTATCATATTAACCCCCTCCTAAGTGCCCCTACAAAGACCAACTATTTGTTTTTGGAAGAAGAGGTACAATCAGGAAAATAGTAGGCACTAATGATTAGCATTAAGTCAAAAAAAGAAGAAAGTCTGACTCCGACACCTCCAAACACTCTGAAGGTAACTGTGCTACTAAAAGGGGAGGAGAAGATCACCAGTGCAAAATCTTCCAAAGAATACCTAATTCCCTCTGAGTTTTTATATTCATAACATAAGCGACTAGTGGAAGGAAAATTAAGAGGGCAAAAATAAGACAGAACAAAAAGTACAGGTAATTATTCAAAAACTTCAAAATCATTTGTAAAAATAATATAACACACTAAGGCACTCCCACTGAGACTTCTATTACAATAACCAACCAAACTACAAAATTTCAGGATTGGTTCTTAAAAGAATAAAAAACAATATTAAAGTATTCAACTTTTATTCAACTTTGCATTAGCAGAATAGAAGCTAGTTAGAAACGGAAGGTATCCTCTGTGTGCCCCACACGCCTGGCAGAGTACCTGGGACATAACATATGAATGTAGAGGGAAGAGAGAGAATTTAGATTTTTTAAAAATACTCAATAGATAACTTTGCAGGTGCTAGGGCATAGGGATAACATGAAATAGATATTTTAAGACTAACCTCTGATTTTACTGTAGTTTTGAATCCTCTGGGAACTAAATCTGGATAAATAAAACTTAACTTCATCTCTAAAGTTCTAAAATCTTGATTGAGCTTCAACTGCAATTATCAGGTCTTTATCTAAATATTCAGATAGAA
Organism: Marmota flaviventris; assembly: GCF_047511675.1. NCBI lineage: Eukaryota > Metazoa > Chordata > Mammalia > Rodentia > Sciuridae > Marmota > Marmota flaviventris. The sequence goes on from NC_092511.1 coordinate 17,737,529, forward strand.
AAACAAATTTCAAAAGTCATCCATTTGATTCCATTCAATTTGATGTCTAGTTTAGACAATCTTCAACTAAATTAAAACCACATTTTCTCAACAGAAAAAGCTTTCAGCTAAAAAAAAAAAAAAATCCTCAGGTGTACTCAGAATCAAAAAGAAACATATAACAAGATTTTCTGAGGCACTTAATACATATTTATATCCTCTAATTGTAAAATAGATGACACCAACAGAAAAGTAGCACAGGATTTGCAGCCAACGGTCATCATAATTAAGCTAAAGAAAACTGTGTTTTTCTTATCATCTTTATTCAAGTATTTCACAGCAGTTATATTACAAATTACAGTAAATGTTCAAATTCCAGAATTCAAAAATTAAATAATTTACTTCAAACTAAGGTAAAATGAAGTCAAATGTAAAACATCAATTTAACACAATTCTAAATTAAACTACAAACCCAAAATAGACCATAGTTGATGAAGTCTACTTAATCTACAAAGTAGACATACATGACTGAAACCAAATAGGACTCCCAAATCTAAGTAACCAAATGTACAAAATACAAAAGATGCAAGTACAAGCCCAAATTCAAGCTTACAATATGATTACAAATAATAATTATAATAACAATGGCATTCAGCTACGGGACCTGACACTGAAGACACCTACTGAATAGCACCATAGCTGAATCAACTTAATCAGAAAAGGGAAGAAATGACCACCCCACTCCCTAAAAGTAAAATCCAGTAAACCTACAAATACATTGGCATATGAGAAAAATCAAGTCATAAAAGGACATTAAAAAAAACTCAATCACAGGTAAGATTCAAGCTCAAAAACACAATTAACTCCACAGCCATCAGTTTCAACCCTAATGTGGTTCTATCATCTTCAAAATGCTCCCAGAGTCCCTACAGCTGAGCATGAACTGCTGGGCTGGGCTGTGATACGTATTTTACTGATCTGAGAGCAAGATTTTACACTGGAGCTTATCATTTATAATGCTCACAATAGGAAATAAGAACAGAGGTCAATTTGTACATATTTTTGCCAATGCTATACAGCAAAAATTAAGAACTCACAGAAAGGTAAACAAAATTGAGTCCACTTGGATAATTTCACAAGCTGCTTTAAACTATAGAACCACCAGGTATTTGTAAAATAAGTGAAACTGGTGTAGTGTGTTTCTTTCTTAGGGGGAAAAGGAGTCCGAAGAGTTGGTACAATTTCAGCTCATTTTTCTCCCCCTGGCATGAAATTGGCTTTCTCTTTAAGACCTAAACTGTTCAAAGTGGCAGTTCCTATACTGAGGTTGCCTCTGATTTCTCCATATACATGAAGGATAAACAAAAACAAAATCTTGATCTTTTGGAAGCATTTTAATGCCAAACATAAATAAATTTCCCTTGTCAAACTCACTGATGGCTAAAATCTTAATTAACTTGTATAAATTTAGTAATCTACTAAGAACATGTGCGTTGTTTCTTTTTCCTTTCACAAGTGCTGCTGTTACTTGAACAGAATGCTTCTGAATTAGAGTAACTGGAATAAATAGTAAAAAAAAAAAAAAAAAAAAAAAATAGTGCAGCAAGAACCTGAGACTTGCAAAAAACCCTTTTACCAGAAACTTGCTACAAAAAATCTGCTACATCTTATTTCATCAAATCTTTAAATTCTGTAACAATTTCCATCAAAATACAAAATGCTAATGTATTAGACAGTAAAATAGTTTGAACTGGTATGATGGTAATAAATACTAAAGAAAGCATGAAAATCCTCCCAATAATCAAATTAGAGGTTTCAAATAACCTCCCCTTTAAAATGGTTCATCGTTAATCGCACTTGCCCACCTTAAAAATACAGTGTGTCTACATGGATATCATCTTGAATTATATGATTAACTGAATATTATGAAAACTTCATAGACTAGGCATAAAGAAAAGAAGTAGCATTTTAGAAAAAAATGAAGCTAGAACTAGAAGGCAGTAAATGCAAAGGTAAATGCAAAGAAGCACTTGGGATTACTGCAGTAGCCTAGGCCAAAGAGTGTTTTCTGCACACTACAGACAGCCAGAGACAAGGAGACAAGTACCTTAGCTTCAGCATGTAAACGGTGGCAAAGTGATTACAGGACTCTGTAAACACTGTTGGTAACTAAAACACAAAAAGCTGAGGTAGCTCAGTATCTCTGCAGTAGTCCACGACCATGTGCCCTAATTAAAACTCAAACTACATGTGTTGCATATATTGGAAAGACACACCTGCAGCTAACAGCTATAATAAATGAAGACAGCAAGCCAACTTGTCGGCAAAATTTTCTACACTTTTTTTAAAAATTATCTGATAAAAAAATGTTACTGCACTCCCTTTGCCTCTTTGCAACTGCCTAGACTGTGTCTCCAAATTTATAGAAAGTTTTTGTAAAACTAGTAACCCATAATTAATTTTAGGTAAGTAAAATTCACAGAAATCACTCAACAAGATCCAAAATAGATTCCAACCAAAATGAAGAGTTATGAAGGTAAGCTTATGAGAAGGGATTCAAACATTAATACTGTTATTCAAGGACCATACCAGAGCTCACTTGTAATTATACAGAAAATGAATTTTATGGAGCCTCTGACAAATTCCTCTTTTCTGTTCATTTGGCAAGTCCTGGCTTTAAAACAAAACAATAACAATTTATTACACATGAAAATCATTTTTCTCTGGGAACTCGAAGAACTATTAAATTGCCTCTGACAGAAGAATGGCTACTATCCATTCTCTGGTCATCACTGTCAGCAATAAGGAGAAGTGTGTGAGTTTTTGTTATGGACTGTGCATTATTTATCATTGTTTTATCACATGTTTCTTACACAGAAACAGACCATACAGGAAAACTTACCATTTTTAGTATATTATGTGGTTTACTCAGTGTCTTGATTGAGCTTTGAGAACAAGACAGGCATTAATACCAAAACATTAGTTGTCTCTTAATGATGCAGAGTATTGAAACTTATTGTCAAGGTTGTAACCAAAGAAAATATTTTAATTTATTTGCTACAAACGAGCTCATCCATTTAGCCTTATCTTTCTCAAATGAATAAAAAGGCACATTAAAGGCAGTTCTAAAGAGCCTAATCTAATTCCATCTGGTTTCTTCAGTTTCCCACCAGAATATATCATAGCCAACTTTAAAACAGGCTTCAGTCCATTACCCAGAGAGGGGGAAATATGATAAGAGATAAAAAGGAAAAAGAAGGGGAAAAAAAAAAAAAGTGAAACCCAAAAAACAGGTTGCCCACTGTTTAAACAATCCAACACAGTTAGAACTGCCCACCCAGCTTCCTCCTGCTGCTGGTCTGCTCCCTAAGAGAATCTCCAGAAGACAGTGCACGAAAAGGAGGAGCAGAAGCAAAAGCAGTTTCTGTAGCACCAAAATCTCCAAGCTGTGGGGTTGTATTTTTTTATTTGTGGAAAATACAACAAGTTTCTGAAGTTCTGTTTGGTTCTTGTAGGCTGGTTGGTTTCAGGTACCTGAGACAATAGCACCAAATTCAACAGAGAGAGAGAATGAGTGAGAGAGCACTTTACACCAAGGCTCTGCACATAATTGGTGCAATTTGAAAGTGAATGGCTCAGAAGACTGCTCTGTCAGGAGCAGATTGGAGAGGATCAACCACTCATCTTGAAAAGTTCATAGGAATGTCTCAAACATATGAACTGTTCTTTCCATCTCCTGTAAGAGAAAGAAATGCTTGTTACCTATTAAGGGAAAGACAAAGGTACTCCTCATTATGGATTAAATTCACATTAAATGTTTAGAGAAAAAATCTGAGATAGAAGTTCAAGTTGGAACATCTTCCTGATTACAATACCTCAGCTACTCTGTAAGACAATCTGCCCTAGGCAATTCCAAGTACCTCCTATTTGATATTTAGGCAAATGAGGATGATGAAGCTAGTTAACACTCTATGAGTAACTTGGCAGTAATATAAGAAAGAGGTACAAGTCATATGAATATGAGAATGAAGATGGTGATAATAACAATCAATGAGAAGCTTATTATGCCAGATATTGTACTTAGAAATAGACACACACGTGCACACACATAAATACGTAAACGCAGTAGACACACAAGACATATTTATATGTAAATATATAAAAACTTTTATATATTATTTAACTTCATTTCTACAATAACATCTAAGGTTGAAGATAGACAATACTATGAGCCCCATTTCATAGATAAAGAAAGTGAAGCACAGAGGGGCAATCTGAATAAGCCAATAAGTGGCAGGGTCAGAATTTGAAGACAAGCAGACTCACTTCAGAGCCTGAGTCCTATATTCTATTAACTCCCAAAGCAAATTAAATGAAGTGCAGCAAAGTATATGCCAAGAAATAGAATGTACCCTGTTCTCACTCTATCTCCTCCAACCAGAGCCAAAAAAAGGTGGTGATGGGGAGAGACAGAACGAGTGGCAGCCATTACTGCTGGTTCTGCTATTAATTCCCTTTCTCCTTAAACTAGATTCCAAATCTCATTCTGAAATATTTCACTGCGAAATGATGATTCAATTCAAGCTAGTGAAACCACAACCATTTGAACAAAAGTTCTAGAATAAAAATGTAAATAACTGTACTCTGTATGCGTATTTCACTAAGATGGGCAAATGTCAAATACATCTAAGATATCTGGTTTTCTTTTCTCTCTTTAAATAGCTCCAATGAAATTCTATTCTACATCTCTGTAGAACTAATAGGCTATACTAACAAATTATTGTCTGATCAACAAGTTCTTCTGCATGATCAATTAAAATCAGTCCTGCTAAACATTTTATTATATTACACAACATAGTTTAGCTTTGTAAAAATGAAATTCATAAAAATGTGGTTATAATTTTGAAAGTTCTCATTTTAATTCTATTACTCTTTATTACACATGAGAAACAGCCATATTTTCTAAGTATAAATCTTTAACATCTTTACCAAAAGAAATTACCCTTGGGAACAGGTACTTTATCATATTTTACATCCCAAATACCTGGCACAGTAGCTGGCACTCTAGGTTACTCAATAAATAATTAATAGCCAGACCATAACAAGCAAGTGAACCAACAGAATCTAAACCATTTATTTCAGTGTAGGTAGGGGATTATAGTTGCTCAAATGATCTCAAAAATCAGAAGTGTGGTTTAATGATGCAAATTATATGAACAGAGCTAGAAGCTCATTCATAAGGGAAGAACTTCCCTATGGTTCTTTAAAAAAAAAAAAAAAAAGGAATGGTCCATCTCTAAAAGTCTCTTAAGCAAAAATGTAAGTACTGATTCATGTGGCTATTTTACAGGACTAGTTTGATTAGATGAGATTACTTTTAGTTCTCTTCCAACTATTAATGATGTGGCAAATGGGTTTCATTGGCCCTGCTATCTTCTTACATCAGCAATAACTGCCTATGGAGCAATGGAAAGGATTATGGAGCCACACAACATCCAACAGGCCCAAGTGGCATGTTCAGAGAACTGTGACATTCTGTGTATTCAACTACCCAGAACCATAGATTTCTGTCTTTTGACCAACAAGGAACCCCAAGTTACTTCTTTTCAAAGACAAAACAGCACAGAAAGGCTTTATTCAAACTATAACCTATAATGATTCTTCTAAAAATCTTTACGACTTTCTTGAGCTAATGAAAAATAACAGACTTAGGAAAAATAACTTTTTTTCTCTTTTCTTCAGGACACGTAACAGCACATATTTATTTATTACATAGATGAACTAAGCACTTACCTCTACAAGTTGTGATTTGTCATAATCTTTACGATGACGATAGATGCACTGACTAAGAAGAGAATATAATCTCTCAAGCTGATCAACTGTCAAATTGTTGCTTTTATCTACCAACAAATCAAGCAATTTCTAAGAAAAATTACAAGAGAATAAAAAGTAGTTTGATTTCCCTGGTCAAACAGAAACAATTACATTCAAATAGATAAAGAGCAAACATCATAAAGTATAAAAGTGACATCTGAGGTTAGAAGATTCTAGGGCTTAGTTATTACCAGGACCATTCCCATACTTTCAACCCCTCAAAATGCATATAACTCTTCTTTAGTAGAAGCCCTGAGACAATTATATCCCTGGTTAAATCAGAAAATTTTGAAAAATAATTTTATTCAATGCCTACAAATATTCAAAATCCTTCCATTCCTTTAGAACTGACTGGGAATAGCTAAGCTTACCTTCAATCTCTCACGATCAACTATAAGAGGTGGCACAGGCTCAGTCGGCTCTTCTGGAACCAGTTCCAGGCTTGTTGTTTTTGCCTGCTCTAAAATTAATTTACGATATTTCTTTACTTTAGAAGCACCTAAAATTAAGGGGGAGGGGAAATGCAATGCAGCAAGTAAAGTTAAGAAAAATAAGTCTTATGCATCTATAAATTCTTTTACCCACCACACCTCCTTTCTGGGATGAGGAAGATTATATTCTTTAAATGATAACTTTTTTTTCTGTTTAAGAGTACGTAATCCAAACTAAAGAGAACTAAAACACAACTATGAAAGCCAAGACATACTAGGATACAGTCTAATAAGCATATACATTAAAAGGAATAGAAAAGCAATCTTTGCCTCTATGTATTGACTTATAAACAGCCTTCAACTCTCTTCATGGTTGCTATCATTTTAAAAGTAGAAGCTTTCAAAACTAGATAAAGGAAGAAAGCAACCTAGAAAAGCAGACACTGAATGGGGTCAGCTTGTCTACACGTTAGCTTCCCAACCTAAAATATTTTCCTCAACATTACATGATATTTAAAAAATTTTTTTTTCTATTATATTGCCTAAATTCTATTAGAGACTGGTCTGAGTTATGACATTTTTTATAAAAATATAAACCCATTATAAGTGTAACAGGGCTGCTAATCTTTCCTACCTTGTAGTAAATTAGTATAACCTAATTACTTTCCTCCTAATACATTGCTGTGACTAATCAGACTGAAAAAAAAAAAATAGAAATTTGGGGTAAGTAAGCTTAATTTCACAGTTCCGGGCACTTAGAGGAGTAGGGAGGCCACAACACTATGTCCCCCAAAGTAGGACTACTCTGGAGACTGACAGGGAAGGAACTTAAAGAAAACCTGGGCTGTTTCAGAAGTTCACACAGGACCTGGCTCATGTTAGGGACATTAAGAGGAAACTTCCTCCCCTGTCCTCCATTGATCCTTTTACTCACAAGTCTTTAAACTCTTCCTTCTTCTCCTCAAAGCCCGCTCTATAAATAAACAGTAAAAGAACCCAAGTGTTGCCTTTGACAACATGACATGTATGGTGATATATCAGAGAAATTTTATATTTCAAGCAGCCTTTAAAGTGAAAGGTTTGCCAGGCATGGTGGCACACTCCTGTAATCCCAGTGGCTCAGGAGGCTGAGACAGGATGATCCGCGAGTTCAAAGCCAGCCTCAGAAAAAGCAAGATGCTAAGCAACTCAGTGAGACCCTGTCTCTAAATAAAATACAAAATAGGGCTAGGGATGTAGCTCAGTGGTTGAGTGCCCTTGAGTTCAATCCCCGGTATTTAAAAAAAAAAAAAAAAAGTGAAAGGCTTGATAGTCCAATTAACATATTCCAGGAGTTTTTTCAAAGCTATACTGATCCTCTTTATTATATCCATGAATTCTAGAGGTCTGAGAATTCAGATTAAGAACCACTGCATTAAGTAATACTGTACTGATAATTCCAAATGAAAACTTCAGGTCACACTTTTTTTTTTTAATTTTTAATGAATGGCTCTTTTTTTAAAAAAAATCATTTTTTTATTGTTGTTGTTTATTTTTTATGTGATTATGGGGATTGAACTCAGGGCCTCATGCATTCTAGGCAGGTGCTTTACCTCTGAGCTATCTCCCCAGCCCAAGTCACATTTTTGTACAACAATATCTTTAAAGCTTTCAGATTGAACATAACATTAATTTAAGCAAACTTAACTAAAATTGCTAGAGAAGTAGTGTCAAAATGGACTCCTCTCCCTGTACTCATTCTACCTGATACCGCAAGTTTATCCCTCTTTTCCACCCTTTTCCATTCATTACTTAAATCTCACTTTAACACACTTTTTAAGTTCTAAGAAAGCCCAGAATAAATACTGTTCTTAAAATTAATTTCTATTATTAAATATTGAGAAAAAATAAAAATTCTCAACAAGGAACATTTAAGAACAGCAAATCTCTTTTTACCCATTTTTTTAAACTGACAAGACTCTGAATAACACTTTCCTACTTCCAAATTCTACTATAGGGCTTAAAAAAAATGGTAGGGAGCTGGATGCCTGTAATCCCAGCAGCTCAGGAGGCTAAGGCAGGAGGACTGTGAATTTAAAGCCATCCTCAGCAAAAGTGAGGCACTAAGCAACTCAGTGAGACCGTGTCTCTAAATTTAAAAAATACAAAATAGGGCAGGGGATGTGGCTTATGGCTGAATGCCCCTGAGTTCAATCCCTGGTACCAAAAAAAAAAAAAAAAAAAACTGGTAGGGAAAAATAGTTCTCTCATGGCCCAAATCCTTGTGTACTCTATCCAATTTACAAAATATACAAATTCAAGATAACCTAATATTCCTGTCCAGGAAGAAATGTGTTGAACAAGGTAGATATCCATACAGTCACAAGAAATCAAGAGCAAGCAGAATGCTCCGATTCAATGGGAACAAAGTAAAACTGACTGTGAAAGTTCTGTGTCTTTCTTCCAGTCTTGGCGTTACAAACCAATGGACATCTCTCAGATTCAACTGCCTAGAATAAGCCAACCTTAGCATGTTCCAGTAACCACAAGAGGCAATAATTATAAAAGACTTACTATAATGCCTGTAACAAGACCATTTTTGAAGTTTAATTTATAAGACGAATAACCAGGCTTGAGGAGTATCAACAACTACTGCCAAGTCACATGACTATGATGAATCAAAGTGATGGTTTAATCTAGGTCTGCATGATTCTTTCTAATATACTATACTGCTATAGCCACATCTTCTCTGTCCACTTGACCCTTTCTAGTAATTCTTCTGTTGTAATTCCATCTTCCTAACACCTGTGGATTTACTCAGCTTTTAGTCATATATCGCTTAGGATAGTGTAATAATCACCCAAGAGACAGAAAAGTGAGCAGTCATGAAAACAGTGCATTTTGGATTCTAAAACCTCTGAAAAGTTCAGTAAAACTTAATGTGCATGTGCATACTCTTCTCAAAAGGAGGATGAAAGTATAATTATTCATCAACTACTACTACTAGAAATCAGATAAATTTTGCAATGAATTAACTCCGGAGTTTAAACCTTCAGAAGATGTTTTAAAATATTAGCTTTACCTTCTTTATCCAATTCTGCATCTTTAACCTCCACATCAGGGCCAGGTTCTAATTTCTCAGTATTGCTACATTCTGGTGCCTCTAGTTTCTCAGGATCATCTCCATGATTTTCATTTGAAATTTCTGGTTTTTCTTTTAACTGGTTTTCCAGGACAATCTTTTGTTCTGAACTACATTTATCTCCACTACTACAGAGAGGAATGACATCAACTTTACCATTCTGACATTCCAGAACAGGTATTCCTTCAAAACTGTCAGTGGAGGCCTCACCATTCAGACAGCTGCCCTTAAGAAAAGGCTCCTTCCTAGATGTCTGTTCTGGATTAAGAGTACTGCTGCTGTGGATGAGCAGAGATTCATTTGAACTTTCTTCTTCTGTGGATGCAAAGTTCTCTTTAGTGCCTGCTCCGTTGTTTAGCCTCTGGCCCTGGTCCATGTCCATGATGTCACACGAGGATTCATCATTGGTCATAGATAAGTCCCCAGTCTCTTCTCCATTTTCCTCATGGCAATCAGTGCTTACCTCAAACTCTCCATTCTCTAGCAATTTTCTGTCCTCTGTATGGTTCTCATAGTCTGCAAATTTGGTATCCTCTTCGTCTTTTTTTAAATTATTAACTTTTCTTTTCTTAATAATTCCTTTGCCCCACTGTGATCGTCGCCTTGATTTTCTCCGTACCCGAACTGTTTTATGAGGAAGGAAAAAAATATGTATAACTTGGAATGTAATATCTAGTTTACATATGTTTATTAAAAAGGACCAAAAAGAAGGTAAACCCATACTGGTCTAACACACAAACAAAAACTCTTGGCTCTTGACATCCATGCTGACTAATCCTCAAAACCTATAAGCAGAATGGGTATGAAGTCAAGATCAACTCTGCAGAATGGAAACTAAAAATTTTGCTTCCTGTTATGAGTTTGAGTTTACTCAGCACTAATCTTTTCTATTACCTTAGATTCTACGTTAGAGTGGTTCCTAACTTTCAACATCTAGGGGCCAATCCTATAATGTATACATTTGGGGAATGATCACATTACCAAGATTCCCAGGAAGTTTGAGCCACAGCCCTATCTTTCCACCAGAAAGGTAGATGCTTTGCCAGCAAGATCAAGAGATGGTTTCTAAACCATGAAGGGAAATGAACACAAAAGCCAATATAACATGATAAAATAGTTACAGATATCCCCACAAAGAAATCTCCATTGTCTCTCATTCCAGAAAAAGGAATCGTCCACAGTACACATGATTGTGGATAGAAACCAAAAGCCATATCAACTACTAACTTCCTTTAAGACAAATGGCAGCATCAGTTTCTTACAAAGTTACCTAATTTAAGACAAATCTGGCAGCATCAGTTTCTTACAAAGTTACCTAAGGAAAACCAAGTCCTCCGCTATCAAAGTTGTTGTGACATTAACAAAATATCAAAAACAAACATTCAGTCAGTTGTATAAAAGTGAGATCTATAAAAGTTGTAAAGACTATACTCTTAAGATGATATAAACTAAAATGTGGTCTGTGAATAAAGGTGGAGCTTCTAGGTGATAATGGACCCCAAAATTTTTATTTCCTTTATGTATGTCAAAGGTAGTTTGATTAGGCAATCTACCCAGCTGGACTACTCGCACTGTTTAATAAGGACTTGTAGTCTTCCAGCAGTGCAGAGTATGTTTACATACTGCTTTCAACCTTTTACTTTAACCCCTACTGTGTCTGTAAAGACACCAACATATTAATAAGGAATGGATACATTTAGTTATAAATATGAGTATAGCTACCAAAGATTTCTCATATCATCTCTAAAATTCAAGTTATTTAATCATTTGGCTCGAAGATTATTTTCCCTTCAAAACTACGGTATCATTAGAACTCTTCATTTTTCCCCCTAATTTCAACTTTTATAATTTATAGTGATATGGTTCCTCCTAATTCCTACTTTTATAATTTATAGTTATAGGGTAATTGGGATGAACAAGAAAATTTATTATTTTACTGTTAAAAGCTGACACACAGGTTCAGGTGACAGGCATCTGAACCAACCCACTAAAAATAGAAAAAACTTAATCTAATTCACATTAAAAACTAAAGAAAGACAGTTATCTTACTAGGACTCAACAGGTGGAGCTGTTGGGTTGTTGCTATTGACAATCCACTACTGACACTGTAACCTCTCCTATTCTCAAGCCAAATAACCAAAAGCACTAGAGGGTCCCTTTCTCTTTCTTAAGCCATGGGTCTCTAGGGCAAAAAGAGGCTCAACTCTACCAAATTGAGAGCCAGCTCAGTTTATTTACACATAGAACACAAATCAAAGGTCAGAGCCCCATTGAAATGAGTTTACTTCTAATGCTTTCATCATGGCAAACAACAGAGAAAACGTTCTTATTCTTTGGAAGAGAAAAGAGGTATTTCCTCCTGCTTAATGCATTATTTCTAAGAACTACTAGAATTTTGGTAAAAGAAAGAAGGGAGGGAAGGAAGGAAGGGAAAGAGGCTGGGAAGAAAAAGAAGGAAGAAAGGGAGAGAGGGAGGGAGGGAGGAAAGAAGGGGGAAAGAAAGAAAGAGAACTGATCACATAAGCTCTACAAGAATATAGATTTTTGTTTACTCTGCTGTATCGTCACAATTCCTGGCAGGAGCATGTGTACTGGTGGCTCTACTCCTTCATATGCCACTTCCTTTATCAAGGGTGCTATGTGTGAAAAGTTCATTTAGAGACATAATCTTCAGAGTCAATTTTTATAATATCACTGAGCTTGTTTCCGAAACCAAGACCTGTCTCTTAGGGGACACTTAGATTTATGATTTGAGTAAGTTAGCGTAAAACAGATAAATAGTGTGTCACATATGCCATCTACTGGTAAAACAAAACTCTCATCTATAGATTAAAATAATATTTTTAATATTTAAGGAAATTAAACTTCTTAAAGCAAATATTCAATGCATTTTCATTAGTAGATATTTAAATAAAAATGCAAAGAATGTAAAGGATTTCAAAGTTAAATAAATTTAAGTGCAATATTACACAATCCAGGTCACGATCTGAGACACAACTAGGCCAAATAGCTTTAATCAATTTCAGGCAACTAAATGCACCTTTAAGCCCTTTCTCAAATTGACCTATGAATACCATCCAAAGAGGGCAAGTTTTTTAAAAAGTGGGTATGACTCATTCATTCAAATTTCAATACCACTGAAGAAAGATCATATTAAAATTAGCTTTGTTAACTTTTCTTTCTTTTTGCAAAACTGGGGATAGAACCCCAGGTCTCACACATTACTAGGCAAGGGATATACCACGGAGCCATATTCTCAATCAACAGAGCAATATAATCACCATTAACCAGAAGAAGAGTAGGCATCTTCCAGGGCATGCTATTTTCAGTAAAACAGAAAGATTACACTAGAAAAATGTTGTGTTTATTAACATTTGTCTTAGAAATATTATAGACCACACAAGCACAATGGTGCATGCCTATAATGCCAGCAACTGGGGAGGCTGAGACAGGAGGATTGCAAGCTCTAAGCCAGCCTAGGCAACTCAGCAAGATCCTATCTCATAAGAATACAGAAAAAAAGAAGAAGAAAAAAAGGCTAAAAGTGGGGACTGGGAATGTAGTTCAGTAGTAGAGTGCCCATGGCCTGTATACCACAAAAAAAAAAAAAAAAAAAAAAAAAATTATAGACCAACATAAATAATTAAAATGAGGAAAATCTAGAACACTGAATTTTCTCTCTAAACACATCACACCAAACTAAACAAATAATGAAGGGTGTGCAGATTTTTCAAAATGAGCACAAAATATTCTTTCAGAAGAATCAACAGCCTATTGCCAAATCAGTCACCTTCATATGAGTTTTCATTTCTTACTAATTAAGAGAGCACCCTGCACCGCGTGCAACAAGATGTGGGTGATGAGGACAAGGGTGGATAAAAAGTTGATCACCTCCATATCTCGATCCAAAAACCAAAGTTGAACACCGAAAACATTTAACTCTGGCTCAATTTATAACAGCAAGTACTGAAAAAGTATAGAAAATGACAAATAAGTTTAAGGAAGTATATTTCTGATACAGTATCTTATCCCACCAACTTTACCTCTGGAAAGATAGAAGATTAAGAGCTGTAGAAAAGCTGCTGCACTTCCGTTTATGCTTCCTGACAAATATGTACCATTCTCAGCTGTTCCCACTGGTGGACAACATGGTCTCAAATACTCACATGCACATTTATTTGCAGAGTTGTGCCAGACATCCATTGGATTTCTTTGTTTGTGCCGAAATGCCTCTTCAACTCTAGTTTCTGTCTTCCGAGCTCCAGTGCCATGAGGATTTATTTGTTCTGCTGTTACCGATAAGCCTGCAAGCAGAAGATAAGCAATACCTATTTAAATATTCTCAGCTACATAAACCAATGAGGTTAAAAAAAGTCTGAAATACAAAACTGAATTTTAAAGTCATTAATTATACTTGGACAGTTTGTAATTCTGATGGAAATAGTGTCTTTTGTTTTAAGATGGGAAAGAAACTAGATATAAAATCATAAAAATAAAACACCTGCCAGGCTGTGCTTACATTCAATCCCCAAAAGAACCCTAATTTTACTCATTTTAATTCACATAGGGATACATTTCACATTATGATTGTGGGACAATAAGATTATGCTTTGTCTAAATGTCATGATCTCTGCCATCTTAGAATGCACAGTAAGTATTTACTGGGCCACTAAATTCCAGTCCCACAAATTGTTTCAATCTGATATCTGCCGCCTGTCACAGCACACTGCGGTATGTTTGGTTTTCCTGCATTATCTTCCTAAGAGTAACCATTCCATCTCAATTTCTTTAGTAGAATCTTTTCTTCCATGTGGTCTCTAAAATATCGGTGTCTCTCAGCACTCCCTATAAACTCTTTTCTTCTTACTCTAATCTACACCTTTCCCCATGAAGCCTCACTTATGTGTTCAGCTTCCACTGCTGTTACATAATAATTCTCACATCTGTTATTTTTAGTCCAAAGATCTCTTGACTACTGGCCCATCCATATATTCCACAGCCTACCTGATAATTCCAAATGGGTATCCTAAAATGTTTGTCCTTAAATATTCTCAATCTAGCTTGGTGGTATAGGCATCTACTCATCCAACCAGTCATATTTCTTCCCTTCACAATGCCCTCTATCCCTGCAGGGACATCTCTCTTACGTTCCTCTTGTCTAATTCCACTTGCACTACATTAAAAGCCTGGACTACGTCAACAGCTTTTTCCCGAGGCAATTTTACTGAGATACAATTACATAACATAAAAACAGCCTGACTTAAGCATACAGTTAAATAATTTTTACCAAATGCATAGAGCTGTACAATCATCACAGCAATTAAATTTTAAATGACTGTCCCAGACAATACCACTTGATTTTTTTGACATCACAGACTTGCCATTTTTAGGCATTTCACATAAAGGAATCATACAAGGTCTTTTGTGATTGCTTTCTTTTGCTTAGCATAATGCTTCTCAAGTTCACCCATGTTGTACTGTGTATCAGTACTTTGTTCCTTTTTTATTACTGCGTAGTATGGATATACTATAATTTGCTCACTCATTCACCAGTTGTCTGTCATTTGGGTTATTTCCAGCTTTTGGTTATTATGAATAATGTTCCTACAAATAGTTATGTACAAATTTTTATGTGGGCATATATTTTCATTTTTCTTGGGTAGATTCCAAGGAGCAGAATCACCGGGTCATAGAGTAAATCTATGTTTAACTTTTTAGAAATTGCCAAACTGTTTCCCAAACTGGCTCCAACAGCATTGAAAATGATCTCTCATTTTCCTGCCCTGATACATTGAGACCCTACTATTTCTTACTACCAAAGTAATTTGACCAATTCACTCCACTGCTTAACATCCTCGATAACTTCTACTGCCCATGACAATGGATTTTCAAACTTAAAGGCACACAAAAACCACATCAATAATTTGTTAAAATGCAGATTTTTGGCTTAATATTCTTTTTTTTAACTTTTAAAAAATATTTATTTTTTATTTATAGTTGAACACAACACCTTTATTTATTTATTTTTATGTGGTGCTAAGGATCAAACCCTGGGCCTCACAAGCACTAGGTGAGCGATCTACCACTGAGCCACAACACCAGCCCCTTGGGTTAATAAATCTAATTTGCTAGCTCTAGGATGACTCATGTAACAGGTGTATCCACACATTTTGAAAAAAACAGGACTTACAGGACTTTATCCCATAAGTCCAAGCTCCTTAGCATGACAATGATACATTCAAATTACTGAAGATTTATTATATACCAGACACTGTCCTAGGGATTGGATTAGGACAATAAAAAAGACATTCACAGTACTTAAATTCTCAGTAAGGAAGAGATAGCAAAAAAACAAACAACATAGCTGGGTATGGAGGCACAATCCTGAAATCCTAGCAGCTAAGGAGGCTGAAGCAGGAGGATAGAAAATTTTGAGGCCAGCCTCAGCAACTTAGTGAGGCTCTAAGCAACTTAGCAAGACCTTGTCTCAAAATAAAAAATAAAAATGGCTAGGGATGTGGCTCAGTGGTAATGCATCCCAGGGTTCTATCCCCAGTACCAAAAAAAAAAACCCCACCATGATGCCAAGTACAACCATATCCTATACTGGATTAGGGGGCCAGAGAAGGGCTCCATAAAGAGATAGAAAAAAAGTTTCTTCATAATTTTTTATCCTGGAGCCAGTTCACCTCTTAAGCCCTGTTTCCCAGTATTCTGTATATTTTTAGTAATACCAAACAGTTTAATGTTTTTCCAATACACCAGGCTACTTTATGCCTCTATGCCTTTATATTCGTTATCACTTTGAACACCTCCTCCTGTCACTGCCTTCCTTCCCCGGTCTACTGGAGGCTATGCTCCTATAGTCACTCTTTGCATTCTAATCAAAATGCTGGGTTCCTGATCAGGAGGTCTCTCTTCTCTGTGCAGTACACATGCTTCAACCAGTGCATGTAATGTCCTGTACTTGCTTTGCTTTACATTCTCTCTCTCCTATTAAAGTTCAAGTTCCTCAAGCACACAATTATAAATCAAACAAATCACATTTGCTAATTTTGTGGGGGTTTTTGGTTCTGGGAATTGAACCCATCAGTGCCTAACCAATAAGCCACATCCCCAGCCCTTTTTTGTATTTTGAAACAGGGTCTGACTGCTGAAGCTGGCTTTGAACTTGGACTCCTCCTGCCTCAGCCTCCAAAGCCACTGAGATTACAGGTGTGTACTGCTGTGCCTGGCTAATCCTGTGTTTCTAAGAACAAAATTGCACATTAGCTTCAAAAGGGAAGAAAAAAAAAAGTATTCCTAAAACATTTTTTTTAAGGTCTCAGTGAACTGATGAAAACTAAAACCTCTTCAGATATGGAAGCACATCTAATACCTAAATCTTCTAAAAAGAGATATAAATGATCAACAAAGTTGTATATTTGTAAGAGATTTCACTAAGAAACACTTTATTTCTGTACTATGCACTTGCACTGAAATTTTCATAGAAGGTAAAATTTTTAAATTCGTGAGTATTTACATGATACATATTAGTATAATAAATTAAGTAATGAGCATAATGTTATTGTCTGAGAGAAGGAATAAGTTCTGGTGTTCTATGGTATAGCAGGGTGAATATAATTAATAATAATTCACTATATATCTCCAAATAGTTAGAAGAGAGGAGTTTGAATGTAGTCACCATAAAGAAATGATAAAAGTTTAAGGTGAGGGACATGTTAATTATCCTGAGTTAACCCAGTGTATACATGAATTAAAACATCATGTTACCTCATAAATATGTATAAATATTATGTGATTAAAGGAGAACTGAAATAAACTTCTTTAGAAAAGATATTTAGGGCTGGGGCTGTAGTTCAGTGGCAGAGCACTTGCCTAGCATGTGTGAGGCACTGGGTTTGATTCTTAGCCCCATCTAAAAATAAGCACATAAAATAAAGGTATTCTGTCCATTGACAACTACCAAAAGAAGAAATAAATAAGTAAATAAATTAAGTACAGGTTAAACTTCAAAATACATTATTTTCATATACCAGAATTCCCAAAGAAATATCATTCAATAACTCTTAGTGTGAAATAGGTAAGACTTCAGAAGCAAGTTTATTTTCACAACTTACCTCTTTTTATTCTTGCTTCTTTAATTTCTTCACAGAGTTTATTAAATTCCGGATCTAATTCAGCTGCAATGATGGCATGTGCAGTGTCCTTCAGGGTACAAGCTCTGTGTCTAATTATTTTATCTGTTTAAAAAGGTGATAAAATTTATTATAGGCACAAATGAAATAACATTAACACAGGACATCTTCAAAAGAGAAGCAAAAGTACACAAACATTTAAATAAAAAATTTTAAAAAATAAATGTTACACAATGAAGTTAATAATTTTGTGAAAAGTGAACTTTTAGAACCTCAAAGTACTAAGCCTATTAAATAAATCATTATCTCAAACACATATGGATTTTTTTAAATTTCTGGAAATAAAAATGATTTTCAATAAAATTATAAACAGAATTCAGAGGCTCTTCATTGACACCCAGTTCTAGATACATACTAAAAACTCAGAAAAATCTTAATTTTCCCTACCAGTTAAAACTGGTCAAAACTGTGCCAAAGAATATGATATATCCTAAGGGAGACCTATTAACAAATATAGAAAGACTCTTTAAGGGGATAGAGCTCAGACCTGGGTTCAATCCCCAGCACCACAAAAAAACAAAACAAAACTCGTTAAGCTCAAGTGTCCAAGACAGTATATAAACTATATGCAGATTAAGAAGAGAACTACAAAAATGGTTCTAGGTAAACTATAAAAATGGCACTAAAAAGAAGAATCTCTGCTCCACAAGGCCCCATTCATGAATAAAGACAATGTCAACAGTGCCCTCTAGAGATGTGCGACTCAGACATGTGAAAAGGTGAGAAAATACCTCAAGGAAACTTATTTGCTAATAGTATTGAGAATCCAAAGTCAAAAATATCATCTTCTTTTTCTTCTCTTTCAAAGGCATTATATATGGACAAATATTTAAAAAGATCTTTTATTTACAACATTCCTAATTAGAAAGTTTTATCAGCTCATTGTAGAAATCTTATGAAAACAAATGTTTACTGCTAAAGGTGTTATTTCCTTTTGACATATTTTCTCTAACTATCCATTCATTAATACTGTTAACTGAACCAGAAAAGGGTGGATTACACAGAAATGAAAAAAAAGAAAGAAACAGATGCAGTCCCAACCTTCAAGCTTTTCATACTAGATAGGAAAGTGCTGTTAAACAAATTATTTCTCATACATACATGTAAATATCTCCCTCTTTAAAAAAAAAAAAAAAAGAGCTATAAAGAAAACTTATGGGTATTGGTTTGAGTGACAATTTCAACTGGTCAAATCAAGATGAGCCTCTCTGAAGAAGAGACCCTTAGGCTGACACATGGAACATTCATAGAGGAGCCACGGCAAGACCAGAGAGAAATCAATGCAGGTTCAGGCAATACCATGGGAGAAAATTCTGGAGTGAAAAAAAGCTAGGAGATTTTAGAAACTGAAATGTAGTCTATATGGTAAGAATATAATAAGCAAAAGGAAATATAGATTTTAGCCTACAAGCAATGAAAAATAATTTAAAAGATGTGAGCAAAGAAATAACAGGATCCAAGTTTACATCCATGAATGTTTACTCTGGGCTTGTGCCTGGAGAATGGATTGAGAAGAGTCAAGACACAAATCCATAAGCATAATCACAAGGCCCATTTTCATCTGGGGCAATGGTGGTGGTGGTGGTTGTAATAATAAAGGAAGAAATTATTATTGACTTGGAAAGTGCTCTCAATGATAACTTTGGTGATAAGGCAAAAGAGGTAGTAAAATAAATATCAAAGATGATATTTACTTCTCCTAGCTTCTTATATGAAACATGGGGGATGGAAGTACTATTTATAAAGATGGAAAAAACTACAAAGTAAGAAGGAAAAAGGGATAAAAAGGGTAAACATTAGTTTAAAAGTTGTGGCTATTTCAGTTTTGCGATGCCTAAAAAATATCTCAATGGCCAGACATGGCCAGCGACTGGAGAGGCTAAGGCAGGAGGATCACAAGTTTAAGGCAAACCTTCACAACTTAGGAAGGCCCTCAGCAATTTAGCAAGACCCTGTCTCAAAATTAATAATGATAAAGGGCTGGGGGATGTGGCTTAGTTGTAAAGTGCCACTGGGTTCAATCCCTAGTACAGCAGGGGAAAACCTCAATGGAAACATCACATAAGCAAATAAATATAGATCTCAACAATTCTTGTTATGACGAAAGAACCACAATGATTTTGTAATCTATCTACTATTACCATATTGTATCTTCTCTAAGTCTTTTTAATCTCCTGGGATACAATAGATACATAATAAACTGCAAATATATAAAGTATATAATTTGATGTTTTGATATAAGTCACATATCCATAACATCATCACTATACCCAAGATAATGAATACATCACCACCAAAAGTTTTCTTCTGCTCCCCTATTTTCTCTCCCTCCAACCTTTCCTATCACCTTCCATTCCCAGAAAACCACTGACCTTTCTGTTACTATAAATCAGTTTATAACTTCTATAATTTTTTTTTTTTTGTGTGTGTGTGTATGTGTGTTGAGGGGGGGAATCTCTCATTATATACATATTTGAGTATATACTAAGAAGTAGGATAACTGGATGAAATGGTGGTTCCATTCCAAGTTTTCTGAGGCATCTCCATAGTGCTTTCCAGAGAGGTTTCACCAATTTACAGTCCACCAAATCCTCACCAACAGTGTTACTTTTATTCCTGATAATTGCCATTCTGACTGGACTAAGATGGAATTTCAGTTTAGTTTTAATTTGCATCTCTCTAATTGCTAGATATGTTGAATAGTTTTCATATATTTGTTGACCATTCGTTTTCATATATTTGTTGACCACTGATTTTCTATACACTGATCCCATTTATTGTGTTATTTTGGGGTTGTTGGGGTTTTTTTGTTGTTGTTGTTTGTTTATGGTGGTTTTTTTTTTTTTTTTTTTTTTTTGAGTTCTTTGTATATCCTAGAGATTAATGCTGTGAGGAGCAGGTGGCAAAGATTTTCTCCCTTAGGGGTCTTTTAATATTTATGGTCACCTCCTCATTCCTGTTATCAGTAATTTTTGTCTTCTTTCCCATTAACCTAATTAGTCCAGTTAGAGGGTTATCAATTACTGACCTAAAAAAACCAGCTTTGATTCTTGTTGATTTTCTGTATATTTTGTTTTTGTTTTTCATTAATTTCTGCAGATCACTAACTTCATATCTTTAGTATTTCATTTTGGGTTTCATCTGCTCTTCTTTGGGGGAACTGGAGTCATTGGCTTGAGATATTTCTTCTTTTCTAATTTAGCTAATTAGTGCTAACCTGCCCCCCGAAAGTACTGCACTAGCTGCATCACACAAATGTGAATATATCTTAATTTTATTCAATTCAAAAACTTTTAAACTTATCCTCTGATTGCTGTCTTACCCAAGTATTATTTAGAAGTTGGTATTTAGTTTCCAAATATTTTTATTTCCAGATAGCCTTCGGTCATTGATTTCTAATAAATTCTACTGTTGTCAGAGAACATACTTTGTATGATTAAATGCTTTTATTATTTAATGAGACTTGTTTTATGGCCCAAAACATGATCTATCTTGATAAATATTCCAGTGCACTAGAAAAGAAAGTACATGTCTTCTGTCACTGGATAGAGTGCTCTGTAAGTGACACTTACGTCAAGTTGGTTCGTAAAGTTATTCAAGTCTCATGATCTTCACTGATTTTCTATACACTGATCCTATTATTTAAAAGAGGAGCATTGAAGTCTGCACATCAATCAAGCCTTTTATATTTTCACTACTTTTCTCTGTACTAGCTCTTCTATTATAGAGATAGGGGTACTAAAATCTTCAATTTAACAACAACTTTCTCTATTTCTCCTTGCAGTTCTATCAGTTTTGCTTCATGAATTTGGAAGCTATTTTATCACAGGCAAAAAGTTTTAGAACTGTTATGCCTGTTCGATGATTACAAAATAAGAAATTATGAAAGAGCTCTCTTTCTCCAATTAATAGTCTTGGGTATGGTATCTACTTCATATGATATTTAAATAACCATTCCAACTTCCCTTTGCTTGGTGTTAGCATAATATACTTTTAAAATGCTTTTTTCTTACATCTATTTGCACTTTATATTTAAAGTGGGTTTCTTATAGGCAACCTATGGTTAAGTCTTACATTTTTATCCAATCTGACACTTTCTGCCTGTATTTGGGATATTTAGGCCAGAGTTCTGCAATCTTTTCCTGCAAAAGACAAAAGAGATTTAGGCTTTGCAGAACATCAGGTCTCTATGGCAGGTACTCAAAGCTGAGTTTGTGCACAAAAGCAGACATTAATAAGATGTAAAGACACGAGCATGGGGCTGGGGATATAGCTCAGTTGGTAGAGTGCTTGTCTAGCATGCACAAGGCCCTGGGTTCAATCCCCAGCACAAAAAAAAAAAAAGCCATGACAATGACACTGTATTCCTATTTAAGAAAAAAAAAAATACACACATACTTCAATCACAAAAACAGGCAGTCAGCTTGACTATAGTTTGCTTATAGCTTTGTCACAGATCAGACTATTACTTCTAATGATATACAGGATTACTGATATGGTTGCTTTATTTTCTGCTTGTCCCATATGTTTATGGTTTTCTGTTTATTCACTTCTGAAATTACTCTGTACCTTTTGATGACACCTTTGCTTGGTAGTTCATTAGCTCTTTGCTGCACTATTGCTGGCCTAGTGT
Organism: Marmota flaviventris; assembly: GCF_047511675.1. Lineage (NCBI taxonomy): Eukaryota > Metazoa > Chordata > Mammalia > Rodentia > Sciuridae > Marmota > Marmota flaviventris. The sequence goes on from NC_092511.1 coordinate 17,759,765, forward strand.
GAGTTTCAAAGAATATTCCCTGTCTTCCTCTGACCTCTGGTAGTTCTTTCTTATATGTGAGCTGATCAGTACTTTGTTGAAGACTATGAGAGGATGTTCTGTGACACCAAGTGCTATCTCTGTGTAGCTTTCTTCTTTCTGGTACTCTGCCACCACAAACTCCAGCCACTTCCAACTTCCAACAGTTCCAAATCTGTTTCTTCAATTCAGGGAAAACTTCAGACTATGCTTCATTGTCCTTCCTTGAGTACACTATGGAAATTCTGTGCAGGCAACCAAGGCACTAATCTTATTTGCTTTTCATCTTTTGGAGATCACTACCCTGTGCTGCCTAATATTCAATGTCTTCAAACTCTTTTTTTTAAATATATTTTGTTTAGGATTTTCCCCCCATTGCTTCAAGTGAGAGGGGAAATCTAGTCCCTATCATTCCATCTTGGCCAAATGCAGAAGTCTCCCAATATCTTATAAATATTCTTTGAAAATCAAATTTTAATAGCTGTGCAACAATCCAAAGTAGGATGTAACTAAATTTTTCAAAATTATTAAATTTTTCAAAGAATATTTTAAGTTTTAAGTTGCTTCCAACTTTAGCCACTACACATAAAAAAAACTACAAAAACATTCCCCACCTTCAGTTAAGAAAGAAAAATGAATAACTCCATAAAAATTTCTAAGGGGTACAAAGAAGGACAAGGGATATATTTTAAAGAACATCTTTTAGAGAGATACACTGACAGAGAGAAAAATTTACATTTGACAGCAGAAAAAAAGCTTTTCCACGAGCCTATCATTATAATGCTTTTCAAACGTTTTTAGTTTATAAGAGTATCTAAGATTGTATATAGAATAGAATCATTAGCTTAAAGAATATTAAAACCAGCAGGGATGTCCATGAAAATTCTGGGTTCTTAAACGTTTTGAGGAACAGAGGAGTATCCTGGATCTTTATAAAGAATAAAATAAAGGTTGGAAAGCACACATGCATATAGTTTTCTATGTAGCTGTTCAGAGAATCATTCAGACACACTTTGCTTTAAAATTGTACAGAAATGAAAGCTACATATTTACCAGTTTTGACTTTATCTCTTAATTTAAGATTGTCCAAATCCATGAAATTTGAAATCATAAAAAAGAAACAACAAAACAAAACAAAAAGCAATCCATCCCTGGCCTTGAAGTTAAAAGACATATCTCAATCCACTCAGTTTTGTCACAAATTTTTGAATTTGTATACAAATTACATAACCTCTCTGAGCTGCAATCGCCTTATGTTTAACATAAAGATATTACTACCTGCATTGGCATCTACAAAAGTAATGGCTAATTAGGATCAATCAGTGAGTATCTATAAAATTAATAAAATCACTAACAAAAGTAGTGACTATTATTTTTTCCCCCAAAAGTAGTAACTATTTCAATGTACCAATATCTTTTGTATTTTGGTGACCTTTCATTTTTCAATTCACTACAAAAAGTCAAAAATATATTAGCTAGTTTTTTCCAGTAAAATTATCTTAAAATATTAATATTTTTAAGAAAGACCAATTTTCATAGTATAATGTTTCACTGCAGATTATTCCTTAAATAAAAATTTTGCTGTTTTAATGATTCAAATCATATTTATATATTATCAATATCAATGCATGTTCTAATCTGCATTATATCATTATACCTCCATTTAAAATTTACTATGTAATCCAAGACTCTCTGAGTTCGTATCTAATAAGCAAATAGTTGATAAAATTTATTCGTTGGCCACACTAATTAAGAACATGTTCCAGACAAGCTAAAACAAGGAGTAAGAATATATAAATAACTACTTTAGGCAAAAAGAAATGAGTGTCTCAGAAAAGTTACAAGCTATGGGATTCAGAGCTAAAACTGGAAGGAACTCAGAACAAAATTTCACAAACTTGGCATTTAATATTCCTTAGAGAAAGTAGAATTTTTTTATGTGTGGTTTTTAAACAACGAACTTTTAAAAACTGTACTTTCTTGGATTTTTTTGTTTGTTTTGGTACTGGGGATTGAACCCAGGGCCCCTTAACCACTGAGCTACATCCCCAGCTCTTTTTTGTATTTTATTTATAGACAGGGTCTCACTGAGTTTCTTATGGCCTCACGAACTTGCTGAGGATAGCTCTGAACCTGTGATCCTCCTGCCTCAGCCTCCAAGTCACTGGGATAACAGGTATGTGCCACTGCTCCTGGCTAGGTATATTTTCTTGTATATAACTTATACCTCAATAAAACTGACTTTAGATTTTTTTTCTTTTGGATAGTGCTGGGGATCGAACTTGTGCATGTGAGGCAAGCACTCTATCAACTGAGCTATATTCCCCAGCCCAATAAAACTGATTTTAAAAGGAAAAAATGTATACATTTCCAAAAAAAGCAATACATTTAACAAAGATATTGAAATAAGAAGATTGAGATTTATACTGAGAACTGAAACCTATATTTTCCTAAAACCTATATTTTCCTCAGTTCCTCTCTCTCCCCATCCAACAAACTGCCTTAGGCATCTCACTCAATCTCATATACTAATAATTAACCATGTTTCTAGTCCAAACATCTGCAGATATCCAGAATCAGGATAATACAACTAGCATTACTATGCAACATCTTCATTTTATCCAAGTATATTAAATGTCACCCACGCCGACTTAGCATCCTGCTTATAAAGTAGTTCCTTCATTGATTTCCTTTCTAGATTTCTTCATCTAGACCAAAAATTCAGAAGTAATTCTAGATTTCTGTCATCCATATCTAATTGGTTGGTCACTAAATCCTCTGAATTCAATTTCTGCAGCCACTGCAACTGAATCTCAATAGGCTTCCCAACCTCCATTTCACTATTCTTGACTTCTACTCCAAAACAGATACTAAAGGCCAGGGCTTCACTTAATCATCTGTAAATCTCTATTCCTAAACACAATTTATACTTAGAGAATTATTTGGTAAGTCAGTGAGTAGAGAAGTGATATTGTTCCTACTGCTCCACAGAGGCACTCTATTCTGGGACATGCTTTCTTTCTACCTCAATACACTACTTCCCTTGGCTTGGAATGAATGGCCGTCCCAGTCTTGCTCATCTCTAAGTTGTGTCTTCTCTGAACTCTACTCCCCCTGTGTATATATTTCTAATTTAGACCTTATAACATTGCATTATAATCATCTGCTGCCACCTCAAGACATTATTCATTACTGCTACCTCTAAGCTATCTCTCTATTAATAATCTATTAGTATAATCATTAATAATTAGAAAAGTATATTTCTCATCTCTAAAAATTAATAAATTTCTAGATAGTAGGGGTTGTATTACAAATAACTGAATTTTTAGATAGTAGGGATTATATTGTTATGAGTTGAATGATGCTTCCCCCTGCCCCCCAAATTCATGTGAAAGCCTTAATCCCCAGGACTTCCGAATGTGGCTATATTTGGAGATAGTGCTTTTTAACATTTTACTAAGGTAAAAAAAATAAGGATGAGTCCTAATCCAATCTGACTAATATCCTGTAAGAAGAAAAAATCTGGACACTAAGAGGACACAAGCACAGAGAAGACCAGAGAGAGAAGGAGCCATCTACGAGCAAGAAAGAGACATCTTAAGGAAAGGCCAAATCTGCCAAAACCTTCATCTTGAACTATCAGTCTTCAAAATTGTGAGTAAATAAAACTTTGTTGTTTAAACCACCCAGTCTGGCATATTTTGTTATGGCAACCCTAACAGACTAATAAAAAACCGTAGAATAATGTTTGCCACATAGTAGTTATTTGGTATATATTATTTATCTGTCATAATACCAATATGCATTTCCTCTCGCTCTCAAAGGGCAAGAGCTGTCATAGTCATCTTTGTATTCTAAACACCCAGCTAAGCAATTAGCACATGGTACTCATTCTGACTAAAAGAAGTAAGAATGAATTTGGCTGAAGCTTTAGAACTCATAAAATTCATCTGTTGCAAATAAAGCTGGAAATGTATTAAAATCAGACCACAGAGGGCTCTAACACTGTGAATTTGGGGGCTTTATTGCACAATTTATATAAAACAGAAGATTCTTAGAAAACAACAAGATTAGGGATGAAATTTCAGCAAAATTAGTCAAATGATGGTATATGTAAGAACGGACCTTGGAGTAGGAAAAGGATATACTGCAAGAACCAAAAATGGTGAGCAGTTAACTTAATTTACCATATTTACAAGATGATAATTAGGGTCAAATATCTGGTACTGGTCATAAAACATACAAGTTACATTTTTCCTCACTTCATATTTAATTTCTGTTCACATCATCCTTAAGGGACAGAATCTGGGTAAACACTTAGGAACATGTATAGCTTTCAAAATGTTGGCTTTTGTCTTCTATGTATATGCTAGTTTTTTCCCAAATGGCCAAGTATGCTGCAAAATAGAACACTGCAAGCTTTCAAATACTCATGGGAACTTGTAAAAGTACTACAACATTCATGTAATTTCCACTTGCTACACAACAGACCCTGAGGTTGTTTTTCTGGTGCATAACAAGTGGTTCTGTTGCTAAGAAAAAAACTACCTCTTGACTAAAGATAGGAAAAAAATCTGAACAGAGATGAAATAATGCTTTTGAATTGCATCACTCTTTGCCTTTATCTGAAAGAATAAAGGAGGAAAGTTACAAATATATCATGTTTACCCATGAGATAGAGCTAGCATATTCTTCAATTATGAAAGAATTAAAGATTCCTTAATTTATAAAACTACATAAGGTTATAAGATTATATAAGGTTATAGTGCACCAGAAACTATAGCCTCTTTCCTTAAAAGTAATATAAACATCAGTGGAATTATAATTAATTACTTACGGGGAAAAACTGGTTTAATACTCTCGAGACTCTCTTCAAGCACTCAAATTCATTTCATAGTCCCTAGATCTGTTCCATAATAAGATTAAATTAAAGTGTAGTCCAGGGAATATAAAAATTACCAAGTATAAGGGGTCATTCTAGAGTGTATACACAGGTACCTACTAATGAACCAATTCAGGAAAATTAAAGTATGATTTAAATAATGATGATAACAAGAACATAAATTTTTTTAAATATTTATTTTTTAGTTGTAGTTGGACACAATATCTTTAATTAATTTATTTATTTTTATGTGGTGCTGAGGATCAAACCCAGGGCCTTGCCCATGCTAGGCAAGCACTCTACCACTGAGCCACAAACCCAGCCCCAAGAACATAAATATTAACTGATAACCTTTATGAAACACTTATCATGTCCTGGGTATTATGCCATGGGCTTAACATATTTAGATTAAATCATATTAAAAAGCAATTTCATAAGATTGACCCTAATATGGTTTCTCATATAATCCTTATAAACACCACAAATCAAGAATACTATTATTACATTATTGTACAGATGAGGAAACTAAATTTAGAGGATTTAAGTTGATCAAAGTTAAGGAAGTAGGGAACAGCAGAACTGGGATTAAAGTCCAGGTCTAAATACAGAGCCCACATTCCGGCATCCATTCTACACAACCTCAACAGTCTTAAGATCCTAAAGAGCTAACAGGCTGAAGGCATTGGCACACAAGTTCTCTCATACACTGTTCAAAACCCCATGCAGACACTTGTGCAATCTGTCCACAACAGAAGACCGCAGCAAGGCAAAGGAGAGGAAGTATGCTGGCATGCAGCCCATCTCTTACAACCTATCCTGTTGCGAAATGACATACATGCTAAATAAAGGAGATTCCTCTCTCACACACAAAATTGCTACATTAGCTAACAGTAAAATAATAGCCAATTATTTTACTTTTCTCCTTTGTTCTTCATGCTGCTCATATAAGTAATTTAAAACATTTTTAAGAGAAAAATTTAATATTACAGATTAAAAATCTTTATTAAAAGGATACATATTGGGGTTGGGGTTTTGGCACAGTGGTAGAGCACTTGCCTCCCATGTGTGCGGCCCTGGGTTCAATTCTCAGCACCACATAAAAATACATAAATAAAATGAAGGTCTTGTGTCCAACTACATCAAAAAAACAAATCTTTAAAAAAAAAAATACATATTCTTTGATCCAGAAATTTTTCATTGTTAATAATTTACTATAAGGCAATAATTAAATATGTACCCCAAACTTGTGTTGTAAAAATATTTATCACTGTTTTTACAGGGAAAAAAAACCCTAAAATACCTAATATGGCCAATAATAGGGTATTGGCTATTATATTTCATTTTTTTAACATGGGATAAATATACTCATTAATGAATAAGCTATTTAACAAAATATTAAAGGAATGACAAATTTTATACAAGTCATATAGTCATTTTAGTAAAAAAATGCAGTATATATTTGATATACAATACATTCGTGGGGCAAGGGGAAGGAATAACACTAGGATAGGATTGCCACTTATTTTACTTTTCTCCTTTGTTCTTAGTTTTCATAAGTTTTTCTGTAAGATACATAAAATCAAGATTCAAAAAAGCAAAGTAAGCAAACAAAAGCTATAAGAGTCAAATGCTAATACAAAGCTTAGGAACTGTTAAATACCAAATTCTGCTATACAAACATTTTATTACGCCTCTCAATTTGGAATTAGTATACTTAACTTACTAGCATGGTCTAAATTCAGGAAAAATCCAGGTCATTCTAATACAGGACCTAGGTTGAAACTCATTACCCCAAAATACAAAGTACTTTAAAATATCTTTAAATGATAGAAACTCCATGTTTTAATAATAAGAAACATTTTACTTGTGTATGATGTCTTAAAGAAACGGAATTCTCAATAATAGAATGAGAAAAAACTGCTCCTGAGAGCTGGCAGTTGGCATGGTACTCTAAGCTTGGCTTCTGTGTATTCAGGTAAAACATGAACAACTTTGCAGAACAGCAGCATAAGACAAGGCCAGCTGCATCATCGTGATGGGCTAAGACAATAGCTAGCCTACTCTGCAATCAGGTCTAAACACAGACAAATCATGAGCATTGCCCTAACCACAAAAAGAACCTAACCATAATCCTATTTGCATTAATATGAATGACTGCTATTCCTTTACCAATTACAACTTTAGCCCTGCTCCATTCTTCTTTCTGTCTAGGGTTTTAAAATATCCCATTCTCAAAATTATCCTACTTCCTAATAGCATCCAATTCCTTGCAAAGTCCCACTCTCTTACACTTTACCCAATTACTTAACAGGCACAAACCCCATATGGTTCCCCATGATGCACAACCTTTCATGTTATAAAAAATCCTCTTTGTTTACAATCAACTTATCTTGTTTAACTATAGTTATATCTCTGGTGAACTTCCCTAGAAAGCAATAACAAGATTTAAGTATAAGCTGGGATTAGGAATAAAATAATAAAATTACATTAATGATTCCTATAGAATGGTATTAATGATACCTATAGAACAGGTATCATTCTATACAGAAAAGTTTTCTGACATATAAACTTATCCTACTGTAGGTTCCCACAAATTCAAAATTCCATGTGTTCATCAGGACTACTGATGCTGACTAAAATAAATAAATACAGTTTTTGAATTGAATTCTCATTTGCTCAGTTTTCCATTAATCTGAAGAAAATCCCAATATCAAAGTGTACCTGATGCTAAGCATTCTTACCTCCTGGGTCCTTATCTGGATTGTACTCTAAAGCATTGCTACAGATGAGGTCAATATCTTGCAGGAAATCTTTAGCAGTAAGATAATTATGTTTATCAATTTTAGTTATTACTGTTGATAAATCCATTGGTTCTTTGATTACTTCAAGATAATCTGAAACCTAAAAAAAACAGAATATTTTAATGAAAATTATTTAAAATTTTCATATGATCTATTAGTTCAAACAGAACTAATTCTTCAAAAATTAAATCTAGATATTTAAGAAATAAATATACATAAGAGTAAATTCAATGCAACTTATGCTATTAAGTTTACTACCTAACATACTTTCCATGAAAAGCTTCAGTTTAAGTCAGATCTAAATCAACTCTGAAATGTTGCTCATCTTGAAATTTGAAACATTGTCACCTTATTATTTTTTTAATCCTTGGGTTTATCTGAGAAGAGAATGTATGGGTAAAAGCACCCAATAAACATCATTAAATGTTATCTCAAGAAAAGAAAAAAAAACAGAGGAAAATAAAATGCACAGACTTTTCATTTTATTATAGAAGTTCTTCTGGTAAATCTTTTTAAATTTTCCAGCAAAGTTTTCTTTTGTAGTTTTATACAGTGAATTGTTTCATGGAAAGTATTTTCCACTCCTTTGGAGTCATTACAAACATTCTGAATCAATAAAATAACAAAACTCAGTATTGTTTCTGTAATTAGTGAAAGATTTGCTGGACTTGTCTCTAATATAAACAAATCTACAAAGAAAAATAAAAACTTGTTTGCTTTAGATGCCAATTTTCTGGGAGATAACCCAAAATAAGAGATATTATATCACTTAACCAATAAGAAAACATTCTCAACATACATATCTATTTCAAATCTCAAATCAAATAAAATAATAGGGTTTGATATAAAAGCAATCTTGCAAGAATATCTATAAGAACTGATTTCTGAACACAGGGCAATTTCTACTCTGTGAAAGTTAGGGTTGGTTTTCTCATGGTTTCAGATGGCATCAATGTCATGATTTTTAAGTTGATACACAGGTGTACACAGGTGCATATGTATAATTTGTAAATATGTTTTTCAAATTTTAAGATTACTTACACAAATATTAAGTATGGATATGTGTGAATTAATTTATTTTTCAGTCTCTTAGAGCTAAAAAGCCAGTTAATCTTTTTTTATATTTATTTTTTAGTTGTAGATAGCATGCCTTTATTTCACTTATTTATTTTTATGTGGTGCTGAGGATTGAACCCAGTGCCTCATGTATTCGAGGTGAGCACGCTACCACTTGAGCCAAATCCCCAGCCCCAGTTAATCTCTTTGTAGGGCATCAATGGAGCCACAGAAGATAGTTGGACTCTTGGTTCTGGGCATGCTCTGTGTACAAGTAGAAATTACTGAAAAACACTAGAAAAAATATAGTAATACTTTAATAAAGCCTATGTAATTTAGGAACATATGCTTAATATTAAACTTGAAAGTCTCTAAAGTTTTATTTTTCTGAAGTTTTGCAGTTTGTTTTGGAATTGAAGAAAGTTTTTAGACACTTTAAATTCATTATCAGCATATAACGTTTATGCTTTAGGCTATCTCAGTGTTAGCTTGCTTTCCCCTCTCTATCCTTTCCAGATATTCCTGTGTATTCAATTTTAAGAGCAGACAAAAAACAGCAGCAGAGTGAACCTGAGAAGAACGAAGAAGAAAATAAGAGAAGCAAACCCTTAATAAACTTAACATCTGATCAGTATTTCTATTCTCTTGCACTGCTTTACCATGATTTATAGAACTTTCATTTTATTACAGACAGATATTATTTAAAATCTGACAATCTTTTCTGATTAGAAAGAAAAGAGTTTTCTTGAGCAAAAGCAAAACTGATTTATTCCCAGCATGGGAAACTGACTTATGCTTTTAAAAAGTGTCAGAATCCAAATATAAAAGTGGAGAGGGGTTTCTTTGCTATTTAAAACAATCTTCCAAACTGGTTGCTGATTTTAAGATTATCTAAACACACTAGGAGAAAAATGCTCCACAAATATAATTTGCTATTTATTAATTAAAATGAAAATTAGGCATGTCCTGTTATTCTAGTGGGAAAAGATATAAGGGAGCCATAATATAACGTAAAGAACGTGGGCTTTGGGGCAGGGTTTGTGGCTCAGTGACAGAGCACTTGCCTAGTATGTGTGAGGCACTAGGTTCGACTCTCATATAAATGAATAAAATAAAGGTCCATCAATAACTAAAAAAATATTTATCATATAAATAAATGAATAAAATAAAGGCCCATCAATATCTAAAAAAATATTTTAAAAATATATTTAAAATACAAGAATGTGGGCTTTGAATTTTCAAAAATATTTTCAAGTCTTGGCTATATCACTTGCCAACAAGTTTCAATTTCCTCAGTTGCAATGTAAGAATAATATCAACCTTGCAAGAGCAAATTAACAAAGCTATGTACTGCAGATAAAATATTCAAATAAAATTTTAGATAGTCTCTTTATTCCATAAATTGGAAAATAGGTATTGCCAGACTTGCCAGGGGTGGGGGATGAAGGATAATGCTAACTCATTCTTCACAGTCATAGATGAGGTAATGGTTCCAAAGGAATCTGCTCACCAAAAGCACAGATTTCACAATTAGGACGCAACATTAAACTTTGAATCATTTTATAATTCAAGTTTAAAAAAAAAAAGAAATTAAAAAAAAAAAACTTAAAACTAAAAACACCAAAGCTGTTCAAACATGGAGTCTGAACTTTAAGAAGGCCAGTAAAGATTACATTGTATTCATCCACACACTATATTATCCCAGGATAAAAAAAAAAAAAAAAATTTAAATTGAGAGTATTACAGTAGATTCCAAATGGAAAATTCCTTTTCTCGTTATGACAAACCATGCTCCCACAAGCACACAAAACAATACATATAGAAAGTGAGAAATTTTCCACTGGGAGCAGAGAAAATCCTTGGAGAGAAAGTTTTAGGTGCATCAGATGTGCTTAATTTCAAACAGCATCACAGCTACAGGCATTTCCAAAATATGAAAGACAAAGAAATTTTCAGGTTCCTCAGGCATCTCTTTCAATGAGGTAAACATAATTTGGGAAATGCCAATATTAATTGGTACTAATTGGTTAATACTAATATACTCTTTGAAAGCAGGATTTATCCTGGAATAAAAATAGTGTAGTATGGACATTTCATTAAAATAACCTTTAATCCTCCTCTTAAAGAGTATGAGATCACAAAGATCAATAATAATTAAGAGGACATATACAAATTGGTCACTCATTTCATCCAAAAGTCACCAGATGTTTGCTGATGACATTGATAGTTATCACATGGATTAAAATTTTACAGGCTAGGGGTAATATTCATCCATGCCTTTGCTTTTTTTCCTTCCAAAAAAAGATGTCAATATTTTTTTTTCTTTTAGCCAGTTCAACTTCACTGTTTGCACACTACTGAAACAAGACCTCTTCAATATCCACCGGTTTGCTGAAGATGTTAAAGCGTTTATCTGTGGCCAGCCTCTTGGTTACATCCCTGAGAAACAACCGCAATTCTCTTAAAGTATTTTCCTCCTGGTCCTCCATCCGATTTTTTTCTGATTCTGACAACTGACGAGGTGGAGAAGGTAGTGCAAGAGGAAGCACTTCCATAGCACAAAGAGCTAAATAAAAGAGAAAAAAATGTTAAGATCCCAGCAGGGTGGAACCTCAATCACTTTTCTGGTACCCTCTCAAAACATTCTTTAAAGAAAAAGAGAATTTTAGATATATGTGAGCCATGCAAATCCAGCAAGTAAAAATTTGAATAGAAACAAAAAGTAATTTAGGGATTGGCTTCACTTTATAAAATAACTCACAATAGGACCCCTTTAAAGGACAAATTACATTATTTTAAATAATTTGTAATGTTAATTACATACAACTTATAAAAAATACTTCAAATTAACATAAATACCTTAAAATATTATACAGATTTTCTTAAGCCAACCTTGTAGCCATATATGGGGCTTCTTGAAATGGAGCAGCCATATATGAGAAATCTAGTGAGCAAGTGACAATTTTTTGATACCTCCTATCCCCAAAAGAATTATAATTTAAGACAGGTCCTTTTACCCTGATATTCTGACCACTACACAGTAGGGATAGTAAATAACACTTTTAAGGAAGGAACAACAACAACAACAAAAGTAGAAACTAAAAAAGGAATCCCAAAGTCATTGAAGAGATGGGAAGCCAGTCTAAAGTGTTATATGTATGATAGTATGTACCCTAAGACAAACCAAAAATCTTCTTAGAAGGTAAAATAGTAACTTTCCTAAACATAATAAAATCTTTCTGTCATGACACTGAAACTCAGGATTAAAATGATACATATTTTTACTAATTTCTAAATAGCTGTTAAGATGAAAGCAAAAGTTAACAGAAGCAATTCAAAAAGAAAAAGCATTACACTAACCTTAAACACAAAAAAATTCAGTTTTGGAACTAAAAATATGACTAAGTGTATGAAGGACTAAAATGAATCATTTTATGATGAAATATTTAAAATACTGATATTTATATTCACAGGAAGCCACAACCAATAATCAGAGAGTATAACTTACATAATTAATTTCCCAAGGTTTCTTGAAGAAAAAGACCCACAACTACAGCAATCTGATAGGCGTTCATTATTAAAACACTGAGAAAATTTGGAAAGGAGCCAATAAAGGACAAAATTATCAAAATATTGAATAATATAACCAATGAAAAACAAAAAGGGAGAAAATTATGAAAAAGTAAGGATTTGGCAGGGATGGGAAATATAATTAATATCCTACAAGGACACGAGAAACATTAAAAAAAACAAGGGGAAAGGGGGAAAATTGCTATTTTAAAGAAGAGGCTGAAAGATTAAGCAAGCCAATCTTCTCCTTTATGCATCTTTAAAAATGGGAAAAGAAATCTTTTGAGTGATTCAGAATGCAGTCCTTACCTAAAATAAGGAACTGAAATCTGACATATTGTTAAACCCTTCTTAAAGCTATGAGTTTGAATCCAAGAAAAATCTAATGCTTAAAACAAAGTTATAATAGGTCTTTCAAATGCTACATAATGGTTGCTAAATAGGTATTTGAAAAATCAATAAATAAACAAAGAAAGACTAATGTTCTAACCAGCAAATTTAACCTACCCTGGTTCACAAAGTCATTAGCACAACACCTGGTATTCACAGTGTACCAGTTCACATCCTGGGAAATCTAACTGAGGATCTGGATGGGAGGGATGAGAAGTTCTCTTTAACAAAGCTTTAATGAGGCTATACTTCCCAATCCTAAGTCAGGTAAAGACAATGGCCACTTTTTTTTTTTTTAACATGTGTCCATCTAAAAATAAATATTATCTAACAAACTGTCTTCACTTGTATAAAGAAAGGATTAAAAAAAAATTGACTCCAAGAAAGTGTAGTTCTTAACTCCATGCTCCCTTATTTTCCTAACAGCTTTAGGAACTTACCAGTGTGTTTCCTTCGTGGTGGTGGCATTGATGCCTGATTGAGAATCAGTTCCTGGAAAAATTTCCTTCTGTCTTCTTCAACAGGCCTTTGAATATACAAGACCTCTTCATACTGTATTCTAAAGATACACTTAACCTACACATACATACACACACACACAAAGACATTGAATATATAGAGAATTAAGAGCACACATATACCAAATTGCAATTTCTTTTTTTTTAATTTTTATTGTTGGTTGTTCAAAACATTACATAGTTCCTGACATATCATATTTCACACATTTGATTCAAGTGGGTTATGAACTCCCATTTTTACCCCGTATACAGACTGCAGAATCACATCGGTTATTTCTTCAATTTCCAGTACTGTTTTCAATATTCATATAACATTCATGGACTGAACAAGAATAGAAGATTATATCTGGAAGAGTTGTATGATAATAACAAAATGATTGTAGCAAAAAGTTGATGATAATATTCAGATGGCAACAACCTCAAGAGCTTTTTTTTAGGTGGACACAATATTTTTATTTTACATTTATGTGGTGCTAAGGATCGAACCCAGTGCCTCATGCATGCATGCTAGACGAGCACTCTATTAATGAGCCACAACCCCAGCCCTGAAGAGCTTTTACGTAAGAGCTGAAAAAGTAATTATCTCAAATCTACAACAGGAACTAGAAGGTCATTTAAGCCACCTCTCTTATCCTTATATTTCTTTGTATTCCTATCCACTGACTTCATAGCCTATGTTCTTTTTTTATACCAAGTCTAATTCACTGTATCCTCTGGAATCCTGTTTCTATTGCAAATAAACTAGACTGCTGACCTCTTCACAGAGTGTTCTGACACCACCTTCCATGAAAATTCTAAAGCAAAAAAAGCCAGTCATTCTCACATTCCCCAGTTCCTTCAACCTGGTGATTACCTACCTCACATCTGTTTACCTGCTTTATAAAGACTTGACCCCAGATTTCCCCCTTCTGAGATATGCAATTTAAGTCCTCTTTACATCAATCCTCATTTTTCACCATGAACTTAACACTTCAGTTTATATTTTTTTGGAAGGTCTATCTTTGCCATCTAGACACCAAACTCCTCGTGAGCAAATGCCATTTCTTATTCATTTATTTTTTTATACCACCACCATCCATTGAATATAGCACTTGTTGTTGTTGTTGCTGCTGTTGTTTTGGCAGTACTGAGGATTGAACCCAAGGGTGCTCTACCACTGAGGTACATAATCATTCCTTTTTTAATTCTGAGACATGGTCTTGCTAAGTTGCCAAGGCTGGTCTTGAACTTACAATCTTCTTGCCTCAGCCTCCTGAATAGCTGAAATTACAGGCATGAACCACTGTGCCCAGCTATAAAAATTCTTAAGAAGCATGTATTGAATGAGTAAATACATTCTTATTAATTTTGTTACCCAACCCATGTCAAATTGGAAAAAGCAAATAAAAAAGAACTAAGCAGCACCAACCATGACAATGTGGAAATACTGGATTAGGATTCAAGATATCAGATTCTAACCTCAATATAGCCAATACAGTTGTGGTAAACTTTGGATAATTCATTTGGTTTGCCATTTCTGGCCACTTACTGGATTAACTCTACGAAGTGAACACAACAATTTCATAAATGTTACATCATTAAATCTTTATAACAATGAGGTATGTATTATTCCTTTATTTACAGATGATGAAATTTGGGGTCAGAAAGATTTTAAATTATTTGGCTCAAGGTCACAAAGTGCATAAAGCCTAACTGCCTTTTCCAGCTCTGAAATTCTGAGAAAAGAAACAAGGAAAGGTAGACATCAGAATTCAAAATCTGGAGGAGGAATTATTATGTCAACTCAAATCCAAGTCATTTAAAAAATTTTTAAATTTCACTTGTATCCTTCTGGTGTTTTGTGTAGGCTACCTTCATGCACATTTCCCTCCAACCCTTTGATCTATGCTTTGCTGGCCCTTCTTTGAAAGTTCTGGAAGCAAATTTACTACAGCATGTACTGTGTGCCAAACATTATGCCAGACACTGCAATTATAAAATTGAAGAAAACATGCTTGCTTCTTGTTGTCAAAGATCTTAGAGTCTCAGAAGAAAGCACATAATACCATGATGGAAGAGCTATGAGAGGGGTAGCAAACACACAGGGGAGACTTTGCGAGGGGCAGGGGTACAGAAGCATTACATAGTATATAGCAGAAAGGGCTTACACATTGACTGGATATTAAAAAGTAAACAGAAATAACATGATTCTGTTCAAGAGTCACAAAACATTTAGTTTTAGTTTTAAAGACGCTTTCTTCTGATCATTTTCAACATTAATTCATACTGAAGAATGGTTCTTATAATTCCCTGAATAAACCATGCTCTCTTTCTCATTGGTACATGCTATTCATTCTTTCCTGAAATCTTTTTATTTTTTCCTTCTTCAAATGTTTTTTTTTTTAATTGGTGGACTGAACTGTTCACAACAGTGGGATCCATTAAGTCATATTCCTAATACACATGCGTGTGCCTGCGTGCAGGCACACGCGTACCCACACTCACACACACTGACATAATAATCTATCTCTTTCCCTAGTACCTTTCCTGGAAAGATCCACTTGCTCTACTCTACTGAACACCTTCTTTTCTTGTTCTTGTTACATTAATCCTAAACCCTTATTCATGCTCAACTTAGAAACTGATGCGTTCTGGGAGACTCCTGGGTTTTCTAGGCACACATTCGATGTTTCTCATTAAGCTTTTTTTTTTTTTAAACACTTTAATGATTTTTAGTAAATTTGTACAATTGTACAAATATCACATTCCAGTTTTATAACATTTTTATTAATCCCCAAAAGCTTCCTCATGTCTAATTATAATTAATCCTCACTTACACTCACATATATCAACCCAATCACTACTGACTAACTTTCTGTCTCTAGAGATTTGCCTCCTTAGAAATTTCATATCATATGTTATCTTTTGTATCTAGATTCTCTTGCTCACATGTATCTTCGGGTTTGTCCAAGTTTTAGTGTATATCAGTATTTCATTCTATTTATTACTGAACAGTATTTCACTTTATGTACATATCACATTACATTTAGCCATTTATCAAGTAATGAACATATAGGCTGGTTCATATTTTGGTTATTATAAATAATACCACTAGAAGCATTCACATACAAGAGCCTTTGTGTTAATGTTTTCATTTCTTTTATGTAGATACCCAGGAATAGAACTCCTGAGTCGCTCCATAAATTTATGTTTAACTTTGGAAAGTGGCTGTACCATTATACAATCCCACCTGCAGTGTACAAGGACTCCAGTTTCTCTATATCCTTGCCAACACTTGGCACTATCTGTCTTTTTGATTATAGCTATTCTAGTGGGCTGCAGCAGTAGTTCATTCCTGGATGACTAATGACATAGCACCTTTCACAGGCTTATTAGCCATTTATAAATTCTCATATGAACATCACAAAAGAGGAATCATGCAATATTCATCATTTTGTGAATGACTTATGTCACTTGGCATAATGCCTTCAAAGTACCTATGTTGCAGCATGTACCAAAATGTCTTTCTTTTTAATGTTCCATTGTTTGTATATGCCACATTTTATTTATTCATTGATTTGTCAATGGACATTATGGTTGTTTCCACTTTTAGCTACTATGAATAATATTGCCATGAACATGAGTACATAAATACCTGTTCAAGTCCCTGCTTTCAATTTTTTTGGGTATATACCCAGAAGTTGTCTTGCTGGATCATATGGAAGCTGTGTTTAATTTTCTAAGTAATTGCCTTGGTATCTTCTACAGCAACTGCAAAATTTGACATTCCCACCAGCAATGCACAAGGATTCCAATTTCTTCACGTTCCTCCCAACACTTGTTTTCTGTTGTTTGTGTGTTTTTAAATAATAGCCATCCTGATGAGTATGAAGTGATGTCTCATTGTGGTTTTGATTTGCATTTCCCTAATGACCAGTGATGCTGAGCATCTTTTTACATGTTTTGTTGTCCCATTTGTATATCTTCTTTGTAGAAATGTCTATTCAAGTTCTTACCGATTTTTGAATCACTTTTTTTTTTTTTTTTACGTTTTTTTGTTATGCTTTGCTTGTCATTGTTAAGCTGTGCTTTATACACCCTGGAACTCAATCCCTTATTAGATTTATGATTTCCAAGTATCTGTTCCCATTTGTGGGTCTGCTTTCATTCTGTTGATAGCGCCCATTGATGCCAAAAAAAAATTAATTTTTATGAGTTCCAACCTACTTATTTTATCTTGTCTGTACTTTTGGTGTCATATGCAAGAATTCACTGTCAAATCCAGAGTCCTAAAGCTTTGCTCCTATGTTTAAATTTAACACTCTTTAAGTTTGGGGTATTAAATTTAGATTTTGATCCATTCTGAGTTAATTTTGTATATCCAACTTTAATTTTTTGCATGTGGTTATCCAATTTCCCCAGTACTGCTTCTTGAAAAGACCATCTTTTTTGCATTGCATGGTCTTGAAACCCTTGTCAAAAATCATCTGATGTGTCCCATAGATTCCGATATGTTGTGTCTGTGTTTTCATTAATCTCTAAGAATTTTTTAATTTCCTCCTTGATGTCTTCTATAACCCATTGATCATTCAGTAACCTATTGTTCATTCTCCAAGTGATGTATTCTTTTTCCTTCCTTCTTTTATCGTTGATTTTCAGTTCCATTCCATTATGATCAGATAGGATGCATGGTATTATCTCTACTCCTTTATATTGTCTAAGAGTTGCCCTGTGACATAATATATGATCTATTTTTGAGAAGGATCCATGTGCTGCTGAGAAAAAAGTGTAACTGCTTGATGTTGGGTGGTATATTCTATATATGTCAATTAAGTCTAGGTTATTAATTGTGTTATTGAGTTCTATAGTTTCCTTATTCAACTTTTGTTTGGAAGATCTGTCCAGTGGCGAGAGAGGTATGTTGAAGTCTCCCATGATTGATATGGTGGTCTATTAGACTCTTGAACTTGAGAAGAGTTTGTTTGATGAACATAGCTGCACCATTGTTTGGAGCATATATATTTATGATTGTTATGTCTTGTTGGTGTATGGTTCCCGTAAGCAGTATGTGGTGTCCCTCTTTATCCCTTTTGATTAACTTTGGCTTGAAATCTATTTTATTTGATATGACTATGGACACTCCTGCTTGTTTCCGAAGTCCATGAGTGATATGATTTTTCCCAACCTTTCACCTTCAGCCTATGTATGTCTTTTCCTATCAAATGCGTCTCCTGTAGGCAGCATATTGTTGGGTCTTGTTTTGTGATCCATTCTACTAGCCTGTGTCTCTTGATTGGTGAGTTTAAGCCATTAACATTTAGGGTTATTATTGAGATATGGGTTGTTGTTCCAGCCATATTTGTTTATTTATGTTACTAAACATGGTTTGTTTTCCTCTTTGATTATTTTCCCCCCTTTACTGTCCTACCTCCCACTGTTGGTTTTCATTGTTATTTTCCATTTCCTCTTCCTGTAATGTTTTGCCAAGGATGTTTTGAAGAGATGGTTTTCTAGCTGCAAATTCTTTTAACTTTTGTTTATCGTGGAAGGTTTTAATTTCATCTTCCATCCTGAAGCTTAATTTCGCTGGAAACACAATTCTTGATTGGAACCCATTTTCTTTCAGTGTTTGAAATGTTATTCCAGGATCTTCTAGCTTTCAGAGTCTGTGTTGAAAGATCAGCTGTTATCCTGATTGGCTTACCCCTAAATGTGATCTGCTTCCTTTCTCTTGTAGCTTTTAAAATTCTCTCCTTATTCTGTATGTTGGGCATCTTCATTATAATGTGTCTAGGTGTGGATCTCTTATAATTTTGCACATTCGGTGCTGGGAAAACTGGAAATCCATATGCAACAAAATGAAACTGAATCCCTTTCTCTCGTCATGCACAAAAGTTAATTCAAAATGGATCAAGGAGCTTGATATTAAATCAGAGACACGCCGTCTGATAGAAGAAAAAGTTGGCTACGATCTACATACTGTGGGGTCGGGCTCCAAATTCCTCAATAGGACACCCATAGCACAAAAGTTAATAACTAGAATCAACAAATGGGACTTACTCAAACTAAAAAGTTTTTTCTCAGCAAAAGAAACAATAAGAGAGGTAAATAAAGAGCCTACATCCTGGGAACAAATCTTTACTCCTCACACTTCAGATAGAGCCCTAATATCCAGAGTATACAAAGAACTCAAAAAATTAGACAATAAGAGAACAAACAACCCAATCAACAAATGGGCCAAGGAACTGAACAGACACTTCTCAGAGGAGGACATACAATCAATCAACAAGTACATGAAAAAATGCTCACCATCTCTAGCAGTCAGAGAAATGCAAATCAAAACCACCCTAAGATACCATCTCACTCCAGTTGATTGGCAGCCATTATGAAGTCAAACAACAACAAGTGGTGGCGAGGATGTGGGGAAAAGGGTACACTTGTACATTGCTGGTGGGACTGCAAATTGGTGCAGCAATTTGGAAAGCAGTATGGAGATTTCTTGGAAAGCTGGGAATGGAGCCACCATTTGACCCAGCTATTCCCCTTCTCGGTCTATTCCCTAAAGACCTAAAAAGAGCATGCTACAGGGACACTGCTACATCGATGTTCATAGCAGCACAATTCACAATAGCTAGACTGTGGAACCAACCTAGATGCCCTTCAATGGATGAATGGATAAAAAAAATGTGGCATTTATACACAATGGAGTATTACTCTGCATTAAAAAATGACAAAATCATAGAATTTACAGGGAAATGGATGGCATTAGAGCAGATTATGCTAAGTGAAGCTAGCCAATCCCTAAAAAACAAATGTCTAATGTCTTCTTTGATATAAGGAGAGTAGCTAAGAACAGAGTAGGGTCGAAGAGCATGAGAAGAAGATTAACATTAAACAGGGATGAGAGGTGGGAGGGAAAGGGAGAGAGAAGGGAAAATGCATGGAAATGGAAGGAGACCCTCAGAGGTAT
This sequence comes from Marmota flaviventris, assembly GCF_047511675.1. Classification (NCBI taxonomy): domain Eukaryota; kingdom Metazoa; phylum Chordata; class Mammalia; order Rodentia; family Sciuridae; genus Marmota; species Marmota flaviventris. Next base: position 17,779,949 of record NC_092511.1, read on the forward strand.
ACAAAAGTACATACAAGAGGAAGTGAGGGGAAGGGGAAAAATAATACAAGGGGGACAAACGAATGTCAGTAAAGGGGGCAGAGAGAGAAGAGGGGAGGGGAGGGGAGGGGAGGGGGGATAGTAGAGGATAGGAAAGACAGCAGAATACAACAGACACTAGTATGGCAATATGTAAATCAATGGATGTGTAACTGACGTGATTCTGCAATCTGTATATGGGGTAAAAATGGGAGCTCATAACCCACTTGAATCAAATTGTGAAATATGATATATCAAGAACTATGTAATGTTTTGAACAGCCAACAATAAAAAATTTAAAAAAAATCATCTGATGGAGTCTTTTCATTATTAAGTTTTAAGAGTTTTTTTTTAATACGTGCTTGATGTAAATCATTTATCAGATAGGTGATCTATTTGATATATTTTCTCCAATCTCTGACTTGCTTCTTTTTTTCTTTTTCCCTGTTGCATACTGGGACTTGAACCCAGGGCCTCATGGATACTAGGCAAGTACTTCACTACAGAAGCACATCACCAGCATACATTTTCTTTCTTCTTCTTCTTTTTTTTTTTAATGTTATCTCTTAAAGAGTAGAGTCTTTTGACTATTTTTTGGTTTTGTTGTTTTTTAAATATTTATTTATTTATTTATATGTGGTGCTAAGAATTGAACTCAGTGCCTCCTCACACATGCTAGGCAAGTGCTTTATCACTGAACCATAACCCCACTCTAAGAGTATTTAATTTTTTCTTTTATGTATCATACTTCTTATATGTCCTATTACTATAACAGCACATCTATTATATTTTAATTATTTTTAATTTTTTTCAGTTGTAGATGGACATAATACATTTATTGTATTTTAATTTTTTAATGTCTCTCTTCCCACTCAACTTTAATTCTCATGGAGCAGTAAATGTCTTTTTGTTTCCTCACCTATTTTATTCATTCAACAAAGATTTACTGTACTAGAAATATGTATGCATATATAGGTCTGTTTGTGTTTATATGTATATCCAGAGACTGTGTTAGGAAGTTAGACACTGTGGACAGAAGACTAACGAAAACAGAAATTAGGGTTTAGGGTAGTGGCTCAGTGGTAGAGTGCTTGCCTAGTATGTGTGAGACACTGGATTTGATTCTCAGCACCACATAAAAATAAATTTAAAACGATAAATAAAGTCCTATCAACAACTGAAAAAATTTTAAAAATAAAACAGAGATTGACCTGCCTTAAGTAAATTCAGACTTACTAGTACACTGCATTGCAAATAATAGGCACTTAATAAATTTTTGCTGAATGAACAATGGTTTTAACTTGATAAATATCACTCCTCAGCATCACAACATCCAGTAACTACTTCTATGGAGTCTTAGAGAATGTCAGGCAATTTAGGTATATGACCTTTGGAATTAGGAAAACCTGAGGTAAAATATTCACTTTCCCATACTAGCTGTGAGACCCTAGGCAAGTTACTTTACTCCCATTAGTTTCTGTTAGTCTGTGAGTCCAGTTAATCTAAAGAAATGATTTCCCAAAAAAAGTTTAGAAATGTTTCTTACATCATATCAATTAAAATTTGAAAATATTCTCTCCAGAATATTTATCTAAATACAGTATTCTATTATTTCTATTATAAAACATACATGGACAAAATATTTAAGACAATATGAAAAATAAACATGAATAAAAGTATAAACTTATTTGGGGGAACAACTGGACTATAAGAGAGAAAGATATATACAAAGAAACATTTACAAGACAATGTAAAAAGGGCTCTAAAAGATGAGACTGTCATTTTGGCTCTCTATCAAAGCACTACTTCCACTGGGAATAATTCTTTTTTGAGGGGGGAGGGATATGGAGGGATTGAACTCAGGGTGACTCGCCCACTGAGCCACATCCCCAGCCCTCTTTTGTATTTTATTTAGAGACAGGGTCTCACTGAGTTGCTTGATGGTGTGCTTTTGCAGAAGCTGGCTTTGAACTCATGATCCTCACTGAATTGCTTAGCACCTTGCTCTTGCTGAGACTGGCTCTGAACTCCCGTTCCTCCTGCCTCAGCCTCCCAAACTGCTGGGATTACAAGCAAGTACCACCACACCCAGCCGGAAATAATTCTTTTGGGGTTTTCTTCTATTTTTAAAAGCTGAGAAAACCTTAAACCTTTTCCTTTCATCTTTGAATAATGGGTTTGTTTTCTGATTAGAAAAGTAGCATTAATTCCAGAAGATTTACAAAATGACAATTTAAAAGCATGTTATATGATCAGAAGTCTCAGAGAATTTCCATGATACTCACTTCACAAAATATGAGTAACATTAGTACTTGATTAATAAGGGCTAAATATACAGAACATAAAGTGAGAAAAGAAAGTTGTACTCTCAGGACTTGATGCTAGTAAATTACTAATATTTTAGATACTAATTTAGGGTACTGATAAACAAATAATGAAAAACCTTATTTAGTCAGAATACATTTTTTTAAATTTTAGTTGTAGATGGACACAATATCTTTATTTTATTTATTTATTTTTATGTGGCACTGGGATACAAACCCAGGGCCTCACACGTGGGAGGCCAACGCTCTACCACTGAGCTACAACCCAATACACTCTTTGAATCCATTGAAAAGTCCGACAACAGGGGGCTGGGGTTGTGGCTCTGTGGTAGAGCACTTGCCTAGAACATGTGAGGCCCTGGGTTCAATCCTCAGCACCACATATAAATAAATAAATTAAATTACGGTTTAAAAAAAAGAAAATTTTTTTTAAAAGTCCGAAAACATAGTAACTTTAAAAATGTATATGATATAATAATGTTAGCTTTGAAATATTAAACCAAAAGTAACAAATACATATGTACATGCACAACAGTAGCAAGCAACAGTAGCAAGACAATAAACTCAAAAGTTGTCCTTTTTTTTTTTTTGTATTAGGGATTAAACTCAGGGGCACTTAACCACTGAGCCACATTCCCAGCCCTTTTTTGTATTTTATTTAGACAGAGTCTCACTGAATTGCTCAGGGCCTCAATAAGGTGCTGAAACTGGCTTTGAACTCATGATCCTCCCGACTTAGCCCCCAAGCTGCTGGGATTGGTGCCACCACGCATGGCTTAAAAGACTTATTTATAAAATTTTAAGACAATATAGAAGGAAATTTCCAAGGAATTATTATGTTCTCAACTGGAATGTTTAATTTCCCAAATATTTTTTATGTTTTCTTTTTCTGTTTATAAAGTTTTAAAACTAATTGACAGAGAGGATCTAACTTTAAAAGTTGTTCCTAGGTTATGTCCAGATTCAGTCCATTCTTTCAAATCAACTTCAACTGCATTCATACTTTATAATACTAATACCAAACATTTTATAGCTTTATGATCTGAAAAAAAAGTTTCCATACATTGGCTTATACTAACAACATTATCTAATATTCACATTCTATAAATAAGAAAACTGAGGTTATTCTAGCTTCATATATTTATCCAAGATCAAAAGGCTATAATAAGTTAGTACCTTGGTTTTTCTGACTCTTACTACATGCAGTAGTCTGCTAAATTTCATTGCCCTGTATGATTATAAACATTCTGATTAATGGTTTTCATGTACTATCAGATTTTGAATAACCAAAAATAAATTTTTCTAAACTTAATATACTTCCTTATAAGAGCAGTAAATAATTCAAATTCATATTAGCAAAATAGCTAATGAAAGCTGAGACATAAAAGAAGTCAGTAAACAAATACCTTAATCATAAAATTTAACATAATCAGGATTTATATTATAACATTAAAACATCTAAATACTTTATATCCTCATTCCTACTGTGTCAACTGGGCAAAATATTTCTAAGCACTTCTCAAGGAGACTATTCGATGACCCAATAAGCATAGAATATTAAGACAATTTTTTAAAAATAATCTCATTCACATGAGTTGACACACCAATTTCTTTTCTGAATCAATTGTGATTTTCTCTTTGATTTGAACTCAAAAGCTAAATTTCATGTTTTAAAAACATACATATTAAATAATATACAACATAATGTGATGCTACTAGTAAAAGAACTAAAAAGTCAAATCCCACCAAATTTCCTCACAGGTAATTTAAAATAATTATAAGGCAACAGATGATGAAAGAGCTAAGATTTTCTTAGAAGGCTCTCTATATGTCAGATTCTGTTCTAAGCCTGAATCATCACAATCTTCAAGACTTAGGAAGACATTACTACTATACTAAAAAAGAAACTGAGGGCTGGGGTTATAGCTCAGCAGCAGAGTGTTTGCCTCGCACACGTGAGGCACTGGATTTGATCCTCAGCACCACATAAAAATAAAGAAAATAAATAAAGATATTGTGTCCATATTTTTAAAAATAAATTAAAAAGGAAAGAAACTGAAATTTGAAACATTAAATAACCTGCCTGCATCACATGGCTAATAAGTAGTATAACCAGGATATGAAACTTGACATTTTGTATATAAACAATATAATTAGAAAAAATATTTAATTAGTTCTTACCTCTTCAGGCAATTCACTGTACATGGTTTCAGAGGTAGACAATAAAAATATGGGTGAAAATGATGGTATATCTTGTAGCAATGTCAGAAAAGTTGCTCTCACAGTTTCACTGACAGCTTCCCACCAATCGCCAATGTGAGGCATGTAAACAATACTTGGTACTGTTCTTCGAGCTTCTCGAAATATCTAATTAAGGAAAGAATTGGCATTTAAAAACTCAAATTCATTATTCTACAGTCTACCCAGCAACGCCTAGGTATATAAAATGTCTCAGGCTTGTTACTTCACTAAGTTTCAGTCCCTAATTTTAACTTTTTCAAGCTATGATGCACAAGCATAAGCTTCTATACTCTTGCCCCAACAAAAAAGGGTATTTTTTTTGCCACTTAACTATTCCTATTTGCTATATATTAATAGTATAAAAGTATCAAATTACTCCGCTTATCTATCATGTAGAGATAATAAAGCAAAACATCACTATAAAATATGCTGGAAATTGGGCTGGGGATGTGGCTCAAGCGGTAGCGCGCTCGCCTGCCATACATGTGGCCCGGGTTCGATCCTCAGCACCACATACAAACAAAGATGTTGTGTACGCCGATAACTAAAAAAATAAATATTTTAAAAAAAAATATGCTGGAAATAAAGAGATAAACATAAAATCAGTCACCCACATTAGAGCATTATCAGTCAGCTTTACATTAAGAAGAAAAGGACAACAAAATTGAAATGTTTGTGCACAATGTCTAAAATCACTCAATATATGAATTAAATAAACATTTTTAGCCAAGATGCACCACCCTAGAACTTAAAATGAACTACCTGCTGATACACTTATTCACCTCTTCCCATAACCTTAACTTCAATCTTTCATAAAGTAGTCACAAAATATTCTTAGTTCTCTAAAGACCAATAAGTAAATTAGTAAAAAACTCTTGAGATATCTTCATTGTCCGAAAATACAAAATGAAGTTTTCCTCAGTGATTAAAAAGATTCTGAATCACAGTTTCAGTCACACTCGGCAAACATACACCAGTAAGGTTCAGGTTTGGGGATTAGTAAACTGCCAAGCAGAACTACAATCCTCCACATGTAAGTCAACAGCTCAATAGTTCATCAAAAAATTCTTGAATGTTAATATTATATCTCTTCATTATTTTTAACAAATTTAGGTATGAATACAAAAATCTGACTATACTTTTCCAATTTAATGTGAGAATTCTATTCCTAAAATTCCCCACTGATTCTCCCTCACTGTAATACACTTTGATTCACCAATGTAATGTAGCAGATACAGAAATAAGAATTTAACATTAAAAAATTATTAGGATTATCAGAAAATTTCCTAAGAATCAAAAGAATTATTATTCTTTAATGAGTAAGCTTACCACTTACATGGATTTATTAAATAATATTTTACATAGCTTTGGATCTGCTGTAGAAAACAAAATGCAGGGCCAATTCAATAGTAAACCAGATGAAAGAAGCTCAAATAAAAATTTCTCCCCAAATTTGAAGAAATGTGGATGTTATGATCTCTCATATCAAAAGGAATATTTGTTCCCTTATTTAATATTTTTGCATATCCACCAATCCAGAACAGCTACACAGTACAACTCCTTCAGGAGTCTCAAGTTTTGACCTTTTCTGTACATATACTCTCCTATCCTGAATCATGAAAATCCAAGGATTTTTACTCAAAAAAAAAAAAAAAGTAAGAAAAAACCAAACATCAATATTGTCAAAAGGAAAGAACCATACAGGAGCACAAAGGCAACTGAGACATTTGTTTTTTAAAACAAAAAATTATTACATGCCACCCAAATCAGGCATGGTATGAAGAAGATAGTGACCAACACATTTTGTCGCTTTCTAGTTCCCCACTCTTTGCAGGAAAAATTGGGGAGAACCCAAGGAAAGAAAGATGATCTTATGAAAAAGAATAAGGAGCTATATACCTTATTGAAAAAACTTATAAACCTAACCACCTAATTCAGCTATGCAAGTCACCACATGCCCAGGGTGCAAGAGAAATGAGAAAACATGCCTTTAAAAAAATGAATTTTGACTTCATGCCAGTACTTCTAGGTTAGGTTTTCCAGGAATACATGTAGAGAATATCCAGCTATTACCAAGTGTGAGAGAGGATGAGCAGAGCAAAAGAAGGTTAAGGGATAATAAGAACTTCACAGAGCTAGAAGTTAAATACTGCAGTACTATAAGTGTTTCAACTACATTACAAGGCTGAACTAGATAAAAGCATCACCAGCTTGAAAAGAGATGGGGTTTTGTTTTTACTTCTTTCTTCTTTTCATTAAGCCTCTCAAAATTAACAAACTGAACATAATATTCTCCCTATTTCCAAAACCTTGAGGAAAATATCATTTTCTTGGTAGACTTTTAAAATTATATTTAAAACCTAAAACAGAAAAATAATCAGACAAATCTAAGACAAAGAAAAGCAAAAAGATTTAGGATTTCTGATTCATCAGTATAATTAAGTGAACTGAGAATTAACCTATCTAACTACATGAGATAATTATATCCAGAGAACATTTTTGTAATTTTTCTCCTAATTCTTTAGGTAGAAACCATCCTTACTTTTGAGAAAAATTAAAAAGCATCACTAAAATAAGTTTCATTTTAATTTCTTACTTGTAATCTCAGAATATTAAAATAAACCTTCATGTTGTCTTTAAATATGTAACTAGCTTGTTCTAATTTTCCAGTTCTTATAATAAAAAATTCAAAAAGACAGAGTCTGAGAGGAATGGGGCTGTAGCTCAGTGGCAGAGCTCTTGCCTAGCATGCCTAAGGCACTGGCTTCAATCCTCAGCACCACATAAAAATAAACAAATAAAATAAAGGCATTCTGTCCATCTACAGCTACAAAAAAAAAAAAAAAATTTTTAATTTAAAAAAGAACAGAGTCCAAGAATAGCACTTCAAAAACTACTAGAGGATAAATATCAGGAAAAAAAAGTTTAATTTTATTGTCAAATGGGGGGGTGTAATATAAAAACGGTTCTTCAGTAGTTTGCTGATAATGTTTAAAGTAATAGAGTAGAACACCCTCTGTGAAATCAAATAACCAGATAATTCAGAGTAGAAAAATAAAGTCTAGTTTTAATGAAGTGGCAACTGGCTGGGAACAAGTGATGCCATTTGAGAACTAGAAAAATACTCACCTATAGGGTGTCTTGGATTGGTGGATGTGCAAGGTGTAGTAGAAAACAGAAAAACTGTTATAGAGAAAAAAAGACAGTAGGCCAAATTACTGAACCAACCGTTTCAAAATACCTCTGACATGACCAGAGCACTCTTGCACAAGTAAAATGAACGAACACTGAAGTCCGTGAACTGTTCATTTTGATTCTTTATTTAAAAGATATATTCCATTTTCTTCTGGCCTCCTTCTTGCCCCGGACATCACAGTCCCTTACATAACTAATTAGTTCAAGTTTCTTCATTTTTTAAAAATATTACAAACTACACCTACTGAATATTGAAAGATTAATATCTTGCGCAAAAATCAGGCCACTGAAGTTAGAAGTAACCATTCAAGGAAGAACCAATGATATAAACTGCAGTTGTATTTACAAAAGTTCTAATCATCTTAAAGCTAAACTTTGAAGCCAATGTTTTCACCATCAGATGAACATGTGCAGGGGCTGGGAATAGTTCAGTGGTAGATTGCTTGCCTAGCACGGGCAAGGCCCTGGGTTCAATTCCCTAGCACTAAAAAGAAACAAAACCAAACCAGTAAATTTTCACCCACCAATTTTTTTGAAGGTAGCAGACAGTGCTGGGTATTGAACCCAGGAGCCTCAAGCATTCTACCAGCAAGATATAGCCCAAGCCCAGTGTTATTATCTTAGTTCAGAATTTATAACCCCATAAAACTTTTTATTTAAAAACTGAAATATAGAAAAAAAAATTAAACCCAAATGTGAATGAAGCAAAAAGTTCAAAACCAGTAGTTTCACTTGCCAAAAAGAGGCTACAAAGGAAAGAGTAAAGCACTTTTATGTCATCAAGAAATTTCCAGAATTTGTCTCAATCAGTTAAACAGTATTATGAACATATTAAATTTATAAAACACAGGTAAAAGTAAAAATTGGGAGCTAAAACATTCTCAAATTTTATTTAAAAAATTTAAAATATTTATTAACAAAATAAGTTTGATTCTTTTTACCTTTTATCACAAAATATTAAAATAAATAATATCTCCACATCATCTTTATTCCACTTATTCTATTTTACTCCATTTATGTTCCATTCACCTAAGATTTAGTAAGCATCTTCTGTGAAAAGAAGACATCATCTATACTCTGAAGATTCAGGATTCAGGAAAAAAAGAACAGCCGGGTGTGGTGGAATACATCTGTAATCCCAATGGCTCGGGAGGCTGAGGACAGGAGGATAGTGAGTTCAAAGCCAGCCTCAGCAACTTAGTAAGGCCCTAAACAACTCAGAGACCCAATCTCTAAGAAAAATACAAAAAGGGCTAGGGATATGGCTCAGTAGTTGAGTGTCCCTGAGTTCAACACCCAGTACCAAAAAAGCAAAAAGAAAGAAAAATCTCTTCATATGCAAACAAAATCGGCCTGTTATAAAACACACAAATACTTTGGCAGTAATACAAACATTTTATGAAAACTAAATTGCCTAAATTCTTTTCTTTTTTGATATTTTCATTTCCTAAAGACTTTAAGCATTTCAGTAATTGTGACAACAGAAAGTAGGGAGGTACTATTATGATAAAACCCAGCCAATTGTGAACAAACACAAAATTATACACATAGGTAAATGGATTAATTCCTTAATGCTACTCAAGAAAAAAGATTCCCTCCTAAGAATTTCCAGATATAATCTCTTCCTGAGGAACAAAAACAAAAAACACTAAAACTTTCACTAAAAAAAAAATCTTATTTGGGCTGGGGTTGTAGTTCAGTGGCAGAGCGCTTACCTAGCACTGTGGGGCACTGGGTTCAATTCTTAGCACCACATAAAAAAATAAACAACTAAAATAAAGACATGTCATCCATCTACAACTACAAAAAAAAATTTTAAAAAAAGACCTTATTCACCATTTGAAATTATTCATAATACCATGTAGTACCTACACTCCAAAGTTTTGATAGAACAGAGACTGATTAATTCAATCAAACCTATTAATGAAAAAGATAAGATACAACACACTCATCAGTCTCTTTTTTCCTAATTCAAAAGTAGAAATAACATAGGAGACAACAGTTAAATCTGAGGATGTCAGAAAAAAAGAAAACAAAGTTGTTGCTTTTTTTTTTTTTTCAAGTGCTAAAATCAATAAGGTACAAACATCTCCTGCCTTGTTATAGGGTTCAAAATTACTATGACCTTGCAGCGGAGAAACGACCATAAAACAAGACTTTCTTTTTTTTTTTTTTTTTTTTAGAGAAAGGGAGAGAGAGAGAGAGAGAGAGAGAGAGAGAGAGAGAGCATTTTAATATTTATTTTTTAGTTCTCGGCGGACACAACATCTTTGTTTGTATGTGGTGCTGAGGATCGAACCCGGGCCGCACGCATGCCAGGCGAGCGTGCTACCGCTTGAGCCACATCCCCAGCCCCAAAAACAAGACTTTCTATTAGTCTTGGGATATTATGCCATAATCAGTAATATCTGTACCACCCCATACACACACCACATGCAGAGCAATGTTATAAACATTGACATCTGTTTCAGTAATACATATCCAACTAGTGTCCAGTGACTAGCTAAAGTACTAATCCCAAAACATAATTTACTTAAGATATAAAATAGTAACACCTGGTATGCATGTTTCAAGTACAATGCCTGAGTCAGGCATGGTGTCCTGTAATCTCAGCAACAAGGGAAACTGAGGCAGGAGGATTGAAAGTTTGAGGCCAGCGTCAGCAAGACCCTGATTCAAAATAAAAAGGACTGGGGGGTGTGGCTTGGTGGCAGTAAAATGCTCCTGGGTTCAATCCCTGGTACAAAAACAAAGTACACATGCCTAGGGCCCAACTGAAATCCACTGAATCAGAACTTCTGAGTGTGGAGAAAGGGAATCAGAAATTTCTAAAAGCACTTCCAAAAGATTCTACTACACACTAACTTCTAAGGAATAATGAGAATAACCCTCTAGTAGTCACTAATTCCTATAATACCTCTCTCCCCAAATCATAATCTTAATCAAAAGCTGACAGGGACACATGGTAGAAAGGAAGCTCTATCACGTATGTGTAGGTTTTAAAAGATAGACATACAATTAAACAAGATCGACTAGTATAAAGAATCTCAAGAAGGGTTCTTTCCCCCTTCACTTTATCACAGGTAAATATAGCTCTTTATAGGTGACATAAGTCTTCTTCCCTTTAAGATAAAGATAAAGGAAAGAAGCAAACACTTTTATGTCATCAAGAAATTTCCAGAATTTGTACCTCCCCATACACACACCACAGGCAGAGCAATGTTATAAACACTGACATCTGTTTCAGTAATACATGTCCAACTAGTGTCCACACAAAGTTTACAGAATCCCCAGTCATTCAAATTCCTTCCCCTAAGCCAAAACAACCATTATGAATAATTCGGGGTGATACTTTGCTTTTTATCACCAATATCTCCTTCATATTCCCATATTAGCCCATATAAATCAACCCCCTTCTTGTTAGCAGCTTCACAGTATTTCTTTGTATGTCAAGAAATACTGTAATTTATTTCAGCAGTCCTCCAGTAAAGGACATTCAGTTTGAGTTTGTTTTACATTTAATTTTGTTGAGGAATTACACACAATGCTATGAAGAATATCCTTGTACATTTGCCACTGAAAACTTGTAGCTAATATATCTTTGAGAAAAAAATCTTAAACATGGAATTCCTGGGTCAAAAGGTGTGTGTACTTTAAATTTTTAAAAATAATGCCAAACTATATTAAAAACTCATTAAATAAATGAACATTTCCATTAAACAAGTGTAAGTATCCCATATCTCTAACACTGGCATTATCAAATTTCCTGGGTTTTTTAAAAAAAACAAACCTAATATTTTATTTTCACTTACAATTGAAGCTAAAAGTCTTTTTTGGGGGGAGGGGGGTTGCTTTTTCTTTTTCCTTTGTACATGACATGCTACTATTTCACTAATTTTTTGTTTTGTTTTTGGTACTAAAGATTGAACCGAAGGATGCTTTAGCTACAACCCCAATCCTTTTTTGTTGCTGATGATCTCACTAAGTAGCTGAAGCTAGCCTTGAACTTGTGATGCTCCTGCTGCAACCTCCCAAATCACTGGGAGGTTGCAGCAGGAGCATCACAAATTCACCATGTACTACCATGCCCAGCTCTACGATGCCAATATAAAAACTGTCTTTATTAGTGCATTATAGCTATATATAATCGTGTGGCTCATTTTGACATATTAATAAATGCAAATAACACAATTTGCTCCATTTTAATCCCCAGTGCTTCCCTTTTCTTCCCTCCTCCCTCCCCCACATCACTTTCCTTTACTCTACTGGTCTATTCTGCAAACTTATGTTAGACTGTATTCTTTCTTTTTACTGATTTTAACACTATTTTTTTTTTTTTTTAGAAAACTTGTTCTTAATATGTATATAACAAGTATACCTGTTCCCCAATAGACCTTTTACCTATGTCTATTAATTTTATTTAAAGAATGCTTTTTTGCCATACAAAATTAAAAATCATACGAAGTAAAAATTTTTCAGATCTTCTTTAATGTTTTCTAGCTTTTGAACACTGCTTAGAAATTACTTTCTGTTATACAAGATAATGAGCATATGTGATTCTCCTAGCACTTTTACAGTCCCACTGATAATCTGGAATTTATTTGGGGGTAGAGAAAAAGGTAGAGAATCCAGTTTTTTTTGTTTTTTCATTGCCCCATTAGAGCTACCCAGTTTTCCAAGACCATTTACAAATAAATCATTCCTTCCATCTACTGATATGAAATGCATTCATTATCAAGGTCATTATTATCATGTATTATTTCTACAGACATCTCAGTATGAATTTTCTCTTTTGTTCTATACTTAGTTTTTCTATCCCTGTACAGATACAAATCACTTATTACTGTATATTAGTATACCTATATTTTTCTCCAGAATTCATGTTGAATCTAGAAAAAATACATCATCTAGAAGAAACACAGAGTCCTTCCTAGGTTTCCTCCTACATTTGGGGGATTATAAATGTGATTACATTTAATTTATGCATTAATTGAGAAAAGAATTCATAGCTTTCCCATTTTGGTATTACCAGTAGCAACAATAGCAGCAGTATGTAGTGATACACGATTACAGCAAACAAGTGTTGAGCGCTATGTGCCAAGCCTACTCAATGTGCTTACTTTAATATTTTCAACATCTTTGTACAGAGTGTCATATCTTCATTTGATAGATAAGGAAATTAAGGCTCAAAGAGTTGAAGCAACTTGTCCCAGGTAACAACTATTAAGAAAAGTAGCTGATATTTTACCCTGTGTAATCTGAGTTAGATCCACACTCTGAAGAATAAAGTACCTGAAAACAATGTGTCTTTCATTTATTCAACTGTCCATTTCAACTGAATTTTACTTTTCTTCTTTTAGGCCCTGAATAATAGTTGTTTGGGTTAACTCCTTGGTGAATTTATTTGTCATTTTAAATGGGCCCTATACTTTCATTTTATTTCTAACTTACTATGGTTTGCATTTTTAAAAAAAACCCTACCAATTTTACAACATTAACTATGGATGTGTCTGCCTTACAGATCTCCCATATTGTCTTGCACCATTTTTTAGTTGATAATGTAAGCTTTCCAAATATACAGTCATATCATTGGCAAATACTTATAACTTTAATGCATTCTTTCCAGTATTGATATTTCTCAATGTCTGGATCAATCTTTCATGCCTTATGGCATATAACTCTTTTGCTACTATATTCCATTTTTAATATTTTCCTTATAATTATTGCTTAAGTGAAACTGGTCCTTAGCTTTTTGGGGAAGGTTTGGTATCAATGATTTTTTGTTCATCTCATGTCTTTCATCCTTCCATTTGCTTTGGAATAGTTCAGCATTGAAATAATCTTATCCTTTAAATTAAAATAATCCACCTGTGAAACTGTGTAAGTTTAGTGCTTTTATGATACTTGCTCAATTTCTTCTTCAACAGTTATTGCCTATTTAGATTTTCTATTCTCTGGGGTAAATTTTGATCATTTATATTTTCCTAGTAAATTCTTAAGACTTATTTTAAATGATATTGAATAATTCTTACTTGCATAAATCTGCAATAATTTTGTCTCACCAAAACTGAAAAATATGAACAAACATATAAATCAACATTATTGGAAAACACTCACAGCCAGGATGAGTTAAATGTGTCAAACTGGGAGCAAATACTGGTATACAGCTTTTTATTCAGGCCATGGGTTTTGAAAAGAAATCTTTAAACAGAGCTTTATAAGTAATGAACTGCTACTAGGATGTTCATACCCAGAGAACTGTGAATAAAAGAGAAATTAAATCAACACTACTATGAACTGCAACGGATGCATATTTCTTGCTATAAGATAGGGAATGGTTTGAGTCAAATAAATACTGTATCTGTTGAGTATTCATAAAATACAACTTATAATAACAAAACTGGGTAAAATGTTCTTAAGTGTTACTTCTCCAGTTATCTACACTGTAAAGTAGCCTAAGTATCAAAGTATATGTGAGACATTTTTCTCTCACATTTATTTATTAGAAGCATCATTTTCAAACATTTAATAAACACTCACTGCCAGGGGCTATGGTACATGCCTAGACTCCCAGCTACTGGGAATGCTAAGTCACCAGGATCATTTCAGCCCAGCAGTTTAATCAGCCTGGGCAACAAGAGAGACCCATATCAAAAATAGTAGTAGAAGAACTCACTATGAGCTGGACACTATGTCAGAGATATAGAAATAGTTAAGACATGGTCCCTTGGCTCAAAAGACTTAATATTCCCCTTCACCCCTAGAACCAGCATGATACACTTATAATATATTCAGGGTTGTACATAAAAACCTCAAGAAATACAGCCACACTAGAACCTTGCTTCATAAACCGTAAGAGTTTCATAAGAGTTGAAAATTAAATATTGAATAGACTAAGCTAATGATACCAATATCCATAATCTTTGAATTGCTACCTCAAGTTTATATTAATGTTAAACCCTTATGTCTCCAATTGAGTATAATTTTCCTTTCTACGATAAGGCTTAGATATAGAAACAAGATATTAAAATTTCAATAAGGAAGAAAGCGACAACAGAAAAACAATGAGCTAATTTTTAAAAAATATTACACATCAAAAGGATCCTCTACATTAATATTCGAATGTTAATGAATATACAGGCATGGTGGTACAGGCCTGTAATCCCGCAGCTCCTTAGACTGTGGGATCACAAGTTTAAGGATAACCTCAGCAATTTAGTGAGACCCTATCTCAAG
Organism: Marmota flaviventris; assembly: GCF_047511675.1. NCBI lineage: Eukaryota > Metazoa > Chordata > Mammalia > Rodentia > Sciuridae > Marmota > Marmota flaviventris. The sequence continues at coordinate 17,794,963 of NC_092511.1, forward strand.
ATAAAAAAATTAAAAAGGCCAGGCACAACGACACACACCTGTGATCTCAGTGAGTTGGGTGGTTGAGGCACCAGGATCTCAAATTTGAGGCAAGCGTCAGCAACTGAGTGAGGCCCTAAGCAACTTAGCAAGACCCTGTCTCAAAATAAAAAATAAAAAGGGCCAGGAATATGACTCAGTGGTAAACCACCCCTGGGTTAAATCCCTACTATCAAAAAAATAAAATAAAAATAAAAAGGACTGGGGATGTAACTCAATGGTAAAGCACTCCTGGATTCATCCCAGTGCCCCTCCAAAAAAAGAATAATAAAGAATAACCAAAAAAAGTTTATGTTTATATCATTATCCTTTAAAAAAAAAGAAAAAGAAAGAAAGAATCTTATCTAGAAACACTATACACCATGTCTACATTCCAACAAGATACATAAGCAATATATTTAGATGGCATTAACATACCTGTGCACATGATTCTTCGGGTGTTTTGGCACTGACTGAATAAAGTGCTGGGAGATCTAGTCTATGCACAGAGAATCTTTCTAGAGTATGCAAAAGTGCTGGAGCAAGGTGAGAAGTTTGACCTGAGCCTCTTTCTCCAGATAGCAATAATCGTGGCCTGTAAGAGGTTGGCTGATGGTATGGTGACCTGTAATACATGTAAAAACATAATAGTGATTTTAAAACTATACATTCTGAAGATCAATGTGAGAATAGTAGGAAAATACATTAAAAGAATTAAACTATAAATTAAGAAAACTATATTATCTTTTTTAGTATAATGATATTTTTCATTAACTCCGATTTTAAAATATTGACTATTTTTGACAATTAATAACTAAGATGTTAAAGAATAAAATCCATTCCATGGCAGTTATCAAGAATACAAGCAATAATTAGTGTTGGAGATGATGTGGAGAAAAAGGTACATTGCTGGTGGGACTGCAAATTGGTGCAACCACTTTGGAAAGCAGTGTAGAGATTTCTCAGAAAACTTGGAATGCAACCACCATCTGACCCCGCTATCCCATTCCTAGGTCTATATCCAAAGGACTTAAAATCAGTATACTATAGTGACATAGCCATACCAATGTTTATAGCAGCTGAATTCACAATAGCTAAATTGTGGAACCAAGCTAGATGCCCTTCAATAAATGAATGGATAAAGAAACTGTGGTATATATACACAATGGAATATTACTCAGCATTAAGAGAGAATAAAATTATGGCATTTGCAGGTAAATGGATGGAGTTGGAGAATATTATGCTAAGCGAAGTAAACCAATCCCAAAAAACTAAAGGCCCAAAGTTTTCTCTGATTAGTGGATGCTGATCTATGATGGGGGGCAGGGGACATGGAAAGAATGGAGGAGTTTTGGATTGGGCAAAGGGGAGGGCAGAGAGGGGTTATGAAGACAGAAAAGACAGTGGAATGAGATGGACATCATTACCCTAAGTACATGTATATTTACACGAATGGTGTGTCTCTATATCATGTACAACCAGAGAATTGAAATGCTGCTCTCCATTTATGTATGATGAATTAAAATGCATTCTGCTGTTATGTACATCTAAGTAGAACAAATAAATAAATACATAGACAAATAAATAAAATCCATTCTAAAGGAAAGAAAAGGTACCTTGGTTTTCATCCTGTCATACTGTGTGTATTAATGTAAAGAGTGGAAAAGACTGTCACTTAGTTATTAATTATCCAAGGTCAAATGTTAAGAATTTCAATTCTCAAACAAGTGGGGAGATCTGCAAATTATCCCAAATATAAGACTTTTAAAAATCAGTTAAAATAGTAAATTTTATTCTATGCATTATTTTCCCAATTCTATGGTATGAATGTACCCTCCATGAATTTAATATTGAATCTTAATCATAAGTGATAAGTATTCAGAGGTAGAGCTTTATAATGTGATTACATCACGAGGACAGAGCCTTATGAAAGGGCTCAAGAGAACTAGCTTGTCTGTCTGGTCCTTTCCACCATGGAGAATAAGCATTCAAGATGCTGTCTTAGAAGCAGAGACTGAGCCTTTACCAGACACTGAACATAATGCTGCCTTAATCTTGGGCTTCTCTGCCTCCATAAGTGTTAACAATAAATTTATGCTGTTTATAAATTGCACAGTCTAAAGTATTTTGTTAGAGTGTCAAGAGTAGTCTTAAACCATCATAATTTTAATAACAGAAAAGAAGGCTTTTGCAGCTATGGCAAAATTTGTTTATGTCACAATATAAACTAATTGTTCTTATTCTAATATATGACATATAAAGCCATACACTAGAGAAAGAAAATATATTAAATCAAACTTAATTTGTAGTTTGAAGATTCTACAAAATGATTAAAGTAACAAATGAAACACATTCACTGGAGTTAGCACTGGGAATTCTAAGGTAATACAATAAGAATAAAGCAAAATGAAAAAGGAATAAAAAGGGAGCTGGACACATGGTTCAATGGTAGAACACTTGCCTAGCATAGTGAAAGAGAAAAAAAAAAGGTTAAGAAAACCCTGATACCATAATCTTAAAGAATCTTAAAGAATAAGATTATGCCCTTTAAAAACAAGGAAAAAACATTAATTACATCAGGAATTACAAACAACCTGAACACAAAGACTAAATATACAAAGTCTTCCTCATCATTTATATTTTATTTTAAACAACAATTTCTTTTTTTTTTTTACTTTTTTTTATTGGTTATTCAAAACATTACAAAACTCTTGACATATCATATTTCATACATTCTATTCAAGTGGGTTATGAACTCCCATTTTTACCCCAAATACAGATTGCAGAATCACATCGATTACACATCCACATTTTTACATAATGCCATATTAGTAACTGTTGTATTCTGCTACCTTTCCTATCCTCTACTATCCCCCCTCCCCTCCCCTCCCATCTTCTCTCTCTACCCCATCTGTGGTAATTTAATTCTTTCCCTTGTTTTTTTTTCCCCTTCCCCCTCACAACCTCTTATATGTAATTTTGTATAACAGTGAGGGTCTCCTTCCATTTCCATGCAATTTCCCTTTTCTCTCCCTTTCCCTCCCACCTCATGTCTCTTTTTAATGTTAATCTTTTCCTCCAGCTCTTCCTCCCTGCTCTGTTCTTAGTTGCTCTCATTATATCAAAGAAGACATTTGGCATTTGTTTTTTAGGGATTGGCTAGCTTCACTTAGCATAATCTGCTCTAATGCCATCCATTTCCCTGCAAATTCCATGATTTTGTCATTTTTTAGTGTTGCATAATACTCCATTGTGTATAAATGCTACATTTTTTTTTATCCATTCATCTATTGAAGGGCATCTGGGTTGGTTCCACAGTCTAGCTATTGTGAATTGTGCTGCTATGAACATCGATGTGGCAGTATCCCTGTAGTACGCTCTTTTAAGGTCTTCAGGGAATAGTCCGAGAAGGGCAATAGCTGGGTCAAATGGTGGTTCCATTCCCAGCTTTCCCAGGAATCTCCATACTGCTTTCCAAATTGGCCGCACCAATTTGCAGTCCCACCAGCAATGTACAAGAGTACCCTTTTCCCCACATCCTCTCTAGCACTTGTTGTTGTTTGACTTCATAATGGCTGCTAATCTTACTGGAGTGAGATGGTATCTTAGGGTGGTTTTGATTTGCATTTCTCTGACTGCTAGAGATGGTGAGCATTTTTTCATGTATTTGTTGATTGACTGTATGTCGTCCTCTTGAGAAGTGTCTGTTCAGGTCTTTGGCCTATTTGTTGTTCTCTATAGGTTTAATGCAATGCCAATCAAAATCCCAACGGCATTTCTTATAGAAATAGATAAAGCAATCATGAAACTCATATGGAAAAACAAAAGACCCAGAATAGCAAAAGCAATTCTAAGCAGGAAGTGTGAATCAGGAGGTATAGCGATACCAGACTTCAAACTGTACTATAGAGCAATAGTAACAAAAACAGCATGGTACTGGTTCCAAAACAGGCGGGTGGACCAATGGTACAGAATAGAGGACACAGAGACCAATCCACAAAATTACAACTTTCTTATATTTGATAAAGGGGCTAAAAGCATGCAATGGAGGAAGGATAGCATCTTCAACAAATGGTGCTGGGAAAACTGGAAATCCATATGCAACAAAATGAAACTGAATCCCTTTCTCTCACCATGCACAAAAGTTAACTCAAAATGGATCAAAGAGCTTGATATCAAATCAGAGACTCTGCGCCTGATAGAAGAAAAAATTGGCTCCGATCTACATATTGTGGGGTCGGGCTCCAAATTCCTTAATAGGACACCCATAGCACAAGAGTTAATAACTAGAATCAACAAATGGGACTTACTCAAACTAAAAAGTTTTTTTCTCAGCAAGAGAAACAATAAGAGAGGTAAATAGGGAGCCTACATCCTGGGAACAAATTTTTACTCCTCACACTTCAGATAGAGCCCTAATATCCAGAGTATACAAAGAACTCAAAAAATTAAACAATAAGATAACAAATAACCCAATCAACAAATGGGCCAAAGACCTTAAACAACAATTTCAAATAAAATCCCTAAAGAATTTTATCTGAAAAAAACAATCAAGTAAGATCATCAAAAAAAATTTGGAAAAGTATGCTAATGATTTTACAGAACTCAAACATGTATTAGTAACAAGCATGTTATATGGATTTCTTGCCCTATTTTCTTAACAATTTATGAAATACAGTTTCATTTTATTAAACAGATGAGGAAACTAAAGCTCAGAGAGGTTAGTTATAAGACTGAACAAATTGGTGGCAGAATTAAAATTTTTATTCAGGATAAAGTGTGAATCCCAGAACTGCAGAAGAAAGAGAAGGAGAAGCAGTGGTGGGGAGGGAAAGAAAGGAGAAGAAAGAAGTAAAAGGAGACCATATTCTCATTCAGGATCATAAAGTTACAAAGCCCAGGCTACTTATATTGAAACATAGAATAACAATTAATAGAAAATAGAATACACCAATGAAAAGAAAGAGAACAATGAACCATAATAAGCAGACCAGGAAACAAGTCAAAGTAATTGAAAGAATTTTAATTTTATAAAAGAAAAAAAAAACAAATGCAATAAGGATGGATCATAAAATAAACATTAAAAAAAAAAAAAAAAAGGATTCAGATCCTCATTTCAAAGCACTGACAAAATGAATTCTAAACCAAAAACAAAGTAAGAAAAACAGAAGACTCAGGGGCTGGGGCTGCAGCTTAGGTGGTAGAGCGCCTGCCTAGCACATGTGAGGCACTGGGTTCGATCCTCAGCACCACATAAAAATAAACTACATCTACAACTAAGAAAATATTTTTTAAAAAAAAGACTCATCTGTGTGTGTGTGTGTGTGTGTGTGTGTGTGTGTATGAGAGAGTGCAGGAGCTCAAACCCAGGGTCTCATGTGTGCTAGGCAAGTACTCTACCACTGAGCCACATGCCCAGCCTTAATATATTTTTAATTCACAGAAATCTAAAAACACTTTTGTAACTCAAAATACATAATCTGAACCATATGGCAAGCAACCAAATAGGACAAAGAATTTGCCATAAACAGGAATTATTCTTAATGAATAAAGAATGTACATACATAGTTTAAAAAACAAGAACAAACCCCCCCACCAACAACCTCTATGGGCAAAAGATATAGATGCCTGCAAAGGAAAACAGAAAAAGGTAATTTTTTTAATGTTTATTCATTTAACAATTGTAGAAAGGCTACTATGCTAAATGTCTTGATCCTAGGCATCCAACAATATCGCTGTTAGTATTGAGTTTGTAACTGAATGGTACTTAGCATACAAATTACCATAATTCAATGTGATGAATAAGTGGTAATATTTAAGTACACAGTACTATGGGAGACCCTGTCTAGAGACTCACAAAAGGCTTTCCTGGAAAAGCTTTACTAAACCAGAAATTCAACAGATCTGAGACAGAAGGGATGGGTTACAAAAAAGAAAAACAGGATGTGGAAAAAAAAAAAAAAGGAAGCTAAAATGATTGTGGGCCTTCGTGGTAACGGATGTACTTCACACAGCAAGTTTCTTCTCACATATTGAAGCAACATAGAAGTAAAGGACTAGAGTTGGAGAGAAGAAAGGGAAGGAGAGACAAATGGTGAGAGGCTATGATGGATTTTGTCAGCCATTTTAAAAGTTTGGAACATGTACTGAAAACAATGAGGCACTAACATACTTTAAGGAGTAGTCAGACAGTTGGCCCTCTGTATCCATGGATTCCATATACTAAAATATGAGGGGGAAAGTTGCACCTGTACTTAACATGTATATACTTTTTTCTTGTCATTATTCCCTAAACAGTACAGTATAATAAGTATTTACATAGTATTTATAAATACATTAGGAATTATAAGTAATCTAGAAATAATTTAACACATATAGGAGGATACATCTGATTGCATTTACCAATCTCTCAAACATTAGGTTTTCTGCAAATACCACCCCTTTTCCCAGTAGACTTTACCACTGGCAAATTAAAGTATCTAAAGGGGGCTCAGAAACCAAGGTCCCAAAGATACCAAAGGACAACTACATATTTTTTGAGAAGATAACTCTAAGCCAATATATCAGGATGGAAAACAGTTTTAAAAGAAGGCAAAATGAGAGGAGAGATGATCAGTAAAAGGTCTGCTATAGTAACCCAGGTATGAGAATTTAATGATAGTCTAAATAAGAATAACATCAGAATATGTGAGAAGGAATAGCCTGACCTGAGGCTTATATGGTAAGACAAAGAATAACATCAGAATATGTGAGAAGGAATAGCCTGACCTGAGGCTTATATGGTAAGACAAAGAGGACTTCATCATTAACTAGATAGCGAAAGGAAGAAGAAAGTGAAGGATAGTGTCAAAATCTAGCTGGGACAACTCAATGGATGCTATAGGCCTCAGAGGAAAAGAATCAGAGATACAGTACAGTAATATGCAGAAAGACCAATGGTACAATGAAGGAGATATAGGGAGCTAAACAGGGTCTGAAACTCAAGAGTGACCTAGGCTTCAAAAATCATATGGGAGTCATTAATACACAGATGAAAAAAAATTAAGAAAATATACATAAAAACAAAAATCTTTTTGTCTGATACATTGATAAATTAAAAATTAACTAATACTAATTATTACCGAAAGGATGGAAAAATCGGTATTCTCACATCTACTGCCGGGGACAGGGGATGTAAAAGCACAACTTTTCTGAAGTTGTATTTGACAAGTCAAAATATGTCAAAATGTATGTTCAAAAATATTCTATATCTTACCCTACTCCCAAGGATTTGCTAAATTTTTATGATTCTCAGCATTTTTTTATTGTACTTATCTTCTAGTATTTCATCTATATAACATTTATTATTTTATTGCCTGTCTCCTCTACTTAAAATGTAAAAAAAGGGTTGGGGTCTTATCCATTTTGTTCAGTGACAAATCCCAAGTACCTAGAATATATCTGGCATATAATGGGCACTAATACAGAATATTTAAATGAGTGAATGAATACATGAAAGAAGAAATGAATGAACAAAAAAAAATATTATTTTCAACTATCTGGTTAATTAAGACTTAAAAAGACAAACAGAGGAGAGGGTAGACTGCTTGCCTAGCACACATGAGGCCCTGGGTTTGATCCCAAGCACTACCCAAAAAAAATAGGACAAACAATGCTCAAAATTGACAAAAGTCTTTTTACATTAGATTACATTTACCACTCTCTCAAACATTAGTGGTAAAAGGGTAAATTGGTAAAATCTTTTTAGAAAGCAACTTAGCAATCTGTATCAAGGTTTTAAATATATATATCCTTTGACACAGTGATCACGATTCTTAAACTTTACCTTGAGTATTGGATCAAACAATGATGTAAAGGCGTATACTCAAAAATACGTCGATTGTTACACTGTTTATAAAAGAGAAAAATGAAAAACTTCAAATTTTATTAAATCTATAAATTTTGGAACATACAAAAATTAAAACTACACAGTTATCTTTAGAGTATTACATTAAACATACGAACATGAAATAACATTCCCAGCATAGTGGATAAAAAAGCAAGTTACATTAACACCTTATAGGAGGATATAGTCTGCATAAAATCATATGTAGGTCTATTTATAAATAGAGAACATGGAGGTGTGGTCACCAAAACTTGAAAAAATATTACCTTCAGCTGCTGGGACTTTAATTTTTACTTTCTTCTTTATGCTCTTCTTTATTACTTGAATTTTCTACAGAGTATATCATCTTTCTAATCAAAAAAAACAAAGCTATTTTCATTTTAGAAACCTTAAGAAAGCTCTGTTTTTAATCCCCTTTTGGTAATACAAAAAAGCAAAGAAAACTTACTTTCTATCATAGGGCCTCTCTACCAGATTGAGAGACCTTAATTATCTTGACTTCTATTGTATCTTAAATCTTTTAAAGAGGTTTCAACATTGATTTAGGACACTACTTCGAGAAACCCGCCAGTAATGCCCAGGCTGGTATGGCTGGAGAGCAACAGCAACACTAAGGTCTTCTTTTTCTACACTGATCTGGCATGCTAACACATGTTGCTCAAACAGAAAACCAAACCAACCAAACAATAACAACAAAAACATCCCTATGTGTGGCCTTTGTGTGTAGCTACCCTTTGTGTGGCTTTTATTCAAAAGAGCATGCTTCTTGGAGAGTGTGAAAAATCATACCCAATTTACCCAAGGAAGCTATACAATTCCGTATCTATCTGTAAAATGTGGAAACCAATTTGGAAAGAACATGATCCCAGGAAACAAATAGCACAGTTTGGCTCTGAATTTGTTAGCACAATCCTGAACAACTAACTTATTTCTGCTTCAGTTTCCTCTTCTATAAAATGATATCACAAATGCACATGTCCAGTCTGTATGTAATAAGCACTCAGATGCTAACTCTCATCCTTTTATACTCAAAGGAGAGCAAATGTCGCTGTTGCCTGTGAAGCTTTCCTGGACTTTCCAACATAATTAGTTTTGCTCTCATAGAACTTTAGTAACATTGCAATCTTTGCAACCCCAATAACAATAACTTCTATAGAGTAAGAACTACATCTTATTCATGCTTGTGTTTTCAGCACCTACTACAGTAAAAAGTTGGAAGAGTGGGTGAACAGAGATATAAGTTAATAAATATTAACTTACATGAAATATCTAAGAAAAAAGCTTGTTCTAGAATATTGAAATATCTAAGAAAAAAGCTTGTTCTAGAATATCTAGATAATATAAAGAAAAATTTTTAAAAACTAGAAAAGCTTATATAAAAAGATAAACCAATTCTTTCAGAAAAGCTAAGCTAAAGAGTTATATTAGTGACACACATCAAATCAGTGAAGAGAATGTTCTCAATAAAACGTCAAACACAAAACTGGAAATGAAGCTTTCTAACATCAAAAACTGTTTCTATATTTCTTTATTGACAAAAGAGCAAATATAAGGCTTCTAATAGTTCCTTAGCTCCTGCTATTACATAATTCCAATCCAAACAACTAAGACTGCCAAAACAATACACACACAGACAGGCTAACTATGTTTTAAAAATTTAAAAAGTATTTAACTGGCCTGTAATTAATAAAATTGATCTATAAAATGTTAGAAGAGTCCAAGAAAAGTTCCCTAAGAACATAAAAGAAAGAACCTAGAAAACAAGAAAAATCTAACAGACCATGCTGTTAACGAACATATCAAGAGCTGAACCTGGAGGCTCCTACCTATAACCCAGCAATTTGTGAAGTTGAGGCAGGAGGATAGCTGGAAGCCAGCCCCAGTAACTTACTGAGACCCTCAGCAACTTAACAAGACTGTCAAGGGAGGGGGAAAAAAAAGACAGAGGCTATAGCTCAGAAGTAAAGTACTCCTGGGTTCATATCTCAGAAATAAATAAATAAATAAATAAGTCAAATCAAGAAAAAAAGAATAGATGAAAGTAATTTAGATCCATTTTTAAAACATCAGAAAAAAAGAAAGAGTCATCAATGCAAATAATCAAAAACATTTCACCAAAATCTACTTGGGGGAACTTTGACTCAAGTTGAAGACTTGAATTTGTTCAAAACACCTCTACAGAAAAAATTACTTAAAAGTACACACAATCAAGCCTCTTCGAATACAAGTGCTATTAGACCTACCTGACTGGAGGTTTATGGTTCTTCAACTATGGTGTTAATTATGTAAATGCAAGTAATGATGCTGTTAGTATTTGAAAACTTTTTGGTCTCTTAATTTAAAATTACATTTGTACTAAAAGTGTTTATCCATTACAGTAAATGGCAAAAGCTACTTTAACATAATTCAAAGCTAAAAGTAAATAGAAAAGCCATAAAATCTAAATTACAAAAGTGTAAACCAATAACATTTTAAAGAATCAAAAAGTTTTTTAATTACTGAGCAATTTCTAATTCAAAATCTCTTTAGTAGCCTTGGAGTTCATAAATTATCATCTGAAACTTATCAAAAGTGCTCTAGAATGAGGTTAATAATTCATTTCTGACCATTTTAGTTCAAACTGAAAGCAATAAAATTTGGGGCCCACGGGTTGATTTCCAAAGGGTAATCCTTCCCCATTCTACACACACACACACACACACACACACACACACAATCATTTTGTTTAAAAAAAGGAGGGGGGCAAAATAACAGATAAGACTTTGCTTGAGAAAAAACAACTTTAAGTATTTGACCAAAAACTTAATTATTACCACACCAAAAAAACATACACAGTAAAAGTTTTCCAGAATTATGTCCAAACAAGAGAAAAACAAAGCCCTAGAATTATAAGATGTAAAAATTTATGTAATTCTAAGAGTAAAGTAACAAAAAAAAAAAATCATTCTAGATTGAAGGAAATTTGATATGAATTACTCACATTGTAAAATGAAGGAAGGGTTTATGTATAGCAGCAGTTGATGACTGTTTCTTTGGTGATCCTGAGTGACAACTCGTCTCAAAAATTGATAAAGCATTCTCATCTTCACTATCATCTAAAATTAGATTTTCTATATCTGTGTTAAAAAAAAAAAAACACAAGAATTATGAGGCTTATGAAGATTTAATTTTAGTTCTCTACCCAGATAAGGAAAATTGAGCTAAAAATTAAGTGGCCTTAACTAACAAGTTATCTATCAAATAATACAGATTGATCAGCAAACTGACAAACTATAATATTTTGAATACTTTATAATAGGATTACACATAATTCTTTCACTTTACAAACTATCCACTTAAGTATTGTGAGATATAATTTGGGAAATGTGGCTTACGAAAATACATCTGGAAAAGAAGCAGCACTCTCATCACATCTCACCTACTAACGAAAACTGAGTTAACTGGACCTAAATCAGTCTGCTTTATATCTGGGTTCAGTTAATGGGGTAGATGAGTCAAGGACAGTACTTACAAAAGTAACAACAAAGAAAAAATTGACCCTTATTTTTTAAAGGGCATACAACTTTTCAAGGAAAACATGGCCTAATTAAGGTGGAGTCAGGAATTCAGTTCAAGCCCATCTTAAAAATGTACTCATTCGATTAGCATTAGTCTGTCTATGGGCCTTAGGCTACTGCTCAATGGACCAATTGGAACTAAAATTCCCCTGAGAATGCAATACTTAAAAAACTTTTCCTGGACTACAACCTGAAAGATTAACATTTATATTTCACACATGCCATCAAAAGTGCCAATTTGGGGGCTGGGGTTGTGGCTCAGCAGTATAGATCTCTGGCCTCCTCGCCTCCAACGTGTGAGACCCTGGGTTTGATCCTCAGCACCACATAAAAATAAATAAACAAAATACTGTGTCCATGTATAACTAAAAAGATATTTTTTTTTAAGAAAAAAGTGCCAATTTGTTCAACAGAGAAAAATGCAATGTATGTAGATACAGGGGAGAACTAAGATTGACAGAAATCAACTCTAAGTACTGTAGATGCACACCTATAATCCCAGCTAATGCCAGTAGAATGCTTAAGCTCAGGAGCTCAAAGATAGCATAAGTAACATAGTAAGTCCCCATCTCAATAAAATAAAGACTGACAAAAATCATAGCCTTCCAAAATAAAGGAAAAAATAGAGGAATGCTTTATAAAATGAGATACAGAATTGTGCAGACAGAGATCTCACAGGTTTTAATTAATCTGAAAATTAACTGAGTACTTTTTGAATGATAATTTCATTCAAAAGGAATGGATATTTGTCTACGAAAAAATATTAAAGACCAAAACAAACCAGAATACATCTAAAAGACTAAAAATTAATTGCCAATAATTAAATAAAATTTGGTTGCTCTTCTCTACTGGTACATGCTATTTAGTTCCATTAGTTGAAACAAAAGCATATTTTATTCTTATGAAAAAAATTATACGCAGAGTATATTCCATAAAATGTTCATTTTCAAATGGAGATATTCTCTTAGAAGGGAAAGTGAGATTTTTTTGATCTTTCTAAAAGTGACATAAGTTTTTTAAAAATTGAAAAAAGATATACATTCCTAGTTATGAAAAACAGAAATAAAAAATATACAAATTGTGGCTTCGTGCCTGGCTCATAGATATTTACTAAAATATTTGTTCCCTTCTATCTATCAAATTTAAGAAATTAAGTGCTTTATGGGTATTTCATACAAGTCTATCCCTAAAAGAATTTAAGTTCCTGAACAATTAATTGAACCATATTCATGACTTTTACTATATAATATTTTCAAATGTTGGTATAATTCTCTACAGAATTTTCTATTTGGTGCAAACTACATCCCAAAAAAGGTTCCACAAACCAGGGGCATCAAGATAACCAAAAGACATTACTTTTCCTTCAAAGTTCACAGACCTTACTTTGATTAGCATGCCAACCTAAATTTCTAATTTTCTCTTTCAAATGATTGATTTTTTTAAGGCAGTTTTCTCTTTTTATCTTGTGTCCAAAGTATGATCTGAGGCTTAATCAAATTCAAGACCCTCTACAACCAGGTTCTAATTTACTCTCTTACCAATAGCTTTACATTCCAAATCAGCAAAGCATACAGCAGAGTGCCCTACCAACAAATTACATTTGATGAACTGAATTCACAGGGGCATAACGGTGATGAAGGCAAGAACATAGTTTGTAGAATTGGGCTTCCTGGGTTTGAGCTTGCCCCCAGAATTTACTTGGTAACTTTAGGTAAACCAAATGACTATCCAAAGTCTCCCAGTCTTCACCTCTATATAATTAAAGTAGCTAACCCATAGGACTGTGATGAGAATTAATTAATGATTATTTGTTTAAGTGCTTTATAATAACAAATGTAAGCTACTAATATTATAATTAACTTTCTAAAGATAGTAACACTCCTACATTATAATGGTTAGAATAATCCAAGAGTCAACATTCATTCATTCATTATAAATATTCACCAAGCAATATACTATATACTGGGCAATATGCCAGGCCTGGAATATACAGTGGTCAGTGAAGGAGATGTATTTTATATGTTCATGGCAAATATAAAAGAGTTACACACACTTGTGAAGAAACTACATCTATATTCATTTCATTTAAATAATACGAAAAAGTTATTTAAAGTACCTTCTTTCCTGTCACTCTGGCTAATTTCAGCATGAGGAAACACTTTTTGCAAGACTGTTAGAATGTTATTGAAGCTCCTTTCCAGCAGTGGCCTTATAATAGGTGATAGTGCATGTCCTGAAGACATCACAGCACGTTGGGAAGCAGGCACTATATTCTGCATTGCATGATAAAAATCTTGGGCACTAAGCACTATTGAGGAAACATCCAACTGCAGTTTATGACTGCTAGCATATATCTGCGGATATCGCCTCCGAAGAGCAATGAGGGCAGCTTCAGTGCACAGGGCCTTGATATCAGCTCCACAGTAGCCTAATGCACAAAAGAAGAAGGATAACAAAGGTAAGTTTATTCTTCCAAGTTCCCAAATACATTTTGTAAATATATACACCTTTATGTAAAGTAATAAAAATACTAAATTGGTAATTATGTATAATTTTATTGGAAAAATAAACACTGACCATTTAATGTCACCTAACAAAACTGTTGAATTGAGGACTAAATACTCAAGACAAAAATGTTTTTGAATATTTTAAATAAACAAAAGGATAAACTAAAAGTATTAACACAAAACAAGCCAGGTATTAAGTGTCAAAAACACTGATTAAAATGTACAACTTTATTCAGGAAAGGTTTTAAAAGAATTATAACTTCTTTTCAATCTTTCATCAATATTGTCAATCATTAGTTTAGTTCTCATGACATTGAGCTTGCCTATAAATTTTTTTTTCTAATACTATATGCCTCTAAACATAAATGAAATGGTAGTGCAAAGTAGTACAGAAGCAGAAACTTCAAAAACAGCTAATGCATTGCCAACCCTAAGTGTAACTCACTAGAATTAACAATTACCTAAAAATTATAATTTTAAATTATAATTAATCTATGAGCTCAAAGGGCATTAAATGGAATAAGAATGTTAAAAAATAGTTCAATTGATTTTCCACTTTAACTTTCTTTATATATCTATTTAGTTTAAAATGAATGAAATCAAATGTCACAGGCTATATCAATACAAAGTATAATATATTACAAAGTATAATATACTATCCATATTTAATGGATGATGCAGTTAAACAACATTTCATTCATCTGAGCAACAAATACATACAAAAACACATGAACTGTTAAGTCTTCATCACAAAAAGGAGGTAAAATTCAAACTAGCCACATTATCTTATATCATACTACACTTGGCCTCCTTTATCAGTTCTGCCAGCAGGGGGAACCACTCAAACATTTTATAGAACACTGGCCCCAAGGGATATTATCAGGTTTGTTCCCCTTAGTATACCTCACAGTGGTATACCTCATGGAGCACTTAGATACTGAAATAAAAATGGTGATTACAAAGCAAAATTTATTCAGAGTTAGGGGGAAAAATATTTCCTGTGAGAATTCAACTCAGAAAACTATAAACACATTAAACATCAATATTATACAAATGATAGCAATTTATCTCTCAAATAAGTCTTCAGAATAATCAGATTTACCACACTAGCCTCATTTTATTTTCTACTTCTCAATTAATAAAGCTGAAAAAATTATTTTCCTTTGACATACACATTTGTTATGTTCAACAAAATGAATATGAATCATCTGCTCAAAGTTACAATTAAAATAATTCAAGAATGATTAAAACATGAGAGTTCTATCCTCCATATCAGAGTAAAGAAAGAAAAAACTACCATCTTCAAACAATATAAACAATTAAAAATCTTTTTCTTCTTTAAAAGTATATGCATAGTTAGAAAATTAGTGCATTGTCCTATTCAAGAGCCAAGGTTTATAAAAAAAAGAATTTAAAACCAAACAAACAAAAAAACTGAACAGCCACAAAAAGGCATTTTATGTAAATGTTAAATGTTATCCATAACATTTGTTTGCCATAATTAATAACATGTTAAGTATATACATAACAATACATTGTTTACTTTTTCCTAATTTATTCCAGGTAAAGAGCTTAGCAATAATAATAGATTCCATTCACTGAAGTAAATTTTCACATGGATTATTATAACCAACAGGCTAAAAAAGATAGGAAAGACCTTCCCATTTTGCTTGTGATTAAGAATTACTGGTCTAACCAAGTAGTGCTGCCCAGGGTGGCATATTGCTTCTGGGACTTGACTGGAAACTCCTTTGGGGGTGATTCAGTCACCTGATTAAAGCATCTTTCTACAGTTCATGTAAAACCTAATGCAGCTACGTTATGGACTTCCTCCAAATTAGTAAGGATAAACTTCTTAGCAACATGGAAGAGATTTTTAAGTCTAAATGAATCATTAGATATGAGTAAGTCTCAGACATAAAAATGTTTTATAATTAGAAAGATAAAGTGGTATTTTAAGAAGCATAATAAATCTCAGGATAAGCACCCTCCCCTCAAAAAAAATTACTGGTCTATATTCATCAGAGTGAATGATAAAACTGAAACAAAAATATAGATTCCCAAGTCCCACAACAAACAGTGAACAGAATCTCTATGGGCTTGAAATTTTAAAATGTGTATTTTGAGAAAGTTTTAAAAATTATTCTGTCACATATTAAAAAATTGATAACTACTGACTTAATATACTTCCTTAAGTAGACTCTAGAATTAAAGGTGCAGCGGGCTGGAGATATAGCTCAGTTGGCAGAGTGCTTGCCTCGCATGCACAAGGCCCTAGGTTCAATCCCTAGCACCACAAAAAAAAAAAAAAAAAAAAGAAAAGAAAAGAAAAAAGTGCAGAATAACCACAGCTAAATGTGTTACACTTAGGGTGACTCCATGTCTCAGTTAGGCCTTCTGTCCTGTTATTCAAAATTTCAGGATCTAATCATTCCAGTTACAGCAAAAAGACATTATACCTTTCAAAGAGTTAAAAGTTTTTATACAATAAACCCATCCTAATTCTAATACTACATCTCTAATACTATGCTGAACACAAATATCTGGATAGTAAAGAAGATTCTATTAAGACAGAAAAGTTTCTGAAAGACTAAAAATACAGCTGTTAAGATGTTAGACTAAAAACAAGGCCATAACAGAAGTTTATGAGGTTGTTTTTGTAAGTACAACATCAAACAAACTGAAGATATAGACAGTCCGTTAAAACTTTTTCATTATTTTAGCCCTGTCACTGAATATTAAAATAGAGAAATATAATTAGGGATAAACTCTTCATTAATCATAAACTCCTACTATTGTGTGAATGTTCTTCATACCAGTGTATGTTGAGAAATATTTTAGTATTTAAAAAAAAAATCATACATACTATGCATGCAAAAACTTCCAACTGCCAGGGAATTAATTTCAAGGTAAAAGTTAACAAATCTATAATTTCTAAGAGGTCAGCTACTTTTAAAGTTTTTCACCAAGACTGCATAGTCTTTTGTTAAGCATAAATTTCACTGAACTGAACCAATACATGGATAAACATGTTTGGGATACAAAAACTTATTTCATAATGGATTTTAAATTTATTACTATTTCATTCCTATTTGAAGACATGCAATTGATTTTTTTAAAAATATGAACTGGTTTCTTAGATGGAATAAATGTCACATCCAAAAACAAAAGTCATTTAATTACAATGGAGTTTTATTTCATTATCCTGAAAGAAAATGGCAATATAAGCAGATTCTGTATTTACTTACTGCCACCCCATAAAGAGGGTAAAAAGGCAACAAACTTTTCAGTCCAGTAAAAATTTTTCTCATTACAATTTTAAAACTTAAGAAACTAAAAGCTACAATAAATCACTTGGAAAGGTGAGAAGTACTGACCTATGGAAATGCAAAGGGAAACTAGGATTCTAATATTTGAGATAAAGAGTTAAACTAGAGAGTATAATATTCTAATATTCCAGATGGTAGACTGGATAATAGAAAATAATTTTAGAATATCTATCTCTTAGGGATTCTCCAAAATTATCTAAAGATTTCTGCTTATTTCAGTTAAGGATCATTCTGTGATAAGAATCACAGAAAAGTCTACAAATATTTCCCAGTCTGATTTGAATTATGATACAATATAATAAATAAAAAGGGACAAATTTCAAAAAGGGGAAAGACTGGATTTTTTTTACCAAATACCACCCTCTCCCATTAAGCAGCACAAGGCTTTGCAAAGGTCAAGCCAAATTTACATGAAATGGGTTTGGCGCATGCTCTCTTATACCAGGCAAAGCTTAAACTGGAGTAGTGCTGGAGAGATTTACGTTTTCTCCTCACCAGAAGAAGTCGAGGTCTTTGTGGTTCAAAAGCTGAGGGATGCTGCTTCGGAGATGGAGGTCCCTGTGGATGAAGAGGATAATTCGGATGTAGCTAACTGAATGGACTAATTTTCTACTTAAGTTTTAATTATTTGATGGTGGATTACAATGATCTTTTTTTTTTTTAATTAAGATGTTCTTTTTTGGTTTTGGTAACTTTAAAGTTTTCCCAAAACTTATTTGGGGGATTTCTTCATAATGCTTAAAAAGTTCATGGAGAGAGATTTTTTTTTTTTTAATTTATATTTTGAGAGCATGAGGGAAAAACAGACCAAAAAAAAAAAAAGAGAGAAGATTAATGAAGCAAAAATTCCTGTGTGTATATTCCAGTCCTTAACATTGTATTTCTTTTTATTTCAGACCTAATTAGAGCCAAAACCCTGAATTCCATCTCCTGTGTAAATAAATGCTCTCTCACCCCATCCTTTTAGGATAGTAGTGTTTAGTCACTCTGTAGGGAGATCTTCCATTCTGTGATGAATTTAAAACTAATTTGGAAAGTTTTATATTTGGGAAAATATTACTAAATACCACTAAGTGTTTTCTTTGAAGACCCAACCCACCCAACTTGTTTCTAGACCACAGGAACAAAAATAAGCCCATTTCTGTTATCTGTGAAGTGGAAGACTGCAGTCCTGCCTTTGACATGGACATTTTTCTCTTAACTTTAAGCTTATTTTCCTTAATAAAATTTCTGAGAAGGGTCAGTTCCTAAATGGAAACACTGTAGTAATATTAAGGATATCCAGCACTCAATGAAAGGCATATTATCACTGAGCTTTGTTAAGCAAAACCTAATTATAGTTAAAATTCTAACTTGGAAGTGTTGAAACTTTAAATGAAATAACTTTCAAGTATGAAGCCAAAGCCATCGTATTGCACAACCAAAGATATAACTATACTTGTTCACATTTCAAACATAAGGGGAAAAGGAGGCTGAACAGAATAAACAGTGACAATCAAAGAATTCAAAGAGTAGCACTCACCAACACATTTTTCGGCTAGTTCACCTAAAAAAGCATCTGACAATTTTGGATTCCAATCCCTGGTATGGATCTGTAAGATGTGTTTTCTTGCCTAAGAAGAAGAAGATGAATAAATACCATCAACCCCTCAAATATACTAGCTGGAACAAATTTTGACTAGCCATACCACCAAAAAATGATTTTTTATTTTAAAAGCAATTTAAACACCTTAACATGCATGTCAACCTGAGGCATTATTCCCTCAAACACAAAACAAATCATAAAAAAGATAAATTTACTGACTCGATGAGGAATCTGGGGTCCAGCAACCAAAACAATCTTATTCCCTCAACACTGCTACCTGTGCTTGCTTGAAACATGAAAAATCATAATCAAGACAATCTTACTGACTTGATATGGAATTTAGGGTCCAACAACCAAAAGACGAACAACTTCAAAATCATAAAGATAAATCTTGCTCAAAAAATGGACCAAATCTAGAATTAATAGCTGTAGATTCAATCGCAAGTTTAAAGTTAGGAGTTCCAGCTACATGACACTTATTTTCTTCCACCTTGAAGTATCTGCCTGAACAGATCCACAAAAAGTAAAAAAATCAAAGTCCAAAAAAAATTATCACATGACAGCATATAAACCCTATGATATTAAGAATCTACACAGACTTCATTAGCAGCACAGCTACTGCTTATTATAAGACCCTTAGAGCATAAAAAAGGTGTCAAAAAATGTAACCTTAAATATACCTCAAAAAGATCTATCCTATCTCCTCATTTTATGAAATAAGTAATGAAGGTCTGACATACTAAAATTAATTACCTAAGACCAGAAAGTTATTATCAGGTCTCTAAAACATTTAAGTAACATGCTCTTTATATAACCCAATCAGACTCACCTTTCTTTTACTATACTAAAATCAAGACATAAAGAAAAAAAAAATGATTTAAATGAAGAAACCAGGAGGTGCTTATTATGTTTTTTAATCTCCAAGGCATATAGAATAATAAGTCATATGGCTTCCCCTAATACAAAGTACCTTCTTATCTATGAAGTGAAAGACTACAGTCCTGCCTTTGACCTTTTTCTCTTAACTTTAAGCTTCTTTTTCTTAATAAAATTTCTGAGAAGGGTAGACTCCTAAAAGAAGACACTGTAGTAATATTAAGGATACCCAGCACTCAATGAAAGGCATATAACCACTGAGCTTTGTTAAGCAACAATGGCACCTAAGGCAAATTCAAACCCCTCACTTTTTAGGATTCACAAGTACACACATACATATACATATGTAATGATGATGACAGCTACGACAACAAAGGAAAATAAAAAAGAAATGAAGCATTGTTGCACATAGAAGATATTACTATTTTATGGTAAAGAAGAGTTAATGAAATTATTAAAATCTAGAACCAAAACCTAATTTTGTTGAACTTTTACTTGGTGAAATGGCCAGAGTCATGATTTTCTATTGCCAAAACCATAGCATATAATAAGAGTCAATGACTCCTGTTGGTTTAAATTAGAGACTTAAATAGATTCTTATTACTACCCTTAATACTTCCTTCTCTAGGCTATTAATTATGCTATTGTCCTGGCACATAGTTTAAGGCAGAGCTTCATGTTCAGCTGATGACCTTGCTTCCGAACTCAGAGAATACTGACACAATCGGAAAGACTTCCATATTTTCCTCACACCATCAGACTGTGTATCTAAAAAGTCTTGTCTTCCTCTATTGTCAGAGATCAACTAACCATTCTTGTCTAAAGTCACTCTTGCCACTTGATCACTAAGTCCTATCCTCTCTTGCTTAGTAAGGTCATCTCTAACTTTCATCATAAAAACTTCCTTCTCTACTGAGGATTTTTCAACTTAAAAACAACAAAAGACATTCTCTCACTGACATTTCCCTAACATCTTATCAGCTCAATTCTGTGATTCCTTTTTTAACAAAATTCTTTGAAAAACTTACCTATATTAACTGCCACCAATTTCTTCCAGTTCTCTCTTGAACTAACTCTATAGAAGTCAAGCTTTTATACCAACCACTTACTACACTTCTCTCATGACAATCAATGGCCATCTACATATAATGCTAAACACAATGACCAATTTTCTGTCCTTTTCTGATTTGACTTAGCATCATGCGACACAGTAAATCACACTGCCCCCACTGATAAACTTTTTCTCAAATGGCTTCCAAAATATCCCATTCTCCTCATTCTTCCTTTTACCTAACTGACAAAAGGCATGGTAATCTCATCTAATGTCATGCCCTTAAATACTATGTAAGAGAAAAAGGGAAACAGCCTTTTCCAAAGACCCAACCTTGAGAAAATGATGCTAGATTTCAGTCTTACATATAGCTGAGGATATAGCTCAGTTAGTAGAGTGCTTGTCTCGCATGCACAAGGCCCTGGGTTCAATATCCAGCACCCAAAAAAATAAATAAATAAAAAGAATAGTTTCCTTGACGTGCTGGAAAACTAATGGGCAAAATTATGTCTGAGATCTATACAATATAGGAAGTCATTGGTCTCATAATGGAATTTTCAGTTTAAATTAGCGAACATTAACAAAATATAAACATAGTTTCTTTAGTCACATTAGTCACATTTTAGTGCTCAATAGTAACGTGGGTAGCAGCTATCATACTAGATGGTGCATCAACGGCCAATGGAAATAATACATTTCCATCATCACAAAAAGTTTTATCAGACAACATTGCTCTGGCCCTTGTTTACTCTTAAACAAGGGAAATCAAGGAAATAGCTTTCCTGGGCTGTAGGGACACTGTCTGTATCTCTTAGAACTAAACGTGTTCCCTTTGTACTAGTACAGCCAAAACTCTGTGCTTAGAATGTTAGATGTTTTCTCCATGCCAAAATAGACTATACCCACCACTTTTGCCTTGTCTCCTACAACTAAACTCCCTTCTATGACTGAGGCACTTTCCTAGAAGTTGCACCTGGGCAATAAGCTGATGTTTTCTCCATGCCAAAATAGACTACACCCACCACTTTTGCCTTGTCTCCTACAACTAAACTCCCTTCTATGACTGGGGCACTTTCCTAGAAGTTGCACCTGGGCAACAAAAATGACATGTAAGTTTCCTGTCCTGACAGAAAAGTTATCTTACTGCCTGGACTCAAATACAAATCTGAGTCAACAAGTATCAACTATGCAAACTGATGTCAAATTGATGTATTAACTGTTCTACACAGAGGAGCCTTCATTTTGCTATAGTGTTCTTCACAATTCTAATCACAAAGCCTTTCACAACTATGTATGTAAACCAGGCAGTTCACATAGAATGCTAAGATCAAAGCCATACAATAATATATACTCTTTTAAAAAATTCACCATAATGAAAAACATATACTGCTTTTAATTAAATATATGATTATTACTATGAAAGTTTGGATACTGGGTCCTTAATAAGATAGAAACTATTTTGGTTAACTAGAGACACAAAATCACCATGCAAGATAATTACTACATTCTGGAAAACTAAAGAAAAGAGTAAGTAAGCATCTACAATAAGATAATCAAGAACTCTCCTCTTGGGCAGGGGTTGTGGCTCAGCCCAAGTGGTAAAGTACATGCCTAGCATGTGTGAGGCATTGGGTTCAATTCTCAGCACCAAACACAAATAAATAAAATAAAGGTCCATTAACAACTAAAAAATAGTAAAAAAAAAAAAAAAAATTCCTCTTACTTCCTAAAAATTATAAACTTTATGATAATTGCTAATAGGAAAAAAATAAATTGTTTAACAATGGAAGCATAAGGTTTATAAATTTTTAACTAAGATATCATAAGTATAAAATTTGAACAATGAAAATTCATAAAATATCAACCAGAGTAGGTGTGTGTTCCTGTGTGCACATATTTATGTATACACACACACGCACACACTCTTACTTTATAATTGAGTTACATATAAATATTAACATACTAAAAACAAAAACTCTTACTTTTTGATCAGGCAAGTTGAAAAGGAATTCTCTATCAAAACGACCAGGTCTCCTGAGTGCAGGATCTATAGAATCAAGTCTGTTTGTAGCACCAATAACAACGATTTCGCCCCTATTATCTAATCCATCCATTAGAGCAAGGAGGGTTGACACTATTGAGCTGCAAAAAATTTTCAGACAAAATTTGAAAAATGTTAAATGACAGAAAAAAACTGTAAATACTGCTGATTACACTTTTTTCACTCCTAAATGTTAATAAAATAATTATACTGCAAATGCCTATTAATTCAAGATCAAGTGATTACAGAAATCATTTTTGAAAGCACCCAGAAAATACAATAACAAAAACTTAAAGCACAGCAGTTTAAAAAAAAAAAAAGATAAAATGGACTTGGTCAAAACTGAAAACCAAACTGGGAGTGTGGTTCAGTAGCAGCATTCGTGTTTAGCATGCACAAGGTCCTGGGTTCAATTTCCAAGACCATAAATAAATAAATAGATGATAAAAAGCAAAAAATTTAAACACTTTTCTGCTTGAAAGGATGTGATCCAGAAAGTTAAAAGACAAAAAACACAAAGAAGAAACTATTAGCAAACAATATATTTAATAAAGATCTAGATTTGGAAATATCTGTTACAACTGAACAATAAAAAGACAAATAATCAAACCTAAAAACAGGCAAAAGATTGAAATAACATTTCTCCAAAGATGATATACAAAGGATACATCATTATACTAGGCATATGCAAATCAAACCAAATAAGGTGCTCTTTGACTCCACTAGGATGACTTATTATAGTCAGATGCAGCAAGTGTTGGTAAGGCTGTCGAGAAAGAAGAACACTCAAACACGTGATGAAAAGGAAAAGTGGTGTGCCTCTTGGAAAAGAGTCTGGCAGTCCACCTCACCATTAAACAGTTACCATATGATCCAGAAATGCCCCCCAAAAATTTATACATGAATGTTCATATCAGCATATTCATACTAGCCAAAAAGTGAATAAAAGCTAAATGTCTATCGACTAATAAATAAAATACATGCAAAAAGTGGAATAATAATACTCAAAAAGTTATTATAAAATTATAAAATAATACTCAATAAAAATGAAGCCAAGTATGGTGGCACACACCTATAAATTCCAGGAGAATCTCAAGTTTGAGGCCAGCTGGCAACTTAGGGAAATCTTAACTCAAAAAAATAAAATGGGGTGGAAATATAGTTCAGTGATACAGTGCTTTCCTGGCATGGATGAGGCCTTAGGTTCAATCCCCCAGTACTAATTTTTAAAAAAGAAGAAGAAAAACGCAACAGACAATGTAACATGGATGAACCTTGAAAATACTATGCTAACTGAAAAAACAGAAATAAAAGGCCACATAATGTAAAGTTCGATTTACATGAACTATCCAAAGCAGGCAAACCCTGTAACAGAAAGTACACATGGTTTCTTAGAGCTTCAGAGCATGATTGAAAGACTGGGAGTGATGGCTAAAGGGTATCAAGTTTCCAAGGCAATAAAATTAATTGTATGAGGGCTGGGGATGTGGCTCAAGCGGTAGCGCGCTCGCCTGGCATGCGTGCGGCCTGGGTTCGATCCTCAGCACCACATACAAAAAACAAAGATGTTGTGTACACCGAAAACGAAAAAAATATATATATATATATATTTTAAAAAAATTCTCTCTCTCTCTCTCTCAAAAAAAAATTTTAAAAAAATTGATTGTGTGATGGTTAGAGAACTCTGTAGATATAATGAAAGTCGATGAATTAAAATAAGTGAATACACAGTTATGAACACACAGCTATGTATCTCAACAAAGCCATCTTTGTTTTTTTATTTTTGTTTTAAGTACAATGTCATGTACCTGCAGTCCCAGCTACTCAAGGAGGCTGTGGCAGGGGAAGGCTTGAGCCCAGGAGTTGCAGGACATCCTGGACAACACAGCAAGAGCCTCTTTCTCTTCCTCTCTTTATTTCTGTACAGGGGATTGAACTCAGAGGCGCTTGCCTCTCCATCACATCTTCAGCCCTCTGTTGTTTTTAATTTTAAGACAGTCTTGCTAAATTGCTGAGTGGCCTTGAACTTTGAATCCTCCTGCCTCAGCCTCCCAAGTCACTGGGATTACAGGAGTGTACCTTCATGCCCAACCATCAAAAGCCGGATAGTATTAAAAAAAACTTTTTTTTAATTTAGGGCCACAGGTGACTCCTTTCCCAAACTTCCCAAAAACACTATTCTAGCTGTGTTTCAAAAATGTATAAACAAAATCAAAATGCAAGATACTCAGTGTTTGTATTTAAAAAAGATTTGTGATTCGTATTTTTCTAACTGAAAATTTCTGACCTAGGTGTCAAGAAATAAAAAGGGGAGGAGCATCATAAAGTTCATATTTAACCTTGAAATTTTCTTTGGTATCTTCCAATCACAAATAGGTATTTCAGGGCTGGGGATATGGCTTAAGCAGTAGCGCGCTCGCCTGGCATGCACGGGGTGCTGGGTTCGATCCTCATCACCACATAAAAATAAAATAAAGATGTTGTGTCCACCGAAAACTAAAAAAAATTTAAAAATAATAAAATAAAAAAAATAGGTATTTCAAGTACAATTTGTACTTTATCAGCAGTTTTCAATTTATAGTCTCAAACATGACTACAAACAGAATTACAATCTAGCTTAAATTCTACCAAAAGTTGTTTAAAAAAAAAAAAATGTGAGCAATCAGAATCCTTAACTAACCCCTATTATGTTGAAAATAAAGCCCAAACTGTTTAACATGCCATTCGAGGCCTACTTGCCTGTGCCCAACCTTCTCTCCTACATTATCTGAAAGTGTTATTTTGCCTTTTAAATATAGAACTAAACCCCAAATGGAATTAACTGTTTTTTATGGTATGAAGGCAGGTTGTTTCTTCAAACAGGTCTAGCTATGTTTCAAAAATCTATATACAATTTTCCCAGCATTATAGAAAAGGCTCCTTTCCCACATTTGTATTGTCCCTAGAAAAATCAACCACCCGTACCCCATATACGTATGCATTTAGTTACAGTTCTAGGTTCTGTTGTATTAGTCTATTTGTCTAGTTCTCCATCAATATGAAATTATCTTAACTATAAGAGGCTTTGGTAGGCAACTTGTTCTTCCATAAGACTTTTCACTATTCTTTTCTTTTTTTTTTTTTAGTTGTAGATGGACACAATACCTTTATTTTATTTGTTTGTTTTTATGTGGTGCTGGGGATTGAACCCAGTGCCTCACACACGCTAGGCAAGCGCTCTATCACTGAGCCACAACCCCAGCCTATCACTATTCTTAATCTTTTGCATTTTCACATAAATTTCAGAATCATCTTGTCAAATATTTTTTTAAATATGATTTAAAATAATTGTACTGAATCCACTGATTAATGTACACTTCTGTCCACTTAAATCTTTCTTTAATGTTTTGTCAATAAAGCTTTATTATTTTCTGCATAAATGTGACATGGGAATTTTTCTGATTCATTCCTAGTAATTTCTTTTTAAAATGACATTGTAAATAGCAATATCATATCTGCACAATTATTGATAGAGAAATATAAAATTCATATTTATATTGATTGAACTAACTTGCTAATAATTATCTGTCAATTGCTTTGGAATTTCCACACACTAATGCTATCATCAATAAAGTTAACAGTATCACTTTTGCCTCTCTAACACACATAACTTGTATAGCTTTGTCTTACCAGATTTACAATGACTGGAATCTATGATGATCAGAAATGTTCACAGCAATCATGCTTGTCATAGTCCCCAAACTAAAAGTTTTCAGGTTTCAAAACTAAGAATGTTTATTGTAGGGTTTTTAAAAAACATTAATTGTACATATTAATGGAGTTCAGTGTGATATTTTCATAGATGCACACAATGTGCACTAATCAAGTCCAACCTCCCTTTTCTCACACTCCCCATTGGCACATAACTTGTATAGCTTTGTCTATACAAATAAAAATAAAATAAAGATGTTGAACTTTATCTAGTAATCACTGCCCTACTTCCAG
The DNA here is from genome assembly GCF_047511675.1 of Marmota flaviventris. Taxonomy (NCBI): domain Eukaryota; kingdom Metazoa; phylum Chordata; class Mammalia; order Rodentia; family Sciuridae; genus Marmota; species Marmota flaviventris. The sequence goes on from NC_092511.1 coordinate 17,821,796, forward strand.
GTTGAACTTTTTTGTAAAGTTTTCGCACAGAAAGAGAACATATAGTATCTGTCTTTTTGCATCTGGCTTATTTCATTTAACATATGTCCTTCAGTTCCATACATTTTACTGCAAATAACAGGTCTGTATTCTTTTTTGTTGTTGTTGTTTTTTAGCTGTAGATGCACACAATATCTTTTTTATTTATTTACTTTTATGTGGTGCTGAAGATGGAACCCAGTGCCTCATACATGGGAGGCGAGCGCCCTACCACTGATCTACAACCCCAGCCCAGGACTGTTTGTGGGTTTTTTTTTTTTTTTTTTTTCATACATGACAACAGTTGAATGCATTACATTCATAAATATCCATTCACAGTATTCTTTATGGCTGAATAATACTCCATTGTGTACATGTATCACATTCTTTTTTTCAATTCTTATATCAATGGGCACCTAGGATGATTCCATCTCTTAGCTACTATGACTAGTGTTTCAATACACATGGTTGTGCAAGTATCTCTGATATACTGACTTTATTGCTTTGGATGTGTACCCAGTAGGATAGCTGAATCATATTGTAAATCTACTCTTCTTTCTTCTTTTGCGTGTATGTGTATCAGGGATTGAACCCAAGGGCACTTAACCACTGAGCCACATCTCCAGCCCATTTTTTTGGTATTTTTACTTAAGAGACAGTGAGTGTCTCGCTAAGGTGCTGAGGCTGCTAAGTTGCTAAAGTTGTATCATGCAACTTTACTGAATTCATTTATCAGTTCTAATAGTTTTTGATAGATTTTTTAGTTTCTTCCATAAAGAGAATCATATAATCTGCAAACAGTGACATAACTTCTTCCCTTCCTATTTGTATGCCTTTAGTTCTTTTAATACCTCTGGCTAAAACTTTCAGTACTCTGTTAAATAAGGTGAGAGTAGACATCCTTATCTTTTTCCAGATCATAGAGGAAACATTAAACCTCTCCTCATTCAGTGTGAAGTTGGCTATGGATTTGTCATATGTAATCTCTACTATGTATAGTATGAGCCTTCTCTACCTAATTGGTTCAGAGCTTTAATCATACTTTAATCATAAAAGCTTTAATCATAAAATTTTATGAAGTGTTCTTTCTGCGTCTATTGAGATGATCATGATTTTTGTCCTTAATTCTGTTGATATGATAAACTCTGTTTACAGATTTGCATATATTGAATCATCCTGGAATTCCTGGGATGAATCACACTTAGTCATAGTGAATAATATTTTTGATATGCTATGGGATTTGATTTGCTAGTATTCTGTTGAAATTTTTTGCATATAATCAATAAGGACACTGATCTGCAGTTTTTTTTTTGTTGTTGTTGTATCTTTGGTTTTGGTTTCTAACTAATGCTGGCCTTACAGAATGATTTTCAAAGGGTTCCCTCACTTTCAATTTTTTTGAACAGTTTGAGAAAAATTGGCATTAGTTCTTTATAAGTTTGGTAACATTCAGCAGTGAAGCCATCAGTCCTGGGTTTCTCTTTGTTGTAATTTTTTTTTTCTCCCTTGCAGTATATGAGATTGATCTCAGGGAACTCTCCCACTGTGCTACATCCCCAATCCTTTTTATTTTTTGAGACAGGGTCTCCCTAAATTGCCAAGGTTGGCCTTGAACATATAATCCTCCTGCTTCAACTTCCTGAAAAGTTGGAATTACAGGCATATGCCATTGTGACTGGCAATGCTTTGTATTTCTGTGGTAGTGATGGTAATGTCTCTGTTCTCATCTCTAATTGTATTTAGTTGAGTCTCTTTCTTGGTTAGTCTAGCTAAAGGTTTGTTGGTTTTATCTTTTCAAAAACTATCTCTTACCAATAAAATAAACAAACCATCTCTCCTTTCATTGATCTTTTATATATTTTTTAACATTTTGCATGTATTTTTACTTTGATCTTTTTTACCTTTTCTTCTACTAATTAAGGGTTTGGTTTGTTGTTGCTTCTCTAGTTCCTACAGAAGCACCATGAAATTCATCTGAAATCTATCTATTTTTTCTATGGAGGCATTTACTGCTATAAACATCCTTGTTGGTACTGCTTTCGGTGTAGCCAATTGGTTTTAGTATGCTGTGTGTCCATTTATAACATATTTGAGAAAAGTTATTTTTTCTTTTTCTTGCAGTGCTGGGGCCTTCCACATGCTAGGCAAACACTATACCACTAAACTCCACATCCAGACCCTGGGAAGTTTTTTAATTTCCTTTTTTATCTCAGTGAGGCATTGTTTATTCAAAATTGTATTATTCGGTCTCCATGTATTGTGTAATTTCTTTTGTTAATTTCTAATTTTATTCCATTGTGATCAAAAGAGATAAATAATATGATTTCAATTTTTTTAAAGTTCTTTAAAATTCCATTGTGGCTTAACATATGGTCTATTCTAGGGAATGTTCCACGGGCTGATGAAAAGAATGTGTATTCTGCAGCTGTTGGATGAAAAGTGCTGTACATGTCAGGCCCATTTTGTCTACAACAGAGTTAACTGATGTTTTTTGCTTTTTTTGTCTGGGAGATCTGTCTAGTGATGAAAGTGGGGTGATGAAATTATTCGTTGTTATTGCACTGGAGCCTGTCCCTCCCTCTTGATTTAACATTGTTTGTTTTATAAAACTGGGTGCTCTAGTGCTAGGTGCACATACACTCGTAATCATATCTCCTTGTTGAATAGATCCCTTGATCATTATATAGTGCCTATTTCTTTTTTATTTTGTCTTGATATAAGTATAACTACTCCTGCCTGCTTCCATTTAATTTCTATTCAAATGGATTATTTTTTCCATCCTTTCTCAGTCTCTGTCTCTCTCCACTGATGAAATGAGTTTCTTCTAGGCAAAGTATCTTGGGTCTTCTTTATTTATATTATTCCACCAGTCCATAAATTTTAATTGGGGCATCTAGTCTGTTTGCATGTTAGGTTATTATTGTTAGGTAAAAGACTCCTGTAATTTTGTTAAATGTTCTTATATTTTGGATATCCTTTGTTCTTCTCTTGCTATTCATCCTTGTGGTTTAGTAGTTTACTGTGTTGATAAAGATTGATTGTTCATGCTCTACTAGTGTGTTTTATATTTCTGTGTGTTTTCATGATGGCAGTTACCTTTCTTTCACTTCTGGATATTCAGCTCCCTTAAACATTCTTTGGAAAACTGGTCTGATGGTGGTAAATTCACTTTTTTCAGTCTTAGAAGGTCTTTATTTCTCCTTGATTTCTAAAGAATAACTTTACTATATAAAGTATTCTTGGTTAGGATTCTTTTTTTTTATTCTCTCCCCCCCCCCACCAGGACGTACAATATATTATCCCATTCCCTCCCTCCTGACTTATAATGTTTCTGTTGAGAAACCCTTTATCAGACTGGTCTGATAAAGGTCCCCTTAAATGAGACTTGGCACTTTTTTCTCTTGTTTTTAGAATACACTCTTGCAATAGGAGCAATAAGCACAAACAAAAATGCTCATTATTAGTCATCAGATAAATGTAACTGGATCCACTCCTAGATGCACCCACTAGAATGGCTAAAGTTAGAGAGTAATAATAAAAACTGCTGCCAAGCATGAGAAGCTACTGAAATTCTTACACATTATGGGAACATAAAATAGTACAACCATTTTTTAAAAACGGTATACTGTTACCTTATAAATTAAACATATTTACCATAGGACACATTCATTCCTCTTGGGTATTTACCCAACAGAAAGGAAAAGATGAGTTCACACTAAAACATATATAGGAATATTCATGTTGTCATTATCAAAAATAAAAACGATCCAAATCTCCATCAGGTGGCAGATACATAAATTGAAGTATACGTACATATATACACCAAAGAATATTACTGAGAAATTAAAAGGGACAAAATATTAGTGTACATAGCATGGATAAATTTCAAAACATATGCAAATTCAGAATTAGGCAACTTTTTCTAAAAAGGATCAGACAGTAAAATTTTTAAGTTTCTCAAGTCATACAGTCTCTCTGTCACAACTACCCATAACTTTGCTCTTATACCACAGAGCAACCATAGACAATGAATAGGAAGGAATATGACTGTGTTCGAATACAACATCATTTACAAAAACAGGCAGACAGTTGAATGTGACCCATAGAGTATGGTTTGCTGACACCTGTGCTAAGTAAAAGAAGTATTCCTCAAAAAAACAGAATACACTTTAAAATTCTTTGTAAGCTTCATAGTACTCAGCCAAATGCGAATAAGGCTATTTTAAATACTACATCAATGAATAAAAAGAAGTCAAGATAGTCATATTAGGAAGAAAATACCTGTGAATCTGATCTTGTCTACTAGAGCGAACTGGAGCTAATCCATCTATTTCATCAAAAAATATTATAGAAGGTCTCATCAAGTATGCCTAGTAAAAAAAAAACACATATATGTTGTTTATTATATTATTCTCATATTTAAATTTAATTGTTGTATTTTCTTAAAAGTACTATAAGTAAATGGTACAAAATGCAGCATATTCTACAAAAGAGTATGTGGTATAAAGGAAACCTCTTTACCACCCAACCACAAAGTAAGGTCCTAAGAATAAGCAACTACTGTTTTCAGTTTGCTTATTCTTCCATACCTATTTAAATGTACAAATGAAAATGTGGTCTTATAACATAAAAAAAAACAGTACACTAAACACATTCCTTTTACCATGTAACATGAATTTTAACTGATTTTTTTTTTTAATACAACTGGAGATGGAACCCCGGTTGTCATCTATGCTAAGCAGGAGCTCTACCACTGAGCTGCACCCCCCACCTCAGCCCTAACATCTTTTATTAATATAACAATATATCTTAATTAGCTTCCACATATTTTCCTATCATTAAAAAATCATAACTATCAGCAATATTTTTTAAAAAAAGCAAACATTTCATCTAGCCCTACTTACCAAGAAAACTATAAAATATAAATAAAGTAATTTAGATATAAAAAGCTACAAGATTTAGGGCCATAGTCTTGAATGAAAATAAGTTATACTCAAATCACCAGCATAAATTGATGAAAAAGCTCAAAAATTTTTAAATGAGTTCATTGGATAATATGCCTGTACTCCTAAGTCAATTCTTTTCTTTTCGTTGTTGTTTTTTTTGTGCAATAGTGGGAATTGAGCCCAGGATATACTAGGAAATGCTCTACCACTGAGCATATCACCAGCCCTTTCCTTATTTTATTTTTTGATAGGGTCTCTGTAAGTTGCCCAGGCTAGCCTCAAACTTGTAATTCTCCTGCCTTAGCCTACCTGTACCTGAGATAATAGGTTTGATCCACCACACCTGGCTATGTTTACATTTATATTTTTCAATTTTTACTAAATTTTTGAAGTATTCAGTCTGTATACGTTTGACTTCTCACTAGACACTGAACACCTTGAAGACTCTTACCTATCCTCTATATCTACTACCTAGAATATAGCAATTTTTGATACTAATAATAATTCTTACACATTTGAACTTCTTTACAAATAACAAAGGATTTTCATACACATCAACTCATAATAGGTGCTGAATAAATGCTTGAAAGCATTTTGTACTTCATATTTATCTGCTTAGACAAAATCATTATAAATTGAACTGCCAAATATGATCAGCTTCCTTCATTAACTTAATCATAAGTAAATTTATATGAAGACCAGTTTCTATAAGGTATAGAAAAATAATTACTTTTTTATTTTTTTGGAGACAGAGTCTCAACCTGGTCTCACCAGGGTGGTCTTGAACTCCCGGACTCAAGTGATCCTCCCAGTATCCCAAAGTAATTGGGCTGCAGTTAGGAATGTTAGGAAATAACATTTTTAAAGTTATTGTTTCGTATAAAAAAGTAGAGATAGCCTATACAACATTCATTCACCTCACTCTGCCTTTTAAAATAATTAATTTATTACTGAATTCATTAGGCAACAAATTTTAAATTGGGTAGGGTTTGGATAAATGTTTCCCAAAGGTCCATGTCTTGAAGACACGGTCCCTAAGGTGCTGCTTAATTTAGGAAGTGGTGGAAGCTTTAGGAGGTAGAATCTAGTGCCAGATACTCAAAATCTGAGGCATGTCCTTGAAGAGGATTGACTATAGGACCCTGGCCTCTTCCTCTCTAACTTTTTGCTTCCTAGATGATAAGGTAAGCAGCTTTGCTCTAACAAATACTCCTGCCATGATGTGCTTGCTATCTTCCCAGAGGCCTCAAACCAAAGGAGCCAATCAATCATGGACTGAAACCTCCAAAAGTCAAAATAAACCTATTCTCTTTATAAGTACATTTTCTCAGGTATTTTGCTATATAGTAACAAAACTAACTTAACAACTCATGAAAATAAGTAACATACTACTTTGGGAAACTTTTTTCCCAAATACCCAACATTTTATGCTGTACTATTTCCTCAATTGGATTATAATCTAATGATTATACTATATCCTGGGTTCTCAAAAGCACCTAATACAGTATTATATGCCTGTTGGCCACTTCAATAAATGTTTTATGAATCATCACAAATATTCAAAAGTGTTAGTAAAATCGATTTGAAATACAATGAGCCTTCCCATATAAATGGATTCAACTACAGATCAAAACGTATAAGAAGGGGCTAGGGTATAGCTCAGTGGTAGAGTGCTTGCCTAGCACAGGTGAGGCACTGGGTTTGATCCTCTGTAACACATAAAATATATATATATATATATATATATATATATATATATATATATATATATATATATATATACAATAACTTTATTTGTGTATTATGTATATAATAACTTATGTGTGTGTGTTTTAAAATGTTGAAGAAAAAAACTGCACCTGTACTTAACATATACATTCTTTTACTGTCATTATTCCCTAAACAATACAATATAACTACGATTTATACATCATTTACATTGTATTAGGTACTATAAATAACCTAATGATGATTTCAGATATGTAGGAGTATAGCTAGGCACTATGGCCCATGTCTATAATTCTGTGATTAGCAAGACTGAGGCAGGAGGAATGAAAGTTTGAGGCCATCCTCAGCAACTTATTAGACCCTCTCAAATTAAAACGTAAAAAGGACTGGAGATGTAGCTTGGAGGTAAAGGGTTCAATCCCCATAATGAGTACCCCCCACCAAAATAAGGCCTATAGAAGGATGCACAAAGGCTATATGCAAATACTACATTAATTTATATGTGGAAGTTGAATATCTGCAAATTTTTATATCCTTGGAGGGTCCTGGACCCAATCCCCCATAGATAATGAGGAAATAATGTACTTCTAAGGCATACAATTTCGGATTATTGACCCTAAATTACAGATAATGATCAGAAAATATGCCTCCTCAGAAACTGTAATTGCAGGCAAATTATACTAATGGTCTAAAAAAAAATTTTCCATTTATGTGATTTCTCTTACCTGATCAAAAAGAAGCCTAAGTTGCCTTTCAGACTCACCAACCCACTTGCTCAAACAATCCGCTCCTTTTCGCATAAAAAAAGCCACTTTTTTGTCTCCTTGACTGCATTCATTAGCTAATGCTCTGGCAACCAAGGTTTTACCTGTGCCAGGAGGGCCATAAAACAGACAGCCCCTAGAGAAATAAAGAATTTTTAAAAAAGAAAAAAAGTAAATTAATCTTATCACTACTGACAACCAATTTAAAAGGACATTTCTTACCCCATGTAATTTTATATTAATGTATATTATAATTATTAAGCATTGACAAAATTTTTTCCAGTATACAAACAAGTTTCACTTTGTTGAGTCTTTAAAGTACCAAACTTTGGTAGGTAACAAAAGGTTGAAACACAGGGTAACTTGGCAAGATAATGCAAAATTTTAAATGTATTTCCCCATGATCCAGGAACTTCACATCTTAGAATACATTATACAGAAATATAGTCCCTGTATTTGGAAAGTTGTACCAAAGACCTTAGACTCTGGTATTGGGGAAGTTGGAGCAGGAGGATCTCTTGAGCCCAGGAGTTTGATGCCAGTCTGGGCAACACAAGGAGACCATGTCTCTTTAAAGAAAAAAAAGTAGGAGAATGAAGATAGCTTTAATAGTGTTCAACAAAGCATGGTTTTCTAATAGTAAAAATTTGAAAAAAAAATGCTATTTAATAAATAAGGGAAAGTTAAATTTGCTATTCCATCTATAAAATTAAAAAATTAGTAAGGGGTCAAAAAGAATAGCACAGAGGTGGGAGGGAAAGGGAGGGTCAAAAAAGATGGTGGAATGAGGTGGATATCATTAACCTAAGTACATGTATGAAGACATGAATGGTATAAATATACTTTGTATACAACCAGAAATGAATGATTGTCCTCTAGGGGCTGGGGTTGTAGCTCAGTGGTAGAGTACTCGCCTAGTATGCATGAGGCACTGGGTTTGATCCTCAGCACCACATAAAAATAAAATAAAGATATTGTGACCACCTAAAACTAAAAAATAAATATAAAAAAAAGAAAAATTGTACGCTATATGTGTAATATGAATTGTAATGCATTCTGATGTCATATATAACAAAATAAAAAAATGTTAAGATAAAAAAATTTTAAAAACTGAAAAAAAACAGAATTGATATGGGAAGTTGTCTGGAATATGTTGTAGAGTGAAAATCAAAAAGTTACACATGAGTATCAATGAATAATATCATTTATATTTTTAATGTTTATGCTGTATAATATAGGTAAAATATAAACAACATATGCATAAAAGAAATCTATAAAAAATATACCAAAGTGTTCATCTCTAAGGAATCGGGATACCATTATCTCAGTGGTGGGAAATTTCATAGCATATTTTCTGCTCACAACACTGTTTTGTTTAAGTTTCTCCCAAGAATACACTTTAATAGCTTTTTTAAAAAGTAATATAATTTTTTAAATTTAAGTTAAGTCACATAAAAGACAAATAATTGATATTTTGATTTTTAAAAGTCATTATAAAATTAAAGGCCAATTTTTAATCCATTTAAATAGAAGGTGACTATTAATACATATCCTTAAAAACATAGAAAATAAGTTAGAATGAAATCTAAATAAAAAGTACTTCCTCTATGAAAACATTTATCAGTTTAAATCTAGCAATCTAAATGTATATCTTCAGAATTATTTTATTCTACCCAAGCTCATTTAACATAATTTCTCATTGCCTTTTCTAATAGTTTAGCTATTAGAATTACTTTAGCTAACCATCTCATGATCAGACACAATCTGATCATAAAAAATAAATTATCAAGCTTACCCATAATCAAGTCAAAGAAACACTTTAATGAAATTATACTTCCAAGACTAATAACACATAGCATCAAATTCAATGCTCATAGGAAGCCAAATTCAGAAAAATCCATTTGGGCACCCCAGTTGTATATTCAGGGACCACATAAAAAATCTTATCTTGTGCCTGACTCCTAAATCCTAAAATGGAAATTCCAAGAGCACACTTACTTCCATAGCTTTTGAGCCCCAAAATAATAAAATTTCATTCCTAATTGTCACTGCTAGAATATGTCAAGTAAATACACAAGAAATATTTACATTAATAATCATTTACTAATTGCTTAAAATTTGATAAATTAACAGTAGTAACAGTAAAAAATATCTAACATACCTGGGAGGCTGAATTTTAAATTTTTCAAAAATTTCTGGATATAAAAGTGGGAATACTACCATCTCCTTTAGTGCATGAATATGCTGACTCAATCCACCTATGCTATCAAATCGTACCTTAGGGAAAGAAAAAGGAAAATTTTAACAAAATAATCTCAGAGAATTTTTGAAATTTATAAAATAGTTTTATGATTCAGAAATGCATGCCTTCAGCAGATTTCGAACATCAGTACATACAAATAAGTGCACAAAAATAAAATCAATAATGAAATTCAAGTTTACATTTTACATCAGGCAAATTCCACTCTTTAATCTACTAACTCGGGAGCAAGATTAGTGCCCATCCTAAACACTGAGTATCTACAACAGATGTTATATTTATATTCTAATAGAAACCCCTTTCAAAATATCATATATCTCATGCTTCTCGGCAGGTATGGCTTACTGGCTTACAGGGCAAACTGGCTTACAGGTAGAAAGAGAAAAATCTTGGTTATTACAATGGTTCTCTAAAACTGTCTGACAAATCATATTCTCTAACACTTAATTTCTCCAGTTAGAAAGTTTTCTACGTATGAGATATGAGACAATAATTAAACAGAGTAACACCAATCAATCATAAGAAGCAACAAAGATTGTTCCTCTAACCCATGATAGTTTAAGTAGCTGAAATACTTTTTAAAGAAAAATGTGTAGAGAAAAAAATGCTTAAAGGCAATTTTATCAAAATGTAAATAGTGATTGCCTCTGACTATTGGATTATGGTAGATCTCTATCCCTGCTTCTTTATTCTGTAATGGTACTTAAAACTGTTTCACAATGAATATATTATTATGAGAGGAAAAACCTTAAGTAAAAATAGAAAAATTAAAGTAGAGATTAAATAACAGAAACCTAAGAACTAGGGTTCTTAGGTTTAACAACATATGAAAACATTAATAGTGGCCATATATTAAAAAGTTTCTATTTATATCATATGTTGCTTTAGAAATAAGGAAAAACTTTTTTTACATTTACAGGACTTACTGATTTATCAATGTTCATTGGGTCAACATCAGCCAAGCTTGCACCCACTTTCACTCGTTCTCGGAGAATACCACTAGCTAAGTCTTCTGCTCTGAAGTTCATAGGCAAACACCTGAATTTATAAAAATCAAAGTTAACAGCATTAAAGGTTTCACATTTTTAATGCCAAAATAAGTTGAGCTGATATTTTTGAAGCACTTTCATCTTTCCCTCTTTTTGCATAACCTAAAAATAACAAGTGATTGAGTTTGCGGGTGGGTACTCAACCACTGAGCCACATCCCTAGCCCTATTTTGTATTTTGTTTAGAGACAGGGTCTCACTGAGTTGCTTAGTACCTCACTTATGCAGAGGATGGCTTTGAACTCTCTATCCTCCCACCTCAATCTCCCAAGCCACAAGGATTATAGGTGTGCTCCACTGCGCTTGTCATAATTGCATATTTTAAACTACTTTTCCTGTTTTCAACTGTCCAAAAATAGTTATTCATAGGTAAATAAGATATTCTATTTGTCCAAAGTGCTCAAACTATCTCAATATGGAAAAAAACTCTTAATATAATTAACATTTCATATTAATCAGCTATAAAAGTAAATTTATATGTCCTATACAATTTAAAACCAAAATAAGGTCAATATTATAATACTTAAGATTCATTCTCCAATTTTGAGGATATACCCATCAGTTTATATGATATAAGAAATTACTTTCCCTTTTGTTCAAAAAAATCAATTCCTGATCATAACTTTATAACTAAATTTTATCTTTAATAAAACTACCTTAAAAGAAATATTTAGGGCTGGGGTTGTGGCTCAGAGGTGGAGCACTCGCTATCATGAAGTGAGGCACTGGGTTTGAGCCTCAGCACCACATAAAAATAAAATAAAGATATTGTCTCCACCTATAACTAAAAAATAAATATTTAAAAATAAATATTTAGCCACATAAAATCCTATACTACTACATTATTTTGATTGTATTATCCCAAGTAAATGTAATCTAATTTCTCTTTTAACTTTGAGCAATGCTATGGTTTGAGTGTGGTTTATCCCCCAGAGTCCGTGTTGGGAGTTTGTTCCTTAGTGTGGTACTATGGGTAGTGGGATCTTTGAGATAGGGTAACAAAAGGTTGTCCTTTGGTCACCAGAGACATACCTTCAGAAGACATACCCTTACATAGTTCATGTGAGACATTAATTGGTACCCAGTCTCAGATTCTGACTTCCTGTCTCATATGCTTCCACCATGACAACATGTGCTATGATGTAATGCAACCATCATCAGGGCATGCACCATGATGTTTGCACTTTTAACTTTTTTAACTTCCAACACTGTGAATACATAAATCCTTACTCTTTACAAATAACCCAGTCTCAGAAATTTCATTATACTAATATACTGATATATAAAAAAAAAAGGACTACTACAGGTAAAATCAAAATATGACATAAAGGAAGACACAGTGGCGCACCCCTGTAATCCCAGCAGCTCGGGAGGCTGACAGGAAAATCTTGAGTTCAAAGCCAGCCTCCCCAATTTAGTGAGATCCTAAGCAATTCAGTGAGATCCTGTTTCTAAATAAAATACAAAATAGGGCTGGGGATGTGGCTCAGTGGTTGAGTGCCCCTGAGTTTAATCCCTGGTACCCGCACCCCCAAAAAATGACATAAAGAGCCTTAAAAAAGCACAGTTTCTATGATGAAAGTAGACATTTCTGAATCCTAATTAACCTTAAAAATATATCCCCAAAATTATCAGAATAACTTAGATTAAGCAGCCACAGCAGCACATGCCTATAATCCCAGCGGCTCAGGAGGCTGAGGCAGGAGGATCATGATTTCAAAGCTAAACATCAACAACTTAGAGAGCCCTAAGCAAATTTGTGAGACCCTGTCTCAAAATAAAACCTAAAAAGGTCCGAAGATGTGGCTCAGTTGTTAAGCGCCCGTGAGTTCAATCCCCGGTACCAAAACAAAAAAACAAGAAGAATTCAGATTAAACAGACTTTGAATTATTTAATTTAAACTTAAGCCAGACACAGTGGCATGCACCTGCTGTCCTAGTTAATCAAAAGGCAAGACAGAAGAATCTCTTAAACACAGGAGTTTTTTTAGCATACAATCTACACCAATCCAAATCTGATTCTAAAATCTGCTAACTAAAAACTTGATATTTCTAAAATATACATATAAGGCCAAATTATACAAATGGTTTGCTAAATGTCCATTTTCTAAATATAATTTTTCTTTATTATTATAATACATTTAAGCTCAAAAATTAACACAATTTTTTTTAAATGATTTGGTGCTTTAATTATTTCCTAGGCAAAAATTCACTGAAGTTTTAGTGAGCCATGTAATAATCAGTCAATTACCGGAGTTAGGAAAAGATCACTAGAGACAACCAATAACAATGAAAAAAGGAAGGAAGAAAGGAAGGGAAAAAAAAAAAAAAAAACTTTATCAAGAAAATCCAAAGCCTCCTCAGATAGTTCTATCAGAATTCATCTTTCTCTGAGCACTATTCTCATTAGAGTGTGAAAAAAAGCTAAATTAAATGGATATGAATGAGAAGGAAAGTGCAGAGGGATAGAGAGATGCTTCCACAAAGGCTGGCCTCTTCTCCTTAGCTCTCCTTCCTCTCCCCTCCCAAATTACTTGATCACAAGTACTTACAGACTAATTAATTTAGGAAACATTTCCCAAGGTTAGATTTCCATTTTAAGAAATATAAAGTAGGAACTAAGTCTACACATTACTCAAGTCTAAAATTATTGTTGAATATCAATGTTATCAAAATTTCAGTATACATAAAAAACTTTTTCTGTGTTATTTTGTTTTGTTTTAAATATATTCCTTTTTTCTACCATGGAAAAAATACTAAAATATTTACTGACCTATTTCTTGCTCTCGCCATGCTCTTTGATTTCCTTCTTTCAAAGCGCTCTTCATCAGAAGAAGTTGTGTCACTACTATGGATGGCATGCTTCTTTCTCCTATCCAAAGAGAGCAAGATGTTTTAAAACATTATAGTATAACAAACAGCTTTTAAGAATATACTGGAAGGGCTGGGGTTGTGGCTCAGCGGTAGAGCGCTCTCCTCGCACATGCGAGACTCTGGGTTCGATCCTCAGCACCTCATAAAAATAAATGAATAAAATAAAGGTACTGTGTCCAACTACAACTAAAAACTAAATATTAAAAAAAAAAAAAAAAAAGAATACATTGGAAGCACATATCATCAACAATTAGTTCAGGAGAAAATTCATTCGTTCTCCCAGCAAAGATCTTTGCCCTCCTACAGTTAACATTTAACAAGGTATAAAGGTGGTAAATGCTACAGAGAAAAAGAATAAAGCAAACCAAATAGGAAGCCTACAATTTTCCAAATAAGGAAGTAAATAAGGTAGTCAAATAACAAATTTTAATTTGTATTTAAATTTAGTCAATATCTGTCATTGTTATAAATAACATTAGAATCTAAAGAGAAAGCTTCTATTTTTCTTTTTTCACTCTGCCTTTCCCAAATAATTATAAACAGTTCAGACATTCAAAAAACTAAAGAAAATTATACATTTAATTCCAGAATGATAAAGGATTTCACCTCCCACTTAAAATACTTCTATCCTCCCAGGCCCAGTGGCACACCCTTTATCCCAGCAACTCAGGAGGCTGAAGCAGAAGAATCTTGAGTTCAAAGCCATCCTCAGCAACTTAGCGAGGCCCTAAGTAACTTAGTGAGATCCTGTCTCAAAATAAGAAAATAAAGGGCTAGGGATACAGCTCACAAGGCCCTGGTTTCAATGCCCAGCACAAAAAAAAAAGAAGAAGAAGAAGAAGAAAGAGGAAGGAAGGAAGGAAGGGAGGGAGGGAGGGAGGGAGGGAGGGAGGGAGGGACACACGGAGGGAGGGAAGAAAGAAAGGAAGAAAGAAAGAGGGCTGGGGATGTGGTTCAGTGGTTGAGCAACCTTGGCACCCCCCCCCCAAAAAAGATACTTCTATCCTTTCTAAATTTCTTATAAAATATATAAAACATTTTTAATTTAAAAAGAAATACTTTATAATAAGTGCTATGGACTAATTAGATAATTTATCAGGCTAACATCACCTCGTTAAGGAGAAATAATACTTACTGAATGTAAAATTATTATATAAGCCATGACATCCCTAAAATACCTAGAAAATACTATAATTATTTTTTATTTATTCTTTTTAGATATAAATGACAGTAGAGTGTATTGTGACATACATACATGGAGTATAATTTCCCACTCTTGTACAGGATGTAGAGTTAGATTTATACTGGTCATGTATTCATATATAACATAGGAAAGTTATGTCCGATTCATTCTGTCTTTCCTATTTCCCCCTCCCTTCCTTTCATTCCCCTTTGTCTAATCCCATGAACTTCTATTCTTCCTTCTCCCACCCCTAGATTATTGTGTGTCAGCATCCACCTTTCAGAGAGAACATCTGGCATTTGGTTTTGGGGATTTGCTTACTTCACTTAGTATGATAGCCTCCCGTTCCACCCATTTACCAACAAATGTCATAATTTTATTCTTCTTTATGGCTGAGTAATATTCCACTGTGTATATATACCACATAGAAAATACCATAATTAAATCATTACCACACTGTGCCCCTTCAACATGTGCAAACTGAGTTTGTCATATCTTAATTAATTTTTCTACCACTTTTTTTCAAACTATATAATTACTATATAATTTTATACCAACTACTACTCTGTAAAAAACCTCAGTCACCCTAAATTCCCTTTCCCCCACCACTTATAATTTCCAGTGATTCTTATCCATGCCTACAAATATCCCTTCCATGTTTTCCCCATTTTACTTACAATCCACTTACCACTCCCACAGTCCTGTAGCCCCCGTAGTTCTGTTTCACTAAAAACATCCTCTTACCTTAGATCTTGTTATAGTAAGAAATGCTCTTAAAATTAAAATGTAATGACCTATTCTTTGAACATGAGTTTCTAACATACCAACTCTTTCAACTTTCTCAAGGCCTGCTGTCCCTAGGCACCCATTTACTCACAATCTATCATTTTTTTTCTTGGATAAGTTTTTGTACTGTCCAGCCTCAACTTAAGACCTATTATTTCACTGTTATTCTTCCAACCTGACTGAATCTGGCCCCTTTTTCTTCCATTATAAGTGTAAATTCCAACCCTGTACCAATTCATGTATTGAAAAGAACTCCAATCAGAAAAGCTGAATCACTGCACACCACTCCAGTGCCCACTATTGTCAACAGTAACCCAGATTCTCCAAACTTCCTTAAGATCCTTAAGGAAGATCTCTACCACAAATCTTCTCAGTGCATTTTGCGTCAGTTTTTAATGTTTCCTAACTCTTCACAAAACCTGCTACCAACAATAATCTACTCATTTTTGGCAATTTTGATATTTATCCTCTCTTCTCCTTCTTTTTTTTTTTTTTTTTTTTTTATTTTTAGTTGTTGATAGACCTTTATTTATTTATACGTGGTACTGAGAATCGAACCCAGTGCCTCACACATGCCAGGCAAGTGCGCTCCCACTGAGACCCAGCCCAGCCCCCTCTTCTACTTCTTTTTCTCCATCAGGAAATTCTCCAAAGTATCTGTGTGCCTGTGTGCCTGTGTGTGTGTGTGTGTGTGCACATGTGCATATGTTGGGCCTATTATGTAGAGAAATGTAGTAATGTGTCAATAACAGCACATAAGGAGGTTGGTGGAGGCAAAGTTGTACAGATTTTAAGAAATGACTCCAGAGGATAACTCAAATAAGAAAAACAACCAGAAACTTAAGTTAAGGGACTGGGGCTATAGCTCAGTGGTAGAGCACCTGCCTAACACATGCGAGGCACTGGGTTCGATCCTCAGCACCACATAAAAATAAATAAGTAAAAGAAAGGTATCGTGTCCACCTACAACTAAAAAATTTCTTTTTAAAAAAGATAAGTTAGGGCTGGGGTTTTAGTCTAGGGGTAGAGCACTTGCCTGGCATGTGTAAGGCACTGGGTTCAATACTCAGCATTACATATAAATAAATAAAAATAAAAAGGTCTGTTAACAACTAAAAAACATTTAAAAAAATAAGTTAAAGCGGGCATTAGCATCTCATTCTCTCACTGAAAGGTACAAATATTTCCCATTTTCAAAAACAAAAGTTACCTGATATGGCTTCTTCTTGCTGGAGATCTGTGAATATCAAACAGTGTGTTTTCCCTCTTCTTCTGATGAGCTGGCACTAAAAGAAAAACATAGGATAAGATAGAAATAACTAATAATAAATGTAATAAGTTAATGTATTCAAAGAACATAAATTACTTCTATTAACATTCTGAAGAGGACCTAGTTATGAGTTTTCAACTTCAAAATCTGGAGGCATACAAAAATAAATGCTTTGTGTTAATACCATGAAATTGCAAATAAACATTCTAAATAGACTTTAGTTTAAATAATTGTGATTGCCAAGTGCAGTGACCACACATCTGGGGCAGGAGGATTACAAGTTCAAGGTCAATCTCAGCAACTCAGCAAGGCTCTAAGCAATTTAGTGAGATCCTGTCTCAAAATAAAAAAAT
Source organism: Marmota flaviventris (assembly GCF_047511675.1). NCBI lineage: Eukaryota > Metazoa > Chordata > Mammalia > Rodentia > Sciuridae > Marmota > Marmota flaviventris. The sequence continues at coordinate 17,839,026 of NC_092511.1, forward strand.
AAAAAGGGCTGGGTATGTGGCTCAGTGGTAGAGGACCCTTGGGTTCAATCCCCAGCACCAAATAAATCAGTAATTGTCACTGGATTATACAAAGATTTCTAAGATACAACACCAAAAAATTAATCCATTAAAAAATTTTAGGGGGGCTGGGGTTATGGCTCAGGGGTAGAGCGCTCACCTTGCACGTGCAAGGCCCTGGGTTCGAGCGTCAGCACCACATATAAATAAATAAAATAAAGTTATTGTGTCCAACTACAACTACAAAGAAACAAATAAATGTGTGTGTGTGTGTGTGTGTGAAGGAAGGAGCAAAATAGAGCTATTTCCATTTCCAACAGAAACATCAATTTGAACTATTCACACATAAACACATCTTCATAAGAGATTAGGAAACCAGGTTAGAGATCACAGTACCTAGTTAGTAAGAAAATGTATACTAGAAAGGTACAAAGGAAGGTTTTATATCACCCATATCACATCTCCCTCAACCCCGGGCAGCACAGCATGAAGAGAGATGCCATCCACTTGGAGGAAGGACAGCAAAGTGAACCTAGGATTTTGTTTTTGTCCCCAATACCAGGCATGCCACAGTGAAGTTCACGCTAGTTCATATGAACTTAGCCTATGCACCTACCTCAAAACCAGATGGGAATTTATAGCCACTGTGAAACAGACTCAAGATCTAGCACATGACATTGTCAGTGAATTATGGCAGCCTGACTCTCTAAGTAATCCACAGTGAAAAGAAGGTCTCAGTGGCTGTGGCTTTCAACATGGTCCATTGCTGTGAGAACCTCAGCAGCCATGGGCTTTGTGTGCACTGCCCCAGCCTACATGCTTGGTATTCCAGGCCAACACTGAGCTACAGTCTGCAGCTTAAGATACCTGCTGGCACTGCAACAACTGCAGCAGCCATGGGAATAGGAAACACCCCACATTGCCAACCCAGAATCTTTGGACAAGTTTACAGTTAAAAGATGGTGCCATGAATAGCCAGTCTGTTGTGATTTCCAAAAGTACCTATTTCAATATACACACATCAATGTACAACCACAAGGATCAAGAAAAATTAGAGAAACATGACACCAGCAAATGGACAAAATAAAGTGCCAGAGCCTGACTCTAAAGATAAAAGAGATGCGTAAACTGCCTGACAAAACATCAAAAGAGTGGTTTTAAGGGAACTAATCAAACCAAGAAAATTAAAAAATAATAATAATTCAATAAAGAGAACAGCAAGGGCTGGGGTTTTGGCTCAGTGGTAGAGCACTCGCCTAGCACTGCGAGATCCTGGGTTCGATCCTCAGCACCACATAAAATTGAATAAGTGAAATAAAGGTATTGTGTCCAACTATAACAAAAAAAAATTTTTAAATAAAAATTAAGAGAACAGTAAGTGACCAGAAAAAGAAATTGAACAGATTAAATTAATTTTTTAAAAGTCACACATTGGGGCTGGGGTTGTAGCTCAGTGGACGAGTACTTCCCTAGCATGCGTGAGGCACTGGGTTCGATTCTCAACACCATATACAAATAAATAAAATAAAGATCCAACAAAAACTAAAAAATGTTGTTTTTACAAATCATTGAAAAAAAAAGTCACACATTCTAGAGCTGGAAAATGCAATGAACAAATGAAAAAATGCAGACTGGGAATATAGCTCAGTTGGTAGAGTGCTTGCCTTGCACACATAAGGCCCTGGGTTCAATCCCCAGTACCACCAAAAAAAAAAAAGGAATAGCATCAAAACAGAACTCATCACGTTGAAAAAAATCTGTGAATTTGAAGATAGGTTATTTGAAAATATACACTAAGAGGAGAAAAAAGAAAAGTAATGAAAAGAATAAAAAATGCTTACAAGACTCATTGGACAGCACTGAAAGAGCAAATGTACAAAGTCATTGACATTCAAGAGAGAGTAAGGTAAGTAAGAAAAAGATAAAGGAGCAGAAAGCATATTTTTAAAAATAATAGCAGAAAACTTTCCAAATATGGAGAAAGATATAAATATCCAGGTATGGGGGGGGTCAAATATTTTCTTCAGATTCAATGCAAAGAAAACTACCCCGAGATATATTATAATCAAACTGTCAAAGATCAAAGAAAAGGGAAGACTCCGAAGGCAGCAAGAAAAAAAAGAAGCAAATAACATATAATAGACTTTCTGGTACACTGAGCAACAGATTCTCAGCAGAAATTTTACAGACCAAGAGAGTGGGATTCAATGTGCTGAAGAGAAAAACTGCCAGCCAAGAATATTGTACCAAGCAACATTCTCAAACAAACACATAACAGGTAAGCACTATACTATTGACCTATACATATCCCCAGGCCCTGAATTCTATATAAAAATACAAGTTTATAAGTTTTGTTTTGTTTTTTAATCATGGTGCCAGGGATCAAAACCACATTCTTAAGAGGTACTCTAGACAAGGACTCTAGCATTGAACTATGTAAATACTGAAACCTATAAAACTGTCAATATATAATGATTTAATTATGTCTCACTTATTTTGGTATACTGCATTTTTATCATAAACTTATTTTTATAAATATTTTTCCTTAGCTATAAGTTGTTTTTAAATGTATTTTAGTCAGAAAATTCCATCATTTTCAACAATATGGATGAATTGGAAGATACTATCCTGAGTAAAATAAGCCAAGCACAGAGAAACAAGGACCATGGGATCTTGCTTATATGTAGAATTTAAAAAAGAAGTCATGGAATATGACTACCAGAAAATACGGCTACCAGAAAAGTTGTGAGTGAGGTAGGTAGACAAGGGACAAAACTACGTTGGATAACAGGAATAGGTTCTCCTGTTTGTTGGATGACAAAGAGATTATAATTAATGTATTGTGAATTTCAAAATAGCTAAAGGAACATTTGGGTGCTCTCACCACAAGGAAGTTATGGATGCTTGAGGTTATGAATATAATTACCCTCATTTGAATAAACTACAATATATTTACATATGTAGAAACAATACATTGCATCTCATAAATATATGCAAGTATTTGTAAAATTCAAAAAAACTGTTGTTTTCTTTAAAGCAAGAAATCAAAACATACTACTACAGTTTGCTTCTTTTTTTATTTATATATAATAGTGGAATGCATTACAATTCTTATTACACACATAGAGCACAATTTTTCATATCTCTGGTTGTATACATAGTATATTCACATCAATTCATGTCTTCATACCTGTATTTTGGATAATAATGATCATCACATTCCACCATCACATGCCCCCTCCCTTCCTCTCCCACCCCTCTGCCCCATCTAGAGTTAGTCTGTTCCTCCCATTCTCCCGCTCCCTATCCCACTATGAATCAGCTTCCTTATATCAAAGAAAACATTCGGCATTTGTTTTTTTGGGATTCAATAAATACATAAAATTTATCTGTCAATTTAAAAAATAATAATAAAATGATTTTTTTAAAAAAACACTCTTTTTAGTAAGTTGAAATGAAGAATAGGAGAAAATCATTGCCACCTGCACCTCAGAGATTAATCTCCAGGATATACAAAGAACTCAAAAAACTTACCACCAAAAAAAAACAAATAACCCAATCAATTAATGGGCAAAGGAACTGAACAGGCCCTTCACAGAAGAATAAATACAAATACATGAAAAAATGTTCAACATCTCTAGTAATTAGAGAAACGCAAATTAAAACTACACCGAATGGCAATTATCAAGAATACAAACAACAATAAATGTTGGCAAGGATATGGGGGAAAGGTTCACTCATACATTGCTACTGGGACTGCAAATTGGTGCAACCACCCTGGAAAGCAGTATAGAAATTCCTCAAAAACTTGGAATGGAACCACCATTTGACCGTGTTATGTCACTCTTCAATATATACCCAAAGGACTTAAAAATCAGCATACTGCAGTGATACCACATCAATGTTTATAGCAGCTGAATTCACAATTCACAACAGCTAAGCTATGGAACCAACCTACGTGCCCCTCAACAAATGAATGGATGAAGAAAATATGTGTGTGTGTGTATTTGTGTGTATACATGTATATATGTATATATGTATATACACACACACGGAATATTTTTCAGCCATAAAGAAGAATGAAATTATGGCATTTACCAGTAAATGGATGGAACTAGAAACTATCATGCTAAATGAAATATGCCAAACCCAAAAAACCAAAGGTCAAATGTACTCTCTTATATGCAAATGTTGGCTCACAATAAGGAGGGGGTGGGGGCTGGGGATGTGGCTCAAGCGGTAGCATGCTCACGTGGCATGCGCGCGGCACGGGTTCGATCCTCAGCACCATGTACAAACAAAGATGTTGTGTCTGCCAATAACTGAAAAATAAAATGTTAAAGTTCTCTCTCTCTCTCTCTGCCTCTCTCTCTTTTTTTAAAAAACAAAAAAAGGGGGCTGGGGATGTGGCTCAAGCGGTAGCATGCTCGCCTGGCATGCGTGCGGCCCAGGTTCGATCCTCAGCACCACATACAAACAAAGATATGTCCGCAGAAAACTAAAAAATAAATATCTAAAAAAAAAAACAAGGAGGGGGTGGAATGGGAAGAATAGACCTTCTGGATTAGACAAAGGGGAATGAAGGGGGGATGGAAATAGGAAAGACAGTAGAATGAATCGAACATAACTTTCGTATGTTCATACATGAATACACAACTAGTGTAACTCCACATCATGTACAACCACAAGAACAGGAAATTATACTCCATGTATGTATAATATGTCAAAATGTACTCTACTGTCATGTATACCTAAAAAGAACAAAATAAAAAAAGTTAAAGTTCATCAAAATTAGAAATTTTGGGATGGGGTTGCAGCTCAGTGGTAGAGCGCTTGCCTAGCACATGTGAGGCATTGGGTTCGATTCTCAGCACTACATATAAATAAATAAACAAATAAATAAAGGTCCATCAATAACTAATACAAATATTTTTTTTTAAAAATTAGAGATTTCTATTCTTCAAAGATCATTATTTAGAGACTAGCCAAGTCAAAGGCTGGGAAAAAAATTTGCAAATCATCTGTTAAAAACATAATACCCAGAATATTCAAGTATTATGGTTTAGCTAAGAGGAATCCCCCAAAGCTCCTGTGTTAATGAAGGAATATTCAAAGGTGCAATGATTAGATTATGAGAGCTGTAATCTATTCAGTGAATTAATCCAGTTGATGGAGTGATAATTTGAAAGGATTTTTGTGCAAGGTGCTATCTGTAGTCAGGTGAGGTATGACTACAGAAGATAGGTCACTGCAAGAGTGCCCTAAAAATCACCATCTTCCCTGAGCCACCCCCCACCCCAGCTTCCTAGCTACCAATGAGCAGAGCAGCATGCTCTTCCTCCATGATGTTCTGCCTCACCTCAGATCCACAACAATGGAGCATCTCTGGAACCATGAGCCAAAATAAACTTTTCCTCATTTAAGCTGTGTTTTGTTTTGTTTTGGGTACCAGGGATTCAACTGAGGGGTACTTTATCACTGAGCGACAGCCCCAGTCCTTTTTATGTTTTATTTCTGAGACAAGGTCTTAGGTGCTGGGGCTGGCTTTGAACTTGTGATCCTTCTGCCTCAGCCTCCAAGTCACTGGGATTAAGAGTTGCTGAAATTATAAACCTGTGCCACCACGTCCAGTTTCTAAATTGTTCTTGTCAGGTATTTCGGACACAATTAGAAATCTCAAAAATTAATAATAAAAAACAACCCAACTGAAAAAATGTCCAAGAGATTTAAACATATATTTTATCAAAGATATACCATTGTCTGGCTGGGGATATATCTCAGTTGGTAGAGTGCTTGCCTCAAATGCACAAGGCCCTAGGTTCGATCTCTAGCACCACCAAAGAAAGAAAAAAAAAAGGTATACCATTGTCAAATAAGCACATAAAAATATGTTCAACATCATTAGGGAAATGCAAACTAAAATTACAATCCCTATTACATTAATTAAATAGACTGACCATACCAAATGCTGGCACACATATAGAGCATATACTATTTTTTTTTTGGGGGGGGGGGGGTCAATGAGAGGCTTTTAATAAGGATTTTAGAATTAAAAGCTCCAGATTCAGCATATCTCAATGTTCAGAAATCCTGACTAAAAGAAGCGAAACCAACACTAACCCCCTTAGCATGAACACACCTTTCTTCTTAGTAAATTTTACTTTAAATAGTGGAAAAAAAAACAAAAACCCCAACAGGTTAAAACAACTCCATGCAGACAGAACCTTCACAAAGGTCAACTGAAGTAATCCAGAGCTAAAACTGAATTGTGAAGATTTCAATGAAGTCACCAGTCATGTAACACAAATAAAGTCAATTAATTACACACTCGGGCAAGCCCTCCAAGCTACGTGCCCAAGAAGCATTAACCTTTGTTTTGTGCCATCCTGATGACTTGCACATAGTTTAACAATTTTAAGAGTGTGTTTTCGGGGCTGGGGATGTGGCTCAAGCGGTAGCGCGCTCGCCTGGCATGCGTGCGGCCCGGGTTCGATCCTCAGCACCACGTACAAACAAAGATGTGTCCGCCGAAAAACTAAAACTAAAAATAAATAAATTCTCTCTCTCTCTCTCTCTCTCTCTCCCCCCCTCCCTCTCTCTCTCTCCCTCTCCTCTCTCTTTAAAAAAAAAAAAAAAGAGTGTGTTTTCCACGGTGTGGTAATGCTTTGGTACTATTCATATAAGATCTCATCTATCCCACCTACTCACCTCTTCTCCAAGAGGAGATTTGATTCTGCTTGAGAAGTTTCACATAAATTAAAATCTTTAACAAATAGAGCATATACTATTAATGAAAAACGGCACAAACACCTTGGAAAATAGTTTAGCTATTTCTTAGAAAGTTAAACTTAAAAAGCTGGGTGCAGTAGCTTGTTAGGTTAAAGCAGAAAGAATCACAAGTTCAAAGCCAGCCTGGGCAACTTTAGTGAAATCCTGTCTCAAAAATAAAAACTGGGACTGGGGATGTAGCTCAAGCGGTAGCGTGCTTGCCTGGCATGCGTGCGGCCCGGGTTCAATCCTCAGCACCACATACAAACAAAAGATATTGCGTCCGCCGAAAACTAAAAAATAAATATTAAAAAATTCTCTCTCTCTCTCTCTCTCTCTTTAAAAAAAAAAAATATATATATATATATAAAAAAATAAAATAAAAAGTGAAAAAAAGGGCTGGGATGTTGCTCAGTGGTACAGCACCCTAAGTTCAATTCCCAGTAGCACTAAAATAATATAAATAAGCACAAGTGTGCATGCGAATGCACGCATGCACACGCACACACACACACACACACACACACACAAACCACACTAATCACAAAATCCACTCATTATCTCCTCAGTATTAGAAAAATGAAAACAAATTTCTACAATGTTCATAACAACTTTATTTGTAACAGCCCAAAACTAGAAACAATCCTAATGTCCATCAACAAATGAATGGAACACGGCATGGCATCCCATACCTGTAATCCCAAAAACTCATGAAGCTGAGGCAGGACACGTTTGTGGCCAGCCTACAAAACTTAGGGAAACCTTGTCCCAAAATAAAAAATACAAAGATCTGGAGATGCAGTTCAGTAACAGAGCTTCCCTGGGTCCAATGGACCCAAAGAATGGATAAAATAATGCATTAAGAAGTCTGGGGGATATAACTCAGTATAACTTGTAGAGTATTTGCCTAGCATGTGCCAGATCATGGGTTCAACCTCACATTCTGCACACACACACACACACAAAAAAAAAAAAAAAAAAACTGATAAGGACTGAGGATGTATCTCAGTGGTAAAGTGCTTTCCTAGCATATGAGGAGCTCTGGATTCCATCCCCAGCAGCACACACACACACACACACAAATACACACACACACACACAGTGCTATCCATACACTAAAATATCTACTCAGCAATGAAAAGAAACTCACTATTGTTACATGCAACAACACATGTCTTACAATAATTATGCTGAATTGAAAAAGTAAGGCAAAAATGGAATATACTACATGATTCCATTTATATAAAATGAGAGAAAATATAAACTGATTTAAGGGAACAGAAAATAGATCAGAGGGCTGGGGATGTGGTTCAAGTGGTAGCGTGCTCGCCTGGCATGCGTGCGGCCCGGGTTCGATCCTCAGCACCACATACAAACAAAGATGTTGTGTCTGCCAATAACTAAAAAATAAAATATTAAAAAAAAAGAAAAAGAAAACAGATCAGATACGCAGCTGCCTAGAGACTGGCAGAGGGGAAAGCAAAATAAAAAATGGTGAGTAGGGCTGGAAATGTAGGTCAGTGATACAGAGCTTAGCTAGCACCTGTGAGGTCCTGGTTCGATTCCCAGCACCACAAAAGTTTTGTTTGTTTTGTTTTGTTTATTTAAAGGGAGTGGTAAGGATATATTACACAGGAATAAGGAAATTCAGGGGGGTGATGAACATGGCCATTACCTTGATTATGGTGACAGTTCCACAGGAATATACATATTACAAAACTTGACTAATTATATTCTATAAATATGTGAAATGAACTATATATTTTTTCATTTATACTGAAGTATAAAGCTTTCTTTAAAAAAAATAATAATCTAGAACAATGATTCCCAACTGTCTGTCATAACATACCTCTCTTATTAGTCACAAGGCTGAGACAGTGGAATAGAGGGATGTCTGCATACTTGGGCACATTCTAGTGAGATGCCTCTGATATACCCCTTCCAGAGCACCAATCACTGTTCTAGATTTTTTTTTTTTTTTTTTTGTACTAGGAATTGAAACCAGGGCCACTTTCCCACTGAGCTAGATCCCCAGCCCTTTTTTTATTTTTTGAGACAGGATCTCACTAAGTTGCTGAGGCTCACCTCATACTTGCAATCCTCCAGTTTCAGCCTCCTGAATCACTGGGATTACAGGCATGCACCACTGTACCCAGCTAGACCATAAAAGTTTGAGTAAAAAAATCTAGATCTTGGAAACATTATACTAAGTGCAAGAAGACAAAAAGTCACATATAGGCAAATCTACACAGACAGAAAGAATATAAGTGGTTGTCAAGGGGGTGAGGGAAAGGAGGAAGTGTAACTTAGCTACATCTCAGTTAAAAAAAAAAAAACAAGGAGGGCTGGGGTTGTGGCTCAGTGGTAGACCGCTTGCCTACCATGCATGAGGCACTAGATTTGAATCTCAGCACCACATATAAATGAATAAATAAAAAAGAAAGGTCCATCAACAACTAAAAAAAAAATTTTTTTAAATAAAAATAATTAGAGGATGGATAATTATGGAATTTCCCAAGAACTGGAATAAGGGCAACAAAATAGTACCTGCAAAACTGATTACATATTATTAGATTCAACAGTATTAAGACAAACTTTCAACTATTCTCCAAAAAACAAGACAACCTACTATTGCAAAACTGCAGCTGTATACCACTTTTGTGACCATGGATAAGTTATTACGTCTTTTAGGACATGGAGATGCTTACCCTAAATAACTATTATGAATAAAAGTCTTCAATAAACTATAAATAATACAAAAGCATGGGCAGAATTTGTTATTAAATATTACACTTCTATAAATAAAATGTACTTGCTGTAAGTAATTCGATGTTGCTACCATGTACTTTAATGTTCTCTCAGTTGCATGTGTACATGGAAATATAAATAGGAAAAGATATGTAAAACATATAAGAGATTCCATTCTGAAAATTTTATTTATTTATTTATTTGGAGACAGGTCTTGTTGCATTGCCCAAGCTAGTGTTGAAGAGGCTCAAGTGATCCAACTAACTCAGCTGCCTAAGTTAACTGGGACTACAGGAACATACCATTGCACCTAGTAAAATACTGTATTTTTAAAAAGCAGTGGCTCAAGTGGTAGCGCGCTCGCCTGGCATGCGTGCGGCCCGGGTTCGATCCTCAGCACCACATACAAACAAAGATTTTGTTTCCGCCAAATACTAAAAAAATTAATGAATAATTCTCTCTCTCTCTCTCTCTCATTCTCTCTTTAAAAAAAAAACGCAGTGGAGCAGTATAAACTATGTAACTATAAAAGGAAAGAGGTTATTTAGAGTCACCTACCTATTGGAGGTGCCTGGTATCGATCCACTGTTTTTCTTTGTCTTAAATTATATGGTCTATCATTTTCTTCTCCTTCTGCCTCTTCAACTTCTATATCTCCATCCTCCTCTTGAGATTCTAGTTTTCCCCACACAAAAAGGAATAAAAAAGGCACTATTTTAATCCTTAAGAATTGGTCCCACTCTAAAAGTGAATATTTACATTTTATCCATTTCTGCACAGGTTACATTCAAAGTGTCAACATTTTATTATATAGCATAAATCAATATAATTAAAAATCAACCTGGGTAAATGTAAAAAAAAAAAAAAAAGCTGCTTTTCCTACCAATGATCAATACAGATTTCTGCAAAAATTAAACCAAGGTGATCATATTTGACCTCTTAATTTACATAGGAACTTTTAAACACAAAAAAACAATAGAACATGACTTAAAATTTTTCCAAACTACAGCAAAGCTCAGTCAAAGCACAATTTAAAACCAAATACGATTTGGACTCAAATACCTCTTGGTAATCAAAAAAAAAAAATTGGCTTATAAGGTAATCACTGGTATTATAGCCAGAACAAATTTTTTTGGCAGTATAATAATTTGATAGGTCTGTTGACAACAGTTAAGCATGGGTTAGTCACACTTTGGTAGGAAAATGCTGACAGGAACTGGAAGGAAGTATAAAACAGACTTATAGGGTACTGATGATAGTTTAGTTCTTGACATGAGTGGTAACTCACAATAATTCATCTATCCGTACAGTTAAATGAATTATAAAGTACAATAAATTCTAAAAGCCTATTTTTTAAAAAAAATGGTTTGGTTATAGTTATGATGTAGCATCTATTTATAGTTTAAAAAGCATAAAGAAAATTTATAGGCATATCATCCCCAAATGCAATATACTTTATGATTAACTTTGTTACCACAAGAATTGTTAATACAACACAATCAAATTAAGGCATAGAAAAATTTTTAAACTTGCCAATAATGCTGAGTGAAGTAGAACAGTAAAACTCCAAAGGACTTTACATTTTACTCATGTCTCTTAAAGTTTATTTCAAGTTTTGAATAATTTTTACTGTTAGGTTGTAGAGAAAATCAGCAAATCAATATTACTTATCTAAGTAATACTATAAAATATTTGTGCCCAAATAAGTTTTCTAAGCCTTCAAAAAATTACTTACTGAAAAAAAAAACTTGCATATAACACATTATTCAATATGAGCAAAAATTCTATATATGGCATATTTACTTTGGAAACTCTACAAATGTATTCAGTTAATGAAAAGGCAAAATCGCATTTAAATCTGTCTCACCTATACTGTTTTTCTCCAAAGGAAGCAATATAGAGGTTCTAGCTGTAACAACAATAATATTTGCTCAATAAGGTACCTTCATTAGAAATATCAACTCTTCAAAAGCAGCTAATGTATTAAACACAGAATTTGAGAAATAAATGTATTCTTCTTCATCTAAGCTACACATACAGTGAAACTAGGAAGATTCCCTTGTAAAGTACTATTAATCTATATCAATAGTACATCAAGTCTCCTGAAATTCATTTCTACAAAAATCAATATCTGGGGAATTAAACCCTATAGTACACTGCTCAACAATTATAATCCATGGAGTCAATGTGCTTTCTTCATGTACCCAGTTTTAGGCCTAAAATATTCAGTGTGGGTTCTTCATTCAAAACTCAGAAAGGCCTCAGTAAAGAACAATACAGACTACTTCACTAAACAATACAGACTACTTCACTAGTATTAGCAGTTCCACTTTCTCTAAATTTCACCTTTTACTCCTCAGTCTATAACTAACTGAAATCCAAATAACAAAATTTGGAGGCTCTGGAGAGCAAATTAACATTGCAGTTAGAAGGTGTCTAAATACTAAAGAGGCCTCACCTAACAAGCTAATTAACTTATGGCAAATACCACTTCCAATACTAGATCCCACAAGCACTAACCAAGAATTACTAATATATTACATAAATATTTATAATGTAGTTAAAAGCATTTTCCCAAATGAAGGAAATGAAAACCCAGAATACCAACTGAGTTTAAATTACTTCAAATTATAGAATACAGACCTCAAAAGTCAAAAATCACCTCCCTAGCAATATTTTACAACTATAATTTGTACATAATATTTTTCTTCCCTCCCACCTAAACTTTCTAGTATTTACTTCATAAGGTGCTTTACAAACCTTCTTCTTCACCCTCAGTAGAAACTTCATGATGATTCTGAATCCCATAACTATTTCTTCTTAGTGATTTTCTTCGCCTTTTCACTCTTGAATACATATCCATGTTTTCCTTTTAAAGAGAGAAATCATCAGATATTAACACGGCATTTATTCTTTGCTATAAATAATATCAACCCAATGAAATATGCCAGCTTGATAAAAATTTACTGAGCACCTATTTATAAGGCACAGATTTATGAGGATGGAGATTCCTGAATTTGTAAAGGACAAAATGGAAAAAAAACTTACAAAAAATGAAAAACATACTTTCTCCCTCAAGCAAACTGCACCCTAATAGGAGGCAGTAAGACAAGTAAGGTAATTATAAAATAAAACAAGTTTAATGCTGTAAAGACAGGTAAAGAGTACACCAGAATCCAAAGAATAGAAATTCTTCCTCTTATTAAGGAGTGGAAGGGAGGCAGCATTTGTGAGGAACCTTGAATAAGTGGTAGGATTACATCAGTCACTAACCAGAAATATTAGCAAGAGTAAAATATATGGAGGAAAATGATTTGTTTGTATTTGGGCGATGATGTGTAAGAAAATAAAGTTGAAGCCAGATTACAAAGGTCAAGGTGTTTTTAATTAACTCAGTGAATAATTCAGAAACCATTAAATGTTCAAAATAGAGCAGTGAGAGAGGTACACTTTAAGATGATTCATCTGGCAAAAGCATAAAGGGTCTTTTAGGAAAGGTTGCAGCAAGAAGAGAATGAAATGAAGAAAGCAAGCAATAAAATTCCAAACTAAGTTGAAAAGAACAATTGTTGATTCAAAAAATCCTACTGTTGTTCATTCTCCCTTCAAATTCCTCATTCATTGCAATTATTAAAAAAAAAATGAAAAGATTACTACAGCTAATGTACTCACAAATTCTGTATCTGTCCACATTCGAAGTCGTTCCACTTCTCCTGATCGTCGATTCCGTCGGATGTTAATATTGTCCATTTCTTGTAGTACAGCTTCAGCAGTACTACAATTATATAATAAATCCAAGGTTTAGATAATAGTGAGACCACACACTACATTATACATGTCAAAGTCTATTCAGCAAAGCATAATTAAATCATCTCTGATATGTAGCTATATGATTTAATAACTTTCATAACTAGTTTCAGAAGACAATTTGCATTAAAAAAAGATGGAACCAGAACATCTTCTATCTTAATGTATTTATTAAAATTTTAATATAAGGCTTTTGTTTATAAGGCTCCAAATAAATAAATCCATAATGCCACTATAAACAACTGATTACCAGAACCACGGGACTGAAAAACAAAAACTAAGTAAAAATCTTTCAACTTGAAGATATTATTAGGAATGTATAGAAAAAAAAATAACAAAAAGGTTTAAACAAAACTGTGGAACCAACCTAGATGCCCTTCAGTAGATGAATGGATTCACAATAGAATACTACTCAGCAATAAAAGGTAATAAAATCATGGCATTTACAGGTAAATGGATAGAGTTGGAGAAGTAAGGCTAAATAAAGTTAGCCAATCCCAAAAAAACAAATGTCAAATGTTTTCTCTGATATAAGGAGTCGGACTCATAGTGGGGTAGGGAGGGGGAGCATGGGAGGAATAGAGGAACTCTAGATAGGGCAGAGGGGTGGGAGGGGATTAGCAATTAGAGGGGTCAGGGGATTAGCAACGATGAAAGTACATGTATGAAGACATGAATTCGTGTGAACATATTTTATATACAAACAGAGATATGAAAAATTGTGCTCTATATGTGTAATAAGTATTGTAATGCATTCTGCTGTCATGTATTTAAAAAATAAAATCAATTAAAAAAAGGTTTAAAACAGTTAAGATTAACTGGAACTGGTGTTGTGGTTCAATGGTACAGTGCTTGCCTAGCATGTGTGAGGCACTGGGTTCAATTCTCAGCACCACATTTAAATAAATAAAATAAAAATCCATTGACAACTAAGAAATATATTAAAAAAAGATTAACTGAATATATTTTTAGAAATTTTACAGTAGAACACTGGTATCCAAGAAATACATGTTGATATCTTAGCAATTTTTATTTTATATTATAAACACTCTCATAACATTTGCTATGTGCCTAAGTTCTGATCTAAGTGCCTAACAAATAATAACATACGAAAATTTATCTCTATATTATTATTTCCTCTCCTATGAAATGGAGATCATACTAATTGTAAAACTATCTAAAGGCTAAGTAGAGGGCTGGGGATGTGGCTCAAGTGGTAGCGCGCTTGCCTGGCATGCATGCGGCCCGGGTTCGATCCTCAGCACCACATACAAACAAAGATGTTGTGTCTGCCGAAAACTAAAAAATAAATATTAAAAATTCTCTCTCTCTCTTTAAAAAAAATAATAATAAAAAAATAAAGGCTAAGTAGAATGATGTACACTATGGTTTAAATGTCTCTCAAAGTTCACGAGTTAAAAAATTAATCCTCAATGCAACAGAAATGAGAGGTAGGACCTTTAAAAGGTAATTAGGTCACTGGGTCACCATATTCATGAATGGATTAAGGTAGTTACTACAACAGTATTAGTTATAAAAGGGAGGAGTTCAGCCCCCTTTCCCCTTGCCCTCTCTTCCCTTCCTCCCCATTTCTCTTGCATGTTCTTGCCATGCCATGCCTCCACCATGTTCTGATGCAGGAAGAAGGCCCTCAAGAGTCTTAGTTAGACTTTCTAGCCCCCAGGATCATGAGAAATAAGTTCCTTTTCTTTATAATTTACCCAGTCTGTTAGCATAGCCAAAAAAAGGACTAAGACAATATATTTTCTGAGAAGACTAGTTTTGTGAATATAGACGATGAGCTGACAACTGGTGAAACTCACTCACCAGCTAAGTGACTCAATGCTAAGTACTCTGGCTCAAAACATCTTTAATTCAAAATTATGACTAAGCAAAACTACCATTATCTTTTTTCCTCCTAGTGCACAGGACCCAGCCCAGGGTCATGCACATGCTATACAAACACTCTATCACTAAGTTATACCCCCAGCTTTCCATTCACTGTCAGTATGAATGAAGCTTAATATTGCTTAATGAAGCTTAATATTGCTTGAAAACTGTCAAAAACACAAATGTGAAATGAGTAATAATCAAAGGACTACAGTATAGAAATTTAAATAAAATTAGTTTTATCATCTATTCACAAGCGTTTGATAAGAAAATTTTAGCTATTATACACATTATATTAAATATACTAACCTTATGAAAACCCTTATAGTCACTGCCAGCCTTTGTTAATTCAGATTAAGTTTTAAAAGAATTGTGTTTATTGCAGAGGGTGTTTAAATTACTTTTCTAAAAACAACAGGCTTAAAAATCAAATAATTAAATAAAATTGCTTACTGCATAAACATTCATACCTATTTACTAGTTGATCAAACAGCAAACTCTGGTTCACACTTTCAAATCTGTTTTTCCTGGAACGACAACTTTTTCTGACTTCCATGTCACCATTTATACAAGAAAGATCCCCATCTCCCTTCTTTTCCCCTCGAAGGGGATGGCTTCGAAGGGCTACAAGAAGAGAGAGATTTCCATTTCAAAGTACAAAATTCAAAAGGAAGAAAATTAAAAAATATTTAACAATTACTTTTAAAAGACTACAAAAGTTGAACTCTTAAAAGGCTTTAATACTCAATAATCTAAATTTTCTTATAACTTCTATAATCAATCAAAATATTTTAATTATTTCAGTTATACCGATTTTTCAAAATTCAATGATTATGTACATTTTCGCTATGACTGAAATTCAGGTCACTTCCAACTATATAGGAGCACAGTATTAAATTGCTCTCTTCTTCCCCACTTTAATGCTTAAATCTAACACCATTATAAAAATTTCAATACCAACCAGTTTCACAACAGAATACTCACATAAGCTACTATGTCCGTTTGGTAACGTAGCACCAGGCTGAGAAGTTAACCTAGAACACAATTATATTTAATATGCAAACACATCAACATTTGTTTAGATAAACAAGAAATTCAATATTGATGGAATTATTTTATAATCTTTAAAATGTTAGTGATATATTATGCTTTACAGTAAGATAACATTTTTTACTGAGATTGATAGCATACCAACTAATAACATACTAGCTAAGAGTCATTTAATTATTTCAAGAAAAGTTTTTCTCTTTAATAACTTTATTTTAATTATTTATTTATTTATTTATTTTTATGTGGTGCTGAGGATCGAACCCAGGGCCTTGCATGTACAAGACGAGCGCTCTACTGCTGAGTCACGACCCTAGCCCTCAAAAAAAGTTTTAATAAAAGATTATAAACTGAATTTACTGTGTTGTCAACACTATGAATTAAAATTCCAGTGAAAAGGCTTAGCTTAACATGCAGCACAGACTCAACTGAACCTGTAGGTAACCGTGACAACTAATAACGATTGACTCTGGTTGACAAAATACATTCCAAATTATAACAAATTTATTCAAACTGTAAGGGAAAAAAGTACTTGAACACCAATATCATTTATTAATTTCTTTGAAATATTTTATTACACATTTTAAACTGACAAATGAAAACTTTGCTGACTTCTCAGAAATGTCATTTTACAATTCTCCTGTTTCAGGAGAGGAAGAGAAAAATGCCATTAGAAAGAAACTAAAAAGGTCATCAAAACATGAGAGCTTAAGTAGTCACAGTATTCTCAGTATAATCAGAGATTTTAAAAACAAAAACTAAGTTGGTACATAATAAAAGAGCTGTCAATGCAAACTAAAATAGTTTTGAAATACAATTTTTTTAAGATAAAAAACAAGGGAAAAACATTAAACAGCAAATATATACATATGACTTTTTTCTAATCTATATGGTTCATGTAAATTTTTATTTAAAATATTCGAACATTTTTGGTTGTTACTCTAGCACTCTTCATTTTCAATTATAAATATATATCATAATAATACCCCTGGGACAGCAAAGGTTTATAACCAACATGAATATCAGGTATAAACAAAAATGCAGACAAGTATGCATTTCTTCAGGCTGTCAAAAAACAAACACAGGGTGCTGGGGTTGTGGCTCAGTGGTAGAACACTCACCTAGCATGTGCAAGCACTGGATTCGATCCTCAGAACCCCATAAAATAAACAAACAAAATAAAGGTATTGTGTCCAACTATAAACACACACACACACACACACACACACACACACACACGGCTGGGGTTGTGGCTCAGTGGTAGAGCACTTGCCTAGCATGCATGAGAGACTGGGTTCTTTCCCCAGCACCACATAAAAAAACTAAATAAACAAAATTAAGGTATTGTGTCCATCTACAACTAAAAATATTAAAATACACACACACAAATAAAATAAAAGAAAAAAACCTTCCAATTCCCTTTTCTCCCTGGAATACAAAATCTTGTCCTAATATACCACCTTTTATGTGTAACTATAAAGTAATTAATGTAATATGTATATTCTAACAATGTTGCTATTGCACAATGCATTTCTGGAATTCTCTAGAACCCTCGTAAGATCCACTTAAAACCACATAGAAAAATCAATGTGATTACTTCATAAATACTTTTTGGCTTTAGAACCAATATAACATTAACTCAGTTTATTCAGAAATTATCAGTTTATTCAGAAGTCTTGGTGCCAAGTGAATTTTGGCTGGACACAAGGACAAATAGTTGATATTTTAGATCACTTAAATTATTCAAAACAATAAAATGCAGACCTTAAAATCATTCCACAAAAGAAACCTAAAAATTTTTCTGAACAATGGCAACATCATTGGGATAAGAAGCAAAGTAAGATTTTTTTGCTGCTCTAAAGAAGACAATGCATACTTTGGTAATTTTTGTTGCTAATAAAAGATTAGCTTTTAAAAAACAAAGCTTATTCAGGCATGGTGGGACATGCCCATAATCCCATCTATGTGGGAAACTAAGGCAGGATAATTGCAAATTAGAGGCCATCCTAAGCACTCAGGGAGACCTTGACTCAAAACAAAAAAAAATTTAAATGGCTGGAGACATAGCTGAATCTTTGCCTGGCATGTGCAAGATCCTGGGTTCCATTTCTGACTGGGGGGAAGGGGGCTCGTTCCTCATGCTATTCAACCAACTACTACTTCTCTGTTATTTCTCCTTTATCATTTCTCTTTATAAAAAGGAGAAACAAAGAAGGAAAAAGGACATGAAATACTTGGATAATATAACAAGGGAAATACTGAGATTTTAAAGAGTTGACCTGCCAAGAAATAATGTATGAGCCTAAAAAGTCTTTAAACATCAATGTTCTCAAAAGCTAATCACTAAAAATATGATCAGGGATTTGGGGTGTAGACTGTGATAGGGCATACACAAGACCTTATATTCCATTCACAGCATGGCAATCAAGTAGGGTCATTGCTTAAACAAATCTTCCATAGATTATTTATGATACAAAGGTTCCTTTGTTTATTTTTTAAAGTGGAGGTTGGTAGAGAATTTTTTTCCCCAATATCTGTTTCTCAGTTTTTCTTTTTCTACCCGCCCCACCACCCATGGGTGTATGATGTGGTGGGGATCTAATCCAAGATTTCATGCATGCTTAGCAATCACTTTACCTGTAAGCTTTCCCCCCAGCCCTACTAAATTTTTAATTGAAGACAGTTTTGCCCTTCATTAGATGATTATTATATTAGTATTTTCTACAGCTTTAAACAATCTGAGTGCACACCAACACAATACTACTCATTAATGCCAGGTGTAGCATACACATCAATAATCCCAGAGGATCGGGAGGCTGAGGCAGGAGAATCCCAAATTCAAACACAGCTTCAGCAACTTAGCGAACCCCTAATTATCTTAGTGAGACCTTGTCTCAAAATAAAGAATAAAAAAAGCTGGGAATGTGGTTCAGTGGTTAAGTGCCCCTAAATTCAATCTCTGGTACCAAAAAAAAAAAAATTACTAGCTCAAGGCTGAGGCAAGAGGATCACAAGTTTGAAATTAGCCTAGGTAGTTTAGCAAGACCTTGTTTCAAAATAAAAACAAAGGGGCTGGGGTTGTGGCTCAGTGGTAAAGCGCTTGCCTAACATGTGCAAGGCCCTGGGTTCGATCTTTAGCACAACATAAAATAAATAAATAAAATAAAGATATTGTGTTCAATACAACTAAAAAATAAATATATATTTTAAAAAAGAGTTGGACATAACTCAGTGGTAGAGCGCTTGTATAGCAAGCAGGAAGTCCTGGGTTCAATCCCTAATACCACCAACAAAAATTTCATTACTGGCTGGGGGCATAGGTCTACAGCAAAATGTGTGAAGCCCTACTTTAAATCCCCACCACCAAAAGAAAAAAATATGTCATTTCTTATTTTCCTTTTCTCATATAAAGCCAAGGCAATTAGTGATTTGTGAGGGTTATAAACCCTGATTCATAAAAAGTCCCAGTTCTGACAGAACATACACAGCCACTACCACCTCTCAATTCTAATGTGCCTCAGCAGACTGACATAGTGGTCACTGCTGCCAAATCTCACTACTCCCTCATCACCTTACCACAAAAGGAAATTTTCAGGCATGCTATAATTGTTCTGTTAGTCTCATTAAATATTTAATTTTGTCTATCATAAGAGTATGTTATTCTGTTATTCTAGAGACATCATTCTCTAGGCCTCCTCTCCTAAAACCATCACCACCACACTCACTCACACACTACACACGCAGGCCCCAGATTAAATAAATGTCTGAACAGCTAGGCAAGGTGATGCACACCTGTAATACCAGCTGTTCTGAAGGCAGAGGTAGGAACATTCGAATTCAAGGTCAGCTTCAGCAACTTAGTAAGACCCTGTTTCAAAACAAAAACTAAAAAGGACTGGGACTATAGCTCAGTGGTAAAAAGCCCCTAGGTTCAATCCGTACCAAAAAAAAAAAAATGAAAAAGGAAACTCAAAAACTCTACATCCACTTTATCTTCATCCAATTACCTATCTCTAAAAAGAAAACTTATTTCAACAATTAAGAGTAATTTCTTTAGGGCTGTGGCTGGGGCTCAGCTGTAGCACACTTGGCCTGGCTTGTGTGAGGCACTGGGTTCAATTCTCAGCACCACATATAAATAAATAAAATTAAGGTCTATCAAGAACTAAAAAAAAAAAAATTTTTTTTAAGAATAATTTCTTTAAAGAAGTTAGCTGTCTTTGCAAACTTCTTTAGGATTCATTGCTTCTCTAGGATGATAAAATTCCTGCCCATATTAAATTTCCCTGTAAATGAATCATTATTCCTAACGAATTATTTTTCTAAAAGGACTTAAATAATTTTACCTTACATACTCAGAGAGCTGGGTTACCAAAATAAAGAAATCAAAAATTTCAAGTTCATTACATAAAAACAAATCCTAGGGCTAGGGATGTAGCTCAAGCAGTAATGCGCTTGCCTGGCATGCGCGGGGCGCTGGGTTCCATCCTCAGCACTACATAAAATAAAGATGTTGTGTCCGCCGAAAACTGAAAAATAAATATGAAAAAATTCTCTCTCTCTTTAAAAAAAAAAAAAAATCCAAGACTTTTAATAAATCCTGATGTTATATTTATCTACAAAAATCTATAATCCTGATTTTTGTATTATCTCAAAATCTAAAATATTTTTAACTACAAGTCTTTCTTGAAATTCAATTGTGTTGAATGCAATAAGTCAAAAAATATTTTCTTTTCAGGCCACCTAAAACATCAAAAGGGGGCTGGGGATGTGGCTCAAGTGGTAGTGCGCTTGCCTGGCATGCATGCGGCCCGGGTTCGATCCTCAGCACCACATACAAACAAAGATGTTGTGTCCACCGAAAACTAAAAAATAAATACTAAAAATTCTCTCTCTCTCTCTCTCTCAAAAAAAAAAAAAAGGGATAATCTTTTTAAAAAATAAAATAAATAAAACATCAAAAGATCTTAATTCTAACAGGGCAGCACTATTCATATTCCTAGATCAAGCAACTAAAAACACTTCTTAGGGGGCTGGGGCTGTAGCTCAGTGGCAGAGTGCTTGCCTAGCATGTGTGAGGCACTGGATTCAATCCTCAGCATCACATAAAATAAAGGTATTACGTCATCTATGACTAAAAAAAAAAAATTTTTAAATAAAGATTTAAAAAAAAATAAAAACACTTCTTAAATTGTGCAAACTGTAAACAATAATTTTTCTACCAAAACAAAAAACAACAAATTAATTAGTATTCATTATTTAAGCTTTTTATGGAAATATACTTAGTACTTTTTTAAAAGCACTTAGCTTGGTAGTATATGCCTGTAACCCCAGGAGGCAAAGTTAGGAGGATCGCAAGTTTGAGGCCAGCCTCAGCACCTTAGAAAGGCCCTAAGCCACTTAATAAAACCCCATCTCAAAATGGGGGTTGGGGGACACTGGGGATGTAGTTCAGTGGTAAAGCCCTCCTGGGTTCCATCCCCAGTACCACTGGGGGGAAAAAAAAAAGGAATATCAAACTGTAAGATACCTAAATGGAAATATAACTATCCTTCCAATATATTTTGAAGACTTTTCATATGAAAGAACATGATCCAAATCAATTTACATAAAGCCTTTTTGGACAGATAGGCTGTGAAAAATATAGCACATTGCATATGTACAACTGAATAAATATTAACGCTAATATTAACATTAGTAAAAAAAATTATTAAAAATGTTTTTCTAGAAAAAACCTCACTCATTCATTTTATAAATGCAGAATACAGATTACAACAGATAGGTTAAGTATAAAGTATAATTAAATGGCAGTACTCTTTTTCTAAGAGACAGGGCCTCACTATGTTAACTCCTGGGCTCAAGGGATCCTCTCCTGCCTCAGTCTCCTGAGGAAAATTTTAAAAAGTTAAAAGTAATATCTTTTATAGAACATACTGTTTTAAATATAAATCCTTAGAGAGTTTATGTACATAGCCCATCAAAGTCTGTATAACACCAAGATTTTGATTAAAGAGTAACAGTATTTAGGGCTGGGGTTGTGGCTCAATGGTAGAACACTTGCCTGGCACATGTGAGGCACTGGGTTCAATACTCAGCACCACATATAAATAAATAAATAAATAAATAAAATTATGTCCACCTACAACTAAAAAAATATTTTTAAAAAAAAGAGCAACAGTATCCAGAATTTACCTCCATTTATGAAATTAAAATACCTTTAAACGCTTGAAAAAGAATGAAAACAAAGGACTTCCCTTTAGTTTGTTCTCTGCATATCATCAGCAATTGTACATCAAAGACTTTGGAAAAGAAGCAACAGCTAAAGATTTATAGTTCAATATTAAAATCTTTTCTGTTTGTGTGCACACCTATCCAACCTACATTAAGTTATTACCATTTACTTTGAAACAGAGCAAAATTAAGTTCTTCTAATACATATTGAACCAAACACAAAGCAAATTTAATTGAAAACAAGATAATGCATGAAAAAGATTTTTTTTTATAATAATTGAAATCTCATTACATTATAGTATATCAATTCAAGTAGAACATTCAATAATCTTAGGGGAGATTTGATTTATTTTCCATTAAAAAATATAAATCTAGGGGCTGGGGATGTGGCTCAAGCGGTAGCGCGCTTGCCTGGCATGCGTGCGGCCCAGGTTCGATCCTCAGCACCACATACAAATGAAGATGTGTGTTCGCCGAAAACCAAAAAATAAATATTAAAAAAATTCTCTCTCTCTCTCTCTCTCTCTCTCCCCCTCCCTCCCTCTCTCAAAAAAAAAAAATATATATATATATATATATATAAATCTAATCATATGTTTTATTATTAAAACTAGATTTATGGGGCTGGGGCTCAGTGGTAGTGCATGTGCCTGGTATGTGTGAGGCACTGGGTTCGATTCTCAGCACAACATATTAAAAAAATAAAGATCTATCAGCAACTAAAAAATATTTTTAAAAATAAATAAATAAATAAAACTAGGTTTATTAAGCTAGTCATAAATTTTAAGGACTATAAATATGAATGCCCATTCAAGATCCATTAAAATCCTTATTCTTTTAGTAATAATAGTTTCTATTACACACTATATATCTTTATAACACATATACCTTTTACAGAACATTTGGAGAAAATAAATTTACAGACAAAAAATTATAAAATTAGCTTAATTTATATCTACAAGTATTTAAGATACTAGTTGACTTAGAAGTTAAGAAATTAGCATTAACATCAACTCTGAATCACATCAAATAATTCATGAAAAAACAACGAATAAATCCTCCCTTCTCACCTGGTCTGTCCAGTTGTTATGTTCCATTCTTCTCGCTGACCAGTACTTCGCGATTTCGATTTGTCTTTGCAAACAGAATCTGGTTGTTTCAAAGTGCGTTTGGCTGGAGGAGATACGTGGCTATCACTTAAACTCCCATCAACTTCAGCTTTCTGAAAAAGATCATTAAAAATTTATTTATTACTCCTATTAAGAAACAAAATACTTACTATTCTTGGATAATTAAGGAGAGTACTTTTTTCAACCAGTATGTATTGACCAAATCATACTACAAATATAGAAAATATAATTATTTATAAATATAGAAACAAGAAAGGAAGGAAGATTAAAATTATAGCTAGAGGCCAGGTATGGTGGCAAACACCTATAATTCCAGCAGCTCAGAAGGCTGAGGCAGGAGGATCATGAGTTCAAAGTCAGCTTCAGGAAGACTGAGGCCCTAAGCAACTCAATAAGACTCTGTCTCTAAATAGCTGGGGGTGTGGCTCATGGTCAATGCCCCCAAGTTCAATCCCTGGTACCCCCCCCCCCAAAAAAAAAATTATAGCTAGAAAAACATATTTCATTTATTGGTTTTAAATTGAATAAGTTTCAAGAAAAGGTGTATGACTGCTTGGGATACTTACATATCTTTCTATAAGATAATGCTTCAAATGTCCTAAAAACTCTGGTGTACACTTCCCAAAATACGGGACAATTTATATTACTATTTATATTACTAATTTATATACATTATATTTATATTTTACATTATATTTATATTATTTATTTATATTTATATACATTATATTATATTATTATATTACATTTATATAAATTATAATACAATTTATATTACTAATCCTCACAATCAGGAAATCAACACTGGTGTAACGTAAAGCCAATCCACAAACATTCAAATTTTACCAAGTGTCTCAACAATGTCTCTCTGATCCAAGATCCTATCCAGGAACATATATTGCATTTAGCTACCAGATCTTCCCTCCCCTGTACCCTGGAACAGTATTTCAGTCTTGCCCTATCTGTCTTTCATGTCTTGACTGTAAGAGTACAGACCTCTCATTTTCTAAGACAACCCTTCTCTCTGGGTCTAGCTGATGTTCTTCATAATCAGATTTAGGGTACACATTTTGGAAAGAATATATGGAAATAATGCCTTGCATACTATATCCTTCCCATCACTAAGGATGTTAGCCATGATGGCCTGGTCAAGTTGGTATCTGTCAAGTTTCTACAATGTAAAGTTACTATTTTCCCCTTTTTATCTGGTTAGATATTATTCTGATAACTCACCAATATTCTGTTCCTGACCAAATCTCTCCCACTAACTGGGTGGCAACATACTTTATATATAAACAGAGATATGAAAAATAGTAGTATATGTGTAATAAAAATTGTAATGCAAAAAAAAAACAAAGTACACATATAAAGGCATGAATTGGCGTGAACATACTCTATATACAAAGATATGAAAAATGAACTTTGTATGTGTAATAAGATTTGTAATGCATTCCGCTGTCATGTATTTAAAAAAATAAAATCAATAAAACTAAAAAAAAATAAAATAAAAAAGGCTTGGGTGTAGCTCAGTGGCTGGTAGAGCAATCCCAGGTAAATTCCCAGTACATAAAAAAAAAAAAAAAGAAGGAAAGCAGGGAGACAATTAGAAATTCAAACAGCAAGGCAGGAGGTGCACGCCAGTCATCCCAGCCACTCTGGAGGCTGAGTTGAGGCCAGCCCCAGCAATTTAGTAAAGCCCTATGCAACTTAGTGAGATCTCAAAAAGGGCTGGGATCAAACTCAGAAGGTTAAGGGTCCTGTGTTTTCTTTCATATAGGGAAGCTAGAGAGGAAAAAGAAAAAGAAAGGTGGAAGTGGATCTCCTAAAAATCAAAGGGAGAGCAGCAGAGGAAAAGAACAAAGGGATTGAAGGTAAGGAGGGAAGGGGAAGATGCTGGGGAGTGACACTGATCAAGTTATATTGTTACATTGTGTGCATGTACAAATATGTAACAAGTCCCATCAATATGTACAACTATAATGCACCAATAAAAAAAAGTGGGGAAAAAAACAGCGTGGCTAATGTTAATGAATGAATAAAGATTCTGAAAGGCAAAAAAAAATATGGGGCTGGGTATGTTGCTCAATAGTTAAGCACCCCTGAGTTTCAATGTCAAGTACCAAAAAAAAAAAAAAAAAGAAATTTTTAAATTATGTAATAATACTTTATTAATAAAAGACTTTTTTATAATATAATTCTCTAGGCCTTTGCTTTCTCCAACACCATCCTTTAAGAGAGTAAATACTAAAGCTCGAGGTAAGTGAACTAGCTCAAGGTCTAGCCCACATAACTAACAAATGACTGACCAAAAAAGCCCCTAGAACTTTGGCCCTTTTGTTTCCAGTGCAGTTTTCTTTATACTATCTCAGATACTCTACCCTAGGATATTTATAGTCTCCCAAGGTTATGTGCCTTAAAGCTGACCTAATACAACTACTCATCCTAGACATTCTTTACTCCAAATATGCCCAATGGCATGGGCATCATCTGCCTTGTAGCTCATTAGAAATGCAGAATCTTAGAGCCGGGCTCCGTGGCACGTGCCTATAATCCCAGTGGCTTGGGAGGCTGAGACAGGAGAATCCCAAATTCAGTGCCAGCCTTAGGAATGGCAAGGCACTAAGCAACTCTAAATCAAATACAAAACAGGGCTCTAAATCAAATACAAAATAGGGCTGGGGATGTGGCTCAGTGGTCGAGTACCCCTGAGTTCAATCCCCAGTACCAAAAAAAAGCTACACAGAAATGCAGAATCTTAGGCTCCACACCTGGCCCTACTGAATCTGAAACCATTTTAACCAGATCCACAGGTGCTCCATGTATAATGTCTCACTAAAACAGCAGGGAGAGAAGGGCATGGTGATGCATGCCTGTAATCCCAGCAACTGGGAGACCAGACTGAGGCAAAAAGATAGAAGTTCAAGGTCAGCCTCAGCAATTTAAAAAAAACCTCTCAGGAGCTTTGAAAATCATTATTATATAACATACTCAAAACTTAGTCACTGAGAAAACAACATCATGTATTCTAAGCTAAGGTATATTTGTGAATAAGAAATTAATATATATAAACTACTTTAGATCTCCATCTATTTATTTATTATGGAATGCTTGGGATTGAAACCAGGGACTAGTGCATGTTGGTCAAGTGTTCTACCATTCAGCTACACCTACATCCACTCCTTTGCCAATTTAGATACTCCAAGCCAACATTATTCCTTCTAATAAAATCACTTCAAGACCATCTCTTCAATACCATTCTTTCATGAAACCATCCTGAAGAATCAAACCTAAATTGATGCTTTCCCCCTATTAGCTACAATATTTATATATAATTATTTCCACAAACTTATCTGATCAAGCTCTTGTTTTCATAGTTCATCTGCAAGTACTACAGTTTCCCAAACATATTATGGAAACAAATATTATATACTATGGAATTGAACACAAAACAAAATAGTAAAATATTTGATGCCCAGCAATTTTTAAAACATTCTCAGTATGTAAGTCTTTGGACATCAAGTTCTATTCAGGAGTCAGTCTCAAACTGTTGTCTATATAATTATCTGAATTAGAAATCACCTGTATTAGTCATCACAGCAGTATAACCTGCTGAACTAGAATCTCTGGATGTAGAACATTTTAATGAGGGCCTCCAAACGATGCTTAAGCACAAATTTGAGAACCACAGGGAAACAACATAGTTTAAGCATGATATGAGGTACATCATCCTAACTGCTGCACTGTACTGGCATATTTACTGCTCTTATTATGAGAGGGTTTCACACCTTACTTGGCTCTATGACAGAGACCTAGGAATGAATTGCATTACAAAAAGCTCCTTCTCTCCAAAGAAATCTAGGGATTTCAGTAAAGCAAATAACCAAGTTGCAAATAGTTACAAAAGTAGTTACTTCTGCACTACTTAATTAACTTCAACATTGGGGAAAGCTTTAATCTACACCTGATAATAACAATTCACCTTTAATAGGATGATCAAAATGCTCAACCTTAATTTTTTCATCCTCAAAGCACTTTACTAGCTAATTATAACATAACTCTTCCTTTGAGGGAAGGCGTTACTAGTTTCATGACAAAGATATTTCAAAAAGATTATGCAAGCTACCCACAGCCATTTAGTAACCTGTGTCAAAGTTATAACAATTCATAAGTAGGAAAGGTATCTAAAACCAAGGGAATCATTTCATTTAACAAACATTTATTGAGAACCTACTTGACCCTAAACAGTTATAATAATAATAGTTAATAATAAATTATATAAAATTCTGTTAGCCAAAAATGAGAAACGACAACTACTAGTAGAGACAAAGACATCATAATGATGTGGAATTTAAAATGATTATGTAGAGGGCTGGGGTTGTGGCTTAGTGGTAGAGCACTTGCCTAGCACATGTGAGGCACTGGGTTGGATCCTCAACACCACATAAAATAAAGGTATTGTGTCCATCTATAACTAAAAAATATTTATTAAAAAAAAAAGAAAATGTAGAGTTTTCTATGGAAATGGAAAAACATTTTGTAACAATTTAATAATAGAACACATAAAATAGTAGAGCATGATTCAAGGAAGACATAATAATAGTAAAAATCATCAAATGCTACAAGAGGTAAAAGTACAATGAAAGGATATAATAATTCCAATTTAATGTTTGTCCTCAACTTTCATTTTCTGAAATAGATCATTTTCTCCAATATGGAAAAATAATTTTCTCAAGTCTAAGTGTCTCTTAAGGCATACTTTTCAGCTACCACAAATATTGACCACTATTCTGCCACAAATCTTATAAAATTAAGCAACAGAACTTGATAACAAGGAAACAGAGAACAATTTACATTGCTCTGGTTTTCAAGGAAGATATCATGTCCAGATCCAAATTTGTCAGAAATTTAGAATTTGGGTTTTAATCTAAAGACAAAAAGAATGAATCTAAGATCATTTTAAAATAAGAAAGTCAAGGAAATAAGTGAATAAGCAGACCAAATGATTGATATAAGACTTGACAGTCTCATCAGGAATTACAGAAACAGAAAATAAGAAATTGGTTCAAGAATGCAGAATAACTAGATTAAAGATAGCCATATTCAAAATAAAGGTAATAAAAACAGGTACAAAAGATGGTTGTTGTTTGGGGTGTGGTTAAGGATAGCTGGAGAACAGTTATCGAATAAAGAAGTGTAACCTGAAGCCTGATTTGGAAAGACATATTTGGAATATTTAGCCAAAAATCTAGAGAGATGTCTATCAGGTTGTGGGAAATGAAGCTCAGAGATGAAATCAGATAGAGATGGACATGAAACAAGATAACAAAAGAAACGATCTCAGGTAATACACAGAATAAAAAAGAACACGGGGGTAGAAGTCAAAACCTTAAAAAAAATACCTACATTAAAGGAATGTGCAAAGAATCTATCATAGAAACCAGAGAAAAATATAATGTCTCACTAAAACAGCAGGGAGAGAAGGGCATGGTGATGCATGCCTGTAATCCCAGCAACTGGGAGACCAGACTGAGGCAAAAAGATAGAAGTTCAAGGTCAGCCTCAGCAATTTAAAAAAAACCTCTCAGCAACTTAGTGAGACCCATCTCAAAATAAAAAATAAAGAACTTAACAGAATCTGATAATTAGGGTACTCGTAATTAGGAGGGCACTGTTCCCTCTAAGAGGGCAATTTTTTCAAAAAGCTGGGTGAATAGTGAGAAAGTACAGGTAATAACTGTAGATAGAGAGAGTCTTAGAAATATCAGAATTAAGTGAGAAATAAAAGTTTAGTTAGAGAAGATAATGCTATATGAAGTTAGCCAATCCCAAAAAAACAAATGCGGGGAATGTTTTCTCTGATATAAGCAAGCGGATTCATAGTGGGATAGGGAGGGGGAGCAAGGAACTCTAGATAAGGAGAGGGGTGGGAAAGGAAGGGAGGGGACATGGGGTGGAATGTGATGGTCATTACTATCCAAAGTACATGTATGAAGACACGAATTGGTGTGAATATACATTGTATACAACCAGAAATATGAAAAATTGTGCTCCGTATGTGTAATAAGAGTTGTAATGTATTCCACTGTCATATATAAATAAGTAAATAAATAAATACAGAATAAAAAAAAAAAAAGGTTTAAAGGGCTGGGGATGTGGCTCAAGCGGTAGCGTGCTCGCCTGGCATGCATGCAGCCCAGGTTCAATCCTCAGCACCACATACAAACAAAGATGTTGTGTCCACCGAAAACTAGAAAATAAATATTGGGGAATTGTCTCTCTCTCTCTCTCTCTCTCTCTCTCTCTCTCTCTCTCTCTCTAAAAAAAAAAGATGTTGTGTCCACCGAAAACTAAAAAATAAAAATATTAAAAAAAGTTTAAAGAAGTTACAAAGTAGATAAAAGGAATTTCTTTTTTTTAATGATATAATGAGCCAGGCAGATCACAAGTTCAAAGCCAGCCTCAACAATTTAGTAAGACCCAATGTCGACATAAAAAATTAAAAGGGCTGGGGATGTCACTCAGTGGTTAAGCGCCCCAGGTTCAATCTCAGTACCAAAAAATAAAAATAGAAATAAAATGATAAAATGACATGTTTTCCTTTAAACAGAAGAGAAGAAATCATAGGAGAGAATAAGTATTATTTTAAAGAATAAACCAGGCCGGGCGCAATGGTGCATGCCTGTAATCCCAGCAGCTCTAGAAGCTAAGACAGGAGGATCCTGAGTTCAAAGCCAGCCTCAGCAATGGTGAGGCGCTAAGCAACACAGTGAGACCCTGGTACTAAAAAAAAAAAAAAGAAAAGAAAAGAATAAGCTGGGCACAGTGGCACACACCTGTAAACTCAGCAGCTCTGGAGGATAAGGCAAGAGGATCCCAGGGGCACTTTACCACTGAGCGGTATATCCAAGTTGTTTTTTTTTTTTTTAAACAGAGTCTCACTAAGTTTCTTAGGGTCTTGCCTCTGAAAAGACAACCTCAACAATTTAGGCCCTAAGCAACTTAGTGAGACCCTCTCTCAAAATAAAAAATAAAAAGGGTTAGGGATGCGGCTCAGTGGTAGAGCACCACTGGTTTCACTCCCCAATACCAATAAATAAATAAATAAATAAATTTTGACTGATGAAAGAAAATCTGCAAAGAGACAAAAATGAGAGAAAAAAAAAAAAAAAACAGAATAGGAACATTTTCCCCAACGTTACATCAGAAAGTGTATGGGTGCAATCAATCTTTTCCAATTTCCTTAATAAGACAGTCTTTTTGTCTTTAAAAAAAAAAAAAAAGTACTCCAGCTTTCATGAGAAAGCTCAGAAGTGTAGCGGATTTCTTTTTCTTTCATTTATAAAAAGAATGCACAGAGGTAGTGGTTGCCATGACAGCAGAAAAGAAAACTTTGACCAACACTATTCTACAAAGTCCTGAAACTTCAAGCACACAAAATGTCCTGAGTTTTCCTCAAATATCCCAAGAGCAAGGCTTACTAATTTAGTATTTCTAAATAATCCTAGGAAATATAGGCACAGAGAATTAAACCTGTAATTCCAGTGACTAGGGAGGCTGAGGCAGGAGGATTATAAATTCAAGGCCAGCCTCAGCAATTTAGCAAGACCTAGCAAGACTGTCTCAAAAAAAAAAAAGGCTTGGAAATGCAAGTCAGTGGTAAAGTGCCCTGGGTTCAATCCTCAGTATCAAAACAAAAACAAAACCCAGCCAGCCTATGATAATCTAAAATACAGTTTTCTTCCAGATAAAATTTTCTGGAAGATAGTTTTGTTCTTAACTTGAAAATGTTACTTACTTAAAATGAAAAAGAGACATGAATCCTGAAAACTGCCACTGACTTGGAAGTAAGAACCAATCCCATACTGCAGCACCATCCCTGACTCAGAAACTACCTCTTAAGACAGAAGAATCACGTGAGGCTGTGTAAATAACAAATACTATACCCACCACCGCCTGACAGTAGATAACCGTATCAAGAAGAGATACTTATTAGGCTTTGTAGGAGTAATATAATCTTATAAATTTATTAATTATCTTCAGTGATTAATTTCTTCCACAAATAACATTTATTAAGCACCTATTTTTGTGATACTAAAGATATCCAGTGATTGGGCAACCATAATCATATTAAAATTTAAACCAGCGATAATAGTATATTTTTAAATTTTTTTAACTTTAGTTGTAGACAAACACAATGTCTTTTTTTTTTTAATTAATTTATTTATTTTTATGTGATGTTGAGGACCAAACCCAGGGCCTCACATGTGCTAGGCAAGCACTCTGCCACTGAGCCACAACACCAGCCCCATAGTATATTAAAATTTAACAGTGCTGAAGCCAGGCATGGTGGTGGTTCATGCCTGTAATTCCAGCTACTTAAGGCTGAGGCAGGAGGACTGCAAGTTGGAGGCCAGCCTCAGCAACTTAGTGAGATCCTGCCTCAAAAATAAATAAATAGATAAATAGATAAGAGGAGGAGACCGGAGCTCACCATGCAAGGCCTGGGTGTGATCTCCAGTATACTAAAAAAAAAAAAAAAAACAGTGCTAACCATACAGGAAAATGGAAAACAAATTTATTTAGCCTCATTGTAGAACAACTCTTTGACTCAAAAACCTCACTTTACCTGAAAGAGAAAGACATGTAGCAGGTCATTTCCTGCTACACTGTTTATTATGTCAAAAACATAAAGACAATCTGTGTACCAATAAAGGTTAAATAAATAATGATGTAATGATACAATGAAATATTAGAAAACCCTTAAGGATAAACTTATGAAAGAATGTACATGATAGTAGAAAATCAACTATCAGTAATAGCATATTTCTGGGTCAGTGGCCCATGCCTGTAAATCCAGCTAACTTAAGAGGCTGAAGGAGAAAATCTCGAGTTTGAAGCCAACTTGGGCAACACAGCAAGACCCTGACTTGAAAATAGAAATATCATATAGAATTTGATTCCTTTTCTGTTTAAAAGTACACATATAAACAACCCTTACATACATGTGCAATGGTCTGGAAGGAAATATCCAGCTTTAACAGTGGTTACCTCTAAAAACAATGAACTAGAAGAATTGGAGCAGGGAAAGGCTTTTCCTCTTCCTCTTGTGCATTGCCATACTTCCCAACATTTAAATAAAAACAAAATATTTTGCTACACAGCTGCGGTGAAGGGTCTTACATACTCTTATCTTCAGTGCATGGCACAGAGTAGTTACTAGATTATAGCAATTTAAAACACCACTTCCGGGCTGGGGATGTGGCTTAAGCGGTAGCTCGCTCGCCTGGCATGCGAGCGGCCCGGGTTCGATCCTCAGCACCACATACAAACAAAGATGTTGTGTCCACTAAAAAATAAATGTTAAAATTCTCTCTCTCTCTCTCTTACAAAAAAAAAAAAAACACCACTTCCATTTGAACTGTTATTTTTTAAAAATTACATGTCCCTTGAACAAATATCACTTTCTCCCAATTCTCCCATCTAATAAATTTGGAGACTGAATTGAAATAATAAAAAATTGGGGAAAAATAATTAAATATTTACTGTACTGTAAAAATTTTTAACATAAAACCACCCAGGTTCATGAACTTGTGCTGCCAGATTCCCTCATTTGTGCAAATGTCTTAATGTATTTTTCTCCAACTGTTTCTATGCATACATTTCCATTTCTTATAATGAGTCATTGATTGAGAAAGTGTAGTTCCTATCTTCAGTTTTACTTTTTAAACTGGATTCCTTGACCTTCCACAATCAAGTACACAACTACAATACTCACTATCCAAAGTGTATTATCCAAAGTGCATACACTGGAGTAGCTAAAGGGTGTTCTTAAATTGTAAGGAAATGAACTTTGCATCAAGTAACATCAAGATTTTATCCTCTGACAAGGGGGCCAGTTAGCATATGTGCACCAAAAGGGTCTACAGAAGTCAACTTCAGGAAGGCCCAAGTAAATTTCTCCAGCATGCCATCAAAGGTGTTAACAACCATGTGCTTACTTATCAGTTTAAGGACAAAATTTTCTTCGGAGTGCTAACATCTGAACAGAATAAATTCCAGAAGGAATGAAAAAGAAAGAAATATGGTTTACAGAAATTATGAAGAAAATTTACCACAATCAAAGAAAAAAATGAAAAACCACAGATGGAAAGATGGAAGATGGCGGAGGGGGGAGTGAGAAAAAGCCCATACCGAGAAATACAGTAAAATTTATGAATGAAAAGAAAAATTTATATAAGCTTCAAAAGAGAATACAATGCCTACAAAAGAAAAAGACTTCAACAGTAATGATGACAATGGAGCCAGGAAAGGTGGTGATCACAGCTACTCAGGAGGCTAAAGCAGGAACACAAGTTCAAAGCCAGCCTCAGCAACTTAGTGACTCAAAAAATAAAAAGGGGTGTGGATGTAGCTCAGTGGTAGAGCACTCCTGGGTTCAATCTCCAGTACCAAAAAAAATTAAAAATTAAAAAAATGTTGCTCAAACTCATTAATAATCTAAGAAAAGCAATCAATAAGCTAGATAATGCCAAGCATCAGCAGGAATGTGGGGGATACAAGAACTCTCATCCACTAGTACTAAGAATGAAGTCTAAAGCAGCAAATCTGGAGATAATATTTAAGTACATGTACTCTCTATTCCATTCCTGGATAGCTCTCAGAGAAATTCTCATACTAAATCCACAAGAGACACTGTATAAGGGTATTAAATGTAGCAATACTTGCAGGGAGTTGGAAGGAATCCAAGTAACTATCACTTGAAAGTGTACAGTTAAAATGCAATGGATGTACTCTATGAGGTACTATGCAGTAATTAGATGGAGTGACTATATATACACAGCCACTAAATGATGAAAAATAAAACTTCTTCTAGAGCTAAGTATGACCTATATAAACTTGAAATACATGACATAAACCGATACAGTGGCTAGGTTACCTATCATCCAAACATGTTAAACAGAAGAGCGTTTACAGTACTAATCATTCTTTCGAGACAACAAGCACAGTCTGTGTTTGGGCCAGTCAAATCAGAACTATCCTGGGCTAACAGGGACATATGATCCCCTTTCCTATTAGTCACTATTTTCTTTAACCTAGGAAGACAAATCTTGATGAAGAAGATAAACTCAATTTGTTATTTTACTTTTAACTATGCTGAATGCTTGGATGTCATATCATCAGTGAAATATAAACCACAGATACGCTATATCCCTAATATAAATTATTTATAGTTATGATCATTCCTCAAGATGAATACTTACAAATCAATTGCATTATATTCATTAGTAAAATTCTGTAACATGACTTCTGTTACCATCTCAACCTCTCAATAAGAGATTTCTTACTGAAAATTCTTCAGTATATAATGCCCATACTTAAAAAGAGTTAAAAATTCAAAAAGCAATCATTCCACAAAGTTGTAAAATAGGGCACAGTTTCACACTATACTTCCCCCCTCCCCCCAGTACTGGGGATCAAACCCAGGGGCACTTTACCACAGAATTACATTTCAATGCTTTTTATTTTGAGACAGGGTCTTGCTAAGTTGCTGAAGCTGACCTTGAACTTGCAATCCTACCTCATCCTCCAGAATCACTGGGATTACAGGTGTACACAACTGTGCCCAGCTAGATTATTCTTTCTATATACATTTTCAAAGATCAATTTTATTCTGTAATTGATTTATCTTCACCACAAGTTGCCAAACTGTTAATCTAAAAAGTTCAATTTTCCTCTATTTTTCTGAAATTACTTAGGTTCCTACCAAAAAAACAAAACAGAATGGCTGACAATTTTTTTTTTTTAATTTCTAAATTCAAGTCCAAAACTTTCAGACTGTTTCAATCATTCTCTCCCAAATACTCGAACCACAAAACCAGATCATAGTTGTCACTAACCATAGAATGTGCAAGGAAGTTGGCTGGCACATAATTCCTTCTAACCATAAGTTTCTATCCAATCTCTACAATAATATCCTTTTATTTCTTCACCTAATTCTAAATTTGCCACAAAATGAGGTGTTAAAGACCTTAAAGATCTAAAAGGAGGCAAGAATAGGTATAAACTTCACATATAAGGATTAGAAAAAAAAAAAAAAACAATTTTAGAGTGCTTCTGGCCCCCTCTAAAACCCAAACAGGAGCTGAGTGTGGAAGCAACAGCCAAAGAAAGGGTGTTAAATCGTGTGAATAAGTGTAGATGTAAAGTTATTAGACTTGAAGAGTCAATTTGTTGTTGTTGCTGTTATTGTTGTTGTTGTAGTTGGACACAATATCTTTATTTATTTTTATGTGGTGCTGAGGATCGAATCCAATGCCTCACATTTGCAAGGCGGGCACTCTACCACTGAGCTACAGCCCCAGCCCTCAATTTTTTTTTTTAATAGAACACATTTCTGTCTCCCCCACACTAGACTTTACCATGTTTTGTTCTCCACCTGCTTCATCCCAAGAACCATGTCACTTACTGGGGATTCAGAGAAGCATGTGATACAAGTATACTGCACAATTCTAGGGAATGCCATTCACACAGACTACATAGTGAATGGTACTTCTCAATTTCTGCAGCATGTCAGCCCTAAAACAGTGAACCAGTTAGGTATGATGGTGGTACAAACCTGCAGTACCCGCTACAAGAGAGGCTGAGATAGCAGGACCACAAGTTCTAACTCAAAGCCATCCTGGCCAATGTAGCAAGACAAAACACCCATAGAAAGAGGTGAGATGAAAAGAGTCCCACCAAAACATTCAGTGATAAAAGATTATATCTCTAATCATTTGGCATCTACCCAGAAACAATTTATCACGCTAATAATTTATCATATGCATACCATGAAGGTAGGGACTGTTTCATATATCCTCTGTTCTCAAAGTCCTATCATCATGGTTTTCACAAAATGGGTCAATTCCTCAATATGCTTTCATTCAGTCATTCACAAGATATTTGTTGAGCATCTTATGTGTCAGATGTTGGGCTAGGCCCTAGGAATAGAGCAGTTAGGGAGATATAAAAGTATTAAATATTCCACTCCAGGTGCAGTGGCACACACCTGAAATCCCAGTGATTCAGGAGCATCACAAGTTCAAAGCCTACCTCAGCAACTTAACAAGACCCTGTCTCAAAAAGGGGAATGGAAGCTAGGGACATGGCTCAGTGGTTAAGTGCTCCTGGATTTCATCTCTTGCACGAAAAATGTGTGTGTGTGTGTGTGTGTGTGTGTGTGTGTGTGATGTTCCTATTAAGAGATCAAAAATCTAAATAAGGGGGCTGGGATGTGGCTCAAGCGGTAGCGCGCTCACCTGGCATGCGTGCGGCCCAGGTTCGATCCTCAGCACCACATACAAACAGGGATGTTGTGTCTGCTGAAAACTAAAAAATAAATATTAAAATTCTCTCTCTCTCTCACTCTCTCTTAAAAAGAAAAAAAAATTTTTAAAAAGAAAAAAATCTAAATAAGAAAAAATAAGTTGTGCACAGAAATGAAATTAAAAATGCACACAAGTGAAACTTCATTGTATATTGCCTATAAGAAATACCCAACACAATTCAAAATAATATGGTACTTTTCTGAAATGGCTCCTTGAAAAGAAAGGATCATTCTTTATTAGGTGAAGATAATGGTTTGACTCTTTAATTCTGATATCAAGTGGTAACCCTACCACTTGTCCAACTGTTTCCAGGGTTATGGGTTTATCTATAGTGGGTATTTAGAAGACATACAATTAATGACCTAAGAATCTATCAAAGGGTGGTTTAAAAGACTATTGGCCAACCTGAGTGCTGTGTTGCATGCTTATAATCCCAGAGACTTAAGGGGCTGAGGCATGAGGACTGCAAATCTGAGGCCAGCCTCAGCAATTTAGTGAGAACCCCAGCAATTCAGTGAGAACCTGTCTCAAAATATAAAAAGGAGTGGGGCACAGTGGTAAAGTACCCCTAAATTCAATCCCAATACAAAAAGAAAAAAAAGACTATTGGCCAAGCCAAGTGTGGTGCCTATAGTCCCAGTTACTCAAGAGACTGAAGCAGAAGGATCATAAGTTTGAGGGAGCCTGGGTAACTTAAGGAGACCCTGTCTCAAAAAAGAAGGCTGGGGATGTAGCTCAGTGGTAGAACACTCCAGGGTTCAATCCTCAATACTGCAGGGCTGCAGGGGAAAAGGAGACAAAAGGCCTGAATAGACATTATAAGACATATTAAATGGATAGCAGGTTCAAGAAAATCTGCTCTATTTCACTAATCTTAAGAAAAATGCAGAGCAAAAAACCAAATGAGATATCACCTTTTACCTTACAAGATGAATATCATCCAAAAAAAAAAAAAAGACAACAAGTGTTAAATAAAGATGTGAAGGGAACCCCAGCACACATCAATGGGAATGCAAAATGGAGCAACTCCCACAGTAAATAGTAGTAGGATCCTCAGAAAAATAAAATAGAACTGCCAAATGATACAGCAATCTTGCTTATTTATTCAAAGTAACTGGAATCAGAATTTCAAAGAGATATCTGTACTCCCACATTCACTGTAGCATTACAAACAAAAGCCAAAATATGAACATAATCTAAATGCCAGACAATGGATAAATGAATGAAGAATATGTATATGAGGGTGTGTGTGTGTGTATATATATATATATATATATATATATATATACACACACAAATAATATAATACAAATATGCGTGATTGAATATAATTCAGCCTTTAAAAAGAAGGAAATCCTGGGCTGGGATTGTGGCTCAGTGGTAGAGTGCTTGCCTCACATGTGTGAGGCACTGGGTTCAATTCCCAGCACCACATAAAAATAAATAAATTAATAAAAGTAGTGTGTTCACCTACAACTAATATTTAAAAAAAAAAGGAAATCCTGCCATTTGTGACAACATGAATGGATCTGAAAGACATTATGCTACATGAACTAAGACACACACACACACACACACACACACAAATATTGTATGAACTTATTCATGTGTGAAACCAAAAATAGCTGAACTCATAGAAGAAGAATAGAAAGAAAGGTGATTGCCAGGAGGAAAAAGGTTGAGGAAATGAGGAGATGATAGTCAAAGGCAACAATTTCACTTATGCCAGATAAATAATTTTGGAAATCTACTACACAGCATAGTGCTTACAGTTAAGAATACATATTGTATATACAAAATTTTCTAAGAAGGCACACGCCTGTAATCCCAGTGGCTTGGGAGGCTGAGGCAGGAGGATCGCAAGTTCAAAGCCAGACTCAGCAACTTAGTGGAGGCCTTAAGCAAATTTGTGAGGACCCATCTCAAAATAAAGATTAAAAAAAGGGGTAGGGATGTGACTCATTGGTTAAGCACCCCTGGGTTCAACCACTGGTACAAAAAAAAAGACTTTTTCTAAGAAGGTAGATCTTACATTAAGAGTCTTACCACCAAAGAAAAGATAATAATAATGATAATAGTATAAAAGAGGGGGGAAGGAAAACTATGGGAGTGATAGACATGTCTGCAGTCTTCATGGTAGTGATGGTTTCACAGGTGTATACTTTTCACCACTCATCAAATTGTATACATTAGGTAGAACTTTTTTCATGTCAAAAATATTAACAAAAATAAAAAACTTTAACCCTAGGGAAAGTTAGGGGGGACAAAAGAAAATAGTTTCAATAACATGCACAACATATCATATGTTTATTTCCCTATCCTATACATATATCATTTGGGGAAAAGGCAAAACTCTACAAATAGCTCTTTGTGATATGGCTTTTTTCTAAAAAGCAGAAGAAATGGTCTCTAGACATAGTAAATAAAATAATTTTAAAACAGAGGGAAAGAAGGAAAAAAGTCAGAATCAAATATAGAGTGAAGAATATAGCCCAAAAGCAGAAAAAGAGCAATACATTTCTTCTTACAAAAAGAAGGGTCTTGCTGGGTGTAGTGGCACATGCCTATAATCCTAGAAACTCCAGAACCTGATGCAGAAGAACTGCAAGTTCAAGGCCAGCCTCAGCAACTCGGCAGGACACTGTCTCAAAATAAAAAATAAAGGGCTTAGGATACAGCTCAGTGATAAAGTACCCCTGGGTTCAATGCCCAGTAACAACAACAACAAAAAAAAAAGTCTTCAGACTGGGGATGTAGCACAGTGGTAAAGCAATTGTCTAGCATAAG
Source organism: Marmota flaviventris (assembly GCF_047511675.1). Lineage (NCBI taxonomy): Eukaryota > Metazoa > Chordata > Mammalia > Rodentia > Sciuridae > Marmota > Marmota flaviventris. The sequence goes on from NC_092511.1 coordinate 17,878,819, forward strand.
AGAGGGCACAAGGTTCAATCTTCTAAATCAACAACATGGGAAACCCCATTCTCCATCAAATAAGACTTTACAGACAAAAGTAAAGGTCTATTCCAGATCCCATATTCAAGAAGGTGCCTTTAAGTATGCCAAAAAGGGCAAAACAGGAATGCTAAACTCCTATAACATAAAAAACAATCAGACAAGAACACCTAATTCAAAACAATCCACTTCAGGAATATAGAGCCAAGAAATATACAACCTGCATCCCTAAACCTAATAAATTCAGAATTATAGCTATCCTCTTCTAAAGGTCCAATCACTCATACTATAACATTAGAAGTCTCTGAAATATCTAAGAGACAGAAACAGAGGCACGTGCCTGCAATCTGAGCTACTCAGGATGTTGAAGCAGGAGGTTTAATTGAGGTCAAGTTCAAGACCAACCTGGGTAACACAGCAAGACCCCTGTTTCAAAACATCAAGCCAAGCCAGGCGAGTGTTGCACACCTGTAATCCCAGCAACTCAGGAGGCTGAGGCAGGAGAATCGAAACTTTGAGGCCAGACTCAGCAACTTATTGAGACCCTAAACAACATAGTGAGACCCTGTCTCAAAATAAAAAATAAGCCAGGTGTGTGGCACACACCAGTAATCCCAGCAATTCTGGAGACTGAAGCAAGAGGATCGCCAGTTCAAAGCCAGCCTCAGCAACTTGGTGAGACCCTGTCTCTAAATAAAAAATAAAAATGGTGGAGGATATAACTCAGTGGTAAAGCACCCCAGTTCAATCCCCAGAACCAAGTAAGTAAGTAAATAAATAAATAAATATTTTTAAAACTGAAAACTAAGTATTTCAAAGTCAATCCTCAGTAGCCTGTTCTTTATGGCCTTTTAAAACAAAAAAGGTTCTTAAAACAATGTTTCATAAGTATACTTCTAGAAAGAGCTTTCATTCTTCTAGCAATCTAAAAGCTAACAAATGTTCATCTCTACATTAGATTATTGATTCCTTGCCTTTTAACATCTCTATAACAGCTGCTTGACAAATTACCTCACCTTATTCCTCAGGGGGTAAGGACAGCATGATATCCATGAATTCAAAAATGGGACCACAAACTGATCTGTGAGAGATGAGCTAATTGCTTCAGAGGAGTCTTGACAATGCTCTAATAGACTAGACATTCATAGCATGAACAATTGTATGCTCTGCTTGCTCTAAATATTTTATTTGCACTTAAGTATGGAGGACAAATCTTTCTTTAGAATCATCTGAAAATATGATAGCAACAGTAAGTCAAGAAACTTGCATGTTTAGAATAGCTTCCACAATAAGCTAAGTCTTCACAATACTTATTCTGAATAGTTTGCACAACTTCCGCATTAGTTTTCTTATTTCAGCCTAAGAGATCGGTGAATTCCAAAACAGTCTGTTAAATAAGTTTTTAAAATATTTTCCAGACTTTTAGCAAATAAAAGCAAAACAATCATTTTGTAAGGTAAAATAAATGTATTTCATAGAAGTATGGTAAAAGATCTCTGTTGTATGTACTCAGATTCCTTGTTAGTGTCAAAACAGTATGAAACACAATGAGGAAAAAAAAAACTGCAATCTTGTAAATCCCCAGAGAATCTTAAATATTGTTTTCCCTGCATGACAACAACAAAATGGTGTGGATTTAAAGGAGTATTTTAAATGAAAAGCATTTTCCAGAAAAATTACTTTTAGCCAAGTTAGCCTCTCTCTAGACTGAAGCATTTCACTTGTCTCTAAATTCAGAACCAATCTCATAATAACAAACTTGTCAATACCTTTAAAGTGATAAATCTCTGTGCTAGCTTAGCATTTCACACTATGAGCAATAAAACTTCAAGAATCTTTCAATCTTTTTTTTTTTAAGAACTGAATCATCACCTGCTTCTTCAAATGTCACTTTTGCAAGTGTATGACAACAACGATGTTGATTCACCTTTTGTAAACTATTTCTCTAGCAAAAAAAATATAGACATCCCAGAAACCATATAATTTTGGGATGATGGTGCCCATTAAACATGTTTCTTTCGATATATGTCTTTTTGTGACCTGAAAGCTCCGGTCCCTACTAGAACCTTGGTTGGCTAGCTGGCTGGTTCTCCAGCAACAGTATCATGTCTGATCTCTCCTGCCTGGAGAGGCGACAGCGTTGATTTTGTTTTCAAAGTTGGTGCCGGAGCAGCTACAAACTTTTTTCAGCATCCCTGCCTGGCTGCCAACTGGAGCTCTGCTCACTTCCTCACCAACTTGAACCACCCCCAAACTCAAGAGTAAGCTGGAGTTAGACAGCGGCAGTTGACACACTTTCAGGAGGGTTTGACACCGCAGAAAACTTTCACTTCTCTTCTCCACCCTTCCACTCAGGGACCCCGGCCCTTCGCTGTCGCTTCCCTCTAAAATTCCCCTCTAAGACAAGACAAGGACACGGAAAGCAGATCGTCCTAATGCCCCCGAAAAGGACCTCCAAAGCCTTCTCACCGGACTCAAGTGCTGTTCTTACACAAAAGAACCGGGCCGGCAAAGCAAAAGCGCTCGAGTCAAGGCCCTTCTACGGGTGCCAGCCTCCACCGCACCCGCACTCGCACCCCTAGTCTCCAGCCGCCCGGGCCGCCTCCACTGGAGGCTTTCTGCCCCCAATGCGGCCAGACAAAGCCCGGGCGGCCCGGCCGGTGCTCGCCAGCCTCCGGACGCGGGCCGCCGCGCTCTTACCCGGGCCTCATCCAGAGCGACGCCGGCGCCACTGCTTCCCCCGGCCTTGGCGGCGGGGCAGCTGGCAGCGCGGGTCTTGGAGGAGCGGGTCCGAGAGGAGATGAAATGGCTGCTGCCTCCGGTCGCCCCAGGCTCTGCTCCGGCCCCAGGCCCAGGCCCGGGCCCGGGAGACTTGGACCCGAGAAGGCGCAGAGAGCTCTTCCGGGTGTTCACCATGGTCCAGCCAGGAGGACGAGGCACACGCCGCGCCCGGGAGGGCAGAGGAAGGCCGGCCCGCCGGCCGGGCAGTCAGGGCCAGCGGAGCCGGGCCGGGAGAGACGAGCCGGCTCGAACTCTCCGGAGCGCAGACGAGGACAGGCGAGAGCAGGGCAGAGGAAGGGAAAGCGGCGTGAGAAGTCAGGCAGCAAGAGGCGAGAACGAGGCTGCAAGTCGGCAGCACAGACCCTCCGCCGGCTTCACCCTCCTCAGCGGGAGCCGAGCGGAGCCGCCATTTCTGCCCCTTTCTCTCTCGTTCTCGCTCTCGAGCTCTGTGCGTCAGGTCTCCAGCGCCGCAGGGCCGACGAGACCGCTTCCGGCCGCGGCCACAGCGGGGCGCTGCAAGGACAGGCAGCCCTCCCCTCGCCGGATTCTCCCTCCTCTCCCCTAGCCTCCAGCAGGCTCCGCCCCCGGCGCAGCGTCAGCGCGCGGCGGCCAGGGATGGCGACGCTCTGGGCTCCCAGCTCAGTGGTTTCCAGGTCTCGTTGGCCTCCAGGCTGGGGGATGGGAAAAGCCAGATTGGTTGCAAGGCGAGTTCCGGTGTGGAACTTGGGACCAGATCCAAGTCTCCAGGTCCAGGACGGACTACCCTATACACCCGCACCATCCCAAATGGCCAGGATGGAGCTAGGAACCGCCCGCATAGGCGCGGGGAGGAAGGGGATCGCTGATAAGGACGAAAAGGCGCTGGCTTAGAATCCCAGAGCTACCTAAGCAAGTCACTGAACTTGAGCCGCACTTTTCAAGGCTGTAAAATTGAGAATGACAGCTGTGATTAACAATTAAAAAAAAAAAAAGTTTACACGGTATCTGGCACAGAATACGCTTAAGAAGAAATGAGGGTGGGGAAGATACGAGAACTCTAATTCTCTCAACAAACTGGTGCAGAGTCCTATAACCTTAACCAGATCTAAGGCGGGAGTCTTTTCAAGAACCGGGTTTACCAGTCCCCTACTCCCTCCCGCAGAGGAATTAAGTAAAAGCAGAACCTAAAGATCAAAATTTGTAATGTAATTTACGAAGAAACAAATTAAGCTGTACAGTCAATATGAAATGCTCTGGTGTTAAAGCAGGAATTATCATCGTCATTTCAAAAATTCAGAGTTCATTAGAGATAACCTACTGTTCATAGTGATAGGGGACAGACAGATGTAAGTGGTGGGAACACGAGGTTAAGTGAATAATTCCATAAAATGCAGCCACTGAGCTGACCAACCACATGCTTTTTTTCTAAGAAGCAATTTACCTGCAGCCCTGCCTGGCTTAATTGGACAGGATTTGTCACATTCCCCAAGGTTTTGTCACATTCCCATTGTTTGCAGGAGAAATGCAGGCCCAGAATAATGTCAATAAGAGGAACCCACGTTACCCTGAAAACTTTGGGGCCCTTTTTGCAGACCAGATCTCAAACTTGGAAGATAAGGATAATTCCTCCCAACCATAAAATCGGTAAGAATTTATGGTTAAGGGGCTGGGGATGTGGCTCAAGCGGTAACACGTGGCATGCATGCGGCCCGGGTTCGATCCTCAGCACCACGTACAAAGATGTTGTGTCCGCCGAAAACTAAAAAATAAAACATTAAAAAATTCTCTCTCTCTCTCTCTCTCTCTCTCTCTCTCTCTCTCTCTCTCTAAAAAAAAAAAGAATTTATGGTTAAGAATCCAATTAGAGCCAGGCATAGTGGTGCATGCTTGTAATCCCACCAACTAGAGAGGCTGAGGTAGGAGGCCTGCAAGTTTGAGTCCAGCCTCAGCAATTTCACTAGACCCTATCTCAAAATTAAAAAGTGAAAAAGCAAAAGTGGCTGGGGACTTAGCTCAGTATTAAAACAGCCATGCGTTCAATCCCCAGTACCAAAATAAATAAATAAAACAATTAGAACCCATTAACATGAAAAGTGACCTAGAGTTATCATTACCATGCAGTGGAGAATTGCAAGTCTTGATATCATCCTGCTGTCAGTCAAAAGTCAAGAGGTGGAACTCTGAAAACTTCTCTGGAGTCCCCAATTAACTGCAGTGAGTGAGAAGACCTACTTTGTCCCTTCAGAGTGAAACCAGAATTAGGCAGTCAGTATAGAAGGGTAAATCGAGACAGGTGGGATCAAAGAGGCCAATTTTGAGTGAGTGCAGCAAGTTGGACACCAGAGCCGTTCCTCCACCCTTATCAAGAACTTACCCCTGCTCCAACCTATAGCGGAGATAACTTGTCCCAGGAATTGCCCCTCCCTACAGGAAGCTATAAGGTTTTTAATGAATGTGTCCTTGGCTTCTCCTTCCTGCCCTTCCCCCAGCCATCGTCCCCCTAGCCACCATCCCCCTAGCCACATTTGGGCCATCCCACCGAGCATTTCCTAGGCCTAGTCAAAAGCCTAGTCAAGTATGCAGGAAGGAGAAAGATAAGGAAAAGGGGGCAGGAGAACAAAGGAAGCCTAAGACACATAAAAAGGGCAGAATACTTGCTTCTGGGGATACCGGGATACCAGCTATGGCCCCTAATCCCTTCACGGAGAAGTCTGTTGCCCCTTTTTAGATAAACCCTGCTTTATATGCTTGCCTCCGCGCACTTCTCTAACGTTCAAACTTCAACATGTGAGGAAGCAGAACTCATCACCGATAACCAAAAGTACCAAGAGTATCCCATTTCCCTTTTCCTTTCCCTTCAATAAACTCATGCCTATTAATTTGAGCCACATGTCTGAAATCTTTCTGACTTGATCATAAGAATTGGGGTTTGAAGGGAGGGGGGGTGTTTGTACCGCCTAAATTTCCTGAGAGGCCCCAGTCCTGTAATAAAAGGTCAGAAGATCTTTTTTTTTTTTTTTCTTTTTGGTTCTGGGGATTTAATCTAGGGGAGCTTTACCACTGAGCCACATCCCCAGCCCTTTTCGTTTTTTAGTATGAGGCGGGATCTCACTAAGTTGTTTAGGGTCTCACTAAGTTGCTAAAGCTGGCCTCAAACTTGTGCTCCTCCTGCCCCAGTTTCAGGAGTCACTGGGATTATAGGCCTGTGCCACCATTACCAGCTGTAGCCTCTTTTTATATGTTTATGAGCTAAGAGTCGGGGTTTTTTTTTTTTTTTTTTTTTTTTTTTACCCTTTTAACAGATTGTAAAATTAAAAACAAAAATGTGGTAGAGGCCATATGGGACTTGCAAAGACTAAAATATTTACAAATTGGCTCCATTTCCCCACACACACTTTTTTTTTTTTCCATTACTGGGGATTGAACCGAGAGAATCCTACACACTAGGCAAAACATTTTAGCACTAAACTACATCCCCAGTCCCCCTGCCACCAAAAATAAAAATAAAAGAATCCTCTCTTCATCCAAGGTATTGGGACAAAAACAAGAACAAAATTAAAAACAGAAGAGCCCTGACAAAAGGCTCAAAGAAATGTTTCCTTGCCCAAAGGAATCAAAGTAACTGCTTTCAATTTCTTTTGCAGAAAGGAGGTTAGGAGAGGTTTTGAGAGTTGAATTTATTGTAGGATTCCCAAATCTCAAGGAACAAGAGACAATTCAAGAATCACAAGTTGCCTTTACCTGGGTGGAGATGGCAGGGGTCCAATCTCAATTTAGACAAATGGAGACTTTATTTGAAATGATTATTGCAATGGGTGGTGGGGGGAGAGACACTATTACAATAAGGGAAGAGGATTACTGCTATAGGGAGAACTGAACTGTCAAATGAAAAACGCACTGACGGGGGTTTGGGGGTTTGGTATGTAGTTCAGTGGCAGAGGTCCTGGGTTCTAAACTCTGCAACAAATCTAGATTTACATAAAAAGAGACTTCAGTAGCAGAGATAATTTCAAAATAGAAAGATTGTTGCAAAGGAGATAACTACTATCTAACCATGAGATACGCAATCAGCCTGGCTGAAAAGGGCTTTTTCTGCATGGGGAACAGCAAACAAAGATAAAAAGACCTGCGTGTGGGGAAGTGGCATGAATGGGCTTTGGAGGCAGTGATCAGCATACTTGATAGGATGTTTTCTGGATCAAAGATTAGGTGCCAGCTGCAAATTGGTGCAGCCGATTTGGAAAGCAGTATGGAGATTCCTTGGAAAGCTGGGAATGGAACCACCATTTGATCCAGCTATTCCCCTTCTCGACTATACCCAAAAGACCTAAGAAGAGCATACTACAGGGACACAGCCACATCAATGTTTATAGCAGCACAATTCACAATAACTAGAATGTGGAACCAACCTAGATGTCCTTCAATAGATGAATGGATTAAAAATGTGGCATTTATACACAATGGAATATTACTCAGCACTAAAAAATAATAAACTCATGGCATTTGCAAGCAAATGGATGGCATTAGAGCAGATTATGCTAAGTGAAGTTAGCCAATCCCTAAAAAACAAATGTCGAATGTCTTCTCTGATATAAGGGGAGTGACTCAAAATGGGATAGGGAGGAAGAGCATGAGAAGAAGACTACCACTAAATAGGGAAGAGAGGTGGGAGGGAAAAAGAGGGAGAAGGGGAGTTGCACAGAAGATGGAAGGAGAACCTCATTGTTATACAGAATACATATATGATGTTGTGATGAGAAAAAGAAAAAAAAAGTGTGTCACATTAGATTGGATAGAGAGAAAGGATGGGAGAGGAGGGGAGGAGTAGGGAGGATAGGAAGGGCAGCAGAATAGAATAGACAATATGATTGATGTATGTATATTCCATGTATGTATTATATATCAAAATGCATTCTACTGTCATGTATGACTAAAAAAAATAAATAAAAATTTTTAAAAAAAGATTAGGTGCCAGAAGGCGGCTTGCTTCACTAAAGTCTGAGCAAGTCTGGGCCGCTGGTATTTTGCCCGGATAATGAGTAGGAGTAGTTCAGCTAACCATTTACTAGAGTCTGCGTCTGACTTCGTCACTAGTAACCAAGGGGGCATGCAGGAGTCCGAATCTAAGTCCTCTGAAGAAGGGTAGTCCTTGCAATAAGCCCTTTCAGAAACACAAAGGAGTGGAGGGAATTCTTTAAGGTCACCCTGCAAATGACAAGTCTCATGAAAAGTTCAACTTGATCAGAATGCAGAGAAATCTCTCCACGGACTCAACTAGAGGTTGAAGAGGAAAGAGATAGGTAAGAGATGCGGGATTCTCAGGTGAGCCCACACCTAACTCCCTGAACTTTCCGCGCCCGGAAAGGAGGCAAGTAGCAGCAGCGCCCACCCCCGGCCGGAGGAGGCCGCGGAGCGTGCGCGTACTGCGGCCCCGCCCCCGAGGCGCGCTCCGCGGGGCTGCGCAGAGCCGGCCCTGGCACGCGCGCTGCACCCCGCGACACCGAGGGAGGCGGGCCGCATCCGTGATGCGGGGCCGCAGAGCCTGAAAGGGTGTTGGGGCGGCGACGCGCAGCCCGGAGGGGCTCCAGCCTAGCGGAGCGGCAGGGGCGGTGCCCGCGAGCTGTGGACGATTGAGGACCGGGCCACGAGGCCGCACCCAGAGGTGAGTTTCCTGGTGCTGACACGCGTTGGGTCGGGTGGGGGGCCGGGGTCCGCCCGCCCCCGGGTTGGGCTGGCATCTCCCCCGGGGCCCCTGGGGTCTCGGCCTCCGGGATCTGGATCCGGGTGAGTCCGGGTCTGAAGACTGCGCGCCTGCGGCCGGGGAGGGAGGCTGTCGCGCGCGCGGAGGCCGGGCGAGGCTCCTGCCCAGCCCAGGTGAGCGCAGACCCCGCTCCCGGCTCTCCTGGCTTCTTGGCTCGCGAACCCAGTGGAAGCACATCACTCGGTTCTTTGGAAGGGCGCTCAGAAACTTCTAGTTATGTGCCATCAGGACATTTTCCCAAAGGCGAACGCTGCAAAAGCACAATCCAGAAATACAGAATGTTTGTTATTTAGGTGGGCATCCCGTGATGGGCACCTTCACCCGTCTCCCCCAACTCACCTGATATTTTGAAGGTCTGATGTTCACTGTTTTCTAATTTCATTTCTTTAATCTGTGTGTCCTTTCTCCTTTTCACTCGCGATACTAGAAGAGTTTATGTCTTGTCAAGAATGCTGAACTTCAGTGTGGCGTCCAGGGTTGGTTCATTTGTACATAATTTGAGATAATTAAAAATACAGGAAACTGTTAGTCTATATTGATTTTTGATGCAGGAAGGAATAACATGGTACTATAAACTATGCCTGATTGTAATTTGGTTTTAGTGGGAAAAGCTCTTTTAAAGTGGATATTGTGTCTTCTAAATACGCTGAAATTTTATTTACTTTTAAGACAATAAATTCAGCGAATATTGAGCATATTTGCATAATACTAAAGTAAGTGGTAGTCATTGGTGGGATCAAAAAATGAGTAAGAATTGTGTGCAGGAAGTTAAGTACAGTAAGCTTTAGTTACTAAACACTCAATGTCTTAATAACTTAGCTATTGAATGTTTTGTAAGTATTATATACTGGGTGCTAGGAATATGATAGTGACAATTATAGAAAGTATGGTGTCACCTGACAACACAGATATTAAATAATCATGCGAATAAATACCAGTACACCAAAATAGAAACTGAAAGCTAAAAAGGGATAATATAATAAAATGTTGGTGAGGGAACATAACAGAAAATCAGGTAGAGTTTTCCTAGGATTGTAATCTTTAAGCTGAGATTTTACTGGTAAGCAGGAATTAGGTGAAAACTGATTCCAAAAAAGGGACAGGTCCAAGCAAAGGAAAGGACTTACCCAAACACTAGGAAGTTGGCCATTTCAGGAACTTAAAGGTCACATTACAACAGTTGGAGTGTGGGAAGCAAAAGGGAACTATAGTAAGATAGGTCAGGGACAGACAGATGGTGTGGGCTTTTTAAAGTAATGTTAATGATTTGGGACCAGCTTTTTCTTTTCTTTCCTTTTTTATTTTATTTTTTTTTAACTTTAATACAGAAATTCCCAACCAATCAAATGTATTGAGACAGCTATTTGAATTTCTTGTAATATTACCCAAAGGATTTGGACCTTATTCTAAGAACAATGGGAAGTCATTAAAAGGTTTTAAGCAAAGAAGAAAGACAATCAGATTTATATATTTTTTAAATTTTTTTATTAGTTATTGATGGACCTTTATTTATTTATTTGTTTGTGGTGCTGAGGATCGACCCCTGGACCTCACACATGCTAGGCAAGCACTCTAATTCTGAGCCCCAGCCCCAGCCCCCAGATTTATATTTTCCACAGGTCACCCTGTGCTTTGTTGAAACTGGTTTGAACTAGGACAAGAATGGAGATGAGGGTATTTGAGTCTACAGTTGTAGCAGTGAAAATATGGTAAATTTAAGGGTGCCTAACTGATTTTTTCCCTCACTATGTTAGTGAATTCATTTATTGGAAGAATCATGGAAGATTTTTAAAGGAAATTTTATTCAAGATGGGCTTTGCAAGATAGATTCACGTTTTAGTTATAGAGTCCTGAAATGAGAATATCCTGGCATCAAAGGATGGCTAACTCAATAACCTTGTCAATCTCTACCTAAATTAAATGTTTCCTGTATAGTTTCCCACCACCAGCCCAGTGATAACTGTGGCTGGAACCCTGAGGAGCTCTACCACTTAGCTATATTGCCAGCCCTTTTTTTATTTTTCATTGTGAGACAGGGTCTTCCTGAGAGTTTGCAATCCTCCTGCCTCAGCCTCCTGAATAACTGGGATTATAGGCATGTGCTATTGCATCCAGCTGAAAAAATGTGTTTTATTATTATTATTATTATTACAGTGGTTACAGCTAAAATAAGCTGAAAATTACAAAAAAAATTTGTTTTCCATTTAGTATTTAATAAACAAGAATTCATAATACAATATAATAAAGTGTCCAGTTCTGATTCTATCATGGTCAGGTTGCTCTTGGAGACTTAGACACATAATCACATTCCATAGAAGATCGGAGTAAAAGAAACCCCACAGGGAAATGTGATTTTTGGATTCTTTTCCCTCCTGTTTAATACCATCCTGGCCTTATCCTTAAATAGAAATTCAGCTTTTATATATAGATAGCATTTTCAGTTGCATAATATCTTTAGAGAAATACCTAATCTAAAAAAAAATGTAGCCTGAAGTGTATATTTATGAAGATAAGTATAATTGGGACTGGGGGTGCAGCTCAGTGTGGAGCACTTGCCTAGCATGTATGAAGCCCTAGATTCAATCCCCAAGGCCACAAAAAAAAAAAAAAAAGTGAAATTGGTAATATGATTTTTATTTTTTATTTTTTTAGGATACAGGGTCTCCTCAACCTTGTGATCCTCCTGCCTCAGCTTCCCAAATTGCTAGAATGACAGGCTGCATTGCCAGGCTGTGCAATAATATGAAATTTAAAAAATTCAGATTATGTGTATGTTACAAAGTCTTCGTAGTCTAAATCTATTTGACTAGATTTTCTTTTTAATGGATATGTTTCATAAAACTCAATGTATTCTGTCTTCTGATTTTATCACTGCTGTTGGGAGTAGGTAGGATAATATTTGAGAAGGTATTTGGTAAACTGTAATATACAATACAAATCTAAGATGGGAGAAAAATGAAAGAACTTCTGTTCATCTGTCCATTCTGAGGCCCAGCTTAATGCTGATAAGTTGGATGTTTGTCAGGTAGCTTATTTTATTCGCTGCAGTATACCACATTACATAGTTTCTTTCATGTCATTTAACTCTGATACATTAATAGAAGCTCCTTCAATTGATATAAATTTTACATGTTCATTTGAATATTGCTAATTTTATGATAGGAAACACTTAAAATAATGGTGACTTTGCTTCCATGTTAGAATTAAATTTAACTTCATGATTCAGTGCTGTTTGCAATTAGTGTATGTGCTGCCAAAGTGAACACCTGTTTGCAGTTGGTAACTTAGTCACTTTTTTCCCTGTTAGTCTGTAAATTCTGGCAATAAGGACTGTCATATTGATACTTCTCTTATTTATTTATTGTGTGTGTGTGTTGCTGGGGATTGAACCCAGGGCCTTGTGCATGAGAGCCAAGCACTCTATCAACTGAGCTGTATCCCCAGCCCTCATATTGATACTTCTATCATTAATTCTGAACCAATGCCTTACACATAGTGGTGGGAAATTCACTAAGTATATACATTTCAGGGGAAGGTGTACCAGGGATTGAATTTAGAAGTCTGAGGATGTTTTTTTATTGATCCCTGTAACAGAGATTATGATAGAGGGATAGGAAGAGAAAAAAATTCTCAGTATTTCCTTTAGTCTTCAAAACAACCTTGTTCCTGGTTTGGTGGCACACGCTTGTAATCCCAGTGACTCAGGAGACTGAGGTAGGAGGATCTCAAATTCAAGTCCATCCTGGGCAATTTATACATACCTGGTCTCAAAATAAAAAAGGACTGGGGATGTAACTCAGTTGTAAAGGGCCTCTGGGTTCAATCCCCATTACACACAACAAACATGAAGCTGGCATCCTGTTTCACACCTGTAATCCCAGCAACATGGGAGGTTGAGGCAGGAAGAATGGAGGTTCAAGGTTAGCTTCAGCAATTTAGCAAGACCCTGTCTCAAAATTAAAAGGACAGGGGATGTAAATCCATGACAAAGCACTAAAACAATCCCCAAGCACCAAAAACAAAAAACCTTGTGGGGAAGACAATTACAGCCATGCTATAAATTAGGCTACTGGGACTCAGAGAAGTTAAATAGCATGTACAGTTATATATAAGTTAAATAACATGTACAATCTCAAAATTCTACTTTCATTATTTTCTACTGTTATAGTATAAATAAAACAATTTATTAGAGGCTTATGAAAATTATTAGTAATGTGCTAGGGAATAGGGTTTTTTTTTAACCTTTATTTTTATTTATTTATTTTTATGTGGTGCTGAGGATCAAACCCAGCACCTCGCACGTGCTAGGCGAGCGCTCTACCCCTGAGCCACAACCCAGCCCCTTAATAAAGGTTTAATATTTCACCTTTCAGTGAAAATGGATCTTGAGCTAGGACTTGAAGGATTGTTGTAGGAATCATAAAATGTTTTCTAAAAGAAACCTTTTGCAAGGTAGATTTACATTCCAGGTACAGAGCCCTTCCATGAAAATATGTTGGTGTCAAAGGGTTGACTGATGGACTGGGGCTGTGGCTCAGTGGTAGAGTGCTCACCTAGCATTCACGAGGCACTGGGTTCAATCCTCAGCACCACATAAGTGTAAAATAAGATATAGTGTCCACCTAAAACTTAAGAATAAATATTAAAAAAAAAAAGGGTTGACTGACTCAGTAACCTTGCCAATATCCACCTAAATTATGCCTCCCCTGTATGATTTTTCTCATCTAAATTAGTGTTGTCACCATCTCTTTGGTCCTTGGGAGTATATAATTCTCCCATTAATGGTTTTTTTCTAGAAGAGGATATCTTGAATGCCTTGAAGGATGGTTATAACGTGCACAAAAAAGTGTAGTGAACTTGCTATGTTTATGAGACAAAAAAAATCATATTTAAAGAAAATGTTTCTAAGTTGTATTCTATTTATGGGATACAGTGTGATGTTTTGATACATGTATACATTGTGGAATAATCAAATCAAGCTAATTAACATCCAACATGTCCAAATGATTATCATTTCTTTATGCTAAGAACATTTAAAATTCAATTATTTTAGCTTATTTAAAATATACAATGTATTATTATTAATTATAAATTATTTTGAATTAGTTAAAGCCAGGCGTGGTGGTTCACACCTGTAATCCCAGTGACTTGGAAGGCTAAAACAAGAGGATCATCCCTGAGCTGCAGGACCCTGTCTCAAAATAAAAAAGGGCTGGGGATGTGACTCAGCGGTTTAGTACCCCTTGGTTCAGTCCCTAGTACCTAAATAAATAATGTTGGAGAAATGTCAAGGGGAAAGTAGAGATCCCACAAGAACATAATGTCCATAAGTGCTGGATTTTTTTTCTATTTTGTTCACTTTGTATCCCCAGGGCTTGGCACAACTGTATATATAATGCTTTATTTACTACACAAAAAGAAGTAAATAAGAATGTAAACATCTGAATTGTCGGTGTTGTCATTTATCTTTCCCTGTTCTTTGTATTTGTTGTTGTGATTTTTTTTTTTTTTTTTTTTTTTGAGGTGCTAGGGATAGAAGCCAGGGCCTTGTGCATGTAAGGTAAGCTCTCTACCAGCTGAGCTATATCCCCAGCCCCCTATTCTTTGTATTTGAAATACAAATATTATTATTTATATTTTTGTGGTGCTAGGGGTCTTGCTAATGCTAAACACCCTATCCCAAAGTTACTCCCCAAGTCCTAGACATTTTTAAACAATAATGGTCATGAAAATCTGATTAAGTCTGAATATATTTTTAAACTAGTTGAAAAAAATTTTAATCAAAATAATTTTTAAAGGGGGCTGGGGATGTGGCTCAGCTCGCCTGGCATGCACAGGGCACTGGGTTCGATCCTCAGCACCACATAAAAAATAAAAGATGTTGTGTCCACCGAAAACTAAAAAAAATTAAATATTAAAAAAATAATTTTTACATAATTTAAAAGACAGATGGTGTTAGAAGTCTTTTTTTTTTTTTTTTTTTTTTTTATATTTATTTATTAGTTCTTGGTGGACACAACATCTTTGTTTGTATGTGGTGCTGAGGATCGAACCCGGGCCGCACGCATGCCAGGCGAGCGTGCTACCACTTGAGCCACATCCCCAGCCCCTAGAAGTCTTAAAATTGAAAAATATTCTCATTCCCTTTCTCTAGAAACAACTTTGAACTCATAGCTGTTTTTTATTCACAATTATACTTCTTAACAGTGTGTATTTTTTTTGAGTTACTAATTTTGGACATTGCCTTTTATATTGCTGTTGGGATAGATAAACATTTTAGCTCTCTTGTTGTTCTTACACCCTTTAATGGTTTTAGTTTAGTTGGTTTTTTTTTTTTAGTTTAGTTTTTACCAATAAGTAAAAATGTGCATTATCATTCATTCTTGACCAGGGGGAAAGTATACTTTTATTTATTGAATAAATGTAATAAGCACTTGCAGACTCAAAAATATTTATAGTGTTCTACTCATATCTAACCATTATCTTTAATGACTGCATTTTAAAAGCACTGTTAGAGGCTGGGGCTGTAGTAGAGCACTTGCCTACCATGTGTGAAGCACTGGGTTCCATCCTCAGCACCATAAAAAGAAATAAATAAAGTTAAAAAAAATTTTAAAAACCCAACAATCCCTTTAAGATGTTATATTTTGATATTATAAAAATATATTTCCACTTATCTGATTCAGTACATTGTAAATCTAATGTGTAATTCACTGCCTTATATTTTATAAATATTAACTAAGATTCTTTGAAATAGTCTTTATTTTATTAAGTCTGAGTAATATACTTGAAGAGCAGTACAGAAAAAATTAAGAAGTCTTCAGAAACAAAAATTACCCACTTGAGATAATAGGGGCATCCAATTTGCCGTAATTGTTGGTGCTCACCGTGGATGATGTTGCTTTATTGACTCCCGCTTTAACCTCTAGCTAAAAGGTAGAGTGTGAAGTTCAGTCACCATTGTTGGAAACATTGTTGGTGCTGTCCCCCACCTTATGTTCTCCAAAACTCACTCTCTGACCCATTGCAAAGCCTCCTTTTTCCTTCCTTTCACATTTTCCTTGATTTTTAGAATTATAATTTTCTCTTAAAAAGGATAAGAAACTTAGTTTATATTAATTCATAATGAAAATAAAAGGATATTTTTCTGGGGTTATTGGGAATTGAACTCACAGGTACTTTACCACTGAGATACATCCCCACCCCTTTTTATTTTTTATTGTGATATAGGGTCTCCCTGAGTTGCTGAGAGTCTTGCTGTTGCTGAGGCTGGCCTTGAACTTGTGATCCTCTTGCTTTAGCCACTGGAGTTGCTGGCATTAGATAGTGTACTTTCTTTTTTTTTTTTTTTTAAATGTTTATTTATTTATTTTAGTTTTCGGCGGACATAACGTCTTTGTTTGTATGTGGTGCTGAGGATCGAACCCGGGCCGCACGCATGCCAGGCGAGCGCGCTACCACTTGAGCCACATCCCCAGCCCTAGATAGTGTACTTTCAAGAGCATACTTCCCTATCATACTTTAATTGCTTGAAAAGTCTTTTTTTTTAAGGTGCTGAGGATCATACCTGGGACCTCATGCATGCTAGCAAGTGCTCAACCATTGAGCTACACCTCCCCTTCCTCTATCTTGAATGCCTTTTATTACCATTATTTCTTCCCAGATCTAAATTTTGTCAAGATTCTATTCCTCTTTCATGTCCTAGTTAATAACAAACTTTACTCTGTAACAACTAGGGTATAAGGAGCAGCTTGTACCAGCAAAACAGGGGCTAAATGTGAATCATTGCTTCTGCCAAATGGGCTCTTGTTACAGGCCCAGCTCCATTAGCCACAGGAAGCTAGAAGCAGAGGTCAGGACTTATCCAGACAGATTATATCTGGAGGAAATCCTCAGCTTGATTTTCAATGGCTCAGATTAAAATCACCTCCAGATATTTTGAAGATTTGGAATGAGAGTCATAGAATGTTTCTGTGCCTACTTTCTGGAACTGGTTTGAGTGGAATCTGATGGATTTTTCAGTGACTATTAATGAGCAGATCTGCATTCTTCTTAAATATGCTTAAAACGTGGCATTTTTATGTTTTTTTTTTTTTTCCCCTGGTACTGAGGGTTTAATCCCCAGGCCCTCTACAACTGTCTATATCTCCAATTCTTTTTTTATTTTTATTTTGAAATAGGATCTTGTTAAATTGCCAAGGCCAGCCTTGAATTTGTGATACTCCTGCCTCAGCCTCCCCAGTTGCTGGAATTACAGGTATGTACCACAATGTCCAGCTGGGCTGCACTCCAAAACTTTTTAGTTATTTTATTTTAATTTTTTTTTTTTGAGAGAGAGAATTTTTTTTTAAATATCTATTTTTTAGCTTTCGGCGGACACAACATCTTTGTTTGTATGTGGTGCTGAGGATCAAACCCGGGCTGCACGCATGCCAGGCGAGCGCACTACCGCTTGAGCCACATCCCCAGCCCCCTTTTTAGTTATTTTAGTTTTGGTTTGGTTTGGTTTGTTTTTTGTACCAGGGGTTGAATGTAAGACCTCATGCATACTAGGCAAGTGCTCTACCATTGAACTACTTCCCAACCCTTTTAATTTTATTTTTTTATTTATTTTTTAGTTCTTGGCGGATACAACATCTTTGTTTGTATGAGGTGCTGAGGATCGAACCCTGGCCGCACGCATGCCAGGTGAGCGCGCTACCGCTTGAGCCACATCCCCAGCCCCCCTTTTAATTTTAATAAATAAATTAATTAATTTTTTGAGACAGGGTGTTGATAAATTGCCCAGTCTATACTCAGTTTGCTATCCTTAAAGTTCAACTTTAAAATGTTAAAAAGTGGGGTTGGGGATGTGGCTCAAGTGGTAGCAAGCTCGCCTGGCATGCGTTTGGCCCGGGTTCGATCCTCAGCACCACATACAAACAAAGATGTTGTGTCTGCCGAAAACTAATAAAATGAAATAAAAATTCAAAGAAATAAAAAAATAAATAAAATGTTAAAAAGTTATTGTGTCTTTTTTTTTTTTTTCTTTCTTTCTGTAATCAATCTAGTTGTGTTTTACTCAGTTTAGTTACCCCAAACATTCCAGATTAGCTAGAACAAGCTGATTTTTCCCAGTGGGCAGTTCATAACTGTTGTCTGTGTTGACTTCACATAGCACTTCCATGTACTATTAAAATTTCTCACTGTTCCACATTACCTTCAAGCCATGAGTAAACCATATGTCTTATTACGCTTTTTTAGTTTTACTCTTTACAAATTTATCTTTAAGTCTGTGTGGGTGTGTGTGCGCATATGTATGCTGCTAGGGATTGAATCCAGGGGCACTCTGCCACTAAGCTACACCCACAACCCTTTCTACATTTTTTAAGTTTTAAGACAGGATCTAGACAGTTGCCCAGGCCAGCCTTAAACTTGAAATTGTAATCCTTCTGCTTCAGCATTAAGTGTGTGTGTAAGAGAGAGAGAGAGAGAGAGTGAGTGTGTATGTGTGTGTGTGTGTGTGTGTGTTTACTTTTATTTTTTATTTTGTTGTCATAATGGAGAACCCATTTGCTGTACCACTGGCCTCCTGCCTTAGCCTTCCAAATTGCTAGGATTATAGGCATGCACCGCCACTCCCAGCCAAATGTGTATATGTGTACATGTGTTGCCAAATCCCAGGTCTTTTTGTTTTTTACTTTGAGTCAGGGTCTTGCTAAGCTGCTGAGACTGGCCTTAAACCTATGATCCTCCTGTTTCAGCCTCTTGCATCACTGGGATTACAGGTGTGTGCCATCATGGCTAACCAAATATATATATTTTAAGGTAATTTTTACTCTGCAGTAACATCAAATATCCAGTCACAACAAATATTCATATGTTCCTGATTCCATAACTTTTTTTTTTTTTTTTTGACAGGTGAATTAAATAAAATCTATAGCCTGCAATTCCAGCAGCTCGTGAGGGCTGAGGCTGGAGAATTGCGAGTTCAAAGTCAGCCTCAGCAATTTAGGGAGGCTCTGAATAATTTAGCAAGACCCTGTTTCAAAATAAAATATAAAAAGGCTGGGGAATGAAGCTCGGTGATTTAGCACCCTTGAGTTTAATCCCTGGTACTCGGACGGGGTGGGGGTGGGGGAGAGCCTACATAATGATCCACATGTTGTAATACATTGATAAATTTCTTTTTAAAAATCTACGTCACTCTCTCTGGTACTATATATATTGAAGAAAGTGTATCATTTATCCTACAGAATTTCCCACATTCTAAATATTTGATTAAATCCCCATGATATCATCTGATTATGTTCCTTTATACCCTGTATTTCCTCTAATATGGTAGTTAGATCTAGAGGCTTGAATGGATTCAGATTCACATTTTGGGCAAGAATTCTCTATAAATGGTGGTGAAAATTTGTATACTGAGGCATACATTTATTTTTGGTTAGCTCTTTTTTGTGCTGTCATTAGTTATTGATATTGTCTAGATCCATTATTACGAGTAGCAAATTGGAGGTGTTCTATTTCTATACAATTTCAATTAAGTGGAGTTATTTATAAAGAAAGCTTCTTGCATTAACTCTTTGGTTACTGAGAATGTACAGACAGGATGCTTATTTGTTTCTTTCCCTTATTTATTAGTTTTCAAAATAAAGAATTGGGAATCCAGGTGCCTGTGTCCCAGCTACTCAATAGTCTGAGGCAGAATGATCACTTGAGTCCAGGATTTTGAGACTAGCTAGCCTGGGCAATGTGACAAGACCCCCACCTCAAAAGAAAAAAAAAAAAAAGGCAGCAGCAGCCGGTGGCACAATCTGTAATCCCAGCTACTCAGGCTAAGGCAGGAGGGTGGCAAGTTCCAGGCTAGCCTCAGCAGTTTAATGAGACCCTGTCTCAAAATAAAAAGGACTGAGGATGTAGGTCAATGGTAAAGCACCCTTAGGTTCAGTTCCCACATACACAGAGCTGGGATCCTAGTAGTCCAGATTTATTATTATTATTATTTTATTTTATTTTTGTGGTGGTGGGTTAAACCCAGGGCCTCACACGTGAAGGAAAGCATTCTACCACCTGACTTTTAATTTTAGTTTTATTTTATCTCCTCAGCCCTTTTATTTAATTATTTTTTAATATTTTTTTAGTTGTAGATGGACTCAATACCCTTCCTTCCTTCCTTCCTCCCTCCCTCCCTCCCTCAAACCCAGTGCCTCACACATGCTAGGCAAGCGCTCTACCACTTAGCCCCAGCCCCACCCCCACTTCCAGCTCTTTTATTTTTATTTTGGAATAGGGTCTTACTGAGTTGCCCACACAGGCCTGGAACTTCTCCTGATTGAGCCTCTGGAGTAACTAGAATTTCAGGTATACACCACTGTGCCTCACTCGGACTCTAGAATTCTTGAAAGAAGACTACTAACAATTTCTTTTTTTAAAATGAGTATTATTATGAATTCATACTTGTGTTTCAATTAATGTTAAGTTTTTAATTTTTTTTTGGTCCATTCTCTGGCCAATAGAAATAAACCTCTTCAAATTGACTTCTGAATCCCTTTGACACTAATCCAAGATGGCAAGATATATCAGGTACCCAGTGCACATTTTCTATCCCAGATCCGAAGTCAGCCTTTTCTCTAGTAAAAGTTGATTCCTTTTATTAGGAAATGATATTAGGAGACCATACATCTGTCACCAGAGTTATTCATTGTTAATTGGATTGATGGTTGCTTTGGGGCCTTTTCAGGTGGACAGAACTCATATGTAATTTTTTAAGAAAAAACACAGGAGTTTATTGATATTTCCAATTTAAAATTTAGGATAATAGGAATTTTCCTTGGTTTCTTTGATTGTTATGTATCTCTTTAACTCTGACCAAAAATATCTTGTTTTTTGTTTTTTTTTTCTTTTCAGCAATAATTATAATTACTTCTTTGCCTTATTCCAGGTTTCTCAACTTAAACACTATTGCATTTCAGGCAGAATAATTCTTTCTTGTGGGGGCAATATTATTCTTGTTCCTTAGTTGTGACAATCAAAAATATCTCTAGCTACTGACTGCCATCTGTCCTCTGAGAGTCTCCTGGTGGAGACCGTCTCCTTTATACTTGTACTGTAGTTTCATAAAAACAACCATGGGCTGGAGCTGGAGCTCAGTGGCAGAGCTCTCGCCTTGGACGTGAGAGGCACTGGGTTTGATCCTCAGCACCACATTAAAAAAAAATACACGAATGAAATAAAGGCATGCTGTCCATCTACAAAACAAAACATAATATTACTAATAATTTGAATGCTGGAAGCTCTGTTTTCCCCTAGGGTTCTTCATACTAGCACATAAAAAATTACTCTTTTCAGCTGGGCGTGGTGGCACATGCCTGTAATCCCAGTGACTTAGGAGACTGAGGCAGCAGGATTACAAATTCTAGGCCAGCCTTAGCAATTAGTGAGACCTTGACTCAAAATAAAAAACTAGTTAGACTCTGACTCAAAATTTAAAAAGGGATGGGATGTAGCTCACTGGTACAGCACCTCTGAATTCAATCCTTAGTACCATTAGAAAAAAAAAATTTGATAGATATATATGTATACACATATGTATATATGTGTGTGTATGTAAGTATATATATGTGTGTGTATGTAAGTATATATATGTGTGTGTATGTAAGTATATATATATGTGTGTGTGTGTGTATATATATATATGATAATTTTTTTCAAATGACACATACTAAAGACTTTATTCAGGGGTTGGGAGATGGCTATCTTGATAGTTATATACAAAGCTAATATTTATTATTGCTTTTTTTATACATGAAAAATGACAATTCTGAGTTTGGTCACTTGTTTCTAAGACCCTTTTAATGCAACTTCAGACTTACCTGATAATTTATATATTGAAATATATTGATGCATACATAATAATGATTTGTTTAAAATACTAAATTGGGAACTTTTGCTTTTGTTTTTTTACTTTTATAGTAACACAAAGAGAATGAAAGAAGTAGATAATCTTGAAAGTATAAAAGAGAAGTGGTAAGTTAATTAAAATTATGAATTTCTTTGTTAATGCTTTTGTTATTATTATTCTCTATTTGTATTACATGTCACTGGCAAAGATAATAAAGTAAGTTTTAAGTATGTATATTTTCTTCAGTAAATATCTAATGGTAATTATCTAATCATAAAATATATATATATATAATAGTAAATATCTTACAGTAATATATATATATATATATATATATATATATATATATATATATATATATCCCCAGTTCTGGGCATGGAACCCAGAGCCTACACATACTAGGCAAGCTTTCTACCACTGAGCAATACCTGCAGCCACAGGCAAAAACAATAATAGTAGTTTTTAAATGGTAGTATATAAATACTATATTTTGAAGTAGTTTTTTAAACCATATCTTCATTGAACAGATTGTAATGAAATTACTAAATCTTTTATTTTGTTTTTGAATTTTTTTTGTTTTTAGTTGTTGATGGACCTTTACTTATTTTATTTCTTTATATGCAGTGCTGAGGATCAAACCCAGTGCCTCACACATGCTACACAAGCACTCTACCATGACCCCAACCCTAAATCTTTCATTAATTGAAACAAGTGTTGAATTTCTCTCTATTCACACGTTACCTCTCAGAAGTGAAAAGTTTAACTACCTCATTAGCCTCTTATACTATCTTGGAGACATAGTAGAAATATGATGGTTTGGGAGTCTGATAAACATAGGTTTAAATCCTATCTTTGCCTTCTATTTCTTTTTTGACCTATGGGCAACTTAGGTAGATTCATTGAATTTCGATATCATGTCTATAAAATGGGAATGTAAATATCTACCTATCTAGATGGTTTTTATGAGAATGACATAAAGAATACAATACACTTAGCAAAGTATTAGCATGTATTGGCTCTCAGTAAATGGTAAGTGCAAAGTCTATGGCTCTTACCAATATAGGATGATTTATTCTCGCTTATCTAAAGTTAAATATTTATTTTTGTCTTATCCTCATTGTTTTAAAAACTTGGCAAGGTAAATTTCATTTATTTACAATACATTTTAAGAAGTCAGAACTGGCCAGGCATGTTGGAGCACACCTGTAATCCCAAAAAATCAGGAGACTAAGGCAGAAGGATCACAAATTCAAGACTAACCTCAGCTACTTAGCAAGATCCTGTCTAAAAATAAAAAGAGGGCCAGGGATGTGACTTAGTGATTAGTGATTGAGCACCCCCGGGTTCAAGGGGTACCAAAAAAAAAAGATAGATACCCACACCAAAGAAATATTTGTATCCCCCCCATTTGGGCATTTATTGGTTTATATAAATTTGATTATTTATTATATAATTGTGAGATTGTGTCTGAGAACAAGACCACTCTCAGGTTTCATTTTGTTTTTTAGGAGGAGTCACAGGATTTAGTATGTAGTCTTCATAGTCTTATTTATGGCTATAATTTATTGCAGTGAAGAGTTACAAGGTGCGAAAATACGTGGGACATAGCCTAGGGCAAATCATATACAAACTTGAAGAGTTCTCTGATAATGGAGTCACAGGATGCACTTAATTCCCCTAGTAATAAGTTGTGATAACACATATGAAGTGTTGTCCACCATGCAGGTTTATTGGAGATGAGCCTAGTGTTGCTTTGTGCTGCTGTTGTTTTGTTTTTTGTTATTTATTTATTTATAAGATGTGGGTCTCATTATTTTGTCCAGGCTGGTCTTAAACTTGTGGTCCTCCTGCCTCAGCCTACCAAGTGTAAGGGGCTACAGTTGTGGACCACTGCACCTGGCACATTTGTAATCTTTTTTTTGTGACAAATTGATTTGTTTAAACTGTGCATAGTGGCAGATGCTTGGCAATCCCAGCAACTAAAAAACTGAGGCAAGAGAATTGCAAGTTCCAGATTACCTTGTGCAATTTATCAAGATCCTGTCTCAAAATAAAAAGGGCTGCAGTATCACAATGAAAGAATGAATGCCTGTACCACAATAAATAAATGAATGAATTTTTTTTTGAGAGAGAGAGAGAATTTTTTTAATATTTATTTTTTAGTTTTCAGTGGACACAACATCTTTATTTTTATGTGGTGCTGAGGATTGAACCCAGCGCCCCGCGCATGCCAGGCGAGCGCGTTACCACTTGAGCCACATCCCCAGCCCAGTGAATATTTTGTTAAAAACAACTGTTGGCAAAAGTTGAAGACTGATTTCTTTAAAAAAAAAAAAACAAAAAACTGTTCAACAGTTCAAATACAATAGTGAAACTCTATATTCATTGTATGTGCTACCAAAGTGTACAGAGATGCAAATCCTTCACTTATTTGGACAACAGCTGACACTCTTATTTATAGAGAACCAGGTAGAATTAGAAAGTGAGCAAAAGAGGTTGTTTTGCAGCTAAAATAGGTATTTCATAGTCCCTCACCTGATGCAAAGGAAACATGGACAGAATGAAAAGACAAACTACAGAATGGGAAGAATTTGCAAACCATGTATCTGATAAAGGGTTAACTTTCTCCTACAACTCAAAAGCAAAAAAAGAAAAAACCTAATAATCTGATTTTTAAAATGGGCTAAGGACTTCCAAAGAAGACATACAAATGGCCAATGATTATGTAAAGATGTCCAATGTCTTTGTTGTTGTTGTTTTGTTTTTGTGCTGGGGATTGAACCCAGGGGTGCTTTACCATTGAGTTCCCAGCTCTTCTTATTTTTTATTTGAAGATAGGCCCTAAATTGGTGAGGCTGGCCTTGAATTTGAGATCCTCTTGCCTCAGCCTCCCATGTCACTGGGATTACAGACATGCACCACCACATCAAGAAAAGATGTCCAGTGTCACTAGTTATCAGGGAAATGCAAGTAGAAGAAGTCTCCTCTATTCCTAGGCCATGGAGCTTTTATCCTAAGTGGGTGTTGGATGTTGTCAGTGCTTTTTCCTTCATATGTTGGCTTTAATCATATTATTTTTCTTCTTTAGCCTATTAAAGGACAGATTACATTAGTTGATTTTCAGATATTGAATCAGACTTGCATAAACTACAATAAATCCTACCTGGTTGTGGTATATAATCCTTTTAACACATTGTTGGATTATATTTGTTAATTTTTTGGGGGTGGGTACTAGGGATTGAATTCAGGGACACTTAACCACTGAGCCACATTTCCAGCCCTATTTTATATTTTATTTAGAGACGGGTCTCACTGACTTGCTTAGCACCTTTCTTTTGCTGAGGCTGGCTTTGAACTTGTGATCCTCCTGTGTCAGCCTCCCAAGTCCCTGAGATTACAGTGCCCAGCTAATGTTTTGTGGAGGAATTTTACATCTATGATCATGAAAGACATTTTCTGATATTTTCTTTTCTCATAAATATCTTTGTGTGGTTTTAGTATGAGGGTAATGCCATTCTCATAGTTTTCTGTTTGCTTCTGTTTTCTGGAAGAGATTGTAGAGAATCTGTATCATTTTTTCCTTAATTGTTTAGTAGAATTAATTAGTGAACGCATCCAAGCCCCGTCCTTCTGTTTTGGAAAATTATTAATTATTGATTCTACTTCATTAATATACAAGTTTATTCAGATTTTCTGTTATTCCTTAAATGAATTTCAATAGATTCTACCTTTCAAGGAATTAGTCATTTTATCTAAGTTAAATTTTTTTGTGGGATAGAGTTGTTCATAATGCCTTTCCTACCCTTTTTTTTTTCTGTCCCCTTATAGTTTCTTACATGTGAAACTCATTGTCACCTGTTCAGTGAAGCCAGAACTCTGATTTTTTAAGCTGTATCTCATAAATGTCTCTTATTATATTCATTTTGTATTATATCTGTTCCTATATCTCCACTCACTCAACTCTGAACCTCTTATAAACTATTTCTTATTCATTTGAATTCACAAGATAAAGTTTAATAGATAATATAAAGGAGTAAAACTTAAGCTACTCTACCTGCTCAGCTTTAGTGGCTTTGTGTTTGTTAATTAGTTATTAAGCACCAACTGCTTTCTGAACAAAAGAAGCAGATATCAGAAAGTACAAAGTGATTATAATGATATAATATTTGTGAGCTTTCTGTGTGCCAATACGTGTACAGGACTTAACTATAGACCATCTACAGACTTTTATATGTATTTGCATTTAATTTTCACAACCACTTTGTGAGATAGGCAGTAGGGTCTACATCTTAGTGACATCTTATATTAACTTAGAAGGGGACCTGAACCACAGACTTGGAGGTAGCATCTCAGTTCAACATCCCTTAATTAGAAGAACTTCTGTATATTTTTAGAGCTCTGGTAATGAGTAGTGCTTTCTTTGTTTCTTTGCTTAGGGTTTCTGAAACAGGATCCAACAATCAACCTCTTAGTGATAATCAACAAACAAATTGTGAATATTTTGTTGATAGCCTTTTTGAGGAAGCTCAGAAGGTTGGTGCCAAATGCTTGTCCCCTACTGAACAGAAGAAAGAGGTAAATGTCTATTACTTTTTAATCTTCTGGTATTTCTCAAAATAAGGATCTTTTAGAGGATCCCTGTTTTCCTAATAGTAAAGATATTATTTACCACCTACACTGTGTTGATCTTTCATAGATGCTGCAGAAGTAATGATGGGTAAAATTATGCAAATATTAGCAGGATTCAAGGCAGTGACAGCAAATTGAAGTAGAAATTATTGTATTCTTAAAAAGAAAAAACACTGGTTTCAATTAATACCCTTGATGAAACAGTAAAACTTTTTAATTTTATTTTGAGACAGAGTCTCTCTAAGTTGCCCTGTCTGGCCTAGAATTGTGATCCTCCTACCTCAACCTCTCAAGTAGCTGAGATTACATGCGTATACTACCACACCCAGCAAATCAAAGATTTATTAATCCCAAACATTGAATATATATCATTAATATTCTGTTTGACAAAATGTGAAATAAACACAAAGCAATTCTGTGTGTGTGTTTGTGTGTTTTTTTTTTTTGTTTTTGTTTTTTTTTTGTGGTGCTGGAGTTAGAGGGCCCTCACTCAGGTTAGACAAGCACATTACCACTGAGCTACATACATCCCCAGCCCCACAGAAAGCATTTCTGCAGTATACAGAAATATCATATGGAAAAGTGCAGTTGTTTGAGGTACAGATTGAACTATCTGCTTTTTCATGGCATATAGTTTTTGTCTGAAAGAATGATTTATGCATAGACTACAGTTATTCAAACGTGGGATTTTGGCAGATATTTTCTCATAATAAATAAAGAGAGCCTGGCACTTGAAGGAATTCAACTTTTAGTATTTGTGTGCAAATGGTAAAATTTTACTTAACCAACTTTTATAGTAAAACTAAGAATTTTGGAACATTTCAATCATGTACTTGGCAGCTTCTCAACATTTACAGAATTTCCTGATGAGATCAGTGTCAGTATCGTTTTAATGTCTATAGCTTTATCATATAATGAACTTAAGGAACCAGTATTTTCCAGATGACCAGTGTATAGAACATGATAGAATCATGCATGAGTTAAAAAGTGAAAGTGTCACATACATTAATGTAACAAGCATATGAAAAAAAAATCACTAAAAAGTTTCAGGTTTCACATTCAAATTCTCAACTAAATTTTGAGATATTACCACTTATTAAATTTTGATGACATGTCAAAAGAATATCCTGGAAAGATTATTAAAATAACTGCTTTGAGGGCTGAGGCTGTGGCCTAGCATGTATGAGGTACTGGGTTCCATCCTTAGTACCACATAAAAAAATAAATAAGTATGATGTTCATCTACAACTACAAAAAATTTTTTTTAAAATAATAGCTGCTTTGTTTAACTACATATCTATATTACAAGGTGGTTAGGGTTTTTTGTTTGTTTGTTTTTCAGTTGTTTTGTGATACTTGGAATTGAACTTGGGGACACTCTACAGCTGAGCCACATCCCCAGTCCTCTTTTTTTTTTTTTGAGACAGGGTCTCACAGGCTGGCCTCAAACTTGAGATCCTTCTACATCAGCCTCCTGAGTCACTGGGATTATAAGCATATGCTACTGCACCTGGCTGATTTAAAAATACATATATATTTTTCAATCAAAATAACACCTTGTGGGCTAGGGTTGTGGCTCAGTCATACAGTGCTTGCCTAGCATGTGTGAGACACTGGGTTTGATTTTCAGCACCACATACAAATAAATGAATAAAATAAAGATCTATCAACCTCTAAAAAATATTTTAAAAAAGAAAAAAAATAACACTTCACAGCTAACTAGAAGCAGTAACAATTATGAGAATTCAGCTCACTTTTTGAAGTTTGATATTAAAAGTATTTGTGAAAGAAAACCTTGATTATGATTCACTTTTTAAATTGATTTAAAATTTTATCAAAGTTGGAAAAAAAGTTGTAAAAATTTAAAATCTAAGAGTTCTGATAGGCTTATATCAAAAAATAGCAGACCTGTTCCTCCTTGACCATTATGTCCACTTCCAAGAGACAGCTACTTACAATTCTTGGCTATTTCTTTTGGTATGAGCTTTATGTTTCTAATTATATACTAATAATGATAATTGTTGATTTTTTTCGGATTGTCAAACTATGTGCATTGACTTTTTATTATAGAAAATAATGATTTAGTAGGCTGGGAAAAAGTTCAGTGGTAGTGTGCTTGGATACCATGTGGGAAACTCTTGGTTCAATCCACAGCACCACAAAAATAGAAAAAAAAGAAAAGAAAAGAAATGAGGATTTAGCTCTCATTATCTGCCTTCTCCCTCTTCCCGAACCACTTCGTCTCATTAGTCTATCATAGTTAATTTGGGATTAAATCAGTTATCACTGTTATGTCTTTTATGACTTTGTAGTATATTTCTCTTCCATGTTGCTTTTAAATTTTTCATTGAAATTAATAAGAATTTACCTCAAGAAATTCTTGAGGTAGGTTTATGATAAAGTGTATATGTAGAGGCAGGCTTGATGTCATGCACCTGTAATCCAACAACTGGAGAACTGAGGCAGGAGGATCACAAATTCCAGGCCACCCTTAGCAATTTAGCAAGACCATATTTCAAAATAAAAAATGAAAAGGGCTGGGGACGTAGCTCGGTGGGAGAATGCCCCTGGGATCAGTCCCCAGTATTGGGGGGCACACCGGGTTGTGGGGGAGTGGTGGCATGTCAGGGGTTGGGATTATTTAATTCAGGCAGAGCACTTGACTAGCGCCCAAGGCCCTGGGTTTGGTCCTTGGCCTGGGGGGTTGAGGGAGGGGTGGCAGATGAGGGGGAAACAAGGCAAAAGTGTGTGTGAAAAAAAAGAACCTGGGGAATGCATGAGTTAAAACCTTGTAAGCCTGAATTTTCCTCTTTTCTGCATTCATACTTGATTGACAGACTGGCATTCCAACACCTGAGCCTTTGTATGCAGCATTTGGCTCCCTGCAAGCTTCTGGAGTCTTCCCTTTAACCTGGTGTTCTTATGGGCCGTGATGTGGGTCCTTTTCCACTCATTCAATCCAGAAATGTGCCTTACCATTCTGGGACATTTTCTCATTGCTGTTTTGTTCCTCTGTTACCTGTTCTGTCTGTAAATGTTCCAACTTAGACTTCTTGGACTGAGCCTCTTAATTTCTTATTTTTTCTATTTTCACTTTTATTGTTTTATTTTAATGTTTTATGAACCTTAAATTCAACCCTTTTACTTCATTTTTGTTGTATTCAGTTTTCAAGACCTCTCTTGTTCCTGGAATTTTTCCTTCCCACTCCCTTTTTGAATAATCATCTTATGTGATCATATTAATGATCATTTTGGGGATTTTGTTTTGAAATTTCTTCTCTTCGGTGTCTTTTTTATGTGCTCTTTTCTATTTGTTCTCAGTCTTATCTGAGTACCATGAAAGCAGAGACTTGGTGGTTTGGTTGTCAGGCATTAAAGAATAGTAAAGTACAGTGACCTAAGAGGACGGGCTGTGGGGCTGGGAGTGTTCCTCACTATGGAACCCAGACTAAGCATGCACAGGGAGCTGGGTTCAATCCCTAGTACCCTTCAACCTCTTGAAAAGGAAAGAATATGGCTTCTGGGCACAGCCTCTTTGGGTTCATGTCCCAGCTCCACACCTTACCAGCTGTTTAGCACTGGATAATTTAATTAATATTCTGTGTTTCTGGTTCTCTGTCCATAAAAATAGGATAATAATACCTACTTTATATAGATGTTGGGAGGAATAAATAAGGTTACATAGGGAGAGTGCTTCTTAACAGTGTCTGGTACACATTGAATATGTACACAGTGTTCTCTATGTGTATGTATATACATACGACTGTGTGTGGGCATGTACCTGCACACCATATATACTAACAATACTCTAATTTCTTAGTATTCAGTAAATCTTTGGCAGAAGATTGGTCCCAGGACCCCTTGAGGATGCTTAAGTTCCTGTTTTCAGTTTTCTTTCTTTTTTTAAACATGGGGTCTCACTATGTTATCCAGGATCTTCTCAAACCCCTGAGATCATGTGGTCCTTCTGCCTCAGCTTCTTGAGTTCTGGGACTATAGGTGCATGCTTCCCACACCCAGTTTGAATCCCTTGGGATTCAAATCACATACAATCTGCTCACTTTTTCCCCTATTCTTCACATTATCTCTAGATACACCTAATACTATGTAAATGGTTGTTGTGTGATATATTGTGTAAGGAATAATGACAAAAATGTACATGTTTATTATAAATGTAAATTTTCTTCCTGTTTGATCTGTGGGTGCTTGAATGCATGTGTGTGGAACCCATAGATACAGAAGGCCAACTGTTTATGCTATTATTATTTTCCCCCAGCACCTTAATGAGTGTTACAGATTACGCACTCATTAAACATATATTGAATGTATAATAAATTGAATAAATGTAAACGAGGTTGGTCTTCTTTTAATATTGTCTAGTTTTTCAGTCTTGTGTTCAGCCTGAAGCATCCATGCATTCTGCTGTATTTCTAAACCTTTCTATATTTCTGTAGTGACTTACCCTGCTTCTTTGACTAAATGAGTAAATAAATATTGTTCTTATAAGCAGAAAACACTAACAGATGAACTATTGATAAAAATAGTCTAACAATAGTATTTTATATATGAGGGAATAGTGATTAATTGGTCGTTGCTTTTTGTCTCTTTAAGAGTACAATTAGAAAATGAGATACAGTGGTGCATGCCTGTAATCCCAGCGACTTGGGAGGCTAAGCCAGGAGAATTGCAAATTCAATACCAGTCTCAGCAATTTAGCATGGACCTCAGCAACTTAACGAGACCCTGTCTCAAAAAGAGCTTGGGATGTGGCTCAGTGGTTTAGCACCCCTGGGTTAATCCTCAGTACCAAAAAAAAAAAAAAAATCCCATAAAATTTTTTAAAAGATGGGCATGATGGTGCACACCTATAATTCCAGCAGCCAACTTAGAGTGGCTGTAAGCAAGTTAATGAAACCCTGTCACAAAATTAAAAAAAAAAAAATTATAAAAGGGCTGGGGATGTAGCTCAGTAGTAAAGCATTCTAAAAGCATTTATTTTAAATTATCTTCATTATGAAACATAATTCGTATCATATGAATTATGTATAGACATAATTTTTTATATTTTACATTTGGAGTTCTTAATATATAAAATGTATAATGATAAAAATTTTCAAAGAACTTTTAAATTACTATTACATTTTACTAACATAATACATTTTTCTTCTTACTGCTTTGCAGGTAGATGTAAGTATAAAATTATGGAAAAATGGATTCACAGTCAATGATGATTTTAGAAGTTATTCTGATGGTGCAAGTCAGCAGTTTCTGAACTCTATCAAAAAAGGGTAAGCAGTCTTTGTAAATAGAAGGATATTTTAGGCAACATTAAAGGATTCTATGGAAGAATCCTTTTTAATGTTGATCATACACCACTATACATTCACAGATACTTTTGTGAATTAGCATTTTTTATAAGACAAGTTTTCTTAAGAAAGTCACACTATAATTTTTAAAAAATTTAGAGGCTTAAATTCTCATCAACCAAAATCTTAAACTTTGCTAAATATTTCTTAATACCACCTCTTATTTGTTATTTGATACTTATGTTTAGTTGTCTTTAGAGTCTATGAAATTGCGGTTTATAATGTATTTGTGATTCTAAGTGTTATTTAACAACCCAGAAGTAACTCTATTAACATTTTTGTTGAATTTCGTTGTCATTTTCGTGTATAGATTTATACATAATATGCATGTTTATTTTCTGAACATCGTTGTGAAATATTTTAATATACCTTCATATTATTTTATCACAACAATGACCCTTATTTATAATTTGTCCTTTGTGAAAACCTCCCCAGGGAAGTTAATTGCTTATATATTAAGTATGTGCCATAACATTGTTAACATTCAAAAGGGATTTAAAAAAATTTTTTTTAGTTGTAGATGGACACAATATTTTTTCTGTTTATTTTTATATGTATTTGAGCTGGATGCAGATGCACAGACCTGGACCTGTAATACTAGCTAGTTGGAAGGCTGAGGCAGGAGGATTGCAAGTTCAAGGCCAGCCTGGGCAACCCTACTCAAAATAAAATGAGGTGGGGATGTTAGCTCAGTGGTAGAACACCCCTAGGTTTAACCCCCAGTATTGCAAAATAGTAAAACATAATAATAAATAAATAAAAACACCTTTGACTATTCTAGAATTTAAGTATTTTTAAATAACAGCTTTGTTGAGAGGTTACCATAATTCATACCTTTAAAGTATATAATTCAGTATTTTTAATATATTTACAGAGTTGTGCAACAGTTATCACTTAGAATATGTTCATTATCACAAAAAGAAACTTGATACTAGAAGTCACTCTCCATTTCCCCTTCCCTATAGCCCTTCATAACCAGTTATCTGCTTTTCATCCCTATGGAGTTTCATAGTCTAGATATTGCATATAAATGGAATCACATGGTGTGTGGCCTTTTGTGTCTGGTTTCATGAATTCTTGGCAGGCACTCTATCATTTTATTGGTTCTTTTTGGTTATACATGACAGTCGAATTCATCTTAACGTAATTATAAAAGCATGGAATATATCTCCCTCCCCCCACCTCCTCCTCCCTTTCCTCTTCTGATCTTTCTACCATTTACCCATAGTTGTTTTTTGGTTTTTTTTTTAATTAGTTTCTTGTGGATGTACACAATGTGAGATTCACTGTGGTATATTCATATATGTATATGGGAAAGTTCTGTCAGATTCACTCCACTGTCTCTCCTTGGAAATGTTAATTCTATGTTTAACTTAACAAAAAACTTCCAAGCTGGATTCCAAAGTGGCTGCCCCATTTAACAGCACTGTATAAGGTTTGCAGTTTTTCCATATCCCCACTAACCTTTGTCAGTGTCTGCTTTTTAAAATTATAGCCATCCTAGTGGATGTAGAGTGGTATGTCATTCCAGTTTTGATTTGCATTTCCCATTATTTGATCAGTAATATTGAATGGCTTTCATGTGTTTATTGGCTGCATATCTTCATTGGAAAAATGCTTGGTCAAATTCTGTCATTTTTTTTTCTTTGCCTATTTTAAAACTGGATTATTTGCCTTTTTACTGAGTTGCCAGCATTCTCCATATGTCTGTGTGTTGCTGGGCATCAAACCCAGAGCCTTTTAAGCTACATCTCAGCCCTGGAAGAGTTCTTTATATATTCTAGATTCAATTCCCTTATTAGATACATGATTACAAATATCTTCTCCCATTCATTGAGTTGATGTTCAACCCAAATGGAAAAACAATTAAATTATATGGAATAATAAATATAGAGAAAATCTAGGAGAGTCTATACCAAGGTTTGCAAACTGACAGACATTCACATCTTAATTTTACACATTTACATTTTTAATTCACATATTTTTAGAAAAAATTCAATAAAAAATTTAAAACTTTTATCTATGTGTGAAAGTATATTTCATAAAAGTACACAAGAGTCTGGTGGGCTGGCACACTCCTTAATCCCAGCAATTTAGGAGGCTAAGGCAGGAGGATCACAAGTTTGAGACCAGTCTCAGCAACTCAGTGAGGCCCTATCTCAAAATTTAAGAAAGGACGGGGAGTGTGGCTCAGGAGCCAAGCACCCCTGGGTTAAATCCCCAGTACCCAAATAAATAAATAAATGTACACAAGTAAAATATATTAAGTGAATTTATGTTATTTGTCAGAAAAAAATCAGTTATTTAAAGTTTTTCCTTTGTGGAAACCTCCTCAGGGAAATTAATTGCTTATATATTAAATATGTGCCATAACATTGTTAACATCAAAAAAGATATTTGTGTTTTTTTACCAGACATTGTTCCTGGGATCGGAATATATTTATGAATAAAACAGATGTCGTCCCTGCTGTCCTATAGTTTATGTGGTTCAAAAGAGGCATTTGGGGGGGCTGGGGTTGTGGCTCAGCAGTAGAGCGCTCGCCTAGCATGTATAAGACACTGAGTTCAACCCTCAGCACAACATAAAAAGATAGAGGCATTTGGTATGTTAGACAAAGCCCAGACTTTAGTTCAAGTCCTGTTACTTAAATACATTTAGTTATTTAATTATAGAGAATATATTATGCTTCTTTGTTATACATATTGTCCAATATTTATTTTTTAGTTGTAGTTGGACACAATACCTTTATTTTATTTTATTTATTTATTTTTATGTGGTGCTGAGGATCGAACCCAGGGCCTCTCACATGCTTGCTAGGAGAGCGTTGTATCGCTGAGCCACAACCCCAGCCCTGTCCAATTCTTTTACATAAAATATTTTGGCATAAAAACAGAATGTTTTTCAGAGAAAGAAAAGGCACTGGAAGCTTTATCATTTTGTTTTCTTGCCTTCCAAGGGAGTTACCTTCAGAATTACAAGGAATTTTTGATAAAGAAGAGGTGGATGTTAAAGTTGAAGATAAGAAAAGTGAACTTTGTGTGTCTACAAAGCCTGTGTTCCAACCCTTCTCAGGACAGGGTCACAGACTGGGAAGGTAAGTGTGTCTATTATCTGCCTTTGCCATAAGCAAAGGCTTGACTAATATTGATTTTGACATTATTTTACACATGTAGACACATGTATATAGATTACCATTTCTCCTACTAGAAATGAGTTTTTTATGTGAGTTTTTATGGAGATTCCTAAGTCACATTTACTTTAGTGATATTAAAATAGGCTGGCACTAATCACAGAGACTTTTCCTAGTTTTATCAGGTCAAAAGAGCCTGGCCTATTTAGGACAAAATTGTATAAATTATTTACTCTCCCTTTTACCACCAAGCTTTGCCATTAGTGCTACAGAGTACCTATGCTAACTTTTCAATATTACAGTTCTATTTTTTCCCCAGTACTGAAAAACAAAATTTAAAGAAAAGAAAGCTAGGCACAATAGCACTCACCTATAATCCCAGCTACTCAGGAGACTAAGGCAAGGGAATCAGAAGTTCAAGGGCAGCTTGGGCAATTTAGCAAGACCCTGTCTCACAATAAAAAGGGTTGGGGATATAACTTAGTAGTGGAGTGCACCTGTGTTCAATCCATAGTGCTGCCCAAAAAAAGAAAAAGTCTGATAACGTTAATATTGACGTCAGAGCCTTTAATTATTTCAGTTTTCCATTTTTATCATATCTAACTATGCCTTATGATGGAATTACTACAGTTAAATATGGGATCACTTTGGTTTTTATGAATTCTCATATTTTAATTATCAAGGTTGGTAAAATGCACTCTGGGCGCGCTGGCTCACACCTATAATCCCAGCAGTTTGGGAGGCTGAGTAAAGAGGATCGTGAGTTCAAAGCCAGCCCCAGCAAGTTAGTGAATGTATCTCAGAATAAAAAATAAAAAGGGCTGGAAATGTAGCTTACTGGTAAAGCACCCCTGGGGTCAGTCCTACCAAACAAAACAAAAATGGTAAAGTGCATACATATTCATTCATACATAGAAAAATATCTAGATGTGTCTTTCAAAATACTCTGTTTCCTTTTCCTTTATAACCCAAGAACTATATCTATAGAGAACTTGTAATTTCTTTTACAAATTTATCCTAGGCAGTAGGTAAAGCTAAAGTCTATAGATACATCAACCCTGTAAAATTACCTATACTGTAAAGCACTATTCAAATAATACTAGCAGCAGTTTATTTATATAGCACTCTTTAAGCTTACATATTAATTATTCATAATTTCATTAGATTCTTAGAATCATTATATATTATGGTCATAATTAGTATATGTTTATCTTGTTATTAGGGAAATAGTTAATGACTTATAGTTAAAGTCTTTCTAAAAGTAAAGTTTTTATAGTAATGAAAAACTTGTGTCTGACTTTGTTGTCTGGATTTTCTTAGTGCCACACCAAAAATTGTTTCTAAAGCAAAGAGTATTGAAGTTGAAAATAAAAATAATTTGTCTACTGTTTCACTGAACAACTTGGAGCCCATCACTAATATACAGATCTGGTTAGCCAATGGGAAAAGGATTGTCCAGAAATTCAATACATCTCATAGGTGAGTCTTCCGGGTCAGTATTTGCCTGATTTTTTTTTTTTCCAAATTTAAATTTCATTTCTTTTAAGATTAGTCAACAGTAATTTTTAAGAACTAATGAAGGGTTTTTGTTGTTGTTGTTGTTGTTGTTGTTGGTTTTTGCAGTTGGACACAGTACTTTTATTTTATTTACTTATTTTTATGTGGTATTGAGGATCAATCCCAGGGCCTTGCACGTGCTAGGCGAGCACTCTACCACTGAGCCACAATCCCAGCCCCCTAATGAAGGATTTTAATGAATAGTCTTCCAAATTTAATATGTCAAGACAAAGGAAACTGTTGGACATTAATGAAATACTTTCAATTTGTTTTAAGAATTTTCATGGGCTGGAGATGTGGCTCAAGTGGTAGCGCGCTCGCCTGGCATGCGTGCGGCCTGGGTTCGATCCTCAGCACCACATACAAAGATGTTGTGTCCACCAAAAACTAAAAAATAAATATTAAAAAAAATTCTCTCTCTCTCTAAAAAAAAAAAAAGAATTTTCATGCTGGTCATTTGATTAGTTTCCTGTTTTAAAGGCATTATTTTTAATGTGTTTTAAAATCAGTCATAAGCGTCATTTGCAAACCAGGAATGGTAGCATATACCTAAAGTCCCAGCTACTCTGGAGGCCAAGACAGAGGATCACTTGAGCCCAGGAATTTAAGAGTAGCCTGGGAAGCATAGTGGATCCCATCTCAAAAAAAGAAAGAAAGAAAACAATAAGCATTATGTATATATTTTCCTGTTAATTGTAGTAAAAGAATGCAAATAAGAAAAGTATTGAAAGAAATTAAAGTCAATATAAATTTCACCACTTAAAGATAACCAGTATTATTAGATCAAGTAATTCTTATTTAGTCTTATCTCTCTTAACAGAAGTTTCCTGAGGCAGAGACAGGAGGATTGCTAGTTCAAGATCAACCCTAGGCTGGATGTGGTGGCACAGGCCTATAATTCCAGCAACTCAGGAGGCTGAGGCAGAAGGATCACAAGTTCTGGCCAACATGGGCAGCTAAGTGGGACCTTGCCTCAAAATAAAAAATAAAAAGATCTGGGGTGTAGCTCAGTGCTAAAGCACCCCTACCTGAATACCACAAAAAAAGCGGGGGGTGGGGGGGTTCTCATCTTAATTAAAAGTAGAGGGGCTGGGAGTGTGTAGCTCTTAGTTGGACATGTGCTTAGCATGTGTAAGACTCTGATTCGCAGCACTGCAAAAAAAAAAAAAGAGAGAGAGAGAAAAAATGCATATATAGTTTTCCTTTTCCTTTTTTGGTGACAGGGATTGAACCCAGGGGCATTTAACCACTGAGCCACATCCCCAACCTGTTTTATTTTTTGAAACAGGTTCTTGCTAAGTTGATGAGGCCGGCTCTGAACTTATTTTTATTTATTTATTTATTTATTTTTTAGAGAGAGAGAATTTTTTAATATTTATTTTTTAGTTTTTCGGCGGACACAACATCTTTGTTTGTATGTGGTGCTGAGGATCGAACCCGGGCCGCACGCATGCCAGGCGAGCGCGCTACTGCTTGAGCCACATCCCCAGCCCCAGATTTTTTTTTTCAAATGTAGCCATAATCCCCTTGTCATACCTAAGAAAACTAATAGTAAATCCTTCCTACCTTCAGATATATAGGGTCAACCTTTAAAAGGATAGTCCAAGGCTAGATATGTAGCTCAGTAGTAGATCTTTTCCTTCCCTAGCATGTGCAGGACCCTGGGTTCCATACCCAGCACTGCAAAAAAAAAAAAAAACCCAAATGATGATCACTGATATCATATAATATTTTGATTATTCTATATTTTCCAAACCCAGGAGCTTCACAAGTTGTTATTGCCTTAGATTTAGCTAATTTCAAGTTTTCATTTGTACTGTTTTACAGGGTAAGCCACATCAAAGACTTCATTGAAAAATACCAAGGATCTCAAAGAAGTCCTCCCTTTTCCCTGGCAACGGCTCTTCCTTTCCTCAAATTGCTAGATGAGACACTCACAGTGGAAGAAGCAGATTTACAGAATGCTGTGATTATTCAGAGACTCAAAAAAACTGTCGAACCTCTCAGAGAATTTTCATAGAACTGATTTTTAAGAGACTAAGTAGAAATTTTGCAGAGAAATGACGGTTGTAAGTGGACATGCAAAAATGGGAGAGAGGACACATCAGATTCACGTGACTTTTGGTGTGAGTGCTATTTAACCCTCTTCTGAGGAAAAGAGTTTTGAATAATTTTAAGTTAAGGAAGTAACATGACTAGAAGCTATATTTAATGTACTTTTCCCAGAAGGCTACTCAATAAGAAAAATATACTTACTTTCAAAAACCAGTTCATCAGGGCTGAGGTTGTAGCTCAGTGGCAGAGCACTTGCCTAACACGTGTGAGGCACTGGGTTTGATCCTCAGCACCACCTAAAAATAAATAAATAAAATAAAGGTATTGTGTCTGTCTACAACTAAAAATATTTTTTAAAAAACAATTCATAACATACAGTATGTTAAGTAGCTATATCATTTAGAATATTAATATCGTATAAACAAATAAAAATATTCACTGCTTTAATCACTGAAACATTTCCAAACAGCAGGTATTTATTTTAAATGTTAGCTATCACAAGAGTTTTTAAATAGCAATATGTTTAAAAATTATACATGGCAGGTTAAAGGCATCAGTGTAATTATTTTATAACTGGGATATAATCGAAAGTGTAGGAAGATTAATTTGGCAACAATATCTAAGTTATATTTTTATTTAGGAATAAAAGTGAGTGTCTTAATATAACGTCAATATTAACATACCCACACATTTCTGTACTTCTAATAGTATAATTTTTTATTTTTACTTATCTTTTTTTTTTTGCAGTGCTGGGGATCAAACATAGTGTGTCCAAATGCTAGGGAAGTGCTCTACTGAGCCACATCCTCAGTGCCCTCTATCTTTTATTTAATTGGGAATGGATAGATGGATGGTTTTTTATTTGTTTTAGCGGGGTGGTGTTTTGTTTTGGTTTGGTTTTTGGTGCTGGGATCAAACCCGGGGCTTTGTAACACTAACTACATTCCCAGCCCTTTTTATTTTTAAGACAGTATCTTGCTAAGTTTCTGAGGCTGGCCTCTTGCAATCCTCCTGCTTCATCCTTCTAAGTCTCTGGGATATCAGGTATGTGCCACTGTGCCTGGGTAGGAATTTAATGTATCACGTGAAGTCAGTTTTTCTGTTTCATATATCCCTTATGTATACATTAAAAGATTATTTATTACATTCTAATGTCACCAAAACATCTTAGGCTTTTAACTAAAACCAGTTAAACTTCAAAATTTCAATCAGATTAAAACCCCTGGCTTAGAAGTAAGCATAGGAAGCTTTTTTGCAAATGAATCATATCAGAGTATATGTTGAATGTGCTGTGGATTAAGTGGCCTATATCAACACTAATGTTCATAGAATGCTGGATGGATGCTGTAAGGCTTTTGGTCTCAAGACCTTTTCTTTTGTTTTATGTGGGTTATATATATCAACAGAATACTAAAAATTCAAAGTTTTTTAATTTACTTATTTATTTTTGTGACAGGATTTGGCTCTGTTGCCCAGGTACTTCTTGAACTCTGGAACCTCGTGCCTCAGCTTCCCCAGTAGGCATGATTACTATCATGTACTACAGCACTGGCTCCAAAAATTTAGTTTTAAAATATTTATTTGGTTCAGCATGGTGGCACAGGCCTATAATCCCAGCAACTCAGGAGGTCGAGGCAGGAAGATTGCAAGTTCAAAACCAGCCTCAGCAACTTATCTAGGTGCTAAGCAACTCAGTGATAGCCTATCTCTAAATAAAATACAAAATAGGGCTGAGGGTGTGGTTCACTAGTCGAGTGCCCCTGAGTTCAATCCCTACCAAATTTATTTACTTAAAAATAATGACTTTGAAGCATGTGCCTGTAGTCCCAGCCACACAGGGAGGCTGAGGCAGGAGATTTGCTCAAGCAAGAGTTCAAGTCCAGTCTGGGGAACAGTATGATTGTCTCTAAAAAGTATGGGCTGGGGTTATGACTCAGCAGTAGAGTGCTCGCCTCACATGAGCAAGGCCCTGGGTTTGATCCTCAGCACCACATAAAAATAAATAAAGTCATAAAAAATTAAAAAATAAAAAGTAAATAATGATAATAATAACTTCCAAAACATAAAAAGATTTAAGTGAGAAAGTGGCATTTTCTTTTTCTGCAAATATCCTTTCTGTCTGACTTAATGATGGATTCTCTTTTGTTGTGAGGAGTTTTTGTTTTGTTTTGTGTTTTTGACATGCTGTTAGAGATCAGGCCCAGGCCTGGCACATGCTAGGCAAGCTCTCCTCTGTTGAGCTATATCCCCAACCCCAGATAGCTTGTCCTCTTTGCTTCTTCGTTCACTGCTGTAATAGCACACACCATGTAACCTCTGGAAGACACCACTGTACATTCATGAGAGGTGAAGCATATAACACCTTATTATTACTAAGAAAAGAGTTTTGACAGCATAACCCCCCGAATGGCTCTCAGGAACCCCCAGTGATCCTCTAAGATTCAGTCCTTTAAAGCAATGTATAGTTTACAATAATACTCAAGCCTTAGTGTAAGAATCATTTGGTAGGGGCTGGGGATGTGGCTCAAGCGGTAGCGCGCTCGCCTGGCATGCGTGCAGCCCGGGTTCTATCCTAAGCACCACATACAAACAAAGATGTTGTGAACAAAGATGTAGTGTCCGCCAAAAAACTAAAAAATAAATATATTTAAAAAAAAGAATCATTTGGCTTTTCAAAAATGCCCATTCCTATCCCAGTAGCTTCAGAGGCTGAGGCAGGAGGATTACAAGTTCAAAGCCAGCCTCAGCACCTTATCAAGGCACTAAGCAACTCAGTGAAACCCTATCTCTAAGTTAATTACAAAAAAGGGCTGGGGATGTGGCTCAGTGGTAGAGTGACCCTGAGTTTAATCCCTGGTACCAAAAAAAGAAAAATGCCCATTCCTGCCACCTACCACAAACATAATGATGCATTTTCTCTGGGGTAGGTCCCAAATCACTGCAGTTGAAATCTTGAGTGATGCTGAGGGATGTGGTGGCTGTACCATCCTCAGAAAATCCTGCACTAAGCTTCTATCCTAAGAAAATAAAGCCAGCATATGTCACCATGGACAGTGGAAGACTCCCAAAGAGAGCTGCTGTATCTCTATCCCCACAGTTTGCTCTCACAGAGAGCCCTCCCTCCTTTAACCTGAAGTAATCATGACATAATCCTGTGCTTTGTCTCCTGTAACTCAAATGAGACAGGGCTGGATCATTTGAATGAGATTTTTTCCTAAAGGGTCAGGAATAACAAAAGAGAACTACTTACATAACTAGATGGCATGGCTTCTCTGTCTAGTTTGTGGTCTATTTTAAGGACGCTTCCTTTCGTAGTTCCCAGCTGTCCATGTGGTAGAGGTCTTTTTATTGGAAAAAGAGGAAGAAAGGAGATCCTTTTTCCCTTTGTCCTTTACCCTAGGAAATGGGCAGGTAATACAAAATAAATGTTTACTGTCAGTAACATACAACAGTGTTAAAAGTCCTCTCTAATAAGACAAAAATAATGACATTCTTACAAAAAAAAAAAAGATAAAAATCAATGAACTTCTCTTTCAAATATGGGAAATAATTTATGATTGTTCATATATGTTCGGGAATCTGTAAGATGTTTCATATAGGCCTATCATGAAGTATTTTTATTTGCATAATTAAAATGAATAGACGATTCTCCAAGTATTTGTACAAGCAGCCTTTCTTAGGATGAGATTGTTAAATATATATATCACTGGGGGCAGTGGCGTATACCTGTTATCCCAGCAGCTCAGGAGGCTGAGGCAGGAGGATCACAAGTTTAAAACCAGCCTCAGCAACTTAGTAAGGCCCTAAGCAACTTAGTGAGACCCTGTCTCTAAACAAAATATTTAAAACGGCTGTGGGTGTGTCTCAGTGGTTAAATACTTCTGGGTTCAATATCTGGTACCAAAAAAAAAAAAAAGAGTGTTAGATACCTACAGAACCACCACCCCCCTTTGTGGAGTTTCCAGTTTATAATTCATTAACCAGGAGATAAAATGGAACTTTCTTATGTATACATATAGCGTTTGCCCCAATAAGAGGTGCCTATAAAGACTTATCATCAGCAATAACTTTCATTTTTTTAACTGTGAAAACTTGTGTTAATGTGAATAATAATCTCAAACGTTTTGTGATAAGTTAATCATCTGATAAAGCATTTTACTTGAAAGTTTGTATGTTGTAAAATTATTAAATGCACAGAATACGTAATGCAGGTTGGTTGGAAAACAAACTGGATTTGCCAAGAGAAGGAAAACTTGAAAATAAGCAAATATCTAAACAGTTGTTTCAAAGCCGTCATCAATTTCTTGAAAATGATTAGGGCTAATATATAGAAGCATATTCTCATTTTAAAATTTTTGATTGAGTAGTTAAATGACTATGCATTATTGAAGTTAAAACTTATTTTATGTACTTTTCATGATGTTTCAGTGTATTGATAATATGGGTGTATCAATTTATTTCAGTGCCTTAAAGTATTTTGAATGCAATATTTTGCTAATGGTTAAAGAACTGTTCTCTTAGGAATGAAATGCTCTCCGTTAAAAGGATCTATGAAGTACTTTACATTTGTTATAAAATAGCTATACATGGGTGCATTTGTCATTTTTGTTTGAGTCATTTACTTTTGAGAATCAACAAAATATTAGGTGCCTTTGCTTTAACCAACATTGCTTTGATTTAATACCCAGAAATGTAAAAATGTGGTATTTTTAGTACCAACTTAATGGTTGCATTACTTTAAATCATCTTGTATCCTGAATTGAACTAGCATGAAGGCTTGTTAGTAGGAGTTTCTCCTTTATTCTTTCTCTTCCAAAGTAGAAACTAGGTTAAAAAAAAAAAAAAAAATTGCTCATTACACTAAATCATCAAATAGAATGGCTTATTCCATAGATTAATTTTTGGCTCTTTGTCATTTGTTTTACATGTTTTTTGCACAGGTAATTTGTGTTCATTATAGAAAATTATAAAATGCAGATATGCTAAAGTGGTCTTTAAATTTCCTGATCTTATTCCACCGATCAGAGAAAACCACTGATTCCGTTCTGGTGTGAATCCTTTCAGATGTGTTATGGTTGAATATTCTATGTGTTGAAGGCTTGGTCTGAAGCCTCCAGTGCTATTAGGAGGTGGTGGAACCCTCAGGAGGTGGGGCCTACTGGGAGGAACTTGGGTCACTGAGACATGCCCTTGAAGGGGATATTGGTACCCCGAGTCCCTTCCATTTCTCTCTTTACTTCCT
This sequence comes from Marmota flaviventris, assembly GCF_047511675.1. Taxonomy (NCBI): domain Eukaryota; kingdom Metazoa; phylum Chordata; class Mammalia; order Rodentia; family Sciuridae; genus Marmota; species Marmota flaviventris. Next base: position 17,922,224 of record NC_092511.1, read on the forward strand.
GGCTGCTGTGAGGCGAGCAGCCTCTTCCACCACACGCTCCCACTCAGGCGCACTGCTTCACCACTGGACCCAAAAGCAACCATCAACTGACCATGAACTGAAACCTCCCCAAACCTTTCCTCTCTGTTGATTTATCTCACGTATTTGTTACAGTAACAGAAAGCTAACTGAACACAGTGTGTCAGTTCTTCCTTTTGTTTTAATTAAGAGGCAGTTGCCTTGGTTATTTGGCTATTTTCTCTCTTGAAATCTAATTTGTCTTTTTAATTAAAAATTGCATTACAGAAGTATACCATCACTTCAAGTAGAATAACAGCCGTTAGGAAAAAATGCCTTCTAATTATATTTCTGTGCACAGGCTAGGGATATAGCTCAATGGCAGAGCACTTGTCAAGGATGAACAAGGACCTGGGTTCAAACCTCAGAACTTCAAAAAATAGATTATGTTTCTGTGCAGTAAAAATTGATTTTAACCTGCTTTCTTTCAAAATTGTGTTAGTACAGGCTGGGGTTGTGGCTCAGTGGTAGAGCGCTTGCTGAGCATGCGTGAGGCACTGGGTTCGATCCTAGCACCACACAAAAATAAACAAAGGTATTTACAACTAAAAAAAATTTTAATTTTTTTTTTTAAATTGTGTTAGTACACACAAATAGTACAAATACTGGGAATAAAGTCTTCCCAAACATGCAAAAACTGCATAATAAAAATTATGTATCTAAAAGTAGATTAGTCAACCAGGTACAGTGGCACACACCTGTAATCCCAGCAGCGAGGCAGGAGGATCACAAGCAAGTGATTCCTTAGCAGTGCAGCAAGACCCTCAGCAACTTAGCAAGTCTCTGCCTGAAGAACTGGCAATTTAGCTCAGTGGTAAAGCATGCTTTGGTTCAGTCCTCGCTACCAAAGGTGGGGTGAGGAGATTATTCAAGAAACTTCATTTTTAGTTAATGTCTAATTTCCAAGGGATTAAAAATTTCACCTTTTTTTTGTTGTTGTTGTTCTGGGTGTCAAACCCAAGGGTGCTTTACCACCGAGCTACATCCTTTTAGTTTTCATTTTGAGACAGGGTCTCACTGAGTTGCTAGGGCTTCCCTAAATTGCTGAGGCTGACCTTGAACTTGAGAACATCCTGCCTCAACCTCCCAAGTAGCTGCGATTACAGGTGTGCACCACTTCAATGAAGCAAACAAATTATTTTTTTAGATTAAAAAACTGAGGCACAAAAAATGACTTGCTCTAGATAAGGTAATGCATTCTTTATTAGGTTTAGCTATGAAAGAAAATCCAAAATAGTTGCTTATAAAATAAAATTTATTTCCCATGCAAAATTCCAGAGAGAAGTAGGTCAGGGTGATAGGATAACTTCATAAAATTATCAGACTCCCATATCTTTCATTTGTAATCTCAGCACAAGTTGACTACTGGCCAGGCATGGTGGTACACACCTGTAATCTCAGTAACTCCTCACAAGTTCCAGGCCAGCCTCAGCAACTGTCTCAATAAAAAGGGCTGGGGATATAGTTCAGTGGTAGAGCACCCCAGGGTTCAATCCCCAAAACCATAAAAATATAAATAATTTTATTTAGCTATAAATCACATACCATGCAGTTCACCCATTTAAAGTGTGGGATCATTGGTTTTTAGTATAGCATATTGCAACATTGTACAAACCATCGCCTCAATCTAATTTCAGGAAATGTTTATCCTCTCCAAAAGAAACCTCATAGCTACTCCCTGCTCCCAGTCCTAGGCAATGACAAATCTACATTCTATGTGTTTGTCTATTCTAGACATTTCAAAGGGAATCACAATAGCTGGTCTTTTTTGACTGGCTTTTTTTTCACTTAGTATAATGTGTTCAAGATTCACTTTGGTGTAGCAGGTATCAACCCTTCATTCCTTGTTATTGCCCAGAAATAATCCATTATATTTATATACCATATTTTATGTATCTACTCATAACCTGAGGTCATTTGGAGTTATTTCCAGTTTGGGGCAAATTTATTTTACATGTTGCATATGTGTGTCTACATCTATATCTATGTATGTATCAGAGGGGTGTGTGTGTATTGCTGCTAATTAACATTTGTGTTCTAGTTTTTATGTGAACATGTTTCATTTCTCTAGGGGTTATACAGAGGAGTGGAATTGATAAAAACTCTGCTTAACATTTTGAGGAACTGCCAGACTTTTCCAAGGGCTTCACTGTTTACCTTCCCACCAGCAGTGTTTGAAGATTCTAGTTATTCTATATTCTCCCCAGTACTTGTTGTCTGTCTTTTTTATTATAAAAGCCTTAGTGTAGCTTCTTTTTTTTTATTTCCCTAATGATATGAGCATCTTTTTATGTGCTTATTGTCTATTTGTATGTTTTTAAATTGGATTGCTTTCCTAATGTTATGAGCTATGTATATATCTCAGTACAAATCCATGAAAATTTGCAAGTATTTTCTCCCATTCTTTTCATTCATTGGAATTATTTGCAGCACATTTTTCATTTTGATATAATCCAGCTTGTGCTTGTGGTATTCTAAGAAACGGTTGTTTACCCTAATATGGTGAAGATTTGCTCCTATTTCCTAAGAGTTTCATCATTGTAACCTCGTATTAAGTTCTGGGGTACATTTTCAGTTTTTGCACATTGTGTAGCCCCTTCTGTGTTAAGGCCCTTTCAGGGATGTTGTACACATCATTCTGCTTTGGTTCTCTGGCCCAGACTTGGTTACAGGGACATAATGATCATTGCATGAGAGACTGGAAAATGTGCATTTCAGGCATCCACTGTCAAATCAGGTTGAAAACCTATTCAGTCATAATCTTACTCTGAGCAAGTCGATTCTGTTGCTTCTTGTTTGTTTATTGTGACACTGGGGACTGAACCCAGGGGCACTCTAGCGCTGAGCTTCAACCCAGGCTTGCTTTTAACTGGTATTACAAGCATGCTCCCCTGCGATGGCTTATTGCTTCATTTAAAAAATAAACTATTATTATATGCTGGCTTTCACCCCTGGGGATTCAGCTGAAGGGTTTCCCTCTGCAGAGTGCTCACTCCTTTGAGGATCCACAACATGGTCCCGAAGGACTTACGAGGCCTTAGCCTGGTGAATTTGGTCCGTTGTGTTTCCTCTGGGAGAAATGAAACCACGAATTCTGGGGTTTCTGGCTTTCCCTGCGTGCTGCCTCTTGGGGCAGCTGCGTCTCTGAGGGCGCACACAACCAGCTCTCCCCGCCCCGGCCGCGCCCACTGGGCCGAGGCCACCACTCCCGCCGATGATGACATCCAGGACTACCACCGCAGTTGGAGCTGCTGCACGATGGCAGCGCCCCCTGGATCCCCATCTGCCCAGGCTGCAGAGGCGCCGCTGTCCCAGCCCGGGGAGCAAACGGTGGAGATGGGCTCGGTGAGCGCCAAGCAGGGCAAGAGGGAGCGGGCTGGACCGGGCTGAGAGCGGAGGCTGTGCATGCCCATTCGCAGTCCCTTCTTCAGGTTGACCTAGCAGGGAGGCTGAGGACATTAGGTGTCCCAAAGAGAATAGGATGGGAAATGATCTAAGTGAAATAACTTGCTGGATTCTTTCAAACAGTTCAGCAGGACCAGGGCAGGTCTCTGGTCTTATTGCCAGGCCATGGCTCTTGTCGACACGCTACAAGTCTCCTGGGCAGGGAGGGCCTTTGAGCTATGTGTGAGAGGGCTGCCTCCCTTTCCCAGAGTCCAGACAGATCCTGTGGCCTCAGTCTCTGCCTCAAACCCTGGTGTTGTCCAGGCACTAGGCTCTCCTTAGGGAGACTGGCCCCATAGATGACCTCCTAGTCGGCTCTTGGGGTGCGATTGAGGGCCCAAGAGGTTAGGAACCTCCAAATGGTGTGATATTGAATGCAACATGTGCTCCCAGCCCCATAGTCAAGGTATTCTGTGGCTTCATTTGACCACCATCTCAGTTCCCTATCTTCCCTACTTTCAGGGCCAGGAATTATGGCCTCCAACAAAGAAGTGAGAGCAGGGCTTGGTGGCACACATGTAGTCCCAGTTACTGGGGAGGCTGAAGCAGGAGGATCACTTGATTCCAGGAGTTCAGAACCAACCTGGGCAACATAGCAGAACCCTTCTCTTTAATTTAAAAAAAAAAAAAAAAGTGAATGAGAGGGCTGAATATTCTCATTTTCTAGAGAAATTTAGAAATTTGGATTGAGATTAAGGGCAAAAGGGGGAAACAACTGCTGTCAATGAAGTGCCAGCATCCTCCTAACAACCTTATGTGTCCATATATTAGTGTGAGGACACAACAGCTCAGCAAGTTCACACAGCTAGTTTGCCTAATTATAAAACTCTGTGGACTGTGAAGGGCTAATGATTTAAGTTGGTAAAACTGTCTTCCTGAAGACTCCAAGATTGTATCTTTAGTGTCAGTTGGAATTTTTTGCCTCCCCCCACCCCAGCCACCTACGCACACTGAGGATTAAACATAGGGGTGCTCTATCACTGAGCTACATCCCCAGTCCTTTTTATTTTTTGAGACAGGGTCTTGTTAAGTTGCCCTGGCTGACCTCGGACTTGTGATCCTTCTGCCTCAGCCTCCAAGTAGCTGGGCTTACAAGTGTGCACCATCGCACCCGGCTTAACCATAATTCAATTTTTTTTCTTGAGGGCCTTCTATGTTCTAAAAACTTTTTAGGCCCATTTAGGGGTGAACAAGGCTTCTATTATGGAGGAGAGGAAGGCTATCATGTTGAATTCTGTTGTTTAGCTTTTTTGGAAGTTGAAATAATGTTCACACAGATGTCAGAAAATAACATGTCCTACCTCAAGTGTGGTTTTCCCCCATGCATAGGAAGTATGCAAAGAGTATGATAAACCTTTATCTGGGACGACCTTCCCTTCAGAAGAACCTGCTTGTAGTGTTCAAGATACCAAAATAGGCAAGCTCTACTTCTTCCAATTCTCTCCCATCTCCAAGCAAAGGAGAAAAGAGGAGCCCCAACATCTTTTCAAGAAAGTGTCTAATTGTTGCTAGCCATTCACTGCTTCCAAGAATATATATTGAACACTCACTATATATCAAGCATTGTTCTAGGTACTGTAGATGCCATGGTGAGTTACAGTTTGTGCTCTCAGAGAGCTTACATTCTGTTAGGGAATAAATAGAAAATATACCAAACAGTACACTTGAGAAACTCGAGTCATCAGGGAATATAAAGGGTGACATTTACAAGTTTTTTTTTTTCTTCCTTTTTTGCGCTTCATGCTTTACAGCTTAGCTACATCCCCAGGCCTGAGGAGGTGACATTTAAACTCAGACCTGAATAAAAGGGAGTCAGATCTTGGAAGACACAGAAGACAGGCAAAGAAATGGGAAGTGCAAAGGCCCAGAGGCAGCAACAGGCTTGGTCATTTGGACTGTCAGGTGGACCTGGCTCCTGCTGAAGGAGGGCTATTTGAAGTAAAGAGGATAGGGAAGTGGGGGCTGATCATCGCGGGTTCTACAGGCTAAGGTGAAGACTTGGCATTTCATTCAAAATGTTATGGCAAGCTCTTGGAGGGTTTTAAGCAGAGAAGACATGATCTGATTTATATTTTTAAAAATCACTGGCTAGCCAAGCACAGTGGCACCCACCTATAATCCTATCAACTCTAGAGGCTGAGGCAAGAAGACTGTAAGTTCGAGGCCAGTCTCAGAAACTTAGTGAGACCCTGTCTCAAGATTTTTTTAAAAGGTGACTTGCGGGGGATGTGACTCAATACTAGAGTGCCCCTGGGTCCAGTTTCCAGTACTGGACTATATAAAAACCCACATCAGCTGTTTCATGGGAGGTCAAGTTGTAAGGAACAGATGCAGAAGTAGAGAAGCCACTTACGAGTCTCTCAATGATAGATTAGACAGGGGAACTGGGGAAAAAAAAATAAAAAGGAATCAATGATGTGGCCTGAGCCACTAAGCAGACTGGTGCCATTTAATGCAATAGGAACAGGGTTAGGAGCTGGCCTAGACTGTGGGATGGAAATCAGGAGCCACACTAGGCTCATGCTTATCAGGCGTCCACTGGGAGATTGTGGATAGGCAGTCAAATCCTCAGGAGCTCCCTGGATAGCTCCGGGCTTGTGGGATAGATACATACACTCTCTGCTCATAAACATTGTGTCAGTGATAGACTGATAAACTGTCTCTCCAGGAAAAGAAAAGGCAGGGAGAGACTCTGAATTATAATGTTTGTAAATACCCTCAGTATAGCTGATTTCAGGGGTTCAAGAACTAGCTTGCAGAAGTCCTCAGTTCTCAAAGCCCCCGCCTCATTCACTGATCAAAACAACCTTGTGAAATTGGCAGGGATATTATATTACATTTGGCCAATGAGGAAGACAAGACTTGAAAAGAGAGAGTGATTTATTCAATGTCACACAGAGAGTAGGTGGCACAGAAGGGACTCAAGCCCAAGTCTCCTGACTCACAGTCCACTCTGATTGCTGATTCAATAAATTAAAGCAGGGTCTAGCAGGAAGTATGGGGGGAAATATAAGAAAGAACTTCCCCCTGGAAAGGTTTAGAGGTCATGGTTTAGAAATTTTTTTTGTTGTAAATTCTCTCTCACTTCCCATTAGGATCATTTTGGGACAAGATGGAGCTAAGAGGTTGCTAGAAACACCATCAAAACCTCATAGGGGGCTGGGGCTTAGTGGTAAAATGCTTGCTTGCATGTGTAAGGCAGTGGGTTCAATCCTCAGCACCACATAAAAATAAGATATTTTTTAAAAAAACACCATAGGGACTCAAGGATGCCCATGGAAGTCACGGGGGCTTGGGGAGATGTTTTATGACTCGCAGATTGGGTAGGGATGACTTACTGTGTCTCCTCAGGTCAGCAGAACTGGTCGTCTCTCATTCTGTACGAAGGTGTGCTATGGCTTTGGTGGGATCCCCAACCAGGTAGCTTCCAGCGCCATAGCCTTTTACCTACAGCTGTTCCTGCTTGATGTGGCACAGGTGAGTGTGGGCAGTAGCCTGGGGCCCCTTGGTGTCTGGTCTTTCATCCCCACCTGTCTTTCACCCTCCCATCCTTGATGACAGTCCTTTGATCCAAACCTAACAAAAAGCCAAATGCTATTTAGTGAATCTCCCAAGGATGTTTACTGCAGTCTGTTTATAATGCTAAAATAAGAAACATTGTTGGATGCCCAACAATATATAAGCCACTTACTTAGATAAGTAAGTGGTATTAATCCACAAAATAGACTATTGTGCTTGCAGCCATTCAAAAGAGAGATCTATACCAGTTGACATGGAGGGACTTCATGATTCACTGTCAAAAATGAAAAGCTATTGTAGAGTATATAAAATGGCTCCATTTTAGCAAAACAAAGATGTGCACCGCATGTGTGCATAAGTATACATGTGTCAGTATGTGATTAAAACAGTGCAGAGAAAATTATAGAAGGATATGCACCGGGTTGTTCATGTTGGCTGTAGGGTGGAATGGTGCAAGATAAAAGGTAAACAAGAACAACTTTTTTGAAAAAAACAAGGTACTCATGATTTTTTAAAATGACACAGATCTGATCCCATTTAGATAAAATTTATAACTTCAGGTGCACATAAATGCATGAAAGGATAATTTTCAAAATGCTTTTAGCAATTGTCTCAAGATGATGGGATTTCAGATGCATTTTGCTTAATGTGTGGATTACTTGAATGTTCTTCTAAAGACTGCATCATTTATATAGTCAGAAAAACAAACAATTTTATTGTGGAAAAATGGCTACCTCTATCACCCTAGGTGCACCGTTCTTGCTTGGAGCCACCCCCAGGTGAGGGCACCTCAAGTTTTGTCCAAAAGTGACTGGACCCAGTAATAATGGCAAAGTGCCAATGCACAGGAATCAGCTCCTTCCCCAACCCTTTTCACTAGCACAGATGTACCTTTGGAAGTTTCTGGATTGGTTTCTTGGGCAGGAGGTCATTGAGCAGCATTTTCCACTGTGGCTTTAGCCCCACATGTTCCCAGGTCCCCCTTCTTGCTGACCGACAAGCCTGGATACCTTCTCTGGCTCTATTGGGTCTTGGCTCTTAATCCCCTCCCCTATGGATTTCAGATTCCTGCTGCCTACGTGTCACTTGTCCTGTTTGGAGGGAAGGTGTCTGGGGCAGCTGCCGACCCTGTAGCTGGATTCTTCATCAACAGAAGCAGGAGGAGAGGGTCTGGACGACTTATGCCCTGGTGAGCAGCCCTTTGGTTTTTAGGATCCAGGCACCTACCCCTGTCTTTGAGGTCACTACTGGTCACAGCTTGTTAGTGGACACCCTGCCAATGGTTAGAGGATGAGACTGGACTGTTTGGTACACTGGGGTCAGCCTGTGTGCCATGTTCAGAGACATTCTTGGGGACTGTTCCTTAGCAGAGGGCATAGGACTAGACAAGTCTCTTCAGGATCCCAGACCTGGCCTGTGGCTCAGTGTGGTCAGGCTAGGCTGGAAGCCAGGGAAGGTCTCAGAGGAAGTGCAACTGGCTTGTGCCCCAGTGCTCTTAAACTGGGACTGGCACCACGGAGCACCCACGTGCCCCAGTCAGAGTCCCGGCAGTGAATGCCCCGTCCCCAACTCTCCACTCTACTCCTTGCTTCCCTCTCCATGGCTCCCACCCTGAGAGCCCCAGCCCAGGGCAACCCCAGGGGCTGAGAAGGGTGTCCCCATCCTGGTGCTGCAGGTGCTTCACTGTGTGCTTTTTAGGATGCTCGGCTGCACACCCTTCATCGCCCTGGCCTACTTCTTCCTGTGGTTCCTGCCCCCCTTCACCAGCCTGCGTGGCCTCTGGTACACCACCTTCTACTGCCTGTTCCAGGCTATGGCCACGGTAAGCAGGTGTCCTCCCTTCCTGCCCTGGTTCTGAGAAACCTCACTGCTGTGGCCAATACTGGGACTGGGGGCTTGGGGACCACACTGCTCTCACCTCCCCACCAGTGCCTAGACACTTAAAATTAGCTCTGCTGTCCCTATTTGGGTCAGGTGCCCTCTCCTGCTTTTGAGCCCCCATCTCTGAGCTTAGGTAACCAGCATGCATATAGCAGATTGATTCCTGGGTACCAGGATGGGACAGGATGGCTGTGGGCCTTTGTGTGGCAAAGTGGGATTTCTACTTGGTGATCTGCATGGTGAGGGCCATCTTGAGCTCTGCCGGCCTCCCCAGTTCTTCCAGGTGCCCTACACAGCGCTCACTATGCTCCTCACCCCCAGTCCCACGGAGCGGGATTCTGCTACCGCATACCGTAAGTGCAGTCCTGGGGTTGGGTGAGGACGAAGCCCTGGGACACTGCTACTGGCTCACTCACCTTGCACATGCTCTGTCTCCAGGGATGACCATGGAGATGGTGGGGACACTGATGGGAGCCACTGTCCATGGGTTCATTGTGTCTGGTGCCCACCGGTCCAACCACTGTGTGGACACTGAGCTCCCAGTGCCTGCTGCTATCTCCCCGGATGCCGTGAGTGTCCAAGGTGGCCAGGACCTCCTCTGCAGAGTTACCTCCTTCCTCCAGGGCTACTTCTCCCCACACCTTGTCTCTTCATCTTTGAGGCAGGGGGCTCACTGCACCCTCGTTTCTTCCCTGCTCCCCTAGCTAAGTGCATGAGTCCCAAGTGCAGGCCCACTGCCCTCTGCTAAACCCTGGGTTCTTGCTCATCATAAAACAAAACAGTGGGTCAGCAGGCCACCTGGAGGGAGGAGGCTACCACCAGAGAAAGGACCGTTGAGGGGGCACACCAGGAAGGGGCAGGAAGTGTACAGCAGGGAGGGGGCAGAAAAGTTTGTTGTGCTTTCATGGTCCTCCTATGGCCCTTTCCCAGCCCGAACCCCAACCAGCTGACCCCAGTGTGAAGCGAGAAGTGGAAACAGGGAACAAGCTTCTTCCTCTCCCCTTAGAGTAGGTCCTTCCTCAGCAATTAGGGGATGCACATCTATTTTATCCATCACGTTTATCTTCTATGTCTTCCCTTTTTCCTTAAGCAAATGACACTGTTATCCTCCAGAACCCTGAGCATACCTTTACTCCTCCCTCTGAACCATCCAAACTACTACAAACTCTGTCTGCTTTTCCAACCACAAACCTAGAAGCTGTTCAGCTTGCATACATTGCCCTGCCATTCACTGGCCAGGTCCCCATCATCCCCACCCCAGCTACTACATCAGCCTCCTACATAGCCTCCAGGCCCCCACTGGCCCCAGCAGCAGAGTCAGGGGACATTTTCTTGTTCTTTTTTTTTTGGTACTGGGGATTGAACCTGGGGGCCACATTCCCAGCCCTTTTTTATTTTGTGTTAGGGCCTCACTAAGTTACTGTGGCCGTCCTTGAACTTGAGATCCTCCTACCTCAGCCTCCCATCAAGGAACATTTTCAGAGTTTGAATATGGGTAGCCCTTGTCCTCAGGATTAGGTACAGCCCACCCCTCCTCAGGCTTGGCTGTGGGCCTCCTCTTTATATTCTATGAACCCTTTCATGTTGGTATTTTTGTTTGCTTTTAAATTAGTATTTCCTATCTACAAGGAGTAAGAGCAACAGGCTGAGAACCCATCTGCAGAGGTGGATGCTCATGTTAGCAGAGGCCAAAACCCTTGGTAGCTCACGTTCTGTTGTCCCATCAGACTTCACTTATCAATACAAATTCACAGATAAAATTATCAAGCTTTCAGGCTGGGGCTATAGCTTAGTGGCAGAGTGCTTGCCTAGCGCTTGCCTAATGTGTGAGGCACTGGGTTCAATCTTTAGCACCACATAAAAATAAATAAAATAAAGGCATCTGTCCATCTACAATTACAAAAAAAAAATTTAATTATCAAGCTTTTCAAGACCATGACAAAAGAGCATTAAACTCCAAGCACAGCACCCTGCTGAACTGTATGCACTGCACCTGGGAGAGCTATCCTGTCCTCCCCTTCCAGGGCAATTTTTATTACATATATATCTCCCCTGAACAGGTAGTACTGTTCTGTTTTGTTCATCTGGGTCATTGTGTGTCACACTGCTATAAATGTCTGCCCACGGATCTGTCACACACCCAGTCCCTTATCATGGATGGGCCAGGTCACTTATTCATCATCATAACCTCAGGGTCTAGCATGCAGACGTCAGTGGCAATGTATGTTTGCTAAGTGAAATGAGAAAGTGAATGCTCTGACCCCTGGTGGCATCAATGCCTCCTTTCCAGGCAGGAAGCACAGGGTCAGCAGAACTGGATGTGTGTGAGGGACCATTCTGGGCCCTTAGACCTACCTCTGAGTGATATGGAAGAGAGGGACCCAGCACCTGGGGCTTGAGCTGAGGGTTCCTCTGCTCCATTGGGAGGTACTTCGGCCCTACCTCCCTGGGTTGGAGACATCACCCCCAGCCCAGTTCTGTCCTGTCCCACAGACTCGTCTCTACTCCATTGCAGCCGCTGTGGTGGTGGTGACTTACCACGTTTGCAGCGGTTTGCTCTGCCTAGGGGTGAAGGAGCAGCCAGGTATGGAGGCGCTGCAAGGAAATGGGAGGCCAGAACTGGAAGCAGGACTCCTCTTGGGGGTGGGTTTTGGTGTTGAATCCTACCAAGCCAAGATGTCACCTTCCTGTGTTGCAGATCCTTCTGCCTCTGCTTCAGGCCAAGGCCTGGGCTTCCTGGCTGGGCTGGGCCTCACTGCCCGGCACCCACCCTATCTGAAGCTAGTGGTCTCCTTCCTGTTCATCTCAACTGCTGTTCAGGTATCTCTGGCCACCTGATCCCCTCTCTTGCATAGGTCCAGAGTTCAGTCTTTCAGCTTGAGTTTTGTAGGGGGGAACCTGGGGTGGGTCTTCGGCTCAGAGAAATGTGCTGGGAAAAGAGTCAGGTGGGGGAATTGGGGGCCTTAAGCCCTAGGAAGCTGACAGTGTCTGGGGTGGTTTCCTCTTATGTTACCTGAAGTTTAGTCAAGTCCAACTGGTCTTAGCTGTGCAGGGGGTGATGATGAACTAGGAACAGTGCTTCTGTCTATTGGGGAAAAGCATCCTTTGTGGGGTGACTGCATGATGCTGACAGTGACCTGAGCTCAGGATCCCAAAGAGGCCAGACTTGAGACCCTGTCCCTGCCCCTGATTTCTGAGTTTCTGCCATTCCCTGTATATGCCCACCTCCCGTTCACCTCCTCAGGTGGAGCAGAGCTACCTGGTCCTGTTCTGTACTCATGCCTCCCGGCTCCAAGACCACGTCCAAAACTTGGTGCTCATCATCCTGGTGAGGGGACCTGGGTGGTGAAGGCTAGGGCACCTAAGGCCCTGAGCTGGGGATGTGTGGCCAGTGTTCTAACGGTCAACATTCTGTAGTTGACTTTGATCTTAGTCACCTACAGTAGAGGGTGGAACTGGAAGCAGAGTCAAGGTTAATAGCTGCTAATTCAAACCAGGGGCAAGGTCATGGTTGGGCTTTGAGGTGCTGGGTCGAGTGCTGGCTGCAGGGCCTTGCTGTGATGCTGCTGTTTGCCACAGGTCTCAGCTGTGCTGAGCACCCCCTTGTGGGAGTGGGTTCTCCAGCGATTTGGGAAGAGGACACCAGCCTTCGGGATCTTTGTGAGTGAGAAGGAAGGCTAGGGGTGCCTGGGTCTCCTGAAGCCAGCAGGGCTCAATCTGTGTCTGGACTTTGTGTCTGCTGACCAGGCCCAGAGCTCAAAGAGCAGTGAATGTGGGAATGAAAGAACAAGCCCAGGGAGTGGGTGGAGGTGACCACCCTGTGTGTCTGTCTCCCCAGATGATGGTGCCTTTTGCAATCTTACTGGCTGCTGTACCCACAGCACCTGTGGCATATGTTGTGGCCTTTGTCTCTGGTGTGAGCACTGCTGTGTCCTTGCTGCTACCATGGTAGGCTGGGTGAAGGGAAGGGGGGATATCCATTCCTTTGGACCAACCTGCTGTCTTGGGTCCACCCTGAGCAGGAGATAAAGGCCACAAGCTCCCTCCTTAGAATCCTCCTAAAGGGCACCAATGGCGAGAATGGTGGGGGTGGGGAATACAAGAACACAAACTGCTGGCTCTCTGGGGGTCTGTCCTGGTTTTGAGCACAAAAGACTGACACATTTGTCTCCAGAGAGCCCACAGGCTGCTGGCTGTCAAGGGTATGAAGAGTGCTAACTCCATGCACCTGTTCCCAGGTCCATTCTGCCAGATGTGGTGGATGATTTCCAGCTGCAGCACCGGCACGGCCCTGGCCTAGAGACCATCTTCTATGCATCCTATGTTTTCTTCACCAAACTTTCAGGCGCTGGCGCCCTAGGCATCTCCACCCTCAGTCTGCAGTCAGTCCAGGGCTGGGTATACCAGAGGCACAAAAAAACAGTGGGAAGAGGGCAAATCCCCCTCTCTTCCCAACTAGGGGCCACCCATAGAGAGTGTGGGGAACCTGGTGCACATGACCTGGAGCCTTTCTTAGAGTCTGTACCACCTCCCAGGCCCCTGCTGCCAGTCTTCTCGGCTCCTTTGGCACTCATTCCTGCTCTCCTCGACATTCCCTCCTCCACCATTAGGCTGATCTGGCCAGGAAATATTAAGTCACATTTCAGGAGAGTGTGGGGGTGGGTATCTGTGAGCCCCTCACCCAGGCTCTGAAGGATATGACTGTTGGGGTGGGGTGGTATTTCTCCAGGTTTGCAGGATATAAGGCAGGAGCCTGCAAGCAGGCAGAGGAAGTAGTGGTCACCCTCAAAGTCCTCATCGGTGCTGTGCCCACCTGCATGATCCTGGCTGGTCTGTGCATCCTCATGGTTGGCCCCACTCCCAAGGTGCCAAGTCAGGACACCTCCCTCCAGCTAAGCCTTCGGAGGTAGGCAGCCTGGGTACACTGATCAAAACAGACAGGGAGACACACTAATGACCTAACATCAGCCTACAGATCTGCTGTGCCACTCAGCTGAGCTGTTCTGCCTTTAGAAGACTCAGCTTCAGTGACACCATTTGGTCCTCTATTTTCTTCTACTCCGGTCTCTTTTTTTATTTTTTTGCCTTTTCTTTCTTTTTTTGGAGTGGGGGTACTAGGGATTAAACTCAGGGGCACTTGGTCACTGAGCTATATCCCCAGCCCTATTTTGTATTTTATTAGAGACAGGGTCTTACTGAGTTGCTTAGTGCCTCGCTTTTGCTGATGCTGGCTTTGAACTCACAATCCTCTTGCCTCGGCCTCCTGAACCACTGGGATAATAGGCCTGCATCACCACCCTCGGCACCCTTTCTCTCTGGCACCCTTTCTGCTGTTCCTAAGACTATCTAGTAGATGGGGGTATGTGAGGGTTCCCTCTTTGATCCCCTATTCTTTTGTTTCCCATCCCCCCCATACCTCATCTACTTGTGTGACCTAGAGCACCTCATACTTGGTGGCTCCTAAAGCTGCCCTCTACTTTGAACTTCAAGTTCCACATCCACATATTTCACTCATTTGGACATGTGTACCTGCTATCCCACAGCATGACAATCAGGCTCAGTGGGCCCTAAACTTAACTCTCTTCTTCCCCTCAACTCCTCCTGCATCTGTCTCAGTGAATGGCACCAACATCCACCCTAAAGCCAAACCCAAAAGTCTCTTGCGCTTCCTTCCCATGGTTGCATGGAGCAGTCTTCCCAGCCTGTCCTCCCCTGCCAGAGCACAATCCCACTGCACGGGGAAGGTCTGCTCACTGTCTGGTCTTCCCAGAAAAATGTGTGGGTCTTGAAGGCTGGGACTATTGTTCTATCCATTTTTGTACCCCAGGAGAGGAATACGACCTGAGGCCAAGTAGGTACTCAGGGAATGCACGAACCATATCACCACGTCCAGCCCAGCAGACTCATTAGCAAGCAGATATCCTACACTTAAAGCACATGGGCAAGTGTCCACACACAGCACCACACAGGGTGGCAGTAAGTGGCATCATCTGCTCCTCACGGCTCAGTGTTGGTGTCCTTGGACTATTCAAAAGAGTAATACTGAAGACTGAGGTTGTGGCTCAGTGGTAGAGTGAGGCACTGGGTTTGAACCTCAGCACCACATAAAATAAAGGCATTGTGTCCATCTACAACTTAAAAAAAAAAAAAAAAAAAAGAGTACTACTGAGATCATGCACCTCACCCAGGCAGTGCCAGCCAGGCAGGGAAATGTTTGGTGGGAGATGGAGGAAGAGGGTGGCAGCTTCAAGGGGGCTGTGAGAAGGGAGGTTGCTTGGAAGATAAGGAACTGCCACTCAAACTTCCAGGAGGCTCTGTGGCAGGGCAGAGGCTCACCTCATCCTCATCTTTCTCCTTGTCTTTCCCCTTCTACAGGAGGACCAGCTACAGCCTCGCTTAAAATTTGAAGGACACACACCTGTAATCCCAGCAACCCCAGGAGTCTTGAGGCAAGAAGATCACAAGTTTGATGCCAGTCTGAGCAACTCAGGAAGACCCTGTCTCAAAATAAAAAAATTTAAAAGGGCCAGGGGTATAGCAAGTGGTAGAGCACCCCCTGGATTCAATCCCAGAACCAGAAAAGGAAGTGTGAGAGAACTTCCCATGAGCTGGGACAGCAGGAACCTGTGTTTTAGAGGTCTTAAGTCCCTCTCCCGACTCAGCCCTTGAGCACCTACCTAGCAGTTGAGCCCACAACATTTGCTGGTGTGTGGAGTCTTCAGTAAATCTTCCCTGAGTCTCCCAAAGGGACTGATCTGGGCTTCAAAATCCCAACATGGCATCTCTCACCTGTCAACCAGACTCTCTCACATAGGTCTGCACCTCTGACTACCCAGCCCCAGGCAGCCTTTGATGTAAAAAGTATCCTGATAGCAACTATTACTGGAAAAAAGAAGCCCTATCCAGCCTGGCCTACAACTCTCTACGGTAATACTAGGCCCAACCAAGCTGATTAGATGGCAAAATTCCAACAGAAGGACAGACATACAGACTCTTTAGTTCTGAGGCTCCAGTGGACATCTGAAGACACAGAAACTAGCCACTCTGGAGCCTGAGGCAGGAGGACCACAAGTTCAACACCAGCAACTTAGTGAGACCCTGCCTCAAAAAATAAAAAAGAGGGCTGAGGATGGAACTCAGTGGTAGAATGCTCCTGGGTTTAATCCCCAGTACCTCAAAAAAAAAAAAAATCCACTCATAATGGATTTAAGATTTATAAGATAAGGAATTACTAGAAGAAAACAGCAGAATACTGATTAAAGACATAAATGTGAAAGATAAAATTCCCATAAAAGGAAAGATAAACAGGACTTCATTAAAATTAAGAATTATAATGCATTCCACTGTTTTATATAAATAAAAATAAATTAAAAATAAACAAATAAATAAATAAAAACTTATGGGTTATAAAAAAAATTAAATGTTCAAAAAATACCATAAAGAAAGAAAATGGACAAAGATAACTGGCAACAAATATTAATGACATCTAGAATCTGTTAAGAATCCCTGCTTTGAGGCTGGGGTTGTGGCTCCAGTGGTACAGCGCTTGCCTAGCACATGTGAGGTACAGGGTTCAATCCTCAGAACTACATAAAAATAAATAAAATAAAGGTATTGTGTCCATCTACAACTAAAAATAATATTTTTAAATGTAAATAAATAATAAAAAAGAACCTTGCTTGCATACGCACACTCTCTTTGCTTCCTGGCTGTAATGTCTTGGGCTGCTTTCCTCTGCCAGGCCCTCTGACCATGATGTTCTGCCTCACTCCAGGCCCACAGCTATGGAGTCAGCTGACAGTGGACGGATCCTCTGAAACCCATTCACAAATGAAAAAAACATTTGCTCTTTGACTTTCTGGATCTGGATTATTTCACTTAGCATGATGTTCCCCAGTTCCATCCATTTACCAATAAATGACATCATTTCATATTTCTTTATGGCTAAGTAAACTCCATTATGTATACATAAAACAACAACAACAAAAGTCCTTAGAACATGAAAAAGATAACAAAAATTTGAGCAAAAGACATGAATAGGCATTTTGTAAAACAAAAAACTTGAATGGCTAATAAAATATCTAGATCATCTCTGGTGTGTAAGAAAAAATTAGGATCATAGTAAGATACCATTTAAAATTAGTAGGCTATACTGGGGTTGTGGCTCAGTGGTAGAATGCTCACCTAGCATGCACGAGGCACTGGGTTCTATCCTCAGCACCACATTAAAAAATAAATAAAATGAAGGTATTGTGTTCAACTACTTCTAAAAAATAAATATTTTTTTTTTTTAATTAAAAAAAAATTACTAGGCTATCAAAAATTAAGCCACATTGAGCCCAGCCTGGGTAACTTAGTGATAACCTGTATTAAAATGAAAAACAGAGGGGCTAAAGTTGTGGCTCAGTGGTAGAACACCTGCCTAGCACATGTGAGGTACTGGGTTTGATCCTCAGCACCACATAAAAATAAATAAAATAAAGGTATTGTGTCCATCTACAACTATATTTAATATTTAAAAATTATTAAAAAATTAAAAAAAATAAGAAAGGGCTGGTGATGAAGCTCAGTGGTATAGCATCCCTGGGTTCAACCCCTAGTACCACAAAAACAAAGTTAAAAAAACTCTAATTAAAAAATCAGAGTTAAATTTACATACTTTTGTGATTCCAACTCTATTTCTAGATAAAAGACACTAGAACGACTTCAAACACTTGCTTAAGGATATATTTACAATAATATTCAAAGCAATATGACTTAAATTTCAAAAATAAAACCAGGGATCAAATGTCCATGATGGGAATATGGATAAATTGTGGCAACTCTAAACAGTGAAAGATACCAAACACATAATAAGACTGAATCTTAGAAATAATGTTGAATGAAAAAAGGCAATTCAAAGAAGACTACATACAATATGATACTATTTGTATAAAACTCAAAACCAAGGAAAAATAAACATTATATTTTTAGGCCAATGCGTAATATATGGTGGTGAAACTCCTTTTTATGAATGAAGAAATGATCATTTCAACCATCAAGATGTTAGTGATAGCTGGGCACAGTGAAGCATACCTGCAACCCCAGCTACTCACAAGACTAAGGCAGGGCTGGGTGTGTGGCTCGGTGGCAGAACACTTGCCTTGCATGTGTGAGCCACTGGGTTTGATTCTTAGCACCACATATAAGTAAGTAAATGAAATAAAGGTCCATCAACAACTAAAAAAAAATATATGAAAAAAAAATAAAATAAAAGACTAAGGCAGGAGGATTGCAGTTTCAAGGCCAGCTTGGACAATTTTGCAAGAGTTTGTCTCTAATTTTTCAAAATAGTTTAGGTAAGTAGTTCAGTGGTGGAGTGCTTATGTAGCATGAATGAGGCCCTGAGTTCAATACCTAGCACCACATACATACATACACACACACACACACACACACACACGCAAAAGACATTAGTTACCTCTGGTGCTATGGAGTCAGGATTAAGGAAGGACATGGGGGCTTAAATGGTTTCTGGTAATGTTCTGGTTCTTAAATTAGGTAGTGGGCTCTTTAATTATAAGTTACCCTATTCTGTATATAATTGCAAGAATTAAATAATACCCATTCAAAAATTGAGAAAATTTGGGTATAAAATGTAATTTGTAAATACCATTTTTCTTGCAAAATATTTTCAATGTAACATTCAAAAACAATTTAAAGGATTTAGCTCTTCTTCCCCTAACACCAGAGCCAACAAATATTGGGTTGTTTTCTATTGTTCCAATGACTACACTAATAGCAGAGGCCAAGGAAACATCTTTTGTATAAGAGTTGTCATGGATTCAGATGTTTTAAAGATATAATTTATATTCTGGACTATATTTACAAGAAGCAGAAACACAAAAACAACATACACATATGTAAAATCAAGAACATTTCTCTATACCATTAACAACTGCAAAGAAAATACCAAAACAGCCACAAACACAATTAGTGACTTTATTGAAGACCAAGAAGACTCTGTCAAGAAATGGTAATTATAACACACACCTGAGGCATTCATACTGATCTTATCCGGGGGTTCCTTAGTCCCCCTCTTTAGATTTTCTAATAATTGTGATTTCATCACACCCCAGATACCTCCTTTGCAAATGGAGCCAGGCCTCAAGTCAGTCCTGAGCCACTACTCTCAGGCTGCTGATTACAGACAAGTGGCCTCTCCTTCCATTATCCCAGCAGCTGTCTAATGCATGTGAACCACAAAATGGACCCTTGCTTCTTTCCTGTCCAGCTCCATCTAAATAAATGGTAACAGACAGACAGGAGTCCCCAAGGGCACAAAATATTTTCTTTCTAAATAATTTTAAAGGGAAACCATGTATGCGCTAATGGAGCTTCTCTAGCTGAAACAACTTATCTGCAGATGTGCTCTGTCTTGCCACACCTTGATCAATGTGCTCTGCTGAGATGCCTGCAATCTGTGATTCTGTCTGAAGAGAGTGAAAAGTGGTACATCCATCCGAAGGGATTCAGGCTCTTTCCACTCTACAAAGCTGGTACTTCACCTATAAGTCTAATAAACTGGTACTTTTTAGAACAATCTCAGATTCTCAGTGAAATTTTCAACTGTCTGAAATACTTTCAGCATCTAGGCTAGTTTCTAACACTTTAAAGGAAAAAAAAGAAAGATATCAAAATCAAAGTGACAAGTTGAGCTGGGGTGTGTTTCAGTGGTATAGGACTTGCCTAGCAAGTTCAAGGCTTTGGGTTTGGTCCCCAGCACCTCACCTGTACACAAACACAAAAGAATGGTGACAAGTATTAGGCCTTGCCTGTACTTGGTACTGTACTAGTAGCATCAGGCCAAGTTCAGAAGGACCCTTCAGGAGTCAAATTGCTTAAAATTCCATTAAAAAGTTGCCTAGGGTCAGTGTTTAGCAGTATCTGGGCCTTTGCCAGTCAGAATTGTTTAGGGTAGCAAGAAGGTTAGGTTTAAACCCCAGAAGGTAAGGCCAATGCCAGTATAACCTCCTTTTGCAGGCAGCCCTGGGAGCAAAAACCAGTTTTTTGGCTTCCTTTGCACTCTGCTGATTCCTGCTGGGTTTAGGTTAAAAAGGACACATTGGAGCATCTGCTCTCCAGTGGCATTCCTCACCCTCATCTCTAAACCAAGAAAAAGACTGTAACAGCACTGAAGTATACTGTAAGTGCTCCTAAGACAGTTTTAACACTCCTTTGGGCAAGGGACACAAAGCTCAGATAAACCACAAAACAATCCACATGGCACCATAGTATTGTTTTGTTCTGGGAATTCTGCCCTTAGGCAAAACCATAGTCATGAATACATAAACAACCACTTTCTGAGCCATCTAACAATGACTAAGCTCTGCTATCAAGCAGAGTACCTCCGCCCAGAGGAAAAAGCAGAAAGGTGGCAGAGCTAGCCATGGCAATGCCTCACCTGAGTGACAGTACAAATCTCACCAGTGAGAGTCCACAGTGCAAAAACGACCTTGCTTGTCATGATCTCATTTGAAAAGCTAGCAAATAGTCTGCAAACAGATATCAGGCGGCGCCATCTAAATGATTAGAACAGCCAGTGGTATGTAAACCCTGGGCAATAAGGTCTCCAAAGACTTCAGGTGAAGGAAGAGGATCCTGACTGTGAGAAAGAGGGTCCCTGGAGACATCTGACCTGGACAGGATGCCATCTCTCACGATGATTACCTGGGTGGCTGTGAAAGTTAATGGGATGAAGCCCTCACTATCAGCAGAGAGAAGAATCCAGTGGGAATCTGTGAAGTAAAATAAACAAAGACAATTTAGGATATCTAATTCTATAAAGAGAATGATGACAACAAATAAGGTGTTTTTTTTTTTTTTTTTTTTTAGTGGAATACAGTAGTTGATATCAAGCCTTATCATCATAGGATTTTACAGAGAATGGTGGGCTAAAAGGACTGAGGGTCAGGTTACATGGCAGGAAGAGGATGTCAATGACTTATGGTCATCCAAAGCTGGTCACTTAGGTAGAGTTAAAGGACATACACTTTCACCCAGGCCAGGCATTTATCACCCAGTGCTCTGTATACAAGTTTGTGTATGCACATACATTAAGGGTTGTATGTAGAAGTTTTCTCCCTTATCTATGTGCTGTTCACCAGTTTCTCAAGAAACTATCTGAATCTGAGAAGCAGTTAATCTATGGAGGAACATTCATTATTTTGTAGATCCATAATAACCTGTAGACATTCAAGGAGATTGAAATGACTAGCTAGAATATAGTTGCCCAGATAATCCTGAATGGTTTGTTTCAGGGGTAACCTAGGGACCACAACACATGCTTGGACCTTTTCTGGTTCCTTTAAGTCTAATGTGTCTCACCTTTTGACCCTGTGATTTCACTTCTGAAAATCTATACTTCCAAGAATAACATAAAATATGCAGAGAGGGTTTTCTTAGTGTTATTTATAATGGTGAAAAGTTGAAAACCACCTAACTGGGTCAAAGAATACATCACAAAATAAGATACAGAACAGCTCAGAATGGAATATGAACTTACCCATTAAAAATGAGAATCATGAGCTGGACATGGTGATACATGACCAAAATCCCAGCTACTTGGAAGACTGGGACAGGAGAGAAGTCTAGGCAACTTAGCAAGACCCTGTTCCAAAAGTTTAACAAAGAGCTGGGATGTAATTCAGTGGTAGAATGCTTACCTAGCATACGCAAGGCCCTAGGTTCAATTCCTAATACTGCAAAACAATTTTTAAAAGTGATTTATGGGGCTGGGGATGTGGCTCAAGCAGTAGCGTGCTTGCCTGGCATGCGTGCGGCCTGGGTTCGATCCTCAGCACCACATACAAAGATGTTGTGTCTGCCGAAAACTAAAAAATAAATATTAAAATTCTCTCTCTCCCTCTCACTCTCCCTCTCATTCTGTCTTTAAAAAAAAAAAAAAGAATATCTACTAACTTTAAAAAAAAAGTGATTTATGAAGCTACACCATAAATGCAAATGCCAAAACAGAAAAATGCTAATACTACAATGTTAAACGGGAAAAAAATAAAATGATATTCTATGTTCAGTGTGTTGGCTACTGTTAAAAGAATGAAGCCTAACAAGAATATAGAAGTGTTAATATCAAAATGTCTGAATAACTTCTTAAACCTTTGTTCTAGCAGACTAATATTTGCTCCTATGTTTATGCAATGGTAAATCTTAATTTATATGAACAAATAAAATCTACTATATTGTGCTTGGGACATTTAAATCAATGTAAATATATGTATTCTGTGACATGATGTTTTATTTGGCCATTTAAAAACATTTAAGATTATGTTTAAAAGAAAAATAAAATGAGGCATATCATGCTCCACATCTGATTAATGTGGGTATCACTCAATCAAATACCATCTGAGAGTGTCCTTCATGTCTCCATGCCTGCTCCATATCAGAACAACTTCTTTTAAGAAATATTCTGCAATGCTATGATTTTTTACATTTTACTGCAATATGTATACGTGAGATTGCTATGTGATTTCCTTTTCATTGTTATATATTGCTTTGTAACTTTTCTAGTCTTATCATGTGTACATTTAAATTTTCCAGCTAGGCTGTAAGTTTCCTAAGGGCAGAATCAATATTTTCATGTGTTATCTCTAATAGGCTGGCTATACACTAGGCAATTAATGATATTAATTAACTAGCAAATTACTGAATGATTGGTATACCTCATTTCTGTTACCAGTGGAAGCCACAGAACGGATGGTAAAGGGAGGAGTGTTATGAATTTAACCTACCATGCAGCATTTCAACGAGAGAGAGGCCAAACATCTGCTGAATTGCACTGAGCCTTAGCTTGCCATTGCAGAGAAGCACTGCTCTTCTTTCAACAGGACCTATATAACAAGGTTTCTTCAAAATAAATAAATAAACAAATAAATAAACAAATACACAAATGTTGCTAAACTATTACAAAAACAGTGGGGCTAACATTTCTTTTTCTTTTTAGTTGTAGTTGGACACAATGTATTTAATTTATTTGGTGTGGTGCTGAGGATAGAACCCAGTGCCTTGCTTGTGCTAGGCCAGCGCTCTACCCCTGAGCCACAACCCCAGCCCTAGGGCTAACATTTCGTAAGAATAGAAATGGGTGGGCTGGGGTTGTGGCTCAGTGGTAGAGTGCTTGCCTAGCAATGTGAGGCCCTGGATTCGATTCTCAGCACCGCATATAAATAAATAAAAATAAAGTTCTACTGACAACTGAAAAAAGAAAAAAAGAATAGAAATGGGGCTAACATTTCTTAAGAACAGAATGTAAAACAGTTTTTGAAAATCCTTGTCTATTATCACTATCAACTATACTTCAGTTATAAATCTTAAGGAGCTCTTGCTGTATTCTTTTTCTTTTCATTTCTTTTTTAAATTTATTTTATTTATTCTGTTACATATGACAGCAGAATGCAATTCAATTCATATTACACAAATAGAGTACAATTTTTCATGTCTCTGGTTGTACACAAAGTATAGTCTCACTATTCATGTTTCCATACATGTACTCAGGGAATGATGTCTGTCTTATTCCAACTTTCCTACCCCCATGCCCCCTGCCTTCCCTTCCCTCTCCTTTGCCCTATCTAAAATTCATCTGTTCCTCCCTTGCCCCCCCATCCCCATTATGAATTAGCCTCCTTATATCAGAGAAAACATTCGGCATTTGGTCTTTGGGTTTGGCTTACTTTACTTAGCATGATATTCTCCAACTCCATACATTTACCGGCAAATGCCATAATTTTATTCTCTTTTAATGCCGAGTAATATTCCATTGTGTATATACACCACATTTTCTTTATCCACTTATCTATGGAAGGGTATTTAGGTTGGATCCACAATTTAGCTATTGTGAATTGTGCTGCTATAACCATTGATGTGACTGTGTCCCTATAGTATGCTGTTTTTAAGTCCTTTGGGTATAAACTGAGAAGTAGGATAGCTGGGTCAATGGTGGTTCCATTCCCAGTTTTCCAAGGAATCTCCATACTGTTTTCCAGATTGGTTGCACCAATTTGCAGTCCCACCAGCAATGTGAGAGTGTGCCCTTTTCCCCACATCCTCATCAACACTTATTGTTGTTTGTATTCTTAGTTTTGCTGCATTATTTAATGTAACTACAGGATCAGAACAAAATACAATCCCTAAGGTACTTTCCCTCTTTCTCTAAACTCTAATTCTAGGAACTGGCTTTCCTAGGACGTGACCAATGACACTATAGGATGATAGAGAGTAGCACAATTCAATCCTGAGGAACAACTCCCTGCCTGTTTTAGAAAGAACTAAGAAACTTCACACTTGCTTTAGTGGAGAAAATGCAAAGAAAGATGGTAAAATATCTGAGCATTTGTACAAATAAAACAAACTGTGGTCAAAATTCACTTAGCTTAGAAAAAGTATAAAGGAAAATCATTTTTAAAATGTAAAAAGTCATTACAAATTAATCTTCTTTAGAAATGGTTTCAAATATACCTAGAGTATAAAAAAATATTTTAAAATTATCACTCTAACTTAAGACACATTAAGAGCCCAAAAGCATAATCACAAAACATAAAATAAAGAAAAATTACTTCTAATTATGTATTATTTGAAATAATATCTTCATTCAAGTATTTAAAGAATAGTATTGTAAGTAAGTTATGTGTCTTAATTTATTTTGTTAAAATTTTCACAATTCATTTTCTGAATGCTAAGAAATGTGATTTCAACTTAAAAAGATAAATTATACTCCATTTATGGTAGGGCAAACCACTCAAAAAATGTATACTAATAACATTTGTAAACAAAGTCACATGAATAAACTGTAAAAGTCCTAAGCAGCTAATTATTTAATTCATGAAATGTAACATTTGAAATTATAAGAGAGTACACTGTCCTATGCTTTTCATTATTTTGCTTTTTTTGTCTTACTTTTGTCATTATAAAAGGAAGATATAATCAACATTTTAAAAAACAAAAATTTGTAATGCAGAAAGTAAGGTCCCTAAAATTCTACCTATAATTTTTTAAAATTTAGTTTTAAACTATTCTTTGAAAAACATATATCCTTGAGTTGGTACAGTAGTAATATTAAGTAAACACTAATTAAAATACCTCTTTTTGACCAATATTAAAAGAGTAATTTATATGCTGCTTATACATGTTGATTTCACTATCAACATGCTGCAAATATCTATTAAATCTAATAAGGAAAATAAATACAAGCAATTCACATTCAACTGGCAAAAAAACATGAAAATACACTAAATTCACTAATCATGAATAAGTGAAACAACACCTCACACTGATCAGATTGGAGAGATGTGAGGAAAAGGATAGTCATACGTTGCTGATGGGTGTGAGATAGTGCACTGTAAAGTTAAAAGAAAATCTTTTGGGGCTGGGGTTGTGGCTCAGCAGTAGAGCACTCGCCTTGCACGTGAGAGACCCTAGGTTCGATCTGCAGCACCACATAAAAATAAATAAGTGAAATAAAGGTATTATGTCCAACTACAACTAAAAAATAAATATTAAAAAAAGAAAATTTTAAAAAATATATATTTAAATTGATTTACTTTTAAATATTTTTTTTAGTTGTAGATGGGTACAATATCTTTATTTATTTATTCTTATGTGGTACTGAGATTTGAACCCAGTGCCTCTCTTCATGCAAGGCAAGAGATCTACCACTGAGCTACAACCCCAGTCCCTAGATTGGATTTATTTTTATTTTATTATTTATTTTTATGTGGTGCTGAGGATCAAACCCAGGGCCTCACATATGCTAGGCAAGCACTCTACCTACCACTGAGCCACAACTGTAGCCCCTAAAAGAAAATCTCTAAAAGGCAATCTTGCAGTTCTATCAAAAGCAGAAACATAAATAGTCTTCAAATTTACACCTCCACTTCTGGGAACCAATCCAACATAAATACAAGTACTAAACCAAATGGACACATACACTGTTTCAGCACTGTTTGGAGTGGCCCTTGATGGAAAACAAAGTGAATGTGGATCAACAAGGGGATAGCTGAATGTACAGGGGCAATTTCTGAGAATTCCTGAGATCTAACGAAAAGCATAAAATCTCAGATTCAGAGAATATAACAAATCTTGGAAGAGAATCTAAAAAAAAGAATTATATTAAGGAAAACTTCACCAAGACTTGAACATATATGATTTCACCCACTATGTGAAACTGAGACCATTAGAACCTGATAAAATTCTTCTGGGTTTTAAGAATCAATCTAGCTTTTATCATATAAAGCAACATAAAACCCAGTCAAAACACTGAATTTCCACCAAGATAGGCTATTGTACTTACTCAATGTCAAAACTCTATATTGCTAAGCAACAAATAAATTCTTTTGTCTCAGAAAACTAACTTGAAGTGTAGTAATAGTCCACTCTGATTTTAATTTGCTTTTCTCTAATGGCTAATGAGGTTGAGGTGTTTGTTATCTATATATACTCTTCAGAAAAATTCTGTGTACATGTTTAAAAAAAAATAGCATACTCAGCATGGAGTGCACCATATGACTATTTTTGCAAAACAATGACAAACCACCCCTTGCACATATACAGTATATATCTATGTATACAAGATCTGTGTTAGATTATATGAGTATGAAGAAAAACATGGAAGGATACACATTAAGCTGCTGGTGAAAGTGGATTATGGGGAGGATGGGTTAGGGCCATATTCAATGTGGAAAGAAGTATCCACAATAAAGTACCCACATGTACGATATAATCCCACCTAAATAATAATATGTACTTGCATACGTATGAATAGAGATGCATCCAAAACATTTTATTTTTTATTTTTTGGTGGTGCTGTGGATTGAACCCAGGGCCTTGTACATGCAAGGCAAGCTACTCTATACCAACCGAGCTATATCCCCATCCCACATTTTTAAATATCTGTATGTCTCCACTGTAAAAGGAAAAGGTTTCCCTAACAAAATAACAATTTTTTTCCTACATATAAATTGCCAAAGTGTAGTCGTTCATTTTTTCACACCAAACACAAGATAAAATCACAGCATATATTGGTTATGTGTGCCTATCTCTTTGGTAGGCTAACCTGCAAAGGTTTATCACCTTGCTTGTAATATACATGCCCAGGTTAGTGAAGTTCAGTTAGAGTACCTCTTTTTCATTAAAAGTTCTTGCACTGGATGCAGCAGCTTTTATGTAAAGTGGTAGCTCCTCAAAGGAGCAGTTACCTGGTAAATGATGTGAACATAAGGGAGATCCTTAGAGAGTGGATACACTGGAGAGGATTTCTTCCCATTATGTACAAAATCCATGAGTTCAGAAAGATACTGTTGCAATTCAATCAGGTTTCTAGATAAAATTCCCAGTTCCTTAGGTAGCTGGTAAGTTTCATTTTCCTTTTGTAAGTTCTCTTTTTGAAACACATCAGGAGGTTTTGGTGTGCTGGAGTGATCTGGTGTTCTGCTGGGCCTTGAGAGTGTTTCCAGGGCAATGGAATCATCAGTGATACTGGATGGGAGACTTTTGATTTCTTTAATAAGGGGCCTTCCAGGCCTTTTATTCTGACTATTAGTATTAGCTGTTAATAAAAGCCCTCTGTTTTGGTGGCAAAAATCTGAGGAAAGACTTCTAATCAATTTTTTCCTATTTAACAGAGCACTGCAAATAGAAGTAGCACTCTGGCTTTTGTTAGATGTTGCTGAAGATTCTTCTTTCAACAATACTTCTCTAACAATCAGACGAAGGATATACTGATCAGACTCTGAAGAAGGAAGAAATGCTGAATCAGTGGACTTTTGTTTTCCTACCAAAATTAATAATTTGTCTGCCAAAAAACATATGCCTTTTGGTCTTTCATTACTCTCTAAATGAATCTGCTGGATGTTTGGCATAGAAGATGAAATGACAGAGTAGATCAAAATTATATTACAAGTATTGGAAGCCACTGCCACTACCTGTGCTTTAAGATTAAATGCTATTAAATCAGGAACCAAAATGCCTGGAATGGTCACTTTTCTGGTCATGGTAACTGCTTCCTTAAAAGTCACAAGGACCAAATGTGAAGAATCCTGGCCAGTTCCTGTCAAGTAGTCCTTTTGTCTTAAGCAAATAAGAGAATTCCCCTCAGACCTAGCTTGGTTGAAATGTATATGAGTTAGATCCAAGGGCTCTGAAAAGGAAGGAGAAACTGATATTTCAGAATTTGATTCAGAAGCAATTTCCCCCTTATCCACAGAAGGCATTTCATCAATAACTGGAAAAGTAGGCAGATGAGTATCTTCACCACTAAGTGGAACATCAAAGGTTTCCAATGCATTTAAGCTACAAATCTTATCTAGTGGAAGCTCTGTAGCTATAGCAACCTGTGAGTCCACAGTGGCTCTCATGGAACAGATGGAGCTGTCCACATCAAACACTGGACACAAGGAGGACCTGTGAAGAATCTTCTGAGGACTATCCCAAATAAAAAAATGAAGGCTGCTGCCTACTGCAACCACTAGCCTCTGGCCATCCTGGGTCCAGCATGCACAGTGAATGCGGCCTTGAGTGTTGATGTCCACTTTTATCCGGGAACTGTCACAGTGAACATCAGGGAAAACAGAGACATTCTGTGAAGTCATCACAGTCAGGACAGCATTTTTGGGGTGCCACACACAGCCCTGGGGAAGGAGAGGAAGTGATTCTCTAATTTCAGAGGTCTGAGACACCAACCATTTGCTTGACCCCACAGTGCTGGGACACAGCTGCCACACAGTGACATGCTTCTTGTGCTGGATAGCAAGTAGAGTGGGCATGTCAGCTGTTGCTGCTGACTGGGCCCACGATAGCCCACAGACATGTTCAAATTGTCCAATGACTCTGGAGTTCCCAAGCTTGGCTTCTCCACTGTGAAGCTGTAAATCAGTCAGAAATACTTGATTCCCATCCGTCCAGGCAAGGCCATGGTTTGGGTGTATTGCTTGATACAACACATTCAGTCCAGTCCTGAGCAGTTTTCCTTTTCCCAACTCCATCCTTTGTGATAAAAGTTATCTGA
Source organism: Marmota flaviventris (assembly GCF_047511675.1). Classification (NCBI taxonomy): domain Eukaryota; kingdom Metazoa; phylum Chordata; class Mammalia; order Rodentia; family Sciuridae; genus Marmota; species Marmota flaviventris. The sequence continues at coordinate 17,951,178 of NC_092511.1, forward strand.
AATGATCAGGAAGGAAAGTTACACCATGAAAAAATAATTTTAAAAATCCAGAATATAGGCTATTTAAGATAACTGACTTGGACCCAGGTCAGTCTTGTAGGGGGATAAAAAGACAGGAATAATGTTGTAAATTAAGAGACTACTGAGAGCTGGGGAGGCAGCACAGTGGTAGAATATTTACTTAGCATGAATGAGGCCCTGGGTTCCATCCCTAGCACTACAAAAAAATAAAATATAAAGACAAAAATTAAAAAGAGAGACTGCTGAATTAAGACAACACAATGTAAAAACTTTGGCTTGATTTTGAATTGAGGATATAAAATTTTCTGTCCCCCAAAAATGTATTTTTACAACTGAAGAATTATGATTAAGAAGATATGTGAGCGAGGGATATAGCTCAGCAGTAGAACACGAATTCAGCATGTGTGAGGCTCCGAGTTCAATCCTTAGCACCACACACACAAAAAAAAGGGACGGTAGACTTGTTAATCTTTATTAAATGTGTTAGAGGATACACGTTGAAGTATTTGGGATAGTTTCAAGATATGTAGAACATGCTTTCAAATGGTTTAGGAAAAAAATTTTATATAGATAGATAAAACAAATATAACAAAATGTTAACAATTATTGAATTTATACTTAGGCTACATTGGCATTAATGGGATTTCAACCTTTTAGAAGGCTGAATATCTCAACCTCTACTAACCATCATTCTAGGATCTTTGAACTTGAATGTGTTCATACATATTTATGACACATAAGGTCAGTAATAAGAAATACTATTGGGATAAGTTAAAAATATGAATATTCACTTTGAAATAAATATTTTTTAAATTTCTTCTTTAAACAATGTTATTCTTGCTGGGTACAGTGGCACACGCCTATAATCCCAGCAGCTAGGGAGACTGAGGCAGGAGGATCACGAGTTCAAAGTCAGCTTCAGCAATGACGAGGCACTAAGCAACTCAATGAGACCCTATCTCTAAATAAAATACAAAATAGGGCTGGGGATGTGGCTCCGTGGTTGAGTGTAATCCCCCAGTACCTGAATTCAATCCCCGGCACACAACCCCCAAAAAGAATGTTATTCTTTAATTTCTTTGAAACACTGATTTATAGCTAAGTAAACCTGCATTTCCCCAACTGCAATTCCTAAGACCCCACATAAAGTCCTTTTTCACTTTTGCAAAATAAATAAATATTCTTCAATTTAAGAGTGAAAAATTGCCAAGTACATTTTGAAATTCCATCAAAGAATCATCTAACTTGGAAAAGTCATTTCTTTAACCACTCTCCTCCTCCTCCTCCTCTTCTTCTTTTTTTAATTGTAGGTGGACACAATACCTCTATTTTATTTTTATGTGGTGCTGAGGATTGAACCCAGTGCCTCAAGCGTGCCAGGTGAGTGCTCTACCACTGAGCCCCAGCCCCAGCCCTACCACTCACTTCTTAATCCCCTCCTTTACCAATTTCTCATCCAAAGCAACTCTCACCAAGCCACCAGTGCCATCCCTGTCACTGAATCCTTTCAGCCTGTTCTACTGAGCAGCCAGTGTCAAAGACAGAACTTGAGAAACTGTCTTCAGATTCTAAATCCAAAGAAATGAATTTTCTGCCAAACAGCCTGGTAATCTGCTTTTAACTCTTCTGTAAATGACTTCTCATACTTCTTTATTAGCTTCATGCTTGCTTTTAGGATCTTGTACTAAGAATAATTGGTCTGTTATGCTTCTACACATGATGTCAGATTAAATGGTTCTGCAGTGGCTTGCTAAATGGAGAAATAAGTCCCCTGTCGTTGCTAATGACAAAAACAGCAATCTCTATCCCACTGGTCTTCTGTAATATATGGTTTTCCCTAATATCCACTTATGTATTTTTAAAAGTCTTTTATTGATAAATAATGCATAATACATTTTCCTGGACAGAAAAATTCCTAATGGACTAAATGTATCAAAGGCAATTTATCTGACATATTTTAGGCCACCTAATTTAGTCTAATGTAATTAGAGTGTGTGTGGACAGAGTAGCACAAGAAAAGAATTTGTGAATAAACCGGGGAAAACATGATAATAAATTCAATGAAGTTTTTGGAAAAATAAATTATACTGTCTTTATCTTTAATAACAAGAAAATATTTGACATTTTTTTCTCAGAAACCTAACAATAAATTTAAAAATCTGGTCCATTCTTTTCTCTGCCTATGCTATACCAGGACCTGACCACCTTTCCCTTTTTATTAGGGTAGAACAAGGAAAAGTGTCCTTGATTCTAGTCTCTTCTTTCCAAAAGAGCCTGAATGCTATGTGTTGTCAGGCAGATTAATCTTTCTACAAAGCATAACTCTGCTGGGAACTGGGGTACATGCCTGTAATACCAGCTTCTCCAGAGGCTGTGGTAGGACAGAAAGTTCAAGGCCAGCCTAGCAAGACCCTGACTCAAAAATTAAAAACTAAAAATAAAAAAAGAGGCTAGGGATGTAGCTCAGTGGTGGAAGAGGGAAAGGACAGCTCTGAATATTTTGTTCTTTTCTTCAAAAACTTTTGAAGACTTGCCACAGTCTTCAGTGTGTATAGAAAGTTCTTCCCATGGGCTGGGGTTGTGGCTCAGCGGTAGAGCGCTTGCCTAGCAAGTGCGAGGCCCTGGGTTCAATCCTCAGCACCACATAAAAATAAATAAAGGTGTTGTGTCCAACTACAACTAAAAACTAAATATTAAAAAAAAAAAAAAGAAAGTTCTTCCCAGGGCTAGGGATGCACTTCAGTGGTAGAGCACTTGACTAGCATGCATAAGGACCTGGTGGCTCCAAAACTTTTTTTAATTAATTAAAAAATAAATTAAAAAGTTATCTCAAAATGTATTAGCAAGGCATTTTAGGCCATATACTATCTGATATGGATATAGTTGTCCAACTTCAGCTCTTTGATCATAAAGGGCAGACTGAGGAATCTGAGGGAAGCAGCACACATTCATAAGACAATGCGCAGGATGGACCTGAGAAAAAAGAGTCAGGCTTCATAAGAAGCTATGAAATAGTCGGAATGGCACAACGGTCTGAAAGGGAACCAAGTTTGTAGCAATTTCAGTAGAGAAAGAGCGCCAGATTCAGGAGATGCTTCTAAAACAGAGGAAACAGATCATATCAGATAGCATATGAGAGGAGAAAAGAACTAAGGAGAATATCCAGATTTTTAGCTTGGAAAATGCTGAACCCACTAACCAAAGATACAGAAGATAGGAAATGCTTCAAAAGTGAGAAGAGGCAGGACACAGTGGCATACACCTTTAATCTCAAGTGACTCAGGAGGCTGAGGCAGGAGGATCACAAGTTTGAAGACAACTTGGGCAAACTGGCAAGACCCTGTCTCAAAAAAATAAAAAAGGGGGGCTGGGGATGTAGTTCAAGCAGTAGCGCGCTCGCCTGGCATGCGCACGGCCCAGGTTCGATCCTCAGCACCACATACAAACAAAGATGTTGGGTCCGCCAATAACTAAAAAATAAGTATTAAAAAATTCTCTCTCTCTCTTTAAAAATAAATAAATAAATAAAAATTTAAAAAAATAAAAAAGGGTTGGGGATGTAGCTTAGTAGTACAGAGTCACTGGGTTCAAACTCCAGTAGTGGGGAGGGGGGTGAGAAGTGGGTGAAATATATGATAAATTTAGTATTATATGTGCTATCTATAAGGTATGACTCCTTATAGACAACTTAAGTGTATTTCCAGCTACATGTGTGGCTGAAACAAGAGACTAATAACTTCAAGGCCAGCCTAGCAATTTAGCAAGACCCCATCTCAAAATAGAAAAGAGCTGATAAAGTGCTTTGCCTGGTTTAAGTAAGGCCCTGGGTTCAACCCCCAGAACTAAAAAAAAAAAAAAAAGGAAAAAAGAAAAAAGTTTATTTGAGCAATTATAAACAGAACAGGGCTGCAATACAGCTCAGTTGGTAGAGTGCTTGCCTCTCATGCACAAGGCCCTGGCTGGGTTCAATCCCCAGCACCACAAAAATTTCCTATAAACAGAACAAAAATTAAATTATGGGCAGTCCCTAGAACCAGAACAGGTTCTGCTAAATCCTTAGAACATCATGACAGCATTTATAGAAAAAGGAAATGAAGTATAGAGACAACGTAATTGATTACAGCTAAATTGGTTACAGAGCCTCCCTCAATTAACTAAAACTCAGCTACTTTGATTAAACTAGTTCCGTCTATTGGGCCCAGTGCAGGAGTCTCGTTCACGTCAATGGCTCCTACAAAATTTTATTTAACACTGTGCAACTCTGTATAACATCTTTCTTACTTAAGATTATATATTATTTTTTTCTATGTTATTAAAAGTTTTATAAATATTTTTTGTGAAAGTACATGATTTGTTGAATTCACTCTTTTTTTCACTGAGCTTCATACAGGCCCGGTCCTTTATACTTTTATTTTGACACAGAGTCTCGATAAATTGCCAACGCGATCCTGGCCTTCCAAGTCACCGGGATTACAGGTGTGCACCACCGCGCCCAGACTGTACTCGCTGGAGACCCCTGGTCGTCACCAATTTTATCCTACTAAAAATAACGCTGTGAGCCGGGCGCGGTGGCTTTTAAGTAAGGCCCTGGGTAATCCTGGCAGCTCAGGAGGCTGAAGCAGGAGGATCGCGAGTCCAAAGCCAGCCTCAGCAACAGCGAGGTGCTAAGCAACTCAGTGAATCCTGTTTCTAAGTAAAATACAAAATAGGGCTGGGATATGTGCCCCTGAGTTCAATCCCCGGTACCAAAAACAAACAAAAATAACGCTGTGATAAAGATCTTTATGCATAAAGCATTTTTTAAAAAATTCCAGACTTCCTTAGGACAGTCTCAGAAACATCATTCGCGAACCACAAGAAATATATTCACTCGTTTAAACCCGGTGCTCCTCCTCCAAGCCCCTCACACGGGGCCCTTCCTGTTCTTCCGCACCTCTCGCCGCACCGGGATCTCCTCCCCGTCTTTGCCCACCAAGCGCCGGTCCCACTCCCTCACAGCCCACCCCTACCTCCCCACACTCGCCAAGCCCGGAAGCAGAGGAGACAAAGTACCTTTGGTCTCACTGCCCCATAGAAAAATCTATCTCCCCGGGCAGCCCCACCTCGCAAAACCGTGAGTGAGAAGTCCTGGACAGCTACCGGAAGCATCGGCCCCCGGCCCTCTGATAGGTGAGTGTGGGCCTGGTCGGCTCCTCAATTCCCCTAATGATTGGCTTTTGAATGCGTCACGTTAGGAGAAAGTCCTTCCCACGGGCCAATAAGCTCAGGCTTTGCCCGACGGGTCGCTGGGAGTTGTGGTTCCCGCGGAACCACCTACCCAAGCCTGCCTGGATCTCTCTTAAGCGCTTTAGCACCTTCCTCCACTTCTCATCAGTTCTCTTAGTCTAAGAGAGTTGGAGCCCTAGGGTCATGGTTTCATAACCTTGTTTTATTGGGGGAGTGGGGTATCAGAAACCCTTTTTTTTATAATTTCACTCTTCTTTCTTTTTTTTTTTTTTTAATTTATTTTTTAGGTGTAGATGGACACAACACAATGCCTTTATTTTTATGTGGTGCTGAGGATCTAACCGGGTCCTGCCTGTGCTAGGTGAGCGATCTACCGCTGAGCCACAATCCCAGCCCCATGAAACCCTTTTTAAATCTGATAAAATCTTCCCAGAAAACTATTCTTATCCTTTGACAAAATTTTGAGTAACAAATGAAGCTGCTTTATAGGCCTATGCAAACTACAAATCTCTGTTCTAAACCTACTCCAAACTACCTGCCCATGGCCATAGCCCATGGAGCTGGTGCTTCCAGCTATGGAAGATTGAGCCACACCTTGGAGCAGCTCATAAGAAATTTCAGATACTGATCGGCATGATACAGTTGACCATCATCTTTCCTGAACACCACAGTCAGTTCTTTTTCAGGGATGCTGATAACGATATCTGTGATCTAGCCACCTGGGAAAATTGGAGTTGGGGAAATGGAGGACGAATACCTTGAGGGTTCACTCTGGGTACCTTTGCTCAGGCTTTTCTCCCTGTACCTACCTTCCAGAGCCAGTTGACAGAATAAAATTTCCATCAATTTTTGGAACAATATATGCAAGAATTGGGGGGGATTTTTAAGAGTCTCATTCAAACTTCAAGCAAATATTACCTCCTTCAAACAATTCTAGAGGCTGAGGGTATGACTCTTATTAGCTTAGTAAGTGTGAGGACCTGGATGCCAGCAGAAGAAAAGAAAGGGGAGGGTGTGGAAGACAGACAATATCTTTCTAGATTCCGGAAACTTTTCCCCCCTGTTCTTTTTGGGGTACTTGGGGTTGTACCCAAAGATTAACTCACGCCAGATAAGCACTCTACCAGTCCTAGATACCTGGATTTCTTTTAGGTGGAAGTGAAGAGTAGAATTTGTTCACTCCTTCCACCGTGTTCATTACTTGATGCTGTAGTTGAGTCCTTAGCGTCCCTAACTCAGTTTCTGTTAAGACAGGGATCCTGTCTTAATTCAATTTGTATTCCCAGGGTGCATCTTGGCTTTAAAAAGTGAGAACCCAATACACGTGCGTGCGTTGAGTAGAACTACACGGGATAGTGAATAGGGGTTTAAGGTGGGTGGAGCAGAGTCAACAACTGGTGTCCTCCCTACCCTCTGTCCTTCTACAAACCCACGAAGCCTAACTAGTTCAGGACTCCCATAGTGCCCTGAACTCTATGGCACTGAGAACATCTAATTAAAATGTTTCATTGCCGGCCTTCTCCTAGTCTGTAGGACCAGGTTGACTCCCCAGTTTAGCACAGAATAGATGCTAAATAAATATGTATTGAATGGATGGATCGAGATGGATGGATATGTGGATGTGCGGGTGCCTGTATGTCTCGCACCCTCACCGCCCTCCGTGGCCAGTGAGTTAGTGACCCTTAGTCGGGCCAGGCTCCGGAGCAGCCACGTCAGGGTCGCTTCCCCAGGGCCCCGCCCCGGCCGACCCCACCTTTTCGCGCAGCTCCACCCCGCCGCCCCCTTCCCGGTGGCCCCTCCCCGCGCAGGTCCCGACTCCAGCCGCACCTCCTCCTGCTCTGCAGAGGCGGCAGGGAGGCGAGCCGGAGCGCCTGCGGGGCCGGGCCGAACCCGAGCCGGGGTCGGGGTAACCGCGAGGACCCCCGGAGGCGGGGCCTGTGGGACCGCGATGGGCGTGGAGATCGAGACCATCTCCCCGGGAGACGGTACCGGGCGGCGGAGCCGGGGAGGAGAAGGGGTCCCGGGGCGGAGCCCGGCGGGCTGGGGTCTGATTCAGAGGGGTCGGGGGGACCGAAGTAGGGGCGGGCCCAGACGCTGGCGGCTGGAGGAGACCCCAGACGCGATTCTAGGGGGTCTGGGAGGCGATTCGCCACCACCCCCTTCCGCGCCCGCTCACCTAGGGGAATGGAGGCGGCGGCTCGCGACTGGGGTCTGCGGCCCGCCACCGCCCCGGGGGCCGCAGCTGCCGCTGCAGGGGCTGAAACCTCTCAGTTACCCGCTGCTGCTGACTTCCCAGGGTCGGGTTTCCGCTCCGCTTTCCCTACCTGCCGGGGAAGGACCTGCTTTGGGCTCCCTGCTGCTTGGGGCATCTCCTTCTAACGCGCCCATCACACCCGGCCTCCCGTCTGGCGGCCCTGGGAGAACTGGGCAGCAGCAAGCTGTAGGGACAGAGCCAGTCTGGGAAGGGGAAGCGCTCCCTCCGCCACTTCACTGCATCACACTTCATCGTCCCCGTCCCACTCAGTCTCCCTGGCCATCCTGTCCACCGCCATGGCCTCCACGTTTAAGACTCGCAGCCCAGACCTCCGACCTGCTGCGTGACCTGCCTAGAGAGCCCTGTATACCTCAGAGTCAGCAAGTGCGGAGCAGAACTCGCGATCCCCACCACCTTCCCCACCCAAGAGTGCTCCTCTGGGTCCTCCTGTACTCTGTCTGGGAACAGGCAGCCTTCACTTTCCTAAGCTCTTGAATAATTGGTTCTGGGTGTGTAAGGAATAGCCAATTCTTAAATAAAATTTAATTAAAACCGAAAACTTCCTTGTCTGCAGGTCGTGACAAGCAAACTTTCTATTAGATGTTCCCTTTCCCAGGAAATTGGAGGGCTTTTTGATTCCAGGCACCCTTCTTGTTGAAAGGCAGTGGTGCCTAGAAGTCCCAGCCATGAGCCGCATCATCCCTGATGCTTCTTTAGCCACTCAGAGAACCTTGGTGCTGGGGTCCAGGGTGCATCTCTCCAAGCTTTGTCACCCTTCCCCCCATCTCATAGCCTCTGAACTGTCCTCCCACCTTCAGTCTCACCTCCCTGCCTTCAGTCTAGTCTCTCTTCACACCCACTCCCCTCATTTTCTTCAAAGCAGCCTGAGACCTCTTTTTAAAAGCATGTTTGGAGGCTGGGGATGTAACTCAGAGTGCTTCCCTCTCATGGGTGAGGCCCTACTACTACAAAAGAATAGGAGAGGAGAGAGAAAAATATATCTGACCAGGGTCCTCCCTCAGGCAGAAAATCTTGTAATGATTCTTTGCTCTCCTTCTGCAGGCACCCTGCCCTTTGGTGATAGGAGCTGTTCTAACCTTCCACCCTAGAGCTTCTCTCAGTACTGTCCCTATGTCCACCACCAACTTTCCTCTAGCTTTGCCAAGCTGCTTGCAAGTTGTTAAATACACCACTCATTCAGCAAATATTTATGAAGCATGTACTTGTGTGCTAGACCCTAGGGTTACAGAGGTCAAACAGACAGGGCTCTGGCTCTGGCTGGACTCTAGGCCTTTGAACATGTCTTACATGTTATCCCCTTTCCCAGAATAGGTCCCTTTACTTCCTCCGGCAAACTCTTACTCATCTTCAAAGACCCAGTTGAACCCTTTTCTGCTCTGTGATGCTTTCCCTGGCTCCTTTAGTCACTTAGTTGCTCCCTTCTCCTGGTTTGAAGAGTTTTTTTTCTAAATGTTGGCAGAGTCATTATTCTCAGGTTTGATTATCCAGCCCAGTAGCTTTAAATTCCACCCAAATTTGTGCCTCCAGTGCAGACTCTGCATCTGCCTACTTGCAGTAGAAACTCAGATGTCTAATAGGCATCTCAAGATTGCCACCCTCACAAATCTGTTCCTCCTCAATCTTTCCCATCTCAGGAAACAGCTCCACCACCCATCACAGTTGCCCAGACTTAAAATCCAAGCATCATTCTTGTTTTCGCCTTTTCCCCCATCTCCAGTCCATTTGCATGCCCTGTCAGCTCCACTTCCAAAATATGTCTCCAATGTATTTCACTTTCTTGTCAGCTGCCATCACTTTAATTCAAGCCACCATTGATTTCTTGTCTGGATTATTGCAACAGACGCCTAACTGTCCATCCCCCACAAAACCGCCAGAGTGATCTTATAAAATCTTAATTCAGATTATGTCATTCTCTTGCTTAAAACCTTCTAGTGGTTTCCTATTGCACTTAGTATTGAACTTGACTCTACAAGCTGCATGATCCATCTCTTTCCTACTTCCCTCCCTCCATCCAAACACCTAGTCTCCTATCAGTTCTGCAAATACATCAGTCCTTTCCTGCCTCAACATCTGTGCACTGGTTTCTCCTTCCCTCAAATCTCAGTTCAAAGTCATCTCCTTCAAGAGGCCCTCCTGGATTATCCTTTCTAAAATTGCCTATGATATTTCTCTTTAATTCATCACTGTGATTATTTTTCTTTTCTTTTCCCTGTCCTTTTTTTTTTTTTTTTTTTTTTTTTTTGTATTGGGCACTGGTTTACATCCACAGCCCTTTTTTAAAAAAAAAATTTTTTAGAAAGAGAGAGGAAATTTTTAATATTTATTTTTTAATTTTCGGTGGACATAACATCTTCGTTTCTATGTGGTGCTGAGGATCGAACCTGGGCCGCACGCATGCCAGGCGAGCGGGATACTACTTGAGCCACATCCCCAGCCCACATCCACGGCCCTTTTTGAGACAAGTTATCATCAAATAGTAATTTGCAATCTTCCTGCCTCAGCTTCCAGAATAGCTGGGATTATAGGTGTGTGCCACCAAGCCTGGCTGTTTTTTTTTTTTTTTCTTTCTTTCTTTCTTTTATTTTTATTAATTTATTTATTTTACCACTGAGCTATATATCTAGCCCTTTTTATTTTTTGAGACAGAGTTTCACTGAGTTGCCTATTCTAGCCTTGAATTTGAGATCCTCCTGCCTCAGTCTCTTGAGTTGCTAGTATTATAGCCATATACACACTCAGGGGTATATATTTTCTTTAAAGGACTTATCACCATCTGTAATTACCTTGTTTATTTGAGTATTGTTTTTCTCCCTCCATTAGAATGTAAACTCCAAAGGAGCAGGGAACTATATCCCAGAATCAGGCACAGGCCTGATGCATAGTAGGTACTCAGTAAATAGTTGTGAATAATTTTACTCATCCTTGATAACAGTCATCATTCTATATAATCTAGGATCTATGAGTCTTTTCCCATAAATTCCTCATGAGTTCATATATTATTCTGTATCTCTGGAATCTAGTCCGGGTCTGGCATATATTAGCTTACCCATAAATGTTCTTGGAATAAATGAAGGAAAGCAAAAAGAGCAATCAAAGAAAGTTTGTGTGCAGGTAGGGCAGACAGGGAGATTAGAGTTGAGGAAACCAATGGCATAAAGTTCAATTCCAGAGCCAAGCATAGTGGTGCACGCCTGTAATCCCAGCTGCTTGGGAGGCTGAGGCAGGAAGATCGTGAGTTCAAAGGCAGGCTCAGCAACTTAGTAAGGCCCTAAGCAACTCAGTGAGACCCTGAGGTATAAAATATAAAAAAGGGATGGGGATGTGGCTCAGTGGTTAAGCACCCCTGGATTCAATTCATGGTACCAAAAAAAAAAAAAAAAAAAAAGGTTTAATTCCAAGCCAGAAGGTGATGTGATTAGTTCTGTCTCATACAAGGCATAGAGTCAGAACTGGGGCCATGGGCCAGGGACCGACTCATGATACAGATGGGGACATGGTCAGAATCATACTTGAAAGTCACAGGTGAGTTTTTCTAATACCCTACTCCTTCATCTTCCCTCGTGTCTCCTTGCAGGAAGGACATTCCCGAAGAAGGGCCAAACATGCGTGGTACACTACACAGGTAGGCCTCATTCTCTCAGCCCTTACCAGCCTGCCACTCCCAAGGCAGGAAGGTCCTCTGAGCTCTTCTCCTGAGATGTCTGTCTCCAGATCAGGCCTGAAGCCCCCCGAAAAAAGAGGACTGTGACCAGTCCTCTTCTCTTCATACCACAAAGGCCCTCATGGTGCCAGCCCATACTTGAATCAAGCATCTCCAGTCCCCTTCCCTCACTGGGGTCAGAGTGGTGCTCTGGCCTTCCTGATTTTGTCTTGATAGCTGGAGGTCTCTCTGAAAGATTGAAGAGCCCCAAAACTCCCAGCAAACTCCCTTTTCATCCTACAGTATCATTCGAGAAGAGGAGGTTCGCCTCACAATTTCTTGTTTTCAAAAATACACTGCTTAATTCAATCTGCTGTTATCGGACACCAACCGTGTGACATGCCTACCTTCACTGGGTCTGTAGTTAGGACAGACAAGTCACCTGGAGCCTCTGGTGCAGTGTGAGGGGTAGAATGTTGGTGGTGCTTGTCTCTCAGTACTGGGGAAACCCCAAGGAGGGCTCCATGTTTTTGCTATCTCCTCCTGGATGCTATGTATCTGAAGGCCAGGTGGGCCAAGGGATATTCATTCTAGATGAGTTCTTCAGGATTGCTGGCAGGAAGATCATGAGCAGGTATTTTTCCAAGGGGAATGAGAGCTCTGCTTTGTGACCTGCTTCCTAATGTGGCAGACTCAGTGGGTGACAGTCACTTAGCATACAGCAAGCCCAGCTAAATTCCTGGGACATGTTGGATGGGGCCATTTTTAGCAGTTCTCAGGGCCAGTGTGAAACACCAGGTTAGTTCTAGCAGACAGTGCGGCTGTTTCTCAACAGTTGCATTGCCCGTCGTTGATGTCAGTGGACTGGGGCTGTTTTATCTCCTGGTAATGTGACCTAATTACCATGGGGCCTCTGGGCCCTCTGACCCAGGGAATTGATTTATCTGTTCTATGTGTTGCAGACAGACCAATATTTATCAAATTACTGAAAACACAACATCCTTTTGCAAAGTCTTTTCACAGTACATATGTAGAACAGGCAATGTGCATTAAACACTAACATCAGCTATAAGTGGCTGGTATGGGGAGAGATTGATAAAACACAGCAGGGGACTATATGGGACTTTTATAAACTTTAAAAAATTAAAACTAATACTAGCAGCTTGGGAGGCTGAGGCAGGAGGATCGCAAATTCAAAGCCAGCCTCAGCAATTTAGTGAGGCCTTAAGCAACTCAACAAGAAATAAAAAATAAATTTTTTTAAAAAAGGATTGGGGATGTGACTCAGTGGTTAAGTGCACCTGGTCAATCCCCAGTAACCTCCACGCCCCACAAAAAAAGTAGAAAACATAATCAATGTACAGCTCAATTTTTTTTTTTTTTTTTGCCGGTGGGGGTGGTGGTGGTGCTGGGGATCAAACCCAGCAGATGCTAGGCAAGCAAGATTATGTCTGTGAGATTTATCCACAGTGGTGTTTTTTTTTTTTTTTTTTTTTTTTTTTTTTTAATTCTTTTACAGGGTTTTCTTTTTTTCTTTTTTGGTACCAGGGATTGAACCCAGGGAAGGTTTACCACTAAGTTACATCTCCAACCCACCCCTTTTTATTTTTTGAGACAGGGGTCTTTCTAAGTTGCTTAGGGCCTTGCCAAATTGCTGAGCCTGACCTTGACTTTATGATCCTCCTGCCTAAGCCTCCTGAAACAGTGGATTACAGGCACATGCTACTGAACATATCCCAGCTAAATGTACATATCCCATCTTTTTTTTTTTTTTTTTTTTTTTTGGTGCTGGGGACTGAACCCAGGGCCTTGTGAATACTAGGCAGGCTCCCATCTACTATTGATGAACATTTGGGTTGTTTATGGTTTTCAGTGGCTATGAATGGTGTTGCTGTGAACTGTTTTGTATTGCACATATGTACACATGTGTATACGTTTCTACTGAGTATATAACCAGAACTAGAACTGCTGGGGTACAGGATTACACCTCTGTTCAGTTTCAGCAGTATTGCCAAGCAGTTTTCTAAAGGAGTGCCAGTTTCCACTTCTGTCAGCAGGATACGAATGTTCCAGTTACCTCATGTCCTCACTACACTTGGTATTGTCAGGTTTTTGTTTCTGGACTACTCTAGGGGTGCCTGGTGGAATCTCATTGTGGTTTTGATTTACATTTTCCCTGATGAATAAGGAAGTTGAGCACTTTTTCATGTGCTTACTCGCCATTTGGATAGCCTCTTTAGACTGCTCAAACGTCCGTTTTTAAAATTAGGTTGTTGGGAGTGTAACTCAGTGATAAAGCATGTGTTTAGTATGCACAAGGCCCTGTTTTCAATCCCCAACACATAAAAAGCAAGCAAAAAAAATGTGTTAAAAAATTAGATTCTTTTTCTTATTGATTTCTATTCCTTATATATTTTGGATATACCTATCCCAAACATCTTTTCCCACTCTGTGACTTGCCTTTTGACTCTCTTCATGATCATTTAAACAGAAATTCCTTATTTAAAAAAATTTTTTTTAGTTATATATGGACACAATCTTTGTTTATTTATTTTTCTGTGGTGCTGAGGATTGAACCCAGTGCCTCACATATGCAAGGCAAGTGCTCTGCCACTGAGCTACAACCCCAGTCCAGAAATTCCTTATTTTTATGAAGTCACAGTTACCAGTTTTTTTCCTTTATGGTTTATATTTTGTGTTCAGTTCAAGAAATTTTGTCTATCTAAGTCATGAAGGTTCTTTTTTTTTACATATTACCTTGTAGTAAATTTATTATTATTGTTGCTGCTGCTATTATTGCAGTGCTAGGGATCAAACCCAGGGCCTTGCTCATGCTAGGCAAGCACTCTACCACTGAGCTCCATCCTCAGCTTTAAATCTTATTTTTCATATCTGGATCTATGATACGCCTGGAATTGATTTTTGTGTGTGGGTTTGGTAGGGATCAAGGTTTGATTTTTTCCCCCTTATGGATATACAGTTCATCCAGCAACAGTAATTCACAAAATCACTATTTCAATCCAAAAAAATTATCTTTTGTTTAATGCATTGCAGTGGCATCTTTGTCAGACTGAGTGGCCACACGTATGTAGTCCTATTTCTAGATTTTGTCATTTGGTCTGAACTTGCAGCAATAGATATATGGTCCTAAGTAGATTTGGTCATAGGAAGCATGGAGAGATTAGGGAATGAAACAGTCTATAAATGGAGTGTGTGCCTGTGTGTGCATATCCACAAATTTGTTCAAGTATGTGTCTGTGAATGTATGTAGATCTGTGTATCTAAATATTTTCTTAGCATCTGTTTGACCATCAGGGATTTCCTCCTGTGTGTGTGTGTGTGTGCATAAGGAGCATGTGAGCATGCATAAGCAGCTCTGTGTATTTGAATATCTAAGCCACCTGTGTGTATGTGTGAGTTTGTATTTGATGATCTTAGCATTCCTCTCTATATATCTCTGGGTAACCAGAAGGGTTTTTTCTTTTGCCTCATTTAAATCCCAGGGCAAGAGCCCAATTTATTCTACCCAGAAGGTAGGTAATAAGGTTCTTTCTCAAGTACACAAATTGTTGGAATTTGGAAGTAAAATTATAGATGTTCAGACACTAAGTTGGCAGAGCCTCCTGTGTTAAATATGGAAAATCTGAGACCCAGATAGAGGAAGTGATTTGCCTCACCTCACACAATGAGTTAGCGCCAGACTAAAGTCAGAACCCAGTGTCTGAATTTACAGGCCAGGTCTTCCTGTGGTTGCAAATTACATTTTGTAGTGGTCCAGGGACTGCATGGAGTTGTGGAATTGCACTATGTACAGAAGCTCTGATCTTTGAGAATCACCAATAAGAAGTGAAAATAGAAAAGCAGTTCTTGGGCCTTGGCCTGCTGGAAGGAGACCACACAGATACATTAGGGATGACCAAGCTTCTGCAGTTAGAGAATAAGGAGTACTCTGAACTGCTGGAGACACTACTGGGGTGTTCTGGTGTCAGACAGTTCTGGAAGCTACCACTGATCAGCAAGGTCACCTTATAGTGTTCATTGCAGCAGGGGATGATGTAACCTTTGGGTTTTGCATTGTGAAAACCTTAGGAACCATAGATGAGATCTCAATCTAAGGCTAGAATACCTGAGAAAAGAGAACTTTAGGCTGAGGAAACAGCATGAAAACCTGTAAAGTGCAGAGGTATTTGAGAATGGTATGACCTAAATAGGACACAAGGGCAGGATGGGAAGAAGAGAGCAGAGATGGTCATGAGGTAGGTAATAGCCAAATCTTGAAGTGCCTGCAGGCAATGTAGGCATATGGAGTCTGCCCTGGTGAGCTATTCAAATATTTTTAGTAGCCTGGGGATGTGGCTCAAGCAGTATCGCGCTCGCCTGGCATGCGTGCGGCCCGGGTTCGATCCTCAGCACCACATACAAACAAAGATGTTGTGCCCACCGATAACTAAAAAATAAATATTAAAAAAAATTCTCTGTCTACCTCTGTCTACCCCTCTCTACCCCTCTCTCTCTTTAAAAAAAACAAACACGAAAAAAAAACACAAATATTTTTAGTAGAGGAGTAATATGATCAGACTTTTGTTTAAAGAAAAAAATCTATCTGCTTGTGGAGTAGATAATGGAACAGAGAAGTAGGATTACAGCATAAAGACCATTTAGGATGTTGTTCCTGTCCACAGGTAAGACTTAATGGTGATTCAAATCACAAGGTGGTAGTGACAATAGAAATAGAGAAAATAGATGGACTCGAAAGAGATTTGGGGCATGGTGGTAGTCTGTATATGTGGGTGAGACAAAGGAAGTGTCCAGGTTTCTTGCTTGGTCAAGAGGGCAGAATAGGAGGACTGGAGGAGCAGATTTGTGCAGAATAAGATTCCATTTAGACATGTTGAATCTGAACTGGGAGTTAACTTACACCACAGCTCTTTTCCACTCTATTCTTGCTTTGACAGGAATGCTTCAAAATGGGAAGAAATTCGATTCATCCAGAGACAGAAACAAACCTTTCAAGTTCAGAATTGGCAAACAGGAAGTCATCAAAGGTTTTGAAGAGGGTGCAGCCCAGGTAGGATGAGGCTACTCATTAAAGGGAGCCTAAAGAGTTGGGGTGGAGGGTCTGGGCTCAGCACCTCCAACCTCTATCACAGACCAAACTACTGCTTTTTTACTCTGCTAGGGCATGGCAGCGCCACCTAGTGTTCACTCTTAGCTTTGTGTCCTCACGCCTATGGTTGCCAGCATGCCTGCTTTTTGTCACTGGGGCAGTATCTCGAGCACATCCTCCTAGGCTTGCTTGTTACTAGCTGAGGTGGTGAACCAACTGTCCAGGCCCAAGGCAGCAGAGGAGTTAGAGTGGGGTAGGCCAAGAAGGTATTTTGGTTTTGTCTTTTAATTTTTAAAAAAACAACCTTAGACATTGCAAAAATACCACAGAATTCCTGTACATTTTTTTATCTAGCTTCCCCAAATGGTTACATCTTACATAACCACTGATAAAACACTATTAGCCAATCTACTCAAATTTTTTAATTATTCAAAATTCAAAAATCGACTTATTCAAAAATCACCAAGTGTTCCATTCATGCCTAGTGCATTTTTTTTTCTTGGCAATACTGGGGATGGAACCCAGGGTGCTCTACCACTGATCTATATCCCCATCCCTTTTTTTGAGAAGATCTTGCTAAGTTCCCAGGCTGACCTCATACTTGTGATCCTCCTGCTTCAGCTCCCAGTCACTAGGATTATCTGCATGCAATATAGGTAACTAGGATTACCTGGCAATGCCCAGTGGGTTCTAGACAACTATTGTGATGAACATTGGCTAAAGCTCTTCTTCCTTGTCTATGAAGCATATTACATTCCATCACAGAAGGCCTCTCCACCCTCACAATCTTGCTGTGGCCTCTAATCCCTGAACCTCTTTAATATGCTGCCTTGCCACCCATGTGTATAATAAGTAATGTGATTCTTTGAATGAGAGTGAGCAAATAAAAGTGTTTGGGCCATATTCTAATTGAATTACTAGAAATGTTTGTTAAATTAATAAATTTGAGACTACTTTGTTGATTATTGTCCCATAGTCATATCTGCTGTTTTGAGGCAGAATCCATATTTGTTATACTTAGCACAATTTCAACATGCCATATATTAAATTCATCTCAGATCTTCAGTTACCATGAACATGGTTTGGGAAAATGCCATAGTTATCTCTTTTTTCTTTTAAATCAAGCTGGGTCCTCTTTCTCCTTTCCCCATCTGCCCCCATCCCTGCTAGATGAGCTTGGGGCAGAGGGCGAAGCTGACCTGCACCCCTGATGTGGCATATGGAGCCACAGGCCACCCTGGTGTCATCCCTCCCAATGCCACCCTCATCTTTGACGTGGAGCTGCTCAACTTAGAGTGAAGGCAGGAAGGAACTCGAGGTGGCTGGAGATGGCTGCTGCTCACCCTCTTAGCCTGCTCTGCCACTGGGACGGCTCCTCCTGTTTGGGGCTCTTGATCAGTGTGCTAACCTCACTGCCCTGCGGTATTATCCATTCTTTTTGCCCAAATTGCTCTATATGTGTTTGTCATTGTTCACATGCATCTTTGCTTGAGGAAACTTCAGCTGCAGATCAAAACGTCAGATTGTGCATTTCATGTGATGCATGTAGTAATTATTTCTGATCACAGACCACAGATTTCTTGTTTGCACAATCTACACTGCCTTACTTTCACTTAAGCCAGATACAAAAGGTGCTCAGACACGCAATGTACATGGTGTACACGAGGGACTTGAGCCAGTTACCTTTGCTGTCACTTATAAATTCTGTTGGCTGCTCACTTAAACAATTGTCCTCTTTGGAAATAATATGTAAAATAAAGGCTCTGTGCTTGACAACTTCCTGTCCATCCTTCTTGTAGGTAGGAAGTGCCAAGTGCCTTGGGGAAAAGAGTAGAAAGGAGACTTTCAAGTGGTTAGGAGAGTGGTACTACATTTAATACACAATGTGAGCACTGTCCATGCTGGGCCTTGTCTGCATACTTTTAAATAAATAAAATCACTGATCCTTTAAGCAACCCTGCAATGTAGATATTTCCTATTACTCATCTAACAGGCTCAGAATAACTAATCCCACAAGCCAAGCAGTCCATTGTGGGATTTACGCACTTCATGTGATCTTACAATTTCTATTTGCTTGGACTAGAGTAAAAAGGATAAGCTTCCCTTCCCCTAGATGGGAACATTTTCAGCATCTAAATAAATATAAGTGTATTAAAAGCTTGGAACCATACAAAACTCACATTGGGAAGATGCTTTTGAAAAGAATGGGTGATTCTGAACTTATTTTCACATATACTGCTTGGTTTCATCCCAGATTTGCTCTTACATTAGGGAAATTATTTCTGAGATATATGATTCTGAACTTGTTTCCATATGTACTGCTTCGTTTCCTTTTTCCTTTTTTGATTTGAGACAGGGTCTGGATATGTTGTCTAGGCTGGTTTCAAACTCCTGGATTCAGGTAATCCTGCCTCAGCTATTCACACAGCTGGGACTACAGGCACATGCCACCATGCCCAGCTATACTACTTATTTCCATCAACATTTCCTGTAACAAACTGGAATCCCTGGTTAGATTTTAAAATCAGTCCTTATTGCTGTGGGTTATTTTATAGATCAGAGAAAGCAAGGACAATGTTCTTTTTGTTGGCATAGAGTGAGATAAGCTCTTGGCCATAATTAGTGATGACGTGGAGGAGGGATGGGCTGGTAACAGTACCCTGAAGTTTCCTTCAAAGATACACTGATATATGTCACATAATGTCATATATAGGATACAGGGCCATGTCACCCTGGTTACTTCATCCAACCCTCTTGTCTCCAAGAGATTGTGGCTAATTCCTCTGCTGAGGGCCGAGCAGTTAATGAATAGGAGGTATTTAGGATGAAGAAATAGAAGAAAGGGGCTATCTTCTTTTAATTACCCACAGTCCTGGGCTCACCTTCACAGTGGGACCAGACCAGACAGAGGGTGCTGCACTTGTTAAAGGCTGAAGTACCCATTCTTCTATGGGGCAATGCCTTTAGAATGTCTTGGTTCCCTGCTACCCTTGATGAGCAAATGCCTATGATAATTTCTCAGAATTCAGCCTGTATAAAACACATACCCACATTTTTTGCTATCACACCAACAGGATAACTAAAAATCACATCTAAGACTATTTCAGGTGCCCACTCTACATCTGCATATAAAAGATGTAAAGTATTTATAGCCTAGGTGATAATAGGAGACATGCACCAAGAACTCCCTAAAAATCAAACACCTTTGGCTAGTACCTGGAGAGGATATGCCAAGCTTTATAAGTAAGTTGAGAAAATGACCCATTTTACTGGAGCTCTTAAAAGATGATGCAGAGCCAGGCATGGTGGCACACACCTGTAATGTTACTAAGGAGGCTAAGTTTGAGGTCAGCTGCAGCAACTTAGTAAGATCCTGTCTCAAAATAAAAAAATAAAGAGAACTAGGAATGTAGCTAAGGGATAGAGAGCACCCTTGGGTTCAATCCCTTGGCCAGTACTACCAAAAAAAAAAAAGCAGAATGTTAAGATACAGATAGATGCTGAAGAGTCTGGACGTTGTCTTGTGAGAGCCACTAAAAGTTAAACAGGGGATTAATGAGATCTGTGTCCTATCAGTTGTTTTCAAACAATCAATTCTCTATTCATACAAATTCTTAGAAATAAGAGCTTTAGCCTAGAAGAAAGAAAAGCAGCTCGAGCACATGTGCCTGTGTATGTTTACAGGGACATAATCACCCACTACACTCTTAAATACAGTTTGGAAAATTGAGCTTTAGGAGCCTGATACAGAAGATTTGTGGTTAACTATAGCCTCAGCTTCTGCTTCACAGTTCATAGTACCTGGCACATAGTAGGAACTTAATATTTGTTCACTGAGTGAAAGTTCTTGTTAACTACAGAATTTCCAAACAATTAGAAGAAAACTTTAAAATTCTTAACACTCTAAGTAAGTAAGACTAATTTCAGTTTTCCCTCAACAAAAAGTCTTTCAGAAAATTCTTTTTACATTTGTAAATAAAGTTATACCATACATTGCAAAACTTCTAAGGAATTCATAAAGGCATTCAGAAGAAAATTACAGCTGTGGCTCCTTTTGTATCTGCCCACCCCTCTTAGAAATGACTATTTCTCTTACAGTGCTTTAAAAAAAACCAAACAAACAAACAACAACAACAAAAAAAAAACTCAGCCATAATTAATAAATAGGACAATTATTTCAACAGTGAGTTTTGAAAAGACAGTTCAAAAAAGTATAGTCCATTTAAGTAGAATAGATGCTCTTTGTCCATTTAAATGATTTAGTGTATGTACTTTTAAAATTTATTTTAGGTTTTAGTTATACACAAAACAATTAGTCCATGTTTTTCCATTTGGCCCCTGCCTAAACCATAAGAAGAAAATTATAGCTCTGTCTTCCCGGGCTGCCAAGCTATAATGAATGTGGTAATAACCATACTATTTCCATGTCATAGGAACTCATAAAAAGAAACATGAAAAATTTATTTACAGCAAAGATATACTGTGAGATAAGACCCCAAATATATACAAATTCTTAATAACTAAAATGAAAAGCTACTTAAATACAATCTCAGACATGTAACATCACCATGTCCTAGGCTTCTTGCTCTCAAATTTCTAACAATGTGCGGTCACCTAAAAAGCCACTGCTATGAGAGACCTCTATGCTAGGGACAAGGGTATCCATACTGTCAAAGGTGTTTGGTTATCTGTAAAGCAAGTATTATTCAAATGTGTAGTCCTGATTAATAACTGGTTGCTGTTATACTGGCTTTTTATGAAAGCATATTACTCATCCAACCAGCATGATGATGAACTTTGGTTTCTTCACCAGAAACATGCTGATGCCTATATGGACTGTTGTAATGAAGAGTTCATTATCAATAGACTTTCAATAAATGACAAGATTACAACAAATTCTTTTAATGACTAATCACTAGATTGGACACTGTAAGCACTAATAATATAAAAAGGTCCCTGCTCTTAAGAAACTCAAAAAGAGTCCATAGGCCCATGCACAATCTTTCCTCTACGTCAACTTTTTAGTTTTTTCCTGATATCAAACAGAAGGGAAAAGTTCAAAAGGAAACAATGACATGTTTTACAAAACACTTCAAGTTTATAAATGTATTCTAGTATATATCAAAGTTTCAAGCAAATAATTTTGAATCTCAAATGAGAAATCACAATAATCAGAATTAAAAGGAGAAAAAAAAAAAAAGGTTTTAGTCCAAAGTGAAAATGCAGATAACACTATTTTGGTGGATCTGTATTGATGCCATATTTTTCCTTGAGAAGCTTCAACTGTTCCTCCTTCTTTTTGGTGTCCATTTTCTGAAATGCCTGGAAATGTGGGAAGCACCAAAGTTAATAGGTACAAATCTACAGCTAAATGAATTTCACCAAAGAAATAGCCAAAAAAACTCACAAAAAACAAACAAAATACAAGCCTTACATTGCCCACCCAGGTACAGTTCCACATTCATTCTCTTATCATGTGACAAGAACTTTGCTGTACTTACCCTGTTAGCATTATAGTATAAAACCACGAGGTATCTGTTACAAACATTGAATCCTGATAGGTGGTCACATGCATTCTTGGCATCAAAAATATCTTCATAGACCACATAGGCGGTTCCTCTGGTCTCAGGTGTATTCCCCCTGCAAAGATAAACTGAATGAAACTAAAATACATATTTACCCAAACACTGATAACTGAATAACTGAACTTTGCTGTTGTTTCCCCCTGCTTGCTGGCTTTGCCAGGGATCTAACCCAGGGCCTTGGGCATGTTAGATAAGTGCTCTACCACTAAGCTACATCTCCAGTCCTTTAACTTTTTTTTTTTGTACTGGGAATTGAACCAGCGGCACTTTACCACTTGCCTAGGCTGGCCTCAAACTTATGATCCTCGTATCTCAGCTGAGTCACTGAGATTACAGGTGTGGGCCACTGTGCCTGGCTAGCTATCTTTTAAAGATGGTAAATGAAGTATATTTATTTAAGTACTTTGAGATCAACCTGAAAACCATCAGAGGAAATAAACAGATGGGCATAAGCTTTTAATTTCTTAAGTTAGATATTTTTATTTTCATTTTTACTTTAAGTAAAAAATTTATAATTTTTATTTATTATTATATTAGTGATACTAAGAACATAGCTACTAAAGCACTATTAGCAAGCAAAGAATTAGCTTGAAACTCTCACTGCCTTCATGTTCACTGTTTTAAGTCTTTTTTTTTTTTTTAAGTGGGAAGGGGTTACTGGGGATTGAAACAAGGGGTGCTTAACCACTGAGCCACATCTCTAGCCCTTTTTATTTTTTATTTTGAGACAGGATCTCACTAAATTGCTGAGAGTCTCACTGAGTTGCTGAGGCTGGCCTTGAACTCGTGATCCTTCTGCCTCAGCCTCCAGAGCCCTTAGGATTATAGATGCACTACTGTGCCTGGCTCCACTGTTTTAGTCTTAAAGTAAATAATACCTAGGAGTCATGACTCTTGTTAGTCAGCAAGGAGAATTCCTTTTTTTTAATAATTTATCTTTTAGTTGTAGTTGGACACAATATCCTTTATTTATTTATTTGTATGTGGTGCTGAGGATCAAACCCAGGGCCTCGCACGTGTTAGGCAAATGGTTTACCGCTGAGCCACAACCCCAGCCACGTCCTTGTTTTTAAAGACTTTTTTTTCTTCCTCACTCTAATTTAATTACAGAGGTTGAGAATCCCTTATCTGAAATATTTAGAGCCAGAAGTGTTTCAGATTTTAGAAATCTTTTCATAGTTTTGTTTTGTTTTAGCTGAGCATTCTAAAAACCTGAAATCCAAATGCTCCAAAATCCAAAACTTTTTTAGTGTCATGTTAGTGCTCAAAAAGTGTTAGATTCTAGCTGGGTGCAATGGTGCATGCCTGTAATCTCAGTGGCTTGGGAGGCTGAGGCAGGAGGGTTTTGGGTTCAAAGCCAGTCTCAGAAACGGTGAGGCACTAAGCAACTCAGTGAGACCCTGTCTCTATATAAATACAAAATAGGGCTGTGGATGTGGCACAATGGCCCACTGCTCCTGGGTTCGATCCCTGGTACCCCCACCAAAAAAAAGTTTTGGATTCTAGGCCAGGAGAATATCAAGTTCAAGGCTTGCCTCAACAATTTAGACATGGTCTCAAAAATCTTAAAAAACGGCGGGAGGTTGGAAGTATAGCTTGGTGGTAGAGTGCTCAGGACTGAAAAAAAGTTTTGGAATTTGGATTAGAAATGTACAACATATAGTTTTAATCCTAAAAGACAAGACAATCTTCATCAATGTAGGAAATAAATATTCCTCGATAATATTTTACTAGAGTTTAAACCCATAAAAACAAAACCTATTTTGCATGTCTAGGGGAGTGGGTAGGAAAGGAAGGAAGATGGCCACCCAGGAAGATGGCCAAACTTATAAATGACATATGGGAAGGCAGCCAACCATCATCCTTTATGGACAAGAAAGGAAGTCCTCTATGAACAGTTAATAGTTTCTTCCACTTTTGCTAGATTCTTTAACTTTGTAAAATGTAATACAGTTAGTCCCCTACTTCCATATATTAATTTTATTTGTTTATTTATTTATTTATTGGCACCAGGGATTAAGCCCAGGGGACCTTAACCACTGAGCCATATCCCTAGTCATTTTTTAATTTTGAGATAGGGTCTCACTAAGTTACTGAGGCTGGCTTTGAACTTGTGATCCTCCTGCCTCAGCCTCCTAAGCTGCTGAGATTACAGGAGCATGTCATGGTGCCTGGCTCATATATTCATTTTAAAAACAATGCAAACCCTAATGCATTACATAGCCCTGTCTGGCTGAGAAAAAGGGCTCGGCTTCTGCTAAGATGGGGGTATAAGTACACTTGTGAGTTATCTATAAGCCAGGACAGAATGCTGGAATGTGGCTAGAAGTGGAAGCTGGAACTTACAGATACCAGGACTGATTCTAGTGTAGGTGTTCCTTGCCATGTCTTCTCTTAAATTCATAAATTTGTTCTGAGATGTAGGGAAGTGTGAGAAACAACAGGAGCACTGAATTGCATGCAGGAGAGAGTCATGGGCTTGTTAGTGGGGACAGTGGACTGAGATCCCACACTGCTAATGCTCTGATGTAATGAAGATGCCTCCTTGCCTCTGTCTGGCTGCAGCCACACAACTGTGGAATGAAATTTAAGACTGTGAGATGATTCACCATTTGCCACAGTTCCTATATGGGGCCAAGAAAAGGTAACAGACCCACGGTAAGGGGAGGTATCTGCTTAGATTTGATCTAGGACAGAATTCCAGTGTAGGCCCTGCTCAGAGTTTATGCTTCCTACAAAAAGGAAATGGAACAGGTATACAGTATGGGGGTGACCAGAAGGTACCAGTGTCAATGAATGAGCTTACTTTGTTAGGTTATATGGGCCTTAAGAAGGATTTTATAGGATCTTTACTGTTTGGGAATACTATTAATTTTTATTTTTGTGTGTGTGTGGGGGGATACTGAGGACTGGGGACTGAACTCAGGGGCACTCGACCAACTGAGCCACATCCCCAGCCCATCTTTGTATTTTATTTAGAGAAAGGTTCTCGCTGAGTTGCTTAGCGCCTTGTTTTTTTGCTGAGGCTGGCTTTGAACTCGCAATTCTTCTGTCTCAGCTTCCTGAGCTGCTGGGATTACAAGCATGAGCCACCATGCCCCCTCTCCTTTTTTGTTGTGGTGCTGGGGATTGAACCCAGGGCCTTGTGCATGCCCCTTTTAACAGCTTACTCATTTTCAAGAATGAATCAGGTATGGAAGTTGACAGCTGCCAAAAAGAAAAGAACAAAAAACAAAACAAAACAAACAAAAAACAGATTTTTAAGTTCTTTAAGGGCAAAGGTTATTTTATACTTCATTTTATTCCCACAGTGCCAGGTATAGAACAAGTGCTAATATGTATTTGAAAGGTAGAGATCTACTATCTCCTATAAATTCTTTCACATGTATGTTTTCCGGGAAGCTATTTCTTCTTCTTCTTCTTTTTTTTTTTTTTTTTGTTGAGGGGGTAGAGTACCAGGGATTGAACTCAGAGACACTCAACCACTGAGCCCCATCCCCAGCCCTATTTTGTATTTTACTTAGAGACACGGTCTCACTGAGTTGCTTAGCACCTCACTTTTTTGCTGAGGCTGGCTTTGAACAGCCTTTGAAGCCTCTGGGATTATCTTTCTTCCTCTTATATCTTCTTAAGAGCTAAAACAGGGGTAGGATTATTTTATTTTTGAAGTACTGGGGATGCAACCCAGGATCTTAAACATCCTAGGCAAGTGCTCTAGCACTGAGCTCAACCCCTATCCCCACTTCAAAGACTCTCCATTTCAAGTGTCCTAGCCCTAATTTTCAACCTCATACTTTAAAAGCATTCTTTTTTTTTTTTTTTTGGATTTTTTTGTTGTTGTTTTTAGCTACAGATAGACCCATTTATTTATGTTTCATTTATTCATTTTTATGTGGTACTGAGAATCGAACCCAGTGCCTCACACATGCTAGGCAAGTGCTCTAGCACTGAGCTACAGCCCCAGCCCTAATTTGGTTTTTTAAAAGCATTTTATTTGGTAGACACATAGGTTAGACACTAACATTTTTTTAATTGGTGGTAAAAACCTTAAAAGAGAAAATAAGAAAACCTCATCAAAGTCTCTTTGAGCTTCAATTTCTTCATGTGTCATAATCTGCCCTACTCATGTGTGATTTTAATAACCAGAAAAGGTAACAGTATATAATGGTTTTAAAAAGTATAAAGAACCAACTGTTTGCTACATGTCAGATAAGGTGATCAATCATCCTGGTTTGCCAGGGTCTGTCCAGGTTTCAGCACTGAAAGTTCCATTCCAGAAAATTTCTCAGTAGTGAGCAAACTGGGAAGGCTGGTCACCATAGTTCTAGGTCCCAAGTAAGCAAGAGAACTTGATCACAGTGAAAACAGCAAAAACTGTTTCTCAATCTATAATCAAGACCCAAGTTTCTGTACCCCAATTTTTTGCGAATTAATTCAATAATCATATTGCATTCTTCCTAATGGATAGGCACTAGAACTACAATGAAGGTAGGCATCATCCCTTCAAGTAAGAGAAAGATATAAGTAAATAAACATGAACTAATTATGAATCATGAGAAATTGTAAAACACAAAAATAAAAGCCAGGTATGGTGGTGCACACCTGTAATTCCACCTACTGGGAAGGCTGAGGCGGGAGAATCACAAGTTCCTAGCAAGACCCTGTCTCAAATAAAAATAAGAAATAAAAAGGGCTGGGGATATATCTTAGTGGTAGAGTACCCTTGGATTCAACCCTCAGTACAGCAAAATAAATAAATAAAATTAAGAACAGTTGTGAGGGAGATTAATGAGGAGAGATGCTTTAGCTTCAGTGGTCAACTTCTTTGAAAAGGTGACACTGAAGCTGAGAACTACAGGATGAGGAAGAGCTAGGTATGAGAGGATCTGGTGATAACTATCCCAGATAGAGGCCCCAGACTGTGCTCTTCAGAAGATGCCCCTACTTCAGTACTTGCCCTTTCATTTGGATTTCTAAAACATTCTCTAACTTCATTAATTTAAGTATCTCTTAATTGAGCATTATCAATAAACTTTATAATGCCTTCATAAATTAATTGCAACCATGCTACCATTTTCTATATTATTCATTCATTTATATACCTTGGGTGCTCACCACAGATTAGGCATGACAAGTGCTATCAGCACAAAGCTGAAAGAATGTGTGGTACCAGGCCTGAAGAAGCTCACAGGCCGCTGGGAAAGACAAAAGAGTACATGAACAGCAAAAGCACAAGTTAACTAATAAGAGATGTACACAGAAATGCTATGAGATCACAGATAGAGTAGATAATGTACACTGGGAAGGAAATACTCAACAATAAAGTACTTTTACAAACATTGTCTAATGTGATCCAAACTAAAATTATTTTAAGACAGATAAGTGAGAAACACTGTATTTCATAAATAACCGAAAACTCATATAGATTATAGATACTCTTCCTAGTTTCATACAACTGAAAAGTGCTCAGTTTAGTATTTGAACCCAGATCTAACAACTAATTCAGTAAACGTATCAGGCTGCCACCACATTACGATTCAAAAGGGTACCAGCACTGTGGTGCATTCCTGTAATCCCAGAAACTCAGGAAGCTGAGGCAGGATTCTAAGTTTGAAGTCAGCTTCAAGAACTTAGGTCATAAGTAACTTAGCAAGATCCTGTCTCAAGATAAAAAATAAAAGGGGCTAGGGGTGTAACTCAGTAGTACAGTGCCCCTGGGTTCAATCCCAGTACCAAAAAAAAAAAAAGAAAGAAAAAGTCAAAAGGATACTGTCCAGATTATTTCACAAATGAAGAGAAAACCAAAGAGTTAGGCAATTTGTCACATGGCTAGTAACAAGGCCTTAAGTGGAATCTTGTATCCTGATCCCTAGATACCATTCTCTGTATCTAGAATAGGATTAACCACCGTAAAGTCCATGTACACCAAGATACAGGCAAAATGTTATATGTATTCTGTGGAGAGGACCCAAAGCTCTTAGATGCTTCAAGAAGTGAAATCTCCAAAAAGGACAGCTGATTTACAACACTTTCATTTTCACCGTGATATGAATATCAATGATCATACATTGCCAACTCTTGGTTTACTCACTCTCTGGAGTGATGGTGAGCATTCAAAAGGAGACTCCTTAGGATCTTACAGTTCTAAAAGCTGGAAAGGAGCTCTCAGGTCACAAAAGAAAATGTGTTAAGAATGAAATATGACCAAATATAAGAACTTTAGAAATCCTTTCATTGGGACTTTTACGTGGCAGAAGCTATGGTACTGTGAAGTAAAGAGGTTCAGTTTAGAACCAGAAGATTTTATCACTAAGCACTGTGTGAGATGAGAAGAATACTTGGACTCAAGGGCCTCAGTGGTTTCACCTGTAAAACAGACAACATCACTGCAACATACAGCACAGCCTTGCTGTCAGCTACAATTCTGAGATTATAGATTATGCAATCATTTTCTTTAAATGACATTTGAATCTCAGTAAGACTCACACTCTGATTTGACGAATAGGTCCATATTTCCCAAATATATCATACATTTCTTCAGCTGTGATTTTGTATGGTAAATTTCTTATATATAAAATCCGATTTACTTCAGGTGGAAGTCGAATCTAAAATGAAAAATATGTACAGGTCATTTTAATGAGGGCAAGAGTGCTACCATTAAAAAAAAAATCTCAATGATACATAATAATAAAATGCCAAGAATTAGAGGTATAATCTGATGTTACTTTTTAGTATCATTTTTATGCAATGATCTTCAGCAAAACAAAAGAGCATTGATTCTAAGGGAAGACCATTAGTAGGAACTAAAAAGGGGCTACTACAAAAACCAGGCTTTTGGTCGCTACAGTTTAACAAGGATTTCCAACTCAACAATTTTTTACTCAAAAATCCTTGAAGCCTCAGATCACCTTTCTATAGGAAAGAAGGGAACTGTCCTATTTGCCACACAATAAAACTTCCACTGGTAACCCTTCTTTGGTTTTTTCAAACTTCTTATATCAATGATCTCTCTTGTCTTTACATGCTTTCCCTCCCTATTGGCTTTTCCTGTTCCGCATATGAGCAGGTGCTCATGTCAATCCTTACACAAAATGCTTATTTGGATCCCTCTTCATTCATTCAACAAATACTTAGTTCTTTTTTTTTTTTAATATTTACTTTATTTTTTTTTTTTATAGTTTTCGGCGGACACAACATCTTTGTTTGTATGTGGTGCTGAGGATCGAACCCGGGCCGCACACATGCCAGGCGAGCGCGCTACCGCTTGAGCCACATCCCTAGCCCACTTAGTTCCTTTTTTATGTTTATACCAGGGTAGGTATTAAGAATAGACAGTTAAAGAAAAAAAGACAAGAGTTCTGCCTTCTCTGAACTTAACAGCTTTCTCTCTCTCTTTATATCCTATCTTCTCTTTTTTTCTTGTCAAGCATATAGAAAAAGTCTATATTAACTGACTCATATTCTTTACTGTGTTGACATTCAAACTTAAGTTTCCACCCCAGCACTTTGCTAAAGAGCTCTTATTTACTAAGACTTTTTAATTGCAGTGTTCAATTCTTGAACTTCTCTGAGGCTTTTGACACTGCTGTCTAGTCCCTGCGTGACATTATTTTCTCCTAATTTTGATTTGCTATTTATTTTCAGTGTTCTTTGACATTAAAATATGTTGTTCCACAGGGCTTTATTGTCAACTTCTTTTCTTGACCTGCTGTATACTCTCCTTGACTCTTCATACTCTCTTTGGTCTATGGTGATGACTCTCTGTAGTTAACAAGTTCTATTACATACTAGACACAAATCTGCTCAATAAGTATTTATTAAACTGAAAACCAAAAATATTTAGCATTAAGCTAAGTATTATATTAGTTGAAGATTATGATACTATACCCTGGGCTGAGGTTGTAACTCACTGGTACAGTGCTTGCCCAGCATGTGAGGCACTGGGTTGGATCCTCAGCACCACATAAATAAATTTTTTTAAAAAGATACTATTCCCTGTTTTCAAACTAACAATGGTAATAAAATGAATAATTACAATAAGGTTTTAGATTTCAAGATTCAAGGTTAAGTTAAAAAATTGACACCACCGGGCTGGGGAGTGGCTCAAGTGGTAGCGCGCTAGCCTGGCATGCGTGCGGCCTGGGTTCGATCCTCAGCACCACATACAAACAAAGACGTTATGTCCGCCGAAAACTAAAAAAAAAAATATTAAAAAATTCTCTCTCTCCTCTCTCACTCTCTCTTTAAAAAAAAAAAAAATTGACACCACCAATCATAATATATACTTCTCTAGTAGATTTGTTTTCTCACTCTGCTAAGCACCATCTTACACTTTCTCTCTGCATACCTTACCACCATCATTCCCTCTCACATCTGAGTTGGACTGTACACTCTTCCCTTCCCATCCCAGGAGATGACCCTGACTCTTGCTTCTTGGAGAAAATAGATGAGATAAAATAGTAAGTACTTTATATTCCTATCACTGAAACGACTAAACATCATTCATCTATTTCCATCCACATTCCTTCTATTACTACGCCATCCGTTCATGTACTCAAAACCTGTCTTTCTTCCATACCATGTTTCTTCTAATCTGCTGGAGTATTCTCATTGGAATACAAATACATCTCATATCATGCATCCTTTTTTTTTTTTTTTTTTTAGCCAACTATCACCCAACTTCTCTGTTCTCTATTCATAACGAAGACTCATGGAAAGAGCTCTTTGTTGTCTTCATTTTCTCAACTTTCACCTCTTTTCATCCTACTACAACCAAGTTTTCATCCAGTGAAATATTTGCTATCATCAAAGTCACACAAAAACATCTACATCTCAACATATCCAAAAGTCAATTACCTGGCTTCATCTTTACTTGAGGTTTTATTTTTAAAATATTTCCATAACATTCCACTCTCTTAGAATGTAAGCATAAGGACTTTTTGTTTTATTCACTACTGTGTCCCTAGTACCTAAGACTAGTGTGCGGCACAGAGTCGGAATTCAATAAGTAAAACTGATGAATTGCTTCCCAACTCGAAAGCCAAGTACACAGCAGGTGTTCAATAATATTGTTGGATTAATGTGTTAATGAAGGACCCAAAAGCTTCATGAGAATCCCGGGCTCTAGTTGCCAGTGAACCACAGAGTTGCTTACTCAGGACTAGTCTGTGCTATCGACTTTTAGGCCAACAAGAAGATCCTAACACCAGATCCTGGGGGTGAGTCAACCTGTCACTGACAGCAGGAGACGAGGAGCTCCCAAGGGGGTGGGGCGGAAGTGTGGTTCAGGCACATGCCCCCTGAGGACAGGCCCTGGACACAATCCCCCCATGGTAAATTCTTAACTTCCCCGTTTGGGGGAAGGAGAAGGGCAGGACCGTTTTGACCGAGGCCGCCAAAAGCCAAGCAGCGAAGTCCTTCCCCTATTCCGCATATGGCCCGGTACTCACGTTCGCCCTCTTGGCCGCTTGCATCGCCATCTTGGCGGGCTGAAGAGGTTACAGCAGCAAACACAGAATTCCTCGGGACCCCTCCGGAATGCGTTTGCCTTCGAGCGCAACACGACTTCTGAGGTAAAGTGTTAACACCCAGATCCCGCCGGAAGCTGTTACAGCACTGCCGGAATAACAGCCTCACGCCGAGACGTGCTGACGCAGTATCCCACTCTCCCAGTACCAATCTAGCTTGAGATCCAAGACAGACCGGAAGGTAAAAATGAGAGCGCCCAAGACATTTCCGGGTTATGAGCCGGAAAGGGCGGGACTTGTGCTCCACGAGGGGCGGAGTTCTGGCAGGGGCCGCCATGTGTAGCAAGGGGCCGGTCGGAGGGGCGGGGTCTAGGGAGCGAAGGCAAGGTAGGACAAGGCCCTGGTTGCGTAGCGGGAGTGCTGCCGAGCGCTGGGGACTCGAGAGCGGGCGTGGCCCTTCAGCAGTGCGCGAAGCCAAGTGTGTAGTTCTGGCTGTGTGTGTCGTGGTTAAGCTATAACCGTACCGGGCACCTCAGCGGTGGTGTGGACCTCAGGTCCAGCATCAAGTGACGGGCCTGAACCCCACCTCACTCCTGCCACAGCCCGTGAGCTGTGGCTGCCTATAGTGAGTACGCCACCCTTCAAGTCCATTCTTTATTTACTTAGACCAGCTTTACACGATCAATTGACGAGGAGGACTTGGGAGGAGCATTCTCTCCAAGTTCACTCTGGGAAAGCCCGGGGTGACGGGTATCCTGCATCGCCCCCTTCTTCACTGGGGCAATTCCAGGACGATTTTGCCCACGTTCTTGTTAGCCTGCATGTACTCATGGGCGGCTTGGATTTCAGCCATTGGGTAGACTCTGTCCAGCACTGGCAGGAGACGTTGGGGTCCCTCCTTGGAGAAATGGGGCAGAATTTGCTCTGTGAACGCTTTCACCAGCATTTGCTTGTACTAAGATAAAGAAAAGGAGACCATGAGTTTGGACAGAGGCTTTACCCAACCACTCCCTCTCCTGCTTAGCCTTAATGCCCTACCTACGTGTAAAAAAGCACATCTGCTCACTTCCCATTATGTAGCTGCATGCTCCCAAATGTGTAACCTCTGTACAATACCAGGTAAAGACTTAAGTTTGGAATAAAATAATAGTGTCACTGACAGCCTAAGAACTATTTTAAAATAAAGGTGTCATGCAAGAGGCAGACACAGACAGGACTCAGGTAGTGTCAGTGCAAAAGGAACGCTAAACTTCGCTCTCCCCTAGAGGTGTGAATCCCTATGGTGGGAGACATTCCCAAAGTTGGCATCTGTTAGAATATCATACAGAAAAAATGGTAGGAACATATAATCTATTGAAGCTAGGGACTTACTTGCCTGTTAAGCTTTCTTAGCACACCGAGAAGAGTTCTGCCTTTGAAAACAAAGTCTTGGAACTCTTAGAAGTCTTCCTAATGTGGTCAAAGCTTTGTCCGTTCTGTTAGAAAGTTATGTATACAAAGTACTAGCTACACTCTTTTCAAGATGCAGAAGCTTCTGTTGACTGATGTGAATTAGTTCTCTGAAACTATTTATCCACAAGGTGGCAGGTTTCTTTGTAGGCTTTCTATTCTGGGTGTAATGTAAACAAAGCACAATTTTCTGGGTTAAATAGATCAATCACATTTTCTTTTCATTCCTCACTCACCTTCTTGTCCCTATTTCTCAACCGACTAGTGATCAGACTTCCTCGTTTATAAAATAGCTTTGAAAACAGGGGCCCACTGACATCTTCTCCTCCCAACAGACCGTAGAGAATCCATCGACCATCAAGAGCCAGGCAGTTGACATTTTTCTCCCAGTAGGATCCTCCTATGCAGTCTAGAATAAGGTTCACTCCAGCACCTTCCATAGGAAACAGATTTGTATTATTAATCAGCCACAGAAAATTTGGAATTCAATTCCATGGTATGTTTGTAGATATATGGGTAAAAATAAATAGAGATGCAAGTGGTAAATGTATGTTAGAACTAGAAACATTGGTCATAGAAACATTGTTGTGAATAGAGTTTAGGTAATGAACTCTATCATAGCATGTATAATAGAGTTCATCTTTTCTGATCACTACCCACCATAAGAAGGAAATAGTACAACAATATAACTGGTATTTCCTCTCACCCAGGAGTGAACAAGAGCAGAACAGAGGAGAGCCACCTCAGGCTATAAGGCAGGCTAACATGGAAGTTATGCACTGAGACATCAGAATCACAGACTTCCTAACTTTGTTTTTATTGGTCCCTTTCTTCTCATATGAAAAATGAAAAGGGATTAGCAAAAAATATCCATATTTGGTCTTGGTATATAGACATAAACCCATCTATTCATCCATTTAGGAAGCTCCCACACAAGCCCTACTATGAGTGTACTCTGTCTTAGGCTTCTTGTTAACTCACTGAGGATTGGCTAGTTGGGAATAATAATCAGGATAATCTGCCTGATTATCCAGTTTCTAAAGTATGCATGAATCATATCACTCAAGAATGCACATGGAAAACATCTTAGACCTAAATAAGTACTGGCTGCCTGTCTCCCGTGGTCAAACACAAGAATACTAGAATTTGACCAGAGCAGCTGTAGTGTATTTAGCATAGGCAAGACTGATAGAGAGGACTAGCAGCCTTGGATCTGGTGAGGATTTTTGTTTAATCACCTCTGAAATTCCTGTTGAACTGTAGAAGCAGTTATTTACCTTTGGTAAATTTCAGTGTTGCTTCACAAAAATCCTGTTCTTTGTAATTGAATCCAGCAGCTGCTCCAAGCTTTTCTGCCATTTGAAGCTTGTTCTGGGATCCAGCTGTGACCAGAGGAATAGCACCAGCCATCCGGGTGAGTTGGATGGCAGCTGTGCCCACAGCACTTGCCCCTGCGTGGATTAGCACAGTTTCTCCAGCCTGTACATTTCCTGTGACAGAAACCACAGAAGCAATTCTACTTTCCAACTACTACATGTTCACACATAGGCATTCTACCATGATCACTTGACACTTGGACCAAATGCCTAATCTCTTGCTTTCTGAGCATATCAATAGTTCTTTTTTGTCTTATTCCCTCTGGTCAAAGTAGTAAATGACTTTTAGAAATAGGCTGTTAGTAGTAAATGACCTTTAGAAACTGGGCTGTAGCTCAGTGGTAGAGAGCCCGCCGTGCGCGTGTGAGGCACTGGGTTCGATTCTCAGCACCACATAAAAATAAATAAAGATATTGTGTCCAACTACAACTAAAAATATATATATATAAAATAAGGTTGTTAGCAGCCACATCCATAACCTCTGTTTTACTTATGAAATAACACCAAAATGCACATGTCTGACCTACTCAGTAAGAATAGCCACCATTCCCACTGACACCACCTGAAGCCAGTCCTTTAGTCTGAAACTGGCCTCCAAGTGGTCTTACATATCCAGGCACCACATAGAGGCACGAGGCTCTTTTTCCCAAAATGGAACTCTCATTATGATACTTCTTCCCCAAATGGAAAGTGGTTCTCCACTGGCTTGCCTTTGAGTCCAGGCAGCCTGGCATTCAAAACCACCACAATCTGTCTGCACAACAGTCACCTTCTCCTCTGAGTGGAGTAGCTGGCCTCACTCTTTTCAGCCACCTTGATGTGCTTTCTGTATATTACAATTCCACTCACACTTAAGTCCTCTTGTTCTCAAACCCACCTCTGACAACCCTTGCCCACTCCAACTTTTCCCATCTCAGTTAGAGACAGGCTACCTTTCCAAACTCTATGGTTGTTTGATTTTTGTGCACAGGTCCCAGGTAACACTGAGCTCTCTGATGGCAGGGATCAAGTTTTCTTAGGCTCCCTCACATGAGCTCTTGGCTGACCTCGGTGGGATTGAGGAGGAATAAACAAGGTAACTGACTGGCCCCTTCTGAGTTTTTTGTTTCTGCAGTGCTAGGTGTCAAACCCAGGAGTGGAGTATGTAAGGCAAGTGCTCTGCAGTGAGCTATGTCTCCAACCCCTTCTGATGCACTGGCTCAGCATGATTTTGAGGAGCCAGAACTGTTGCTGTGCACAGTGTTAAGATGTACACAAGCTGGGTGTGGTAGAGCATGCCTGTAATCCCAGTGACTCGGGAGGCTAAGGCAGGAGGATCACGAATTCAAAGCCAGCCTCAGCAACTTAGAGAGGCCCTAAGCAACTCAGCAAGATCCTGTCTCTAATTAAATATATATATATTTAATATATATATATATATATATACACACACACACACACACACACACGCACACACACACACATATACATACACATACGTGGGTCTGGGAATGTGGCTCAGTGGTTAAGTGCCTCTGGGTTCAATCCCTGGTACCAAAAAAAAAGATGTGCACAGGCCCTCTGTCTGCTGCTAACCATGATTCTGAGCCTCCACATCAAACCATTCTAACCTAGCTTGGGGATCCAGTGTTATTTCTGGTACAGCAGGGGAGGTAGGGCACTGGGGCTGGAGGACTAATGGAGTTTGAGGAGACTGATTCCTGGGGGAGCTGAGCCGTGTCTCATGGAGTGAGCAGGAGGCATCCTCACCCAAAAGATGTAACAGCTGGAAGGAGGTGAGCCAAACTTCTGGGATGGCAGCAGCCTGGTGCAGGGTCAGTCCCTCTGGGATGCTCATCAGGAGTTCTTCAGGGACAGTGACATACTGAGCCTGGCCCCCACCAGGCAGCAGAGCCATGGCTGGGTCCCCAATCTTCCAGTGCCCCTGGCAGCCAGGCCCCAGCTCTGACACATATCCTGATGCCTCAAGTCCTAAAATGCTGCTGGCTCCTGGGGGTGGGTGATACTGGCCCTGTCTCTGCAAAGAGAGGGACAGACAAGTTAAGTGGGTCTGATACAAGGGGTCAAGTATCAGCCCTCCTTGTTGTTGGAGGGAGAAGGTAGCTGTCTGCTTGGAGTTCAAGTATTGTCTTTTGGGATTGGAGAAAAGTTGGATAGTCTTTAAAAAAACAGTTGTTGTAAGGAACCTTATTAGAGATGGTCACTTAAAGTATTAACCCCAGAGAAAGCCATCCAAGATGATGTCTCCCTAGTTTCAGTCTCAGTCCAGCAGTCAGTGGGGCCCCAGAGGAAGGGTGAGGTTAGAGGTGGGCTGGCAAGTGGATTTTCTGCCATCTCAGCCCCGTGTCTCCTGCTCTGAACTTAGTTTGTATAATAAAGTGGGCTACCACAGGATCTTTTCTAGCTAGAAATTTTATCTTGCAGCAATGAATGTTATACAAACTAGCTTTCATGTTCTCTCTACCTGTGCAGGTGCTGGCCCACCTCTGTGGCACAGGACTTCAGCCAACAGCATGTGAGGCACTCAGTTTATGGCTGCTTGGCATAATCTGGGACCTTGGAGCCAAACAGGATCCAAACAAAGGAACCTGTGTCCCTCTGGTTTTACACTGGCTTGAGGTGCCTCTGGGTTCAATCCCTGGTACAAAAAAAAAAAAAAAAAAAAAAATGTGCACAGGCCCTCTGTCTGCTACCCATGATTCTGAACTTCCACATGAAACCATTCTAACCTAGCTTGGGGATCCAGTGTTATTTCTGGTACAGCAGGGGAGGTAGGGGAGGTAGCTTCTTCCTGTGCCCAAATGATTCCCTCTTTCTTGAAAGCAAGCTCTGTGGACTTTGGAGTCAAATGGATCTGGGTTTAAACTTTGTTTCTGCTCTTTTTTTTTTTTTCTTTCTTTCTTTCTTTTTTTTTGGTACTAGGGATTGAAACCAGGGGTTCAATCTGGGTTGAACTCAGATGTACTGAGCTACATCCCCGGACCCCCACCCCCACCCCCCTTTTTTTTTACTCTGAGATAGGGTTTCCCTAAATTGCTTAAGGCCTTGATTAGTTTCTGAAGCTGATCTCAAACTTGTGATCCTCCTGCTTCAGCCTCCCACTTCTCTGGGATTATAAGCATCATCACTGTACCCAACTTCTACTTTGTAATCTGTCATACAACAAATACTGCATGCTTCCTGGTGTCAAGCCCTGTGCTAGGCAAGGCAGATGGCTTCTGACCTGCTAGAACTCGCAGTATAGTGGGGGAAGACAGACTTTAAAGAAGTCAACAAATAAATATGTAAATACAGACTAAGGTAAGGTCTATAAACATAATGCCAAGCTACCTATGAAAGAAGGAGGCAGACAGCCAAAGAATGGTTGAGAGACAAAGGCAAACACTAAGCTCTGAGGCAGGAAGGATTGTGAAGGTGGCTGGATGGCTGTGGGGAGGGGAAGTAGCTCCAGCTGTGGTGCAGGATGTGCCGCCCTCCAAAGCTGCAGGTCCCCTGGGGGTAGGCCATTTCCATTTTATCCCAAGCGCATAGGGATCTTGGTCTGTTCCCTCAGTTGCCATTTGGAGAATGTACTGCAGAGGGCGCTGCAAGCGCTGGGGTAAGATGACTTTGGCCAGGACTCAGATCTTTTCAGAAGCGAAACGACGAACTGGCCTGATTTGAGATCTCTCGTGGAGGTGGAATCCACCGAGCAAGCTGATGAAATGGATGCAAGAGCAGAGAGAAACCAAATGAATCCCAGGTTTCTGGCTTAAGGCGCTTGCTGGCTATTCTTAGTTTCCTCATCGCTGACATGGAGACCAAAATACCTGTCTCCTTTGATAGTTGAGAGGGTTAAAGAAAAGAATCCACTTGCAAGTGTGGAGGCACCTGCAGCCACCAAACGAACCAGTTTCTTGCTGATTTCCATGCCGACGCTCTCAGCACACCCTCAGGTGGGGTTCTATGGGGTGTCCAAGGCCAGCTCAGTGAGGCATCGCGAGGGTTGCTGGAAGCCCTCGGGAATCTGATTAGAGGAGAACCCAAACCACCCATCTGGATACACCTGGCTCCACCTGCTGGAGGGTCAGTTCCTTATTCAGGCAGCTCTCCCATTACCATTCCCCAGCGACGATACCTGGAATAAGTCCGCGCGGTTCAGGGCACTGACAGCCACCTTCAGAAGGACTTCACCCTCCCCGGGGATCGGTTTGGGCACCTCCTTTATGTAGAGATTTTCTGGTCCCCCAGGATTGTCGAAGTACACAGCTAGCATTCTATCTGAGGAAAAATGGGGAAGAGGCAGGAGACTGAGACAGGTGTGAAAGAAGCCCCTTACTCAAATCAGGGTCACCTGACACCAGCCTCCCATGGCCTATTATGTCACTGCAGCTGCCTTATGTCTCACTACCTGTGACTTCCCTCCCTAAATTTCCAGCGGTTACGCATCCTGAGTCCTCTCCAGCATGAAGAGGACAAGTAATGCAGCTACTTGGTTTTGGAATTAAAGAAGTGGAGATTTAGCCAGTATGACATAATTTGTGGCCCAGGGTGTGGTGCAGTGCAGCCCCTGCAACTGCAACCAGTCCCTTTCCCTGAGATTCAGCCTGCCTTCCCAGGGAGTTGTACACTGTCCAGAGAGGAGGGGACAACAAGCTAAGAAGGAAGAGAGCCATACCTGAAGCCATCCTGCCAAGAGTGTTTCCCTCCTAGAATGGGGGTGCCTGGGCCTCACTTCCTAATATGGGTGCAACCTGCTGCAGCAGGCCCAGGTCAGGGAGGGACTTTGTTCTGGGCGGTCTGTTTGTTCATCTTAAGCAACCTGCATTACACCGTGAAGTTCTGCTGAGTCACCTTGAGACAGTAGTTTCTCTAGTTCCAAGACCTAGCTTGGTGGCCCGGTAGCTCAGTGGTGATGTTACTGCTGTTTACCAGTGAGGAGTCCTTGCTTCCCCAATGCTGAAGTATAACACCAGAGAAGCATGCCGAGGCAAGTGTAGAGTGGAAAGTAGAAGCTTTATTAAGGACAGCAGAAAAGACTTCTCCCCAGAGGAAGAAGGGGACTCAAGAGATGAAATCCATGGAGGGGGAAGTACTTCCCTTTTTTTATAGCTAAGGTTTATTTTTAGATTTCCTGCATTCCTGTCACTTGCATTTTTGTCCTTTGTTCTGTTATCTTGCAGTGATGGAATGTAGGTGGGGAAGGCCCAAAGGGTGGGAGACAGGTGGGCCAAAGGTGTAATCTGGCCAGGGACAGCTGCTTCATTAACATTTCCTTGGGAACATTTTCAATTCCCCTTTTCCCGGAATCCCTTCTCAATATGGCCTTCATTCTCGATTTTACCCTATATTAGACCTGATTTACGTAACTACACTAATTACCTATCTTTAAATCTGGCTTCAGTGATTCGTGGTCTGGAACAGCCTAAGGACTAACACTCTCCCTGGGGAAGCCAGAGAAATTCACTGTGGGTACCATACCAGCTTCTGTGCCTGCAGGACTTTCTCTGGGCTCCTCCTCCCCTGTCTCCATGGCATTTTACCCTGAGGCTGATCCAGCAAATCCCAAGACCCAGGATTTGGGAAGGCTCTGGGAGAGGGAAGGACTTGAAGTTGGCCTGTTGGCCCCTGGGTCTACCCCTGTTTAGCTACTTGCCATCTTCCTGGGCAACCATCCCCCATGACTCAGGGGCCAAGGTATTTCTTCTTAATCTGGTGGTGCTCTTCACACTTTTTAATTCTCATATAGACAAAAAGAATTTTCAAAAACTATGTGTTCCTTCTTATTGTTAGGTGGGTGGAGGTGACTTAGAACAAAGCAGGCAGCGTGGAAAAGAAACATCAATCAGGCACTGACAGAAATGCCTGTCAATCATCAGGACCTCCTGGCCAATCCTGGAGTTCAGCCAGCTCCCCTGACCAACTCCAGTGGGACAAGGACTCTAAAAACACCTTTTCCTGTCCCAAGCCCTTCCCTTCCTGCCTAAGCCCCCCCCCCAAGTCTCCAGTCCAGTCGAGCTCCCACATAGTTTCTCCTCAGACCCTTCTCCTGTCTACTCTGTCGGTCTGATGAGTTCCTCAGGGAAGTGATATCTCAATAAAATCTCCTTGGGTGGCCTTTTTAAATCTGCCTCCTTTGGTCACTGCCCGCCTCACCTGATCTTACACTTATATTTTTTAGGTTGATATCTAAAATGTTTCATCTTAAATAGTTGCCAAAGATATTGATTTCTGGTCATCAATACTGACATTTTAATTTCTTATATTATACTTTTGTTTTATTTTTGTTCTACATTTTTAAATTGGTGTATTATAGTTATACATACTGATGGGATTTGTTGTTACATATTCGTACATGCCGCCAATACCTATATAACAATATAATTCAACCAATATTAGTCCCCATCACTTTCCCCTTTCCTCCCCACCTCCTACCCTTTGGTCTCTTTCCTCTGGTGATCTCCCTTGGATTTTCATGAGATCCTGGCCCCCACCATTCTTTTCCTCTTTCTTCTCTAGCTTCTGCATATCAGAGAAAATACAGGACCCTTAACCTTCTGAGTTTGACTTGTTTAACATAATGGTCTCTAGGTTCACCCATTTTCCTTCAAATGACATAATTTCATTTTTCTTTTTATTTCACACTTTTAAATGTATAAAATGGAATCTGATTTCAGAGCAATTTGATTTGCAAGACTTCACTAAAGACTCAAAGAGGCTCTTCTTTAGCAGTTGGAAGTTTTATAATTTTATTTTTCTTGTAGTACCCATATTTTTATTCTGGTTTTCTCATAGAATTATATCCTGCTACATTTTGCTTTTTTTTTTTAAGCCAAGATATTGATATATTGCCTGGGCTGATCTTAAACTTGTAGGTTCAAGCAATCCTTGTGCCTCAGCCTCCTAAGAAGCTGGGATGGCAGGCATGTTCCACCATGCCAAGCTTTTACTGGTCAATCTTTTATTTATTTATTTGGTACCAGGAATTGAATCCAGGGGCACTCAAGCACTGAACCACATCCCCAGCCCCTCTTTTAAAAAAAATATTTCATTTAGAGACAGGGTCTTGCTGAGTTGCTTAAAAGGCCTCACACTAAGTTGTGAAGGCTGGTTTTGAACTCACAATCCTCCTGCCTCCGGCTCCCAAACAACTAGGATTAAAGGTATGTGCCATTGTACCTGGCCTACTGATCATTCTTTTTTTTAGTAGTAGCTGGACACAGTACCTTTATTTTATTTATTTATTTTTATGTGGTACTGAGTATAAAACCCAGTGCCTCACATGTGCTAGGCAAGTGTTATACAACTGAGCCACAACCCCAGCCCCCTGATCTTTTTTTTTTTTTAAGTTTTTTTCTTATTTTTTTTTAGAGAGAGAGAGAGAGAGAATTTTAATATTTATATATTTATTTTTTAGTTTTTGGCGGACACAACATCTTTGTTTGTATGTGGTGCTGAGGATCAAACCCAGGCCGCACGCATGCCAGGCGAGCGCGCTACCTCTTGAGCCACATCCCCAGCGCCCCCCATCATTCTTATCTTCAACAAAAATATGTATATAAACTGAAACTAATTTTAAAAAATTATTTCCTATAACCAGCAGATTCTAAAAGTTAAATTTCTTCTGTATTTATTTATCATTACAATATTAGTCTACAATTTATGAAAACATGTATTACTTTAAATATTAGTAATTATTAAACATAGAAAGTAAACAGATAGTCATATCTATAGTTATATAGTTATGACTATAGCAAATAGTTATTGCTACAATGGGACTGAGTTCAACATTAATTCTCTTCCAATATTTCATTTGAGTAGGCAAGCTCTGAGAAACCTAGTTTGCATAAATCAGATAAGAAATTCCATTATAGAAATGCCAGCTACTTCTTTGAATATCTGAGTTATATGATAAAAACTATATAATGATCTATCAAAAATTATTTTCAATGATCTATTAGCTGACAGCTTAATTAGGTCTTGCTCCAATTTAGTTAAAGGCAAAGACTTGGAAACCACCCAGTATGTAAAGGATTTGTTACTCAGTCAAAAGTGTCATTCAAGTTCTCAGTTTCTGGAATTATACCAATAAAGCTTTTTGAAGACTTATCATGATTATTAATTATATCTTTTTTTTTCCATTTAGTGCACCTTGTTTAAACTTACATACTCAGGAGGATTCAAAAAGTAAAAATGTTAATTCCAATATATTTTTTGCTATTTTATTGATCATATCTGTTTATCTTATCACATGCTTTAAATATATTTTCACTAATATCTTGGAGCTGCAGACATACATCATTTATAAAAAACATCTGTGGTGCACACCTGTAATTCCAGTGGCTCAGGAGGCTGAGGCAGGGGGGCTGCGAGTTCAAAGCCAGCCTCAGCAACTTAATGAGGCCCTAAGCAACTCAGTGAGACCCTGTCTCTAAATAAAATACAAAACAGGGCTGGGGATGTGGCTCAGTGGTTGAGTGCCCGAGTTTAATTCCCAGTACCAAAAAAAGAAAAAAAGAAAAGAAAAAAAAAATCTGTTGAAATTCTTATTGGAAAAGGACTGTCCTTTTTGTTATAAGAATCTCATAGGATTCTCTTTCACTTATGATGCTTTTTTTTCAGTACTGGTGATTGAATCCAGGGCCACTTTACCACTGAGCTACATTTCCAGTCCTTCTTTTTCCTTTTTCCTTCTTTCTGTTTTTTTAGACACAGTCTTGCTAAGTTTCTGAGAATAGCCTTGAACTTGCAATTCTCCTGCCTGGGCCTCTTGAGTCACTGGGATTATAAGAGAGCACCACCATGCCCAGCCATATGATGCATTTTTGAACAATAGAGAATGAAAAGGATATTACATTTTAAAATATTTGGAATTTTCCTTTCTTTTGGCACCCTACAATCCTTACATTGTAAGCTTTCATCCAAAATAAGAATCATGCAACTGAATTAACAAATGAATTGGACTAGTAGTAAGGCTGACCAAGAAAAAAAAATCTCTGGCTCTTAACACCCACACTCAGAAAAGGAATGATGCTGGAAATAAGTTCTTTGAAAGACTGTTACAACTGTTACACAACCTGAAAATGAGAGAATTTTATAAACACTAAAAAACACAATTTTCCCCAGCACACTGTCTTTGGAATTTGGAATATTGCACTTTGCTGCCTGTTGGTGTAAAGAACTGCAAAGGGTCTAAGATTTCATTTCAATCTATTTACCAAGGTTAGTAAGGTAGACCATATAACTATTTTACCAAGTTGAGGGGACAAAAAGAGTATTAAGGATGGAATGAAAATATAGTTCTGTGGTATAGCATTTGCCTAGCATGCATGAGACCCTGAGTTTGACCTTCAGCACTAGAAGAAAAAAAAAAAAAAGGATTAAGGCATTTCTGCATTTCCCTATCTTGGGAGGTCTAAGATGTACTCTTTCCAGGTACCAGGGCCTCCATGGCCATATAATTGGTATATCCCATCCCAGTTGCTATAACTACATTTTTCTCCAATCATGCCCTACTTGCACCCAGACATTTTATTTGGAAGGGTCAGACACGAGAGGGTCAGGGGTAGCTTTACAAAATTTAGGGACCCATTATATCCCCACTTGGCCCATGTATTATACAGTTAGAGGGACCTGGAAAGCAGCGTGCTCTTTAGATAGTCATTACCCTTATGATGTAGAATCATGCCAGTCCATGCTGGCTAATCAAGAATTAAGTTTGGGGGCTGGGGTTGTGGCTCTATGGCAGA
This sequence comes from Marmota flaviventris, assembly GCF_047511675.1. Classification (NCBI taxonomy): domain Eukaryota; kingdom Metazoa; phylum Chordata; class Mammalia; order Rodentia; family Sciuridae; genus Marmota; species Marmota flaviventris. The sequence goes on from NC_092511.1 coordinate 17,995,052, forward strand.
GCGTTTGCCTAGCATGTGTTCGATTCTCAACACTGCATATATAAATAAAATAAAGGTCCATTGATAAGTTAAAAAAAAAAAAATTGTTTGAATTCCCTAGGTCTCTTCTGCCTTGGCCAGTGGTCTAAGTCATACCCTCCCTAGGGAACATCTGAAGAGTATACTAATAGTCTAGTTATACTAGTATACTAACCAGACTGTCCTGGGGTTGCCTTTTGGGGAAACAAAGATATATCATGTCCAGGAATGGTCAGGGTAAATCCAAAATTTTCAAAATGGTTCTATGACTCTTTAAATATCATTTTTAAAAGTTTTTTTTTTAAAGATGGACACAATATCTTTATTTATTTTATTTTTATGTGGTGCTGAGGATCAAACCCAGTGCCTCGCACATGTGCGAGGCAAGTGCTCTACCACTCAGCTATAACCCTAGCCTCTAACTTATCATTTTGATCATTATCCAGGAACTGACAAAGAAGAAGATGAATCCTTTCTTGGAAAGGCTGCATTCAGTGACCATTTTTTCTTATTAAGTAGTGTGGACTAGGATGCAGTGAGGGAAGTAGAGTCAGAAATCCCTGATTTTTTGAGAAGACCTGTACAATATTCAATAATACCAAATGTTTTCAGATGGAATATGGAATGTTCATCTAACACTTTGACTAGTGGCCCATTGCTGGGTGGCATTAAGTTCCCCCTTACTTCTAGATCCCACACTGGTGATGTAGACCAAAGGGATGTCACAAATGCAGTGAACTACATTATAGGAGAGGAATGTTGAGCTCAGGGACTCTACTTATTTTATAGCAAGCAATGACCAAGTTTGTTCTTTACCTTGAAGGGAAACATATCATTTTTTAAGGTTGCTTGCTGCAGTATCATTCTGAGTAGTCATCTAGATAAAGAGTGGTTAGGGCCTCGCATTCTTGGTCTATCTGGTGTTAGGAGTACAAGAGCCTCATAGAGAGAAAACTCCCAACAGTTTTCTCAGTGCTCTCACACTCCATGCCAATGGCCAAGACAAAAACAAAACTAACAATAAAGAAAAAGAAGTTAATCAAGTAATTCCAATCAAAGATAATCTATTGAAATAAGAAAAATTGCCCCCTTAACTCAGTCTTCTTTTTGGGTATCTTCTGCCTTGTGTTTTCCAACCACAAAATAAGACATTGTTTCTTTGGGATCTATAGTTTTCTTCTAAAATGAAAAAGTTGTCTTTTATAGTCCTCTTATGACTTAATATCCTTTTTTTCTTAGATAGTCTCCTGAAAGAAAACATAGCTTGGTAATTATTAATGAATAGTAAATTATCTAACCATATTATTTATTTAAACAATGTTGTGCCTACTATGTGCTAGGCCTGGAGACATAAGGATGACTGGATGGCTTTCCTTGCAAGACATGTCTACTATTTCAAAGGAGTGTTTATGTAATTTCAATAATTTTTTAAAAGAATTTGAAATTTAGAAGACTATAAAACACAGAACAGTTTGCTATTTACTAAGCTCAAATTTTGCCTTAGTTCTCTTAGATCTATATTAAAAATGTATAGACAAAGCCAGGTATAATGGTGCCCACCTGTAATCTCAGCTACTTGGGGAGATTGAGACAGGAGGATTGCAAGTTTGAGGCCAGTCTGGGAAACTTAGTGAGATTCTATATCAAAATAAAATTTTCAAACTGTTGGGGTGTTTGGGCTGGGGTTGTAGTTCAGTAGTAGAGCGCTTGCCTCGCCCATGTGAGGCACTGGGTTCGATCCTCAGCACCACATATAAATAAACAAATAAAATAAAGATATTGTGTCTACAACTACTACTACTAATAACAATAATAATAAAAACTGGTGGGGTGTAGCTCAGTGCTTGCCTAACGTGTGGGGCCCTGGGTTCAGTCCTCAGTACTGGGGGGGGCAGATATAGACATAGACGAGGAATGCTATGCACATCAACAAGGTGGCTACTTGGCTTCCAGTAACTTTCTATAAAAGGTTCCTTCAGAGAAGGTGGGCCAGCAGTTACTTATCTGCTTTTTAACCTGCTCCCTCATTCCACCCCTCCTCCATACCTGATTAATAATGGGATAAATCATATGACCCTGGACTTGTTAAGTCAGGGTCCTAAGAGAAATTAAGGGATAGGATGGGAGGCTTGGCCCTGATACCAGCCATGAAGGAGGTACTTTGTAACAGGATAGAATAAAGTTGAGTTGGAAGCAGAGACAAGAGTCCTAGCAGTGTTCCCATTCCTGGCATCTGCTTTGCCTGTGACTCAGTGACTATTTCAACAGTGATTCAACAGTCCCAATATCTTTTCTGTAAATTCCTCCTTTCTCCCCTACCTGGTTTGAATTGGGTCACTGTTACTTGTATTCAGAAGACCTGACACACAGGGACTAAAGTCAGGCGTGGGGAGGCAAACTTACCCAGTTTCTCTGTGGCTTCTACACAGACACTTGGATACATTCCCTCAATATAAGTGGCCACCAGAAGAAACAGATGGGTCTTCACAACAATCACACCTCTGTTGTCCTGGATAAAGAATAAAATAGAATGCCCTGCAAAGGTCCTAACCCAGTGGAACAACTGACATAACACAGAGGCAATACATCTTGGAATTCGTTGGCTCTGGGCTTGAATTCTAGCACCTCCATTTTCTGCTGCATGACTATGGAGGAATTATTTATCCTTTTAAAGCCTCAGTTGCTTTGCCTCCTCTGTAAAAGGAAACTATTTTGTTTAGAATGTGAAGTGTGCTGAACTCATAATATGAGACATCCAATGGACATGAATTTCATCTCCTGAATTCCTTATAGGTAAGAGAACACCAAGAGGTCCTAATAAAAAAAAAAATTTCAAAATCTGAAATTCTCCAAAGTTTTAAATACTAGAAGTGGAAAATTCCCCATGGACCTCATGTGACAGGTCACAGTACAGTTGCAGACACACTGAATATTTGTATACCATTACCTTTAGGCTATGTCTAGAAGGTTTATATAAAACAAATTTCATGATTAGATTTGGGTACCATTCCCAAGGGATCTTATATATCTGCAAATATCCCAAAATATGAAAGATTCTAAAATCTGCAACACTTCTGGTCTTAAGCGTTTATGATAAGAAATAATCAACTAGTATCATTTTGTTTTTTTAAGGAGGAAGAAGTAGAGTATGAAGATGGACTGTCCTGGAAAGAGAGAGTTCAGGCGAGCTTCAGTTGATAAAATCTGGAATGAATGCTTGTCGAACAAGGCTTTCTGATAGCACTTTCTTTCAGATATGCCTTCCTGGCACTAGACTGTTCGAGGCAGTGATGAGGTTAATCTGTTTTATGGAAATGTTCAGGAAGTACAAAGAAAATCAGAGTCAAATTCTTAAGCTTTTTACACAGCTGTCTTCAAATTTTGAACACTCACATTCTTAGCATAAAGAGAATAGTCATCTGCCCGGACACATTTATAATCCTTCTCCTTGAAATACAACCCTTCTCTGCGGGTTTGCAAAGAGTTTTTGGCAAATCCATTCACAAGTGTTCGGACATCACTCGGCATTAGCTGTGGAGGTTAAATAGACCAGGAGTTATCAAACTATGCCAGTAGCCACTGCCTGTTTGTGATCTGAAAGTTGGGGATGGTTCTTACATTTTTTAATGGTTGGGGGGAAAAAATCAAAAGAACATCACCTTGTGACATGTGAAATTCATATTTCAGTGTTTATAAAGAACGTGTTAGCCAGTGCTGGTGGCACAGACCTATAATCCCAAGGGCTCAGGAGGCTGAGGCAGGAGGATGGTGCATTCATAGCCATCCTCAGCAAAAGCGAGGTACTAAACAACTCAGTGAGACCCTGTCTCTAAATGAAATATGGACATGAATTTCATATCCTGAATGAATAACAGGCCTGGGGATGTGGCTCAGTGGTCAAGTGCCCCCCAGTTCAATACCGAACAACCCCCCCTCCCCTCCCCGCCTCCCCTAAAGGTTTTATTGGAACATAGTCACACCCATTCTTTTAGTTTTTCCATTACTCCTGCAAAGTAGAATGACTGACAGCAACTATGTGGCCCATAAACCCCATATAATTATCCTAGCTCTTTATAGGAAAAGTTCATTTAAAAGTCTTATGCCCAAACTTGTTTTTTTTTCTTACACTAAATCCTGGCGATGCGACACACACGCTCCGCTCATGTAGTTTGATGAGGGCTGCGCTGTCCACATGCTTCGTTCCCAGGAGACTATCTAACAATAAGTTCTGCAAGTGGCTCATGCTCCCTTAGATCTGAAATGGGAACTACAGATGAAGTCATCTACTCTGGCTACCTCTTAAAAGGCCTGAGAATGCAAAATGTTCCTAAAACATTTCCTACAGCTTTAATATCAGCGTGGGTACTTTGAAAAAAATGAAGAGTGGAAATGGTGGCCCATCATCCAGTGTCCACCCCTCAAGGAGGAAAACAGAACCAAAGAAAATCACTGTTCACACGGAGTGGGTTATGAGGCTGTTTGGAAAATCGCATAGCATCAGAGCTTTCCAGTTACGTTTGTATGAAAATCACCTGGGATTTAAAAACAAACTGAACATGGTGGCACCCCCAAACCCAAAACCCTGAACTCCAAAGCAGCCAGAACGGAGAACTACGGAGCTAAATGAGTTATGAATCCTCAACATTCCCTTCCCGCTGACCAGCACCTGCGCCAAGGATAGACACTGATCAACACCCCCGGGAGTAAAAAGGGAGTCCCTTAAATCAACATTAAAGTCCCTTAAACCAACATTTCCCGCCCAAGACCCAACATCTTGGACTGTGCTCAGCAGCACAACTCATCCACCGCGGGGATACAGAGGGCAGACGCCTCTTCCCCACCTCTCCCTTCCAGTAGTTTGGTCACGGGGATGCGGGGTGTCGGAGCCGGACAGGGAGCGAGGTGCGGGCGGCTAATCTCCAGCCCCGATGGCCCCGAGACGCACGCAAGGCACCGAGGACTTGAGGGAGCGGACGCCTGGGTACAGAGACGGCGGGCGTGGCGCGGACGGGCAGGTCAACCGCCGCGGGCGAAGGCGGCGGGATTGGCTGTGACGGCCGCCTGTCACCGAGGAGTACGGACTACGGCCAGTCGGCCGAACCGCGACTCGCGCGCGGCTCCGGGTCTCGCCCTCCTCCGCCCGCTTCAGCGTCCCCAGCGCAGCCTGGTGGCGTCCTCCGCGGCGGAGGGGCCGCGCGGGGCTGCGGCGCGGGGACACTGGACGCGAACGTTCGTGCGTTCCAAAGCGCGCGCTCGGGCTGAGGCCGCAGGCCTGGGCGGGCGGCTCTCGGGCCTTGGGCCCAGCGTGGTGCAGCATAGCCAAGTGGCCCGGTGCACGCCGAGGGCGCGGAGCCCAGGGCTGGGGAGGCCGAGCGCGCCCGCGCCCCAGTGCCGGAGTGGGCGCCTAGATCTGCCCGTGCGCCCACCGACAGCCTCTGCCGCAGACGCAGGCCCTGGGGAGGCTGTGGTCTCTCAGAGTTTGAGGACTCGCAGATTTTGCCCGAAAGCCCCAGCTTCCCTTCTCTAAGGAGCTCGGCCTGCGCTCCGGTAGCCTGAAAGGTGCAGTTCTCCCACACACGGCTCCAAAAGGTAGAGAACCGCTGCACACGGGACTCCTCGAGGCCAGGCTGTTGCCAGCTGGCTGGTTTGGGGGGTACCTGTAGTAGTAGAGGCTGGGCGTAGGTTCAGAGAGTCACACCTGCTGCAAAACGTCTGGCTCTGGAGACGCCGTCACAAGCCTGCGGGGGCTGGGCGCGGCGCGCACGACTGCAGGCCCGGCGGCTCGCGAGGCCTAGGCGGGAGAATTGGAAGTTCGAGGCCAGCCTCAGCAAAGCGACTTAGCGAGAGCTTGTCTAAAACAAAAAAAATTACACCTTGAGGGGAAGCCTCTTGTTAGGAAAAACGTGGTTGGCTGGTGTTCAAACCCCATTTCACATCCGCTCAAAGTCAAAAGTATTGGTTGTTAAACAGAAAAGATGATGTCTGTGAATTTTAATTACTAAATGACTTTTAGTTTTTCTAGGGTTTCTGTTACTCGTGACCACAATGAAAAACCTAGGCAGCCACGATCTGGTAACTGCCACACTTCCCAGAGTCAAGAGCTCAAAAGAATGGTTGGAACCACAGCTTGCCTTCACGGAGGTATATTGAGGTTCTTAGGTGGGTGGATGCAGTAGGCGATGGCTTATGCTACATGTTATTTTTTCTGTTGCTTTCTGTTTCTCTTTAATAGTCCCTTTGCTTTCTATTTGCTTTTTAACTTTTTAGCCTCTTAAGGTGGAATTATATAGGTCGTTGACCTGTCTCTCTCTCTCTCTTTTTTTTTTTTTTTTGGCGGGGGGAGCGGGTACCAGGGATTGAACTCAGGGTCACTCGACCACTGAGCCACATCCCCAGCCCTATTTTGTATTTTATATAGAGACAGGGTCTCACTGAGTTGTTTAGCAGCCTTGCAGTTGCTGAGGCTGGCTTGAACTTTCAATCCTCCTGCCTCAGCCTCCAGAGCAGGCTTGCGCTATTGCACCCAGCTACTTTTTTTTTTTTTAACTCAACAAAGTTGTAAGTTCTTGAAGTACTGCTTTACCCAAATTTTGATATGTTTTAATTTGTTTTTTAAACAATTTTACTAAGGTATGATTGACACAATGAACTGCATATATTTAAAGTGTACATTTTGGGGTTTGGAGATACGTGTGTGTGTGTGTGTGTGTGTGTGTGTGTATCTCCCTCTGTCCTTTTGTAATCCACCTCTTCACCCCTTGCAACACTGCTTTGTTTTCTGTCACTATAATTTAATTTACATTTTAAAAATATATATATTTTAGTTGTAGTGAACTCAATACCTTTATTTTCTTTTTATGTGGTGCCTAGGATTGAACACAGTGCCTCACACATGCCAGGCAAGCACTCTGACACTGAGCCACAACCCCAGCCCTTGCATTTACATTTTTAATGCAAATGGAATCTTACAGTATGTAGTCTTTTTCTAAGGCTTGTTTCACTCATCATAATTATTTTGTAGTTCACCAATGTTTGATTTCTCTTTTTGCTGAATGTTATCTCATTAGATGGGTATATCCCAATTTGTCCACTGTATTGATGGACATTTGGGTTGTTTCATCTTTGGCTTTTATAAATAAAGCTGTTGTGAGCACTCACACACATGTTGTTTTATAGACACATGCTTTCATTTCTCTTGACTAGATATCTAGATGAGGAATGACTGGGTCATATGGTAAATGAAATTAACTTTTTATAATGGGTCAAATTGATTTCCAGTCATTAATTACTTTACATTCCCAGTAGTAATATCTGAGAGTTTCAGTTTTTTGTATTCTAACTGATATTTGATTTGATCTGTGAACTATGGGGTTTTGCACTCTGGCTGATGTTAAAAGAAGTACCCCTGGGTCTATGTGACCTCTTAGGATTGGTTATCTAATTCTTTCAGCACTGTCCGCCCCAACCCCAGTGTTTCTTTAGGTGGTTTCCCACATGCTTATAGGGTTAAACTCATCTGAAGGCTCAGGGGGGCCTTCTGTAGCTCTGATCTTTTGCAGATCTCCAGAGCCTTTTTGTGGCTTGTCTTCCAATGTATGCTACTTTATGAACTATCTTCCTGGGCTTCCCCCGACTCCTAGATCCTTCTCAGTTTAGGGAGACAGATGGGCTCTTTGGGTTTTGCTTTTTAGGGGCCTCTATCCTTCATTGGCTGGTGTTCAATATCTTAAAAATGACCGTTTCATTTATTTAATATTTTTTAGTTATTTTGGGTGGGAGGGTACATTTATTCCTTGTTACTCTTATGTCTGAAGGTGGAAGTTCTTATCCAGCCATTTTTCTCTTCAGATGTTCCATTTTTTTTAACTCCTTACTTTTGCAAATCTGATTGCCCATTTGTTAACTCTTTCAACATTGTTTAATAGGCAACTACGGCTCTGTTAATTATTTTCCAATTTTTTCTCACTTTTTTTAGATTGAATTGTTTTTCTTTTTTAATTTTTTTTAGTTGTAGTTGGTCACAATACCTTTATTTTATTTGTTTATTTATATGTGGTGCTGAGGATCAAACCCAGCACCTCACACATGCTAGGCAAGCGCTCAACCACTGAGCCACAACCCCTGCCCCACAAGACTGAATTGTTTTTAATACTGTGTCTTTAAGTTCACTGACTCTTTTTATGTCATCTCCAATGTGCTGTTAAACCCACTCAGATTTGTTTGTCTAAATTTAAGAATTGAATTTTCCTAATTAGTTTTTTTTTTCAATTCTGTTTCTCTGATAAGATTTTCTATTCATTGACTGTGGGCATATTTCCTTTAAGTTCTTTTTTTAAATATTATTGGTTGTAGATGGACACAATACCTTTATTTTATTTATTTATTTTTATGTGATGCTGAGGATTAAACCCAGTGCCTCAAATGTGCTAAGCAAGTGCTCTACCACTGAGCTGCAATCCCAGCCCTCCTTAAGTTCTTAAGCGTAGCTATAATAGCTGTCCTAAAATCCTTGTCTCCTAATTCTAATGTATTGGCCATCTCAGAATTGTTCTCCATTGATTGCCTCTTTCCTCTTTCTTTGTGTGTTCACAATTCTCAATTATATTTTAGATATTATAAGTGATACATCATAGAGGATCTGGATTCTGTTATAGTCCTCTGAAGAGTACTGAACTTTTTTTTTTTTTAATCAGGCAGTTAATTTAGCTGAACTTGAACTCCAAACTTTGTCTTTCCTTGGTTAGTAGCGAATAAAGTTACTGTTTAGTTCTTTTTTACCTTTAGGTGGGCTGCATGGAGTTTGCCCTGTGGGTATATAGATCAAGACTCTGCTAGAAGCCAGACAGGGTGGCTCATGCCTATAATCTCAGCAGCTTGAGAGGCTAAGATAGGAAGATCCCGAGATCAAAGCCAGCCTCAGCAATTGCGAGGTGCTAAGCAACTCAGTGAGACCCTGTCTCTAAATAAAATTATATATATATATATGGCTGGGGATTTGGCTCAGTGGTCCTGTACCCCTGAGTTCAATCCCTGGGACCTCCCTCTGCCCCTCAAAAAAGACTCTGCTAGAGATTTGGCCAGAATTTATTTGAAGAATTTGTGGCTCTTTTAGGTATTTCTCCTCTCACCTCCCAGCTCCCATGGTTGCCTTCAACTATGTCTTCTAATTCCTGAACCAGTGTATGTGTTTCTTTCTGAGTTTTAGCTACCTCCTTTAGCTCTGATTGATCGCTGTTCTCAGGCAAAAGTCCACAAAAACCTGAAAGTTCATCCAGGGCTGTTGTCTATTTCCAGGTGTTCACTACCTTCCATTGGCCCTGCCTTTGGTCACTTTTCAGTGTCTTCAATGTCTTTTTCTTATTTTTGGCTGGAGCTAGAATGTTGGTTCAGCCCCCATCATAGTCGAGGACAACAGATTCGACAGGAATAGTAATTCTATTAGGCAAAAAGATGAAAGAATGAATTTTGAATTAGACACATTTGAATTTTTTTTAAAATATTTATTTTTAGCTATAACAATATCGTTATTTTATTTTTATGTGGTGCTGAGGATCTAAATCAGTGCCTCATGCATGGTAGGCAAGTGTTCTACCTCTTAGCCACAACCCCAGCCCAGACACACTTGAATTTAAACTGTGGTTTAGCTCAGGATTTTCTAGGCTTCTAGGAAACTCCTATGAACCTTAACTTCTATGGGGTTAATTAGAAAAGATAGTTCTTTGATTATGAAATTTTACTCATCTGTTCTGGAAATAAAAAGTAGTGGGACAGAATTATTTCCACCACCAGTTAACCTGAGAATATTTTCTTTCTTTTTGTTTTGGTACTGGGGATTGAACCCAAGGGTGCTTTACCATTGATGTATACCCCAATCCTGTTAATTTTTTTTGAGAAAGTGTCTCTCTAAGTTGCTTAAGGCCTTGAGCTAAGTTGCTGAGGCTGTCTTCGAACTTGTGATCCTCCTGCCTCAGCCTCCCAAGTCACTGGGATTGCAAGCATGTGTCAGCTTGCCTGACTTCTTTCTTTTTAACTTGTGGTGCTGTAGCTTGAACTCAGGGCTTTGTACATGCTGAGAACATGCATGTAGAACATGCACCAGCCCTGAGAATATTTTATATTTATGTGATTATGAGAGGATTTAACTTTTGTATTTTATGACAAATATTTAATTGTGGAAGATTTGTTATGAAAATGGAAAAGTTAATGTTGTTATGAACAAGTCCCTAAAGATTATGTTGCTTTAAAATCTGAAAATATGCATTGTGTACAAAATATTATTTATTATTAATATTTACTTGATAGCTAAAGAGTCTTTATTAATGATAAATTAATTTATTTTAATTATATTTATATCCTTACTGTCTGATAAAAGTTCAGATAATTTGTTGTCATGGAAAAATTAGTTGAAAGAATGAAAGAAGACCTTGATTGATAGCAAGTTTCTTTTTATTTCAATAAGATATTTTTTTCTTTTTGAGAAGATCCAATCACCCATTTGATATGATTTTACATTTCATGAATAGGTGTAAGTTAATGGATAAAAATGTAACTCTTCCTTGATTTATTTTATGAACAGTTTTTCTATTTTAGCTTATATTTAAGCAATTTTTTTAAAATTTATTCTTTAGTTTTCAGTGGACACAACATCTTTGTTTGTATGTGGTGCTGAGGATCGAACCTTGGCCCCATGCATGCCAGGCGAGCACACTACCCCTTGAGCCACATCCCCAGCCCCATATTTAAGCAATTTTGAAAAACAAAATTAGTGGGTGAGTTCACCATGGAAGAACAGAAAGAAGAACAGGGGATTGAATAGAACTTCTAAGACCTTTTATTATCTTACACTAGTGGTATTTCTTATAGGTATAGCACTTGTCTTAGGTGGCACTAAGCATTTTATGAGACTGTTGACAAATTCTTAGATGGTTCTGTAAAACTTAAAGCTGGAAGACCAGTCTGTCTTATTTAGTTGATAGAAGCTGTTTGTGTGTATTTTAAACCATAAAGGAAAAACATTTTATTCGATGTGGAAAAAAAAATGGATTCTAACTACTTTGTGACTCTGGGCAAGCCATTTTACTGTTATGGGACTCAAAATGCCTGAGAGCTGAGTTTATTTTTTCCCTTAGAATAAGCTCTAATCAAGAGCAGAAAGATTAAAATACTCTTTAAAAAGGTACTTGGAAATATGATTTGAAATAGAAAAACTGGTATGACTATGTAACAACAAATCCCATCATTATATATATCTGTAATGTACTAATAAAAAATGTGGAAAGAGGAAAAAAAAGAGAGAAATGGAAAAACCGAATTTTCTTCTTCAAAATTAGAACCTTTCACGCATATGTCTGTCAGTGAGTTCAGATAGTACCAGTATTTTAATTTTTCAAGAGTTGATATTCAAAATTTCATTCTGTTCTTTTAGGCCTTAGTTAAAGAAGATATTGATGCAGCTATTCAATCTATCTTATGTAGAGAAAAGTATGTAATTAAGGTAAGAACTGGCTACAAAACTCATGTCAATGAACAAATTAAACTTTTTTTTTCACTTTCAATGTAATGTACCCTGTAAAGAATTTTAGAAAATAGAATTTAAAACATTCTTTAGCACTGGGATTAACTTTAAGGGATCCTGGGAGTGTTTCTTATAGAATTTCTTTCTTCCTACAAGGTGGGGGGGATTCCTTCAATAGATACATCTGAAGAATATCTGTCTACTCACTTGTTCCTTCATTTTATAAGGATTCTACTGAGTCACTGTGAATCACCTAATTTTTAGAGTGTGATCAGAACGCCTGGTTGATTATTAATTATTACTCAGATATGCATGGATGAGCACTGGATTTAACTGTAGAAGGATGAGCTTAACAGAACATCCATGCAAATTATAATAAAACGGTCAATCTATTTTTAAGAATTTTCTTTAGACAAGCATGGTGGCACAAGCTTTTAATCCCATTGACTCAGGAGACTGGAGGCAAGAGGATTGCCATTTTGAGTCCAACCTTAGCAACATAGTAAGACCCTCAGCAATTTAGTGAGACCCTGTCTCAAAATAAAAAATGAGAAGGGCTGAGGATGTCACTCACTGGCAAAACACCCTTGGGTTCAATTGCAGTAATGCACACACACAAGAATTTTCTTTCATATTCTTTAAAAAGAAAAGAAATTATCACTGGGAATAACTGAAGAGTATTAGACCCAGAGAACATCTCAGGGTTCCTAATATATATATATATATATATATATTTTTTCATTTTGATTTCATGATGATGCTACCAATCACATAATTTCATTTGTTACATGAAAGGTAGATGAGAAGTTTTAGTGAGAATGTTTAGTTTATGGTCTAATTAGGCATCTTCTTTACAAACTACCTGCTCTTTGGACCAGGTTCTAATACACTTTTGCATTTACTCTTTTCTCTTTCCTCATAGAATATTCTCCTTCCTCATTCTCTGCCATTCTTTTTTATTCCTGCATAATCAAATAATTTTATATTCTTTAAGGCCCAGGCCAAATGTCTCTCACTTTGATAATCTTTTTTTTTTTTTTTAAAGTAGATCACTTTTTTTATTGTGGCAAAATATGTACTGCATAAAATTTGCCATTTTACAACTTTTAAGTGTACCATCAGTTTTATTAAATATGTTCACAATAATTCTGCAATCATTACCGCTATTTCCAAATCCTTTTGTTACCCCTAAACTGAAATGCTGTACTCAATAAGCAGTTAACTACTTATTTTTACCTCTCCCAAAGCCCCTGGTAACCACTAATCTACTTTCTGTTTCTACAAAACAGATTGAACCCAGGGGCACTTTACCACTGAGCTATATTCCCCAGCCCTTTTTTTATTTTTTATTTTAAGACAGGGGTTCACTAAGTTGCTTAGGGGCTCACTAACTTGCTGAGGCTGGCCTTGATTTAATCCTCTTGGCTCAGCCTCCCAACAGGCAAGTGCCACCATGCCCAGCTCCACAATTTTTGCCTATTCCAAATATTTTACATAGGTGAAATCCTGCAGTATTTGTCCTTTTTTGGCTTATTTCACTTTGGCATGCTATTTTCAAGGTTCAGCCATGTTGTAGCTTATACCAGAATTTACCACCCACCCCCCCCCCCCCGTTTTTTGTTTTTTTTTTTAGAGAGAGAAATAATTTTTTAATATAGTTTTTGGTGGACACAACATCTTTATTTTATTTGTATGTGGTGCTGAGGATCGAACCCAGCGCCCAGTGCATGCCAGGCGAGCATGCTACCACTTGAGCCACATCCCCAGCCCAAGAATTTACCCCTTTTTATGCTTGAATAATATTCCCTTGTATGTGTATGTCACATTTTATTTATCCATTCATTTTTTTGATTGGCTCTTGGGTTCTTACCACCTTTTGGTAACTGTGAATGTGGCAATGAATCCTGGTATGCAAATATCTAATTAAGTCCTGTTTTTAATTCTTTTGAGTATATAGCTAAATGAGAGAGTGGGCTGAGAGAGAGAGAGAGAGAGAAAAGTGGGGGCACCCTTACTTGATGGGAGACCCAGATCTACAATCATGACCAGCCATGCTTGTCTCTTTAGTTAGATGCAAAACCTCCTGCATGTGCTTGTACCAGATCAACTAGAACAAAAACAAAACCCATTTAAATGGCTCCAGATTCAAAGACCTGCACAATGTGTCCACAACTGATTTAATGGCTAGACAGCTTAACCAAGAAGGTCTGAACCCCAGATAGCAAACGATTGACATGGATTTGATCCTCACAAACACTTACCCGGGAACCTGCACTTTTCTTCTCAGGAAAAGCACATATCTAATTGTTAGAGGGCGGCCCATCCCAGGGTGTGCCACTTTTCTTCTCTGAGAGGTGAGGGGTATCCACACCCTGCTTTGCTTTGCAGTCTTTGCTAAGATGTCTTTGCTTGTGCTTTGTTTTTGAATTTGTCCTGAAATTCATTTTAAGAACCTCCCTGGGCTGAGTTGAGGTCCCACTGCCCCTAGGAGGGACCTTCATAAAACCCTGTCTGGTGACATAAGAAATAGAATTGCTAGGCTGTATAGTAATTCTGTTTAATTTTTTTGAGGAAACACCAAAATAGGAATTTTTTAAGACTCCAGAAAATGGGTTTTTTTCTCTTCTATGTGTTCTTCAATTACTGTATGGCCCATATATGTGGACATTCTAAATATACACATGTTCTTTACTCTGTCCTCCTCTGCTGTTGGAGTTGTTTAGTCTGTCTCCCCAAGGAGAGCAGACATGTCCTCTCAATTATTCCTGTACTCCTTGTTTTCAGCACAGTATGTATCAAACAGTAGGAGCCAAATAGGTATTTGATTTAATGAAAGCATGTGTGGGTCATTTTTAGGAATAATTGAGATTTATGAAATTTTAGAAAATCTTAGAACACGAAAGCTTTAGGATAATAATATATTTGTCTTTTCTATCCCTGTTTACTAGGAATTTGATAAGTATTTACAACATCATGACTTATTAAATACGAGAAGAAAAGAGATGTTATATAAAAGATGGGTTGACCATGTGGCAGATCCTCTCCAGAAGAAAATTATAGACAAAGTTTGTTCACATAAGAAGATTAAAAAAAGGAGACAAGAGGAATTAGATAGTTTTCTGAACTATGTAAATAAAAAGGTACTAAGAGATCATTTAATGCTTTTTTCATTGAGTTTAAACATTATGATTGTCTTTGTTTGCTTACTATCTAGTCATGCAGTCTGCTCCCTCTCCTCTTATGTATGTGCAACACATACCTGTGACAGCAGAAAACATTCCTACCTCCAGGACATGGGAAAGAATGGAGGAGGAGGTTGAGGCCCGGATTCAACTGTGTACACGGGAACCATTTTGAAATTGTTTATTTTATTTGCCAATTTAAAAAATTTGGACTCTAGGTTTAGGATATATTTTTCACTTGCTCTGAAACTTGAATAGTTGAAAAGTTATTAAATATTTCTGTTCTTTTTGCATTTTTAAAAGATTGCAGATGTTTGTTATAAACAAATTTCCAAATCTTTTGGTGTTCCAACAGTCTTCATTAAAATCTTACAAATTTTAACTAGATTCCTTTCATCACTATTATACGTATTTATTACTGGAATAAATTAAATTTAATTTCCAATTTAGTCTTCTCTTTCTTATTGCATTTGTCATTGATGATGCCACTTTGAAGCACAAGAATGAAACTGTGTTTGACTCTAGTCCTGCCATGCTCAAAACTAATTGTGTACCTTTTATTCTTACATGTGGTTTTATTTCCAACTTATAGGGAAATGCATTTATACAACATTATGATCCAAAAGAATATGATCCTTTTTGTATGAGCAAAGAAGACCCCAATTTCATGAAAGTAGGTAAATTTCTCATTTTAGTGTTGATGGTATGTGTCTGGTTATTTTGAGTGGCCCTACTATATAACTTGTCCTTTAATGATTCCTTAAAAATGCAGTAAGAGTTTAAGAATAGTTTTTCATCTCTGTATCTTAAGAAAAATCCCAAAGGCCAAAGTAAATTAAAACTTTGTAAAATTTGAAAATATTGTATAATAATTGGGTAATAGAAAATGCTTAAAAATTTCATAGACTTTTAAATTTGATACACAAGTTATCAATTTTCAAGATAGATCAATGAGAATATTGATTTTTCAAATGCAGAAAATAAAAAACAGTCATAATTCCATTACCCAGAGTTAATTCATGAACATTTTTCTGTATATCCTTCTAGACTTTCTATATTTATGTGCATATATATATATATATATATATATATATATATATACATACACACACATATGTATAAAATACAAAAATACTCTAAATAAAATACAAAATACTGTCTCCAAATAAAATACAAAAAAGGGGGCTGGGGATATGGCTCAGTGATTAAGTGCCCTTATATTCAATTCCCAATATTAAAAAAAAAAAAAAAAAACTTTTTTAAGTAAATAATTAAAGAATGGGACTATATCATACATTTGATCTTATAATATGCTGTCACTTACAGCAACAATTTATGGATTGCTTTTCTGTCAATAAATACAAACCCATAACTTTAATCATTGCACAATATTCTATTATTAATAGCAGCTAACTTACACTGAAGCCTTAACCAAGCCTTAGAACTTTTTTTTCCCAATATCTCCCACTGTATAAGGTAATTCACACATGACAAAAGCAAAGCACAGATAGGTTATGTGTGAAAGTCACTCCACAGCAAACAGAAGAGTATAAATGTGTTTCTAATCATGTACTTACTTACCATACAGCCTCCTTTTAGCAGATTCCCCATTTGAATATGTAGATTGTTTTTGAGTATTGCTGTCATAAATGACTTATGATGCACATCTCTCTAGCCTGATATTTCTTGTTGTTTTCCCCACAGCCAAGTTGCTAGAAGTAGAATTGCTGAGTTCAAGGGTGTGCATGATTTTGATTCATACTGCTGGACAGTCCTCCAGATAGGCTGTGTAAACCTACACTCCCAGCAGAGTCCGTTTCTCCACCATTTGGCTAATGGTGGATATTATTAAACAAAATAAAATTTCCCCCAAAACTTCTTTGGGCCATAGACATTTTTAAGCTGCTGACATTTGTTCTGGAATTCTAGATCTTTTTAAAAAAAAACTGTGTGTGTCTGTGCATGCATACCATAGTCCCTATTTTATAGGTAAAAATTAAACTGAAAATTTAAGAGCTAGAGTTTTAGACTCACTTACTAGGAACACAGATATTGAGATTTTAAACTATATCTTTTTCATACTATCTTAGTTTGTTCCTCCTTCTAGCCCAAAATACTTTAGACTGGTTATATTGTTTATTAACAACAAAAACTTAACTGGGATGTGCAAGATCAAGATGCTATCCTTGAACACCTTCTAAAGGGCCCTTCTCACTGGTGAATTTGAACATAGGGATTTGGAAGGGACACAAACATTCAGACTATAGCAAATACTAGAATCCCATTGTTCTGTTATCTTACCATGTGCCAAGTCCTATGCAGAATGTTGTTTCTCTCTTTAAAGTTTAAAAATTGATTTGTTATTCATATATCACTAAGTGATATAAAAATACTTTAAAATGATAGTACTGCTCTTGTCTCTTTTTATAGCAAGTTGATGTCTTCTCTTTATAAGTAGCACTCTTCATAACTTCTGTAAAAGCACCATTCTAAAGGGCAGTCTGAGCGCTGTGTATTTTAACTCTAAAGTCATGTTGTGCATTCTATTTATCCCAGGATTATTACTAGAAAGATACATAGGTGACCCGGTATAATTTCAGACTAAGCTCTAAGCCATGAATGTGATAGTTGCTGAATTCTGTTTTTTATATAAAACTGTCACGTGATAACATTGGCCATTAAAATAGATCTAGGGCTTTACTATTGTAAAGTAAAATGATTTACATTTTTTTGGTATTTATTTTTTAGTTGTAGTTGGACATGATACCTTTATTTTATTTATTTATTTTTATGTGGTGCTGAAGATTGAACCCAGGGCCTCGCACATGCTAGGCGAGCATTCTACTGCTGGGCCACAACCTCAGCCCAGATGATTTACATTTTGAATAGCATTTTGCTAAAGTTTTGCATAATATTTAATTATGTTGGTAATTATGGATGCTAGGATTAAGACAAATATGTGGATACATTTTTTCCTTTTGTGAACAATGAAGGGATTTTAAAATTTAGGAATATATGGTAATGTAAAAGAAGTTTTGGAGGGGCTGTGGATGTGGCTCAAGCGGTAGCGCACTCGCCTGGCATGCGTGCCACCCGGGTTCGATCCTCAGCACCACATACAAACAAAGATGTTGTGTCTGCCGAAAACTAAAAAATAAATATTAAGAATTCTCTCTCTCTCTTTAAAAAAAAAAAAAGAAGTTTTGAAAACAGAACCCACACTTTGAAACAAGAGCTAATCTTGCCTTTTTGACTATAGGGCCTTGTTAAGAGAAGTACTACAGTACCCCATCTCTTGTAATGGTTAAATATATAGAGAGGGTCTACATAATAGATATATGTTATAGAGATAGGTAGATGATAGATAGTAAATAGATGATAGATAGATAGATAGATCCTGCTATTAGTGTATAGACACTGTATTCTTGAATCTTCTGGTACAAGAGCCATATGTGGATAACCTACAATAGATGAAAACATTTACTCCTCAGACCTGCAATCCAGTCCTCAAATAAGCGCTTCTCTTGTAGGTTATCATCCCACCGTTTTGTGACCCTCTGAAAAAAGCACAATGTGACAAGGATGATGAAAGAAGAACTCTCCTTCAGTGTGAGACTGGTACTCAGCTTCAAGTTTTTACGTGGTTTCACAGTCCAAGAGCAATGACAGTTGCATTTAAGTGTGCTAATTTGGATTATTCATCTTCCTGCAGGCAAACTATATACAATGAAAGAATTTAAAGAAATTGAGAAGATCCAGTCCAGATTCCCAATAATTTCTAATTCGAGGCACTTTATGACTCCAAATGAGTGGCTGAAACTGCCTACAAGATACATAGAAAGTGAATTTTGTAAAAGGAGCAGGTAATGGCTGATATAATAGAAATTATGAACATTCTAAGCTTTGAAAATTCTTTCTTTCTTTTTTGGTGGTACCAGGGATTGAACCCAAGGGCGCTTTACCACTGAGCACATCCCCAACCATTTTTTTATATTTTATTTAGAGACTGGGTCCCACTAAGTTGCTTAGGTTATCCACATATGGCACTAAATTGCTGAGGCTGGCTTTGAACTCATGATCCTCCTGCCTTAAGTCTCCTGAGCCACTGGGATTATAGGCATGTGCCACCACACTGAGCAAAATTTTTTTCTTGAGACAGTGATAAAATGTTTTCAGTTATTATTGTTTTTTAAATATATTTTTTAGTTGTAGATGGACATAATATCTTTGTTTTTATTTATTTGTTTTTATGTGGTGTTGAGGATTGAACCCAGGGCCTCACACATACAAGGCAAGCACTCTACCACTGAGCTACAACCCTACCCCTCATAGTTATTATTTTTAAAAGTTTTCATTTTCAATGAAAAATCTATAATTCCTTGTTTCTCTGTGATATTTACTTGGGTATGGTCAGGATTTTCTCTTTATCTTTGGTTTTCATTAACTAGATTATAATGTTTTTTAGATTTGTTTATTTCTTTCTGTCTTACCTAAGGGTCTCTGAAATTAGTTTTTATTTTTATTTTTTGGTATTGGGGATTGAATTCATGGCCTCATGCATGCTAGGTAAGCACTCTACCACTGAGCTACACCCCCAGTCCTCTCAGATTCTTGTATCTGTGGTTTTATGTCTATTTTGGGGAGATTCTAGAACATTCTTACCTCAGTTTTTTTTTTTTTTTTTTTATGCCCCAGTCTGCTATTTGTTTTTTTTTTTTTTTAATACTTCTGATAATCTAATTATGTCTGTTAGACCACTGCTGACAATGTCCACATTACTATAGCTCTTATTTTTTCTCTTTGCATTTATTTAGATGATTTCTACTGACATATCTTTAAGTTCACTGAGACTTTCCTCAGCTGTGTCCCATCTACTGCAGAGCCCATCAAAAGAGCGCTTCATTGCTGATATCATGATCTTTATTTCTAGCATTTTTGTTTTATATTATTCCACAATGTTTCCACTTTTCCTGAAATTCATCATTGGTTTAATACACGTTGTCTACCTTTTCCACTAGATTTTTTTTTTTCCCCCGGTGGACACAACATCTTTATTTTATTTTTATGTGGTGCTGAGGATCGAACCCAGTGCCCCGCGCATGCCAGGTGAGCGCGTTATCGCTTGAGCCACATCCCCAGCCCCTCCACTAGATTTTTTTTTTTTTAACCATACTTATCACAATTATTTTAAATTCCTTGATAGTTCCAAGATTAGGATCACTTATGGATCTGGTTCTGTTGATTTTTTTCATCTCTGGACAATGTGTTATTTTATCTTGCTTTTTTTTTTTTTTTTTTTTTTTTGCATGCCTTATAATTTTTGACTGAATACCAGATATTTGAAGTGCAAGAATAGTATAGACTAATCTTTTTCCCTAGAAATCAATGTGCTGCATCTGTCAATCATTGGTGTGTACAATTGGGCTATATAGTCAGAAGTTGATCAGTTTGTGTACAGCTATGGTTATTGTTACTGCTAGTGTACAGGGCCTCAAACGCTAAGTTGCTTTGCCTTGTGCTTGAGGGGGGACTAGTCATTTTAATCATTTTATGCACCTAAACTTGCTTCTTTTGTGTTGTTAATTATAGGAAACATTAGGATTCTGCCTTATCTCTTTTGGTTTTTGCTACAGTGTGTTGAATCCCAGAGTCACTTTACCACTGGGCTACATTCCCAGCCCCACTCCCCTTTTAAATATTTTTAGTTGTAGATGGATGCAGTACTTTTATTTAATTTATTTATATGTGGTGCTGAGGATTGAACCCAGTGCCTCACACATGCTAGGCACTACTGAGCTCTACCACTGAGCCACAACCCAGCTCCTCAGCCCTTTTTATTTTCAGACAAGGACTCACTATGTTGCTTTAGGCCTCTCTAAATTGCTGAGGTGGCCTTGAATTTGTGATCCTTCTGCCTCAGCCTCCCAAGTTGCTAGGATTAACAGGTGTCCTCCACTGGGCCTGGCTTCTTCTTTATCTCTTTTTCTAATCCCTTTAATTAATTCAGCACTGAACCCTGTCATGCCTACTCTTACATCTTCTTCTATCTGCCCCTTCCTTAACAATCCCATACACTAAATCTGTACTCCACTGGCTGATCTGTAATAATAACAACAGCTTCTGTGCAAACGCGCTCTAACTACTGGGTCACACCCCAGCCACTTAAGTTTTGAGTTTTCATCATGTGTATTAGTTTCCTATGGCTGCCATAATAAAACACCACAAACTAAGTTGCTTAACACGAGAGAAATTTTTCTCTCACAGTTCTGGAGGCTAAAAGTCTAAGATCAAGGTGTTGGCCGGGCCGTGCTCTCTCTGAAGGCTCTGGGGAGGACTCTCCCTTGCTGTTCTCCTAGCTACTCGTGGTTGCTGGCAGTCCTTGGCATTCTTGGCTGGTAGCCTCTCTCTCCAACCCCTGCCTCCTTCATCACCTGATCGTCTCTGAGTCTGTGTCCAGGTTTTCTGCTTTTTATACGGAAACCTGGTATTGGGTTAGGACCCACCCTAATCTAGTGTTACTTATTTTAACTTCATTATATCTGCAAAGATCCTATTTCCAAATAACACTACATTCACATATACAAGGGATTAGGAACTGAATGTATCTTTGGAGGGGAACACACTTCAACCCACAACACCACAGTAATTCATTCAGTCAAAGAATTATGCATCCAGTTGTACGAGTTGTACTTGCCTTTAAAGAACCATAATCTAATTCAGAGGACATTTAAGTAGATTATTCTATCATAATGTGGCAAATGCAGTAACACTGAAATGCACAGGTTGTTACGGAAGCATAAAGAGAGACATCTCATAGAAACTAGTAGAAAAGAGATAAGAGTGGGATCTTGGATACAAATGGAAAAATAAGGAGAAGAATTAGTTTCTTAAAACTTAAATTGGGCTGGGGATGTGGCTCAAGCGGTAGCGCGCTCGCCTGGCATGCGTGCGGCCTGGGTTCGACCCTCAGCACCACATACAAACAAAGATGTTGTGTCCGCCGAAAACTGAAAAATAAATAATAAAAATTAAAAATATATATATATTTAAAAAAGACTTAAATCATTCAATGTTCTATTTCATACTTTTATTAATTTAAATATTATCTCCATTTTGGGTACATCCAAGGCGAAGCGTCCTCTGAGAAGTTAACAGGAATTCTGGGCAAGCTCTGTAGCACACAGTTGTGGGAAGCAGCTACAGCGAGGGAGGAATCCATATGTGCCTCATCTCATTTTATACATTTCTGGGGCCATTTTCCTTATCCTTGAAGTTCAGCCTTAGAATTCAATTTTTCTTTAAAGATAATTGACTGAGTACACAACTTTAGGTTGACATTTATTTCCTCCTAATGCTTTAGCTATATAATTTTTTGATCTCTATTGTTTTTTAATATATATTTATTTTTTAGTTCCAGGTGGACACAATGTCTTTATTTTGTTTTTATGTGGTGCTGACAATCGAACCCAGTGCCTCACGCATGCTAGGTGAGCGCACTACCACTTGAGCCACATCCCAGCCCTCTATTGTTGTTTTTTAGAGTCTGCTGACATTCTGATTTTTTTTTTTTTTGGTCCTTTCTCTGTGATTGCTTTTAAGAACTTTGCTTTGTCTTTAGCGTTCTGTGTTCTTTCTACAGATGTCTTTGCATGGATTTCTTTTTCTTTAACTGACTGGTACATGTTGTTTTTCCTGGATCTCCGTATTTATGTGTTTTACCAGTTCAGGAACATAGCAACGTAGCAACAATCACGTTAAATATTGCTTTTTTCCCCCTCATTATTTCCATTTTGGTTCTGGATTCAGAATACTAATATATATGTCTCTCAATATATGCTTTACATTTCCTGTCTCCTAATATATTTTCTATATTCTGTATCACCTTAGGTAATTTCTTTGGATATATTTTCTGTTTTGCTAATTCTTTCTTCATGGTGTTGAATATTAAAATTTTAATTTTTTAAAGTTTCTTCTTTGCCCCTATCATGTTTGTTCATTTCTGACAGGGTCTCACAGCTTTGCTGTCTTGCTGATTGGATCCTTTCTCTCTTTAAACACTTTATGCATTGCCATACTACATCCCTTATCTATGCCATCAAGATGCCCTACACAGGGCAAAAAAAACCTTCCATCAACTCTGAGGGCAAGACTGGAGGAACCTAAGGCACCCGTCTGGCACCTCATAGCAAGGGAGACTGGGAAATGGAAAGCTTGATTATCTCTGTGGAAAAATATTTTATGTTTATCCTTGTAAATGACACATCTTTACAACTTCTTTTTATATCCAAGTGTAAGCTCCCAGTGGATAGGGAGTGGCTTAAATTTTGCCTGGCTGATTCTTTGTCCTCAGTGAATAGTAGATCAATCCCCATCATGATTTCAGAGACTCTTAATTAATCTTGTCCAGTTTCAAGTAATGGTATTTTTGAGCAGATACCAAGCAGTCAGTGTGTAACAATGATTTCTGCATAAATTTAACTTAATATTGTTTTCAAAACATCCTCACACATGTTCTTCTGTTACAGGTTAAAAGTGAAAGTGAATGTTAATGCTAGTAGTCTTGATTTGAAACCTTCGGCAAGAGTGCCTCATCTGACGGAATACCAAGAAGAAAAGTCAGTCACTTACAAGTAAGCCTGCTATTGCTTGGCTTTGCTCTCCTTCCATTTAAATGCTTGCCTGTGCTGTCACCCTGCCATCCTTTCAATTGCTGGCGTCTGTGCCAAGGCCTCACCAGGCTCTCGTGCCACCTGACATCAGGCACTTCCCACTATGGTGTCTGGGTGATGTGACAACTTTCCTCTGGCTTAAGGAATAAATAACATAAATAACAAGTATAGAAATGGGGGAAATGCTTGAACTCTTGTACCTCTTGTTAAAGGTTAGGAGATTTTTAGTTAAATTGAAACAGTATAAATGGGGTTTGGGATGAGTTTTGGTAGATGGTAACTATTACAGTATTGTATCCAGACTGAAAAGATGTCATAAGCAGAGAAGCGGTGCCTACAACCACATGAAACATGGATCCTCTTAGTTATCCTCTTAGTTAACTAGTTATGCAATTAAAAGTAAAGAGATTTCTGTATGTAATTACATAACTTGTAGTACTCTGATTGACAGATTGCTGGAGGAAATGTAAAAAAGTATAGCAACTCTGGAAAGCAGTTTGGTAGTTTCTCAAAATGCTAAACACTAGATTACCATATGACATAGCAATTCAACAAATAGCTTTCTCCTTAGGAGAAATAAAAACTTATGTCCATATAAAGGTCAGGATGTGAGCATTCATAGCAGCATTGTTCACAATATCAAAAATAAAATAATGGAAACAACTCAAATGTTCAACTGATGAATGGATGAACAAGGAGTAGCCATATGATGGAATATAATTCAGCAATAAAAAGGAAAGAAGTTGCCGCGTCCGGCTAACAGAGCCGAGTCCGGCCAGGGATGGCGGGGTTAAAAATACACAGGACACCAAGGTTCTTCATTCAGGAGGGAGCGTGTGCGCGCTTTATTGCCAAATTTGTTCCCCTTATATATCTTTTTAACAGCTGCGGGAAATTACTCAAAAGTGAGGAGGGGAGAGTAATAACTGCGTCCTTGGGTTACCATCACGTCACCGTCCCCTATCAGGATCGAACAGGTCAAGATGTTCCCAAGAGACACATATGCTCCAGGCAGATAAACAGGGAACCGCAAGCCCGCGTCATGGCCTTGTGAGCTGGCCACATTGACATGCATAACAAAGAACTGGGGGTTGAGTCCCCAGGGGCCAGGGCGGGCCTGCTACCAGCAGAAGTACTGATACAACATCATTAGACTCGGCAAAGGAAGCCAATCACAAGTGATTGTTTTCATATGAAATGCCTACAAAAGGCAAATCTATGGAGGTAGAAGGTGCATAGTGGTTGCCAGTGGTGGGGAATGGAAGTCGCTGTGGATAGGCATGAGGTTTTGGGCCAATGGAAATGTTCTAAAATTAGATCATGGTCATGACTGCACAGCTCTGTGAATATACTGAAAACCATTGACTTTACACTTAAAAATGGGTGGCTTTTGTGGTATGTAAATTGTACCTCAGCAAAGCTGTAAAAAAACAAAGTGGAAGAAAAATGAGCTTACATTTCATTGTGCAGGAGGTTGGCCTACAGGTCCCTGTTCCAAAAAGTGCCAGAGTAAGCAGCCATGGTTTCCCTTCCTTTTCCTGAATAGGTTTGGAACTTGGTTTGTAAATGCCAGGCGGCTGCAGCTGGGGGCATTTAGGGCAGCTGGCTTGGTGCCGGCAGGGCTACTTGCCCTGCTCTCTCAGTGGTTCTGCGGAGGCTGAGGAGGCAGAAGCACTGGAGTCCAGAGTTCAGGACCAGCCTGAGCAATGCAGCTGCTCAGGAAAAAATAAATAAATTGTCTCGGGAAAAAATAAATTAAAAGAAAAAATAGAAATGGATGATGTCAGAGATGGAGTTAACTGGTGTGCACTTCTCAGAGTCCCTGAGGTGACGCAGCTTTGTTCCTTATTCAGCGCTGGATAAAGGAAGTACTGGAACTAAGCCCTATTTGCTCAGTGGTTGAAGGCCTTAAAAGATAGAATGATTCAGAATCACTTGTGTATGTCAGAGTCCAAAGGAATAAGTCTCTCTCTGTACCCTGACTGCTGTAGTCTCAAACAGAATAACATGTCTGGATAAGATTTTAAGGATAATCAATATCTTCATCCTAAATTCTCTCAATTGGGAAAAAAAAAAAAAAGAGAGAGAGAGAGATTTTGTTTTCAAATACCTCTTGTAGCAGAGTGTGACCCAGATCAGAAGGGGAATATCACCTTGTTGGGGAACCTGGGAGTTCGTATTGAGGCTTGAGTGTAAAATTCCATCTGTAAAAGGAGGGAGACTGGAGTCTTCCGTGGATGAAGGAAGTGTTCCAGTGAGGGCCACCGGTGGAGAAGCAGGCTTGTCTGTGGCAGAGTTAGATCACCCCAGACTGGAGAGTTGCACCTGGGGCTCGTTCATTCCCAGGGACCCAGGCTCAGCTGATTAAGCAACAAAGAGACTTAAGATGCAAATAATACTAGGGTAAGGTAATTCCATTTATTTGGGTTTCTTTTTCATAAAATCATGTAAATTCATATAGAACCTGAAAGGAAAGTGACCACAACACTCGGAGCAACCAAAAGATCTTTATTGCAGCAGTGCAACAAAGAGAAAAGAAAGAAGGAAAGAAAGAGAGAGAAAAGAGAAGAGATGAACAGGGAGAGAGCAAGAGCAAGAGAGAGAGAGAGAGCGCGCGCCTAAGAAAGATAAAGAGCAAGAGAGAGAGAGCAAGAGAGAAAGAGCAAGAGAGAGAGGGAGAGAGAGGGGGGCCTGGCAGGAGGGAGTTTTTATAGCCCAAATCTAATGGGGCCTCTGGGTCTGCAAGCTGCCTTGATGGCCCAAGGGGGGTTGAGTGCTCAGCCTTGAGCGGGACTTGACACAAACAGGTGATAAAGGACCAGACAGAGGGGGGTTTGAGTGCTTGGGCTATCTTGCAGCCAACATCTGTTCAGCCTGCCCTGCAGATAACACAGTTCAGCCTGCTCTGCACCCAACAGAACCCATCAATTTCTTTTTTTTTAAATTTTTTTTAGAGAGAGAGAGAACTTTTAATATTTATTTTTTAGTTTTTGGCGGACACGACATCTTTGTATGTGGTGCTGAGGATCGAACCTGGGCCGCACGAGGCGAGCGCGCTATGGCTTGACCCACATCCCCAGCCCTCAATTTCAATCTTAAATAAAAATGTTAAGTGCTACAATTGAGTTGAGAGTTAAGAGAATCCCTTCCTTCCCGGTTCCTCCCTACAGAAACAAAGGGCCATCCTTTCCGGAAAAAGAACCTCTCTGTTATCAGGAGGGAAAGAACCCAAGTACTACAG
This sequence comes from Marmota flaviventris, assembly GCF_047511675.1. NCBI lineage: Eukaryota > Metazoa > Chordata > Mammalia > Rodentia > Sciuridae > Marmota > Marmota flaviventris. Next base: position 18,021,677 of record NC_092511.1, read on the forward strand.
AGGCCAACTCCGAAGAACATTTTTCTTCCTTAAATGTCAACCAGGAGGCAGAAAAGGATGAAGATCAGGATGGGCGAGAGCCAGGGCAGCACACGGGGCAGCCATTGCAGGCACCACAGTCTGAGGAGCCGGGAACTGCGTGGTGTGGCAGGCTTCCGAGAGGAGGGGTGGGACAGGAGAAACTGAGAGGCGGTGTCCTGTACTCAGAAGGAACGGAGAGCTGTCGGCTGCATCCCTGCAACTTGGCAGAGCTGCACATGGAGGTGCCGTCTGCTGGGGGGCCTGTGCTGTGCGGGATTTCCCTGGCTCCCTCTCCTGAGGTCCCACCTGTCTATTTTCCTACCAGTTTCTACTATTTGCCACTTAAACCCAAGCCAGGCCAAAGTTTTGTTCCCTTAATTCAATCAAGACAGAAAATTTTCCAAAGGACCAACACTAAATTAAAGTAGTAAAATTTAAAAGCAAAAGCCCCCAAATGTAAACTGTATAGAAAATATAGGTGTCCATAGAGTTCAGAGCTCTCATAAGAGAGCCACAGTGAAATGTGCCGGACCTTGCCTAGACTGCTTCCAGGACTGGGCGGAGCTCTTCCTCAGTTCTCTCCACCAGTTGTCCCAACTTTCTGGAGACAGCCTCTTTTTGGAGTGGCTTTAGAGAGGTCAAAATGCTTACTCCTCCTCCTCCTCCTCCTCCTCCCTTCCTAGTTAGAATTCATCAGTGAGCGCGCAGCTCAGAGGAGGTCAAGGTGCGACTTCCTTTGGTTGCCCTTAATCATTTATCTGACACCAGCCGGTATGTGCCATGCTGCCCAAGTTCAGCCCATCAAGATCAAATTTGTGAACCTGAGGTGTACTGATGGCCCCCGAGATCAGCCCCCTGGGTCTGTCTTCAAAAAGGTTGGTGGTGACATTGCCAAGCTAGCTGGTGACTCAAGGGCCTGGGAATCACAGTGAAACTGATTGTAAAGACAGGCCCAGATCAAAGCTGTACCCTCTGTCTCTACCCTGATCATCAAAGCCCTCAAGGAACCTTCGAAAGACGGAAAGAAACGAAAAAACATTAAACACAGTGGTAATATCAATTGGGATGACATTATCAAACTTGCCCAACAGATGTGGCTCTGCCTTTAGTTAGAAAACTTTCTGGAATTCTTCAAGAGATCATGGGGGCTGGCCAGACTGTAGGCTGCAATGTTGATGGCCGCCACCCTGAGGATATCATAGATGACGTCAACAGCAGGATGCCCAGCTAGTTAAGAGGTACGAAAGACAATATTTCAACAAAGGATCGCCTGTGGAAGAAAAAAGAAAGATGGAGAAACGTGAAGAGCCTGTGTCTCATGTGGCGATCTGTCCGTCTGACTTCTTTCCTGTCTCTCCATTTCCCTACTCCCTAACGGATTTTTTTACTCATGAAAATTTATTAAAATTTCATTTTGTGTCTTAATTCCTTTTACTACCACTTTCAGTACCCTCCCCAGTGTTTGTTTGCTTCCTCAAAATTTTAACATGCACCTAGACCTGCTCTGAGCCAGGCAGCATTGGAGGGGCTGGGGACTTAACGAGGCACAAAGCAGAAAAGCTCTCATCAGTGGCACTTGCATTTTGATGGGGAGACAGACCATAATCAAAAGTCCACCTGTATCATCCTGCAAGTTAGTAATAAGGACAGGGGTGTGGGGTGGGGATGGGCCAGGAGGGGAGTCAGGGAAGGTTCTCTGAAGAGACGTGCGCAGCAGCAGCCTGAGGAAGTGAGCCAGACACATGGATTGGCACAGGAGACTGCCCAAGATGGGACTGCAGTTGGCATGTTCAGGAAACAGCCAGGGCCAGCGAGGCTGCGACACAGTGAGTGTGGAGGGAAAGGCAGGGGACAGGCTGTACGAGGGTCACAGGCCATGACAGGGAGCTGGAATACAAGACAAAGTGGGATGGGAAGCCTCTCCAAGGAGAAATATGATCTCAACCTTTTCAGCGAAAGAATTAAGGCTGCTGTACACCCTATCATAGGAGCAGGAGAGCAGCTAGGAGCCGGGACTAGGAGAGTGGGGTAGACATCTCCTCTCTTTCCCATCCTCCTCTTTATTTCTTATCTCTGCATCATGCCACTGTGATTCTAGTCTCTTCAGAGTCCTAGTGGGAGGAAGAAAGAGGTAGTGGGGCAGGAAGTCTCTTATCCCTAAAGTTTTTTGTTTGTTTTGTTTTGGTATCAGAGATTGAACCCAGGGTCGCTTAACCACTGAGTCACATCCCCAGCCCTTTTAAAAAATATTTTATTTAGAGACAGGATATCGCTAAGATGCTTAGGGTCCCGATAGGTTGATCAGGCTGACTTTGAACTTGTGATCCTCCTGCCTCAGCCTCCCGAGTTGCTGGGATTACAGGCTTGTGCCACCTCACCCAGTTCCTCTTACCTCTAATGTTATGATACCTAGTTTAGTCTAAAGCATCCTCTAGGACACTTTCAAGTGATCTTCAGAGAAAACTCCTATTGCTGGAGATTTCTCATCTGAGGGTTTCTTTTCCAGCTGGTTGCTTATGACTCTACCCCTCAGCCTCTGATGGAAGTCCCACTACTCCTTCTGCAGAGATTTGCTCCTTCAGGCAGGATCCAAGCCAACACAACCTGGGTCCATTTACTTAGGTGGGCTCATCACTGATCTACTGCAAACATGCGTCCCAACACCTGATGTGTTGTCAGGAGTGCTCGCAAAACACCAACAACTCTTTGCAAAAAAAAATATAAAAATAAAAAAAAAAAACAACACTCCTCTTCAGTTTAAATTCTTGACCTCTTTTTAAATATATATATATTTTTAGTTATAGTTGGACACAATACCTTTATTTCACTTATTTATTTTTATGTGGTGCTGAGGATCGAACCCAGGACCTCGTGTGTGCGAGGCAAGTTCTCTACCACTTTAAATATATATATATATATTTTAGTTGTTGATGGACCTTTATTTTACTTATTCATATGTGTTGCTGAGAATCGAATCCAGTGCCTCACAAATGCCAGGCAATGCTCTACCACTGAGCTACAGTGCCAGCCTCTGACCTTTGAATACCCCTCATGTGGATGAGTAGTTAAACACTACACCAGTTTCACCTCTACTTTGCAAATCTGAAGAGTGGTCTCCACACCTCTCTTTAGAACATAGCATCTATTGCCTAAGAGACTCAGAGACTAGAATCAGGTGCGCGTCCATCCGTACCTGTGATCTGCCCATTCCACATCCCCCGGGGCCACGCAGTGGGCAGCAGCACGCACAGGCTGGAGCTGGGAGAACAGCCTTGGGTGGAGATGAGACTTTGAGCCATCTTCACAGAGATGCTATTTGATTAGGAGATCACATGGCAGTGAGTGTCAGGAGAAGGATGAGGACTAGTCCCGAGGAACTCCAAGATTTAGAGGCTGGCAGGAGGAGGCAGAGCCAGTGGAAAAAACGTGAAAGGAGCAAGTGGCTGGCCACCAAGGTAGGAAGAAAAGGAAAAGCGTGGTGTCGCAGAGGCCCAGAGAGAGAGGGTGTCAAAAAAGAGGGCACCACCACTATGTCACAATGCCGCCAGGCGGCAAGCAAAATGAGGACTGAGGATTTCCTCTGTATTCAGCAAGACTGAGAAGCAACTGGTGACTTCATCACTGAAGTTACCGTGGAGCCGTGGAGCCATGGAGCCGTTGGAAGGAAAGCTTGATGAGAGGGGATTCAAGAGAGGACGGGGTGAGGGCGGGAAGACAGGATATCAGCAAAACTTTTGTGGAATTTTGCTATCAGGGGAGTGGAGAGATGGGTTGGTGGCTGGAGAGGGTCGGGGACAAGGAAATGTTCTTACCAGATGCCAGATGCCATGACTTGTGCAGTCTCCCAGTGGAAATGCACCAGCGGGAGAGCAAATTGATGGCGGGGGGGGGGGGGGGGGGCGCTGGCGGGAAGAGCAGGAGGTGAAGAGGCGGCATCCCCGCCCGCCTGTGCAGGCGACAGAATCGAGGTTCCCCTCAGTGGGATGGGCTGGCTGTGGAATAAAAGCTAAGAAAGAGGAGCTGACGATATAGCCCACTTGACAGAGTGCTTGCTTGGCATGCCCAAGGCTCTGGGTTCAGTCCCCAGCACCACTAAATAAATTAAAAAAAAAAAAAAAAAAAGCTAAGAAAGAGGAAATAGTGAAAAAACTGGAGGACATGGAAAGTAATTTTAAAAAGCAGGGGCTGGACAGACCAGCCCATCTTAGGGATACAGCTTCTACACGACCCTCCAGTGGTTCACAGTGGCTCCCCGCAGGGGTCCTGGGCTGAAGCCCACCACAGTTTCCTTGTAGTGGGAGGAAGGAAAGCAGAGTCTGGATAGAGATGATGTTAGCTGGGCCGATTCCATGAAGGAAGATGGTTTATTTCTGCTCATTTTCTCAATGACGTGAGGTCATCAGCTGATGGTGAGATGGGGTTTAGGGAAATCTAGAGGTTTGACCAAAGAATGGAATCCAGTATTTTCTAAATCACAACCATCTCAGTATAAATTACTACTCCAAGTCTACTGACCTCGGAAAGCAGGACCATTGGGGGTCCTTCCATTCATATCATGCATTGGTGACCTGCTCCATCCACGCTGTGGCTGGCTCTGTCCCTGGTATTTCCATGTTTCCGAATCTAGATTGCTGGGAGCCATTAGCCAAGTAGGTATGACAATTTCCTTGCCAGCGTACCCCATGTTGCTTAGTGGAAGGACTCGTGGAAATAGGACATTTTGCAGTGACATTGCATGTAGGTGACCTTGCTCAAGGACCAGGGCGGTTCCAGGTTTAGGGCGTTCCAGGTTTAGGATAATCGGGTTTAGGGCGTTCCGGTTTAGGTTCCAGGTTTAAGGTTTAAGATTATTCCTCCTGGGAATAGGGCGTATCCTGCTGCCTGAGTTCCCCTTGAGTTTTCACGGGATTCAGACAGTATTTTTTGGGAGACAGAAGCCCAGTGGGGGTGGATTTGGGCAGAGAACGTGGATTTCCCCAGAACGTGATTGTAGACGGCTGGTGTGAGTTCGGGAATAAAGAGTTGCTGTTTGAATCTACAAGCTGTGTGGTGGCTCGTGATTGTGTGCCCAGCCAGACTGCGGCATTTGTGCCCAGCCAGACTGCGGCACTAGATAGAGCAAGGCAAGGCGGAGGCAGGGGACTCAGGAGACCTGCCTGCAAGATTAATCTCTCAGCTCTGCCAGGACTAGGCTTCAGGGGCCTCCGCTCAGCTTAGTTGCTTGTACTACCGCAAGCCCCTCGCCACTGCAGCACACTCAACTGTTCCCTTTTGTCACCTTCCAAAGGTCTCAGCAATCAAGGAGCATACAGTGGGAAGGGGACACAAGACAGCTGTTTTAGGAATTTACCTGCAAGCAGGAATCCTGCAGGTGAGGACTGAGGAAAGCCCACACATCCTGTTCTATCTCTAAGGAAAACATCTGCAATAATTTTTTTTTAATCATTCGTTTTTCAGCTCAATGCCTACAGCAATTAAGAAATGGCAATACCATGGATGGACAGTTATTGCAAAGGTATTTTCCCCAGAAATTAAAAAATGTTGCTGAAACAATTCACAATAGCTAAATTGTGGAACCAACCTAGATGCCCTTCAGTGGATGAATGGATAGGGAAACTTTGGCACATACACACAATGGAACATTACTCAGCATTAAAAGAGAGTAGAACCATGGCATCTGCAGGTAAATGAATGGAGCTGGAGAATATCATGCTAAGTGAATCAAGCCAATCCCAAAAAAGCAAAGGCCGAATGTTTTCTCTGATATGAGGATGCTGACTCATAATGGGAGGAATGGAGGAGCTTTAGATAGGGCAAAGGGGAGGGAGGGGAAGGGGGAAGGGAGGGGGCAAGGGGGTAGGAAAGGTGGTGGAATAAGATGGACATCATTCCCCTAAGTTCATGTATCAGACATGAATGGTGTGAAAATACTTTGTGTACAATCAGTGTCTTGAAAAATTGTGCTCTATATGGATAATATGAAATGATTTGCATTCTGCCATCATGTATAACAAATTAGAATAAATTTTAAAAATGAATACATTTTAAAAAATTTTTGCTGAAAGGTCTAATAAAAATGATAGTGATCTTATTGAGTTCCTGTTTATTGTTTCTAAATTAAGGTATGTTTCCTTTGGTCAGGCACCCTTAAAATCCACGTCCACATATCCTCCCCAGGTTTTTCCAGTATTCTCTAGAGAACTGAAAAGTTCATCGTGACTGCTCACTTGCTGATTGGCATTCGGAACATCACCCTGGGGCTCATGTGGAGTTTCAGTCCTCGTCATGGTAAAGCACAGGACACAGTGCAGGGGAGCAGAATTTAGCCTTCCTTAGGCAAAGGGGATCTTTTTAAAGGACTTGAAGAATTATCATATCTGCTTTACTGATGTATAAATAGAGGCACAGAAGGAAGACGTCATTTGCCAAAGGTCGCCTGGCTAGTAAGGGAAGAAGAGAGGTGAACACAGCAGGGCAATCGAGGTGGTACGACACTACAGCAGCAGTCAGTGGCGCTGCTGAAATCAGACATCCCTGGTATGTGGGAAACAAGGGGCTTCTGAAACCCCCTGCAGCATACAGCTGGGTTTACCTGAAACTGCCAGATTTTCATTTTCTGTAAATATTTTATGCCTCCAGCCTGCATAGTGTGGTACCAAGCAAGAATTTACAATTATTCTTACAAATCACTCACAGATATTAAGGAAAACAGAAACAGAAATAACAATAGACCTGAGAAAACTAGATGATGAAAATCCAAATTATGAAATAGGAGGGAGAGCAGGAGACTAGGAGGAAAGACAGATGATGGCTTTGGCTGCAGGGGACAGAATGCACCGACCAAGGGCTTTCCCCATGCTGAGGGTCACCCTGCACTGCAGAGGCAGAGGCAAGACCCCCAGCTCCCAGCATCCCGGGACCCAAAGAATCTCATGGCCAGACATTTGGCTGCAAGAGTCTGCTCCTGTGATGGTGGTAGAAGAACGACACGGACAGCCCTCTGGCTGCCTGTCTCTGTTGGCCAAGGAGAAGAAAAGCTAAAGGAACTCAGGAAATCCCAGGTTACAGGGAAAATCCTACCAGCGTGGGGCACAGTCCCAAGGGTCTCTTTCACTAAAACTTCCCGCAAATAGTTAGTTTGGAAAACACTTACTTCATTCACAGACGAGTCATCAAAAACGAACTGGCACGAGGTCCAGAGAGAACATAAAACACAGCAAGGAAACAAGTGGGGGAGGGGATGACACAAACACCCACCAGATAGAATTCATGATCAAACAGTGTGCCATGATTCAAAAAACTAAGCAGAGTTCTCTACTACAAGAGATTCAAAACAGCATTATTCCGAATCGCCAAAATGGAGACAATCAAATGTTCATTACTGATAAGTAGGTAAAATGAAATGTGTTATATCCATAAAATAGAATATTATTTGGCAATAAAAAAGAATGGTTTTGTTTTTGCACTGCTGGGGATACAACCCCGGGGTTGGAGCATACTAGGCAAGTGCTGCACCACTGAGCTGCCTGGCCCAGGCCTCTCTCTTCTTGAAAAAAAAAGATTAGATCATGAACGTGGGTCGAGACACCTCCAAAAAATATATAGTAAAAGGACTCAATGGGAACACTGACTCTGTGAACTGTAAGAAGAGACGCCCCCCCAAAAAAAGTGGTCATGGTGATGGGACGGAATTAAAGTGTTATGAACACTGCTACAAATTAGGAGGGGAAGAGGAGAAAATCATAAAAATATACCAGTTTCCTTGCTTTTCACAAATGATATTTGAACCTGTTAAATCAATAATGTAATAGTTGGTCTATACCCAAATGACTTAAAAACAGCATACTACAGTGACATAGCCACATCCATGTTTAAGGCAGCTCAACTCACAGTAGCCAAGCTATGAAAACAACCTAGGTGTCCTTCAGTAGATGATGGATAAAGAAAATGTGGTACTTGTACACAGTGGAATATTACTCAGCCATAAAGGAGAATGAAATTATAGCATTTGCCAATAAATGGATGGAATGGAGAATATCATGCTAAGTGAAGTAAGCCAATCCTGAGAAACCAAAGGCAGAATGATCTCTCTCATTTGTGGATGCTAACCCCAAACAAGGGAGTTGGACTGGAAAAGGGAAACGAAGGGAAGGAAGAGAAGGAGGGAATAGGAGAGAGTAAAATCAACTGGTCAGAACTTTCCTAGCCTTGTATTTGCATCCATGACCAGGCAAACCCACATGATGGGCAACCTCAAGAGTGGGATCCTAAATAGAATAAGTATGCTCTATGTATCATTCTGCCAAAATGCCTTCTACTGTCAGGTACAACTAAAATAAAAATTAAAAACTTAATAATGTAATAGAAAATCAACTGGACCAGCCCCTGAGCCCAGCATAGAGCTCCTTCTTTAGGGTGGGAAAGACCCGGACAGAGCTGCCGGCTACCTGGAGCTAGCTTGCAGACTGCGGGAAGCTTGATCCCATCAGGGGCGGAGGTGGTGTTGCTGGGGGCGTTATAGGTCCTTCCTTTATTCCCCCCACCCCATACCAGGGGTTGAACCCAGGGACACCCTAGCAGTGAGCCCCATCCCCAGCCCTATTTATTTATTCATGGTACCAGGGATTGAACTCAGGGGCACGCAACCACTGAGCCCCAGCCCCAGCCCTAGCCCTATTTTGTATTTTATTAGAGGCAGGGTCTCACTGAGTTGCTTAGTGCCTTGGTTTTTTGCTGAGGCTGGCTTTAAACTCGCGATCCTCCTGCCTCAGCCTCCACAGCCGTTGGGATTACAGGCGCGGGCCACCCTGCGCGCCCGGCCCTTTTTATTTTTTCATTTTGAGACAAGGTCTCGTTAAATTGCTGAGCCTGACCTCGAACCTGTGACCTCCGGAGGCGACCTCCTGCCCCGGCCTCCGCAGGCGCGGGGTCGCGGGCTGCGCGGCTCCCTGGGCGGGCGTTAGAGGCCGCCTCGGGCGCGCGGGTTCGCGCACCCCAGCCACCGGCGGCCTGCGACCTCCTGGCGCCGGACCAGGACACTGCCCAGGACCAGGCGGGCGCGTGTGGTGGGACCTGCGGCCGCTGGAGAGGGGCGGGCGAGGACCCGGGCGTCCCTAGTTTGCCTCTTCTCCCCCGAGGACTCCGGTCTATGGCTGCCACGTCCAACTACGCTGAACATTTCAGTCCAGAGAACTTAAAAAGATGGCCCCAGCCCGAGTCCGTGCCGCTCATGGAGGTGAGGCGCCCATCAACCGCCGGGGGTGGCTGGACACCTGGCCGGGCTGGGGGAGGCCGGCGGGGGGAGGCCAGCTGCCCCGCAGGGGTTCCCGGGCAGTTCCTCGCACCCAGGTCTGGTAAGGATTCCCTCGTGAGCACAGCGTGGTTGTCTCTACCGCCCTCTGATTGGCCTCCTTGTAAGGAAAGTTCTGCCTATTTTCTTGCCCATTTCTTTAACAAACAAAAAAGGTGGTTTAACAACCTGACCCAGAGCCGGCGCGGTGCACACTCCTGTAATCCCAGAGATCTGGGAGGCCGAGGCAGGAGCATCTAAGGGTCGAGGTCAGCTTTAGTATGATTTAGAGAGACCTTGTCTCAAAATAAAAATCCAAAGGGCTGCGGATGTGGCTCCGGGGTTGCGCCCCTGGGCTCAGCCTGCCACACAGCACAACAGACAGTGTGTGTGACATCTGCTTCCTCCTCCTCAGGGGTGGCTGGGGGGCGGGGGGGGGGGGTTCCCAAGACAGTTGTCAGATTTCTACTTCTCCAAATAGAATGATTGATTCTAAATTTATAGTTTAGTATCGGGAAACGTGTTTGTTTTACATACGTTTTCAGTTTCCTTCTTAAAATAAGTCTGAGAAGGCTTTGAAGTGAGATTCTGTTTACACTATAAAGAGCATTTTTTGGAGATTATCCAACTAGCTGTTCAAATATCATTTTAGATTTCACATGAAGATATGAAACTATGGATAAAAATAAAGCTCTCCTTTCTGAGATTTCTTTATTTACAGATGGGGTATTTTGATTTGGGGTTTAGTTGACTTTGATGCAAAAGTGGCAGGAACAGAAAGAAGAACCAGAGATGGAATAACAACATTTTAAGAACCTGTATGATTTTTCACTAGAGAAAATTATTCCAGGTATCTCTTCCAGATGCTGGTGGGGTTGTTTTTTTTTGTTGTTGTTTTGCTTTGCTTTGTTTTTACTGGAGGTTGAACCCAGGGGTGCTTAACTAATGAGCCACATCCCTAGTCCTTTTTATTTTTATTTTGACACAGGCCCTTGCTAAGTTGCTGAAACTGGTTTTGAACTTGTGATCCTCCTGCCTCAGCCTCCCAAGTCGCTGGGATTACAGGCGTGGGCCACAGTGCCAGGCTCAGAGACTGGCTTTTTATTGCCCTTTCATTTTTCCTCCTTAACAATATAGGAATCAAAACTGCAGACCAGTTTATACTTATCCAAACGAAAAAGCCCCACAGTGAAGATTTAAAGGCATCAGCTTCACTCAAACTCATAATGGAAACAGAAAGTCCCTCGTGTGAGACAAGGTCTGTAAGAAGTCAGAAGCTGGGACAAGTAGCTTGGAGACTCTAGATGTTGCTCTCAACAGAACTTCCTGTGTTTTTGACCTATGAAGTGACCTTTCAGAAGTTAGGAGACGTCAAGGGCCCTTTAAAACATACCTAATAAATGAGTACCCGAAAAGAGGCTTCAATTTGTACAGGATCCCTTTAATTAGTAAGCTTCTTGGTACTTAAAAAATGACTTAATGGTATGATGTCAAGGGTTTTTAAAAATATTTTCAGTTGTGGATGAACACAATGCCTTTATTTTATTTATTTTTTAAATGTGGTGACGAGGATCGAACTCAGTGCCTCACACATCTGGGCAAGCGCTCTACCTCTGAGCCACAACCCCAGCCCTGATGTCAAGGATTTGTCTCAGAGTCATCTGGGTGGAGGGCGGAAAATGAGTAGGGATTTAGATGACATGAAATTGACTGTGAGTTGATCATTGATGAACCTAGATGATGAGTTTTCACAATCTTCCTTAATAAAAAGTTACACACTATGCTTTGAGGTGCAGCCATTAGATTTACACTAAAGCTATGGGTAACCTACACTGAGACTTGTCATTCTGGTTTGTTTCTTCAGGATTAACCTCCTCCTCTCCAATTCTGTAATTTTAGGTATTAGCTAGAGAAGACATTGATGAAGCTGTACATGCAATATTATTTCGAGAAAATTATGTTGTGAAGGTAAGCGCTGGCTACAGACTGTGTGTTCTAAGTGTGCTCTGGGGGAGCAGGAGGGATGCAGAGAGCATGACCGAGAGCTGGTGTCACCCTGTGTTAGTCGGGTTTCTTCACTGCAACGAATACCTGAGATAAACCACTTAAAAAGAAGAAAGGTTTATTCTGGCTCCCAGCTTCAGAGGTTTTAGTCTGTGGTCACTTGGCCCCATGGTTTTGGGCCTGTGGCAAGGCAGAACCTCATGGTGGGGAGTGCATGCTGAAGCAGAGTTGCCCATCTCACAGCAGCCAGGAGGCAAAAAGAGAGAGGAAGGGGCAGGGGTCTCAATCTACCCCCCAGTGACCTACTTCCTCCAGTAAGGCCTCGCCTCCACCACCCCCAATAGTGCTGTCAGCTGGGACGAGCATTCAACTCTCTGGGATGACTTACTGTCCAAACTGTAGCACCGCGTCAAAGAGACTCATTTTGCAGGGAGAATGAGGCTCCTCTAATTCACTCCTTATACTGCAGAGACCTGAGATTGTGCCACCTCCTTGCAGGATCACTAAGAGTCCTGAATCCTGTTTGTGTCTGAGGGATTGTTCTAACTGCTCCCCTTCTTTGTCCTAGGACTACATAGAAATTCTTTCCTCCTGAAACTTGCCTCCTCCTCCTGTATCTCCTAAAATCACCAAAACGAATTAGTATTCAAGAGTAACGATCCATCATCACTATGGAATTAGTAAACTTAAGGGGGGTTGATCTTAGTGAGGGGGATTGAAATTGGGAGTTCTAATAATACTTTGACATTTGTATTGTGGTTTGCAGTTGAAGAAAATACACATATGTTCTCATTTGGGCATCAAAGGTGGTAGGTGGGAGTAGCCTGTTTATAGATCGGAATGAGGTGTCTAAACAAATTTGGTTCTCTTTTTTGCTCTCCCAATTTAGTCACAACCTTTTCTGATGATAAGGGCTGGACATGGACTGGGTAACCAGAAAATGTTTTGAAATCCTTAAAAAGAAGCAAAAAAAAAAAAAAAAAAAAAAATTGGTGAGTTAGAAACAGTTTAATCTGGTTAATGAGTTAAATGCAGGTCAGTATGAAGGCACGGTGTGCCTTAGGACTGTTCACGACTTCTTCCTGCTCCGTGCTCTCAGGATCTTGTGCTAGGACTTGGCAGCCAGAATGTGGTGGATTGCTCAGGAATAGAGACAAGTGTGTCTTCCCCTCACCCTATATTCAAATCCCCATAAATGGAAAATTTCTTAATAATTTGTTTTGTTTGTATTCAATAGAGATTGGATACATATTTTCAGCATCTGGATACTTTTAAGGAAAGAAGAAAAGAGATGTTACACAGAAAATGGATTATGAATGTTGCAGAGCCCATTCAACAGAGAATTATGGGAAAAGTAACTTCAAATAGAGGAGCTGAAAAAACAAAGCGAGAGAACTTTGAATGTTTTTTAAAATCCACAGATAAAACGGTACCGAGTTTTTTTTTAATAAATGTCAGTTTTTTCTATTTTTCTATCCATAATATTTCTTAATATTTTCCATTCATCTCATCATACTCACATTTGCCTGATGGTGTTTATAGCTGCAGTGGGGGAGGCGCTAGTGACTCTTCTCCTCCCTGTTCTTTGATCAGGAAGCAGTGGGTCCCCGGGATCCCCTACCCAGCTTTCCCATAGCTCTCATTAGCCAGGACTGGGTCATGTGTCCACGCAGGGTCAGGAGAGAGCCTTTCTAATATCTGTGGTCAGCCAGCCATTGATACAGGGCTAACAGTTCAGCTCTTCAGACTGGCTTTACAAAACAACATGCGTTTGGTTTCTTACTTTGAAGATGTTTTTTTCTTTTAACTTTTGAGGTCAGAAGTCTCCTTAGGAATTTAGGCCCACCTATTTGCAGTACCAAATTTGTCTACAGTATTTTCACTCTGTTTTTTTTTTGGGGGGGGGGTGAATACCAGGCATTGAACTGTGAGGGGCACGCGACCAGCGACCACTGAGCCATATCCCAGCCCTATTTTGTATTTTATTTAGAGACAGGGTCTCACTGAGTTGCTTAGCGCCTCGCCATTGCTGAGGCTGGCTTTGAACTTGCAATCCTTCTGTCTCAGCCTCCCGAGCAGCGGGATTACAGGCATGTGCCACCATATCCAGCCACTCTTCATTTTTTTTTGGTCCCCCTCCTTAGGTATTTACTGGAGATGTAGAACAGTTTAGTTGGGATGTCAGAGTGTTGAAGTGTATTTGTGAACAACATTTCTGATATATATGTTAAATACCTACACACTCTATGAGTGCACGATCAAAGTGCACAGTCTTAGTTATGTCCAGAAGTGAGATCATATACGTGTACCACAGGAAAGTCACTTCTCAAAAATAACATGTTGAAGTCCAAGTGATTTCAAGTGTCTGTGATTTAGTGTGAGCCACGTGAACTGGCGTGCACCAAAACATCTGCGCTCTCAGGTGAAATAGGCTGTGCGCAGCCTGTCTGGCCCTGTCACTCCTGTTGCCACACAGCTATAGAACCTTTAGAAGAGGGTGGAGTCTCAGCGCCACTTCATAGCAGGAAGAGTGGAGAGAGGTGGGTGTTTACCCAGGAGCTGGCCCGAAGGGGAGTAAATACTAAGTGTATGAAAGGCAGACCTGTGACTGATGGGCAGGCGTGTGAACTCACATCTGCACCAGGAAGTTACAAGGCAGAATCACCCTCAGTCTAAGGATAAACTTCCTCATGATTAAAATGACCCAAAGAGAGACTGCCTTGTGGAGCAGAAAGTTCTCAAAACAAGGCTCTTTGGTGATTTCAGACTAAAACTGAATGATTCCTTGTAAAAGATGGTGGACTTTCACTGCAGTCTAAATTTCTGCCAAAGCCTCTTATAACCCTTTGAAGCTGTGTGTTTATCTAAAAATGAGCATTTGGCTATTTGGTTTTTATGAATCTTGCAAACAGTTCTTGTACAGTGATTTGCTCTTAGGTGTGTTTTTTTCCGAAAAGAAATTGTATCTAGGGATCATTATGATGATCCTTTCTATAAGAAGAGAAAGAAACCAAATTATGGAAAAGCACGGTAGGCGTCTTTTATTTATTTATCCTTAGGAGTGCTGGAGTTGGGAAAACCTGGTCATTTTAGTGCTTCTGTGTGTGTGTGTTGGGAGGGAGCTCTGGGCTTCACACATGCTAGGCAAGTTCTCTATCACTGAGCTACCCCGCCCGCCCCCCCCCCTCCAGCCTGCGAGTTCTCAGAGTTATTCTCTATCCCTTTTCTAAATTCCAAATAAGCCTTTCCCTGACTATTAGAATAGGAACCCAAAGAACTTAGATGGTTGCATAATGTATCTGCGTGAGAAATTTGCTCTTTCATTTATTCATTTGTTCACTGGCCTCCAACAGAGGAAGAGAGGCCCGGGGACAGTGTGTACAGTGGAGCGTGACTTGTCACAGGATCTATACAGAGTCAATGGGACTCAGGAGGGTCCTCTCTGCAGAAGGTGTATGGGGTCGCAGGAAGGCTGCCCAGAAGAGCCAACAGTTGGAATCCTACTGACTGAGACTTCAGCTGCCTCTGCTACCAGTGAACCAGTTAAAACGGAGAGATGCAGGTTTTAGTTTTGCTCCTGGGCAGCAGAATTAGCCACCAGATATTGCTGTTAGTTGTGGGTTTTTTTGTTTTTTTGTTGTTTGTTTTAATGATATGTCTCACCCTGAAGAGAGACGTGGTTTATTTTGCTTCTTGCAGAAACCCAAGCCAGATCAGGTTCTTTTGGTCATGCGCTTTTTAGTGTGAATCTATCCCATTTATTGATTCTTGATTTTACTTCTTGTGCTTTAGGAGTCTTGTTAAGGAAGTCAGGGCCTCTGACATGATGGAGATTTGGGCCTGCTTTTTTTTCTATTAGGTGCAGAGTCCTGTCTGTGATGCTTGGTGCGGCACCTAGACCCTCGGGCCCAGCATTGGGTTAAGTGTTGTGAGGAACTACAGGGAAAAGCCCAAGGCTTATAATCAGGAGGAGAGAAAAAAATACCTTATAAAATGGCCTGCGAACGTTCCCCTCTGCAGCGGCTTCCCCAAGGGCCTCCTTCCTCCTCGGTGGTTGGAGCGCTCCTTGTGCTCTTGCAGTGTCCTGAGCTGGCTTCTCTCAAGACTAGATTGTCACTGTGTGTGACCTGTCTGTTCTAGACTGAGAGAGCCTTCAGGACAAGACCTGACCTGGGCATGGCGTGTAGTGGCCCAGCCACAGCAGGACTGAGCCGGAGGGAGCAGGCCACCTCCTTCCCTCTGCTCCATGGAGGCAGCTGCTGTCTACTCTCCCCGGCTCTGTGGACGGGGGTGCTCCTGGGCCTCTGTTCTCAGGGTACACAAAGGCCTGGAATGCTTTGCCCAGGTGTGAACAGCCTAATACTAACGCATTTTGGGTCTCAAAGTGTGTCACTTTTTTTGCAGGCTCCAGTCCCTCCGTTTTGTGGTCCTCTGCTGCGAAGACAGCAAAAGGCAGAGGAAGAGGTCAGAGCCAGCCGTCGATATGAGACAGGTGCTCTGGGGTCAGGGACTTCAGGCTTAGAGACTGCTAATTGTCAAATGATGCTCCAGCCCAAGACCCACTGGGGCTGTTTTTAAGAGTGTTGACTTAGATGTTTTATTTTCCTACAGGAAAACAATACTTCGCCAAAGAGCTCAAGGAAACCAAGGACAGACTGCACGCCAAATGGCCCCGGTTCATTTTCACTCTGCAAAACGTGATTCCGAAAGAGTCTCAAAAAGCCTCTGGGGTACCCAGGAAAAGTAAGGCATTCAGGTACGGGGAGAGCACCCAAATGAACAAGCAAATGCTTGTTGCACCTGCAGTTTAGGGTACTTCCTAATGTAAGTTTTGTAGCTAGTCATTTTTTGTTTTTTAGTGACTTATGGTTTTCTTGTTTTTACTATCATCACCTTTGTGTTAGGCAGTATATGTAGAGAACAGCATGAAACACAAATAACTTAACAGATCCCAAATAAAATGAAGATATTTAAAAATAAAAGGCTAACTAGTATTCCACTGTGTATCTATACCACAGTTTCTTTATCCATTCATCTATTGAAGGGCATTTAGTCTGCTTCCACTGTTTAGCTATCGTGAATTGAGCTGCTATAAACATTGAAGTGGCTGCATCTCTGTAGCATGCTGATTTTAAGTCCTTTGGGTATAGAGGAGAGGGATAGCTGGGTCAAATAGTGGTTCCAATCCAAGTTTTCTAAGGTATCTCCATACTGTTTTCCAAACTGGTTATACCATTTTGCAATCCCAGCAATGAATCAGTGTACCTTTTCCCCCACATCCTTGCCCGCACTTATTGTTGCTTGATTTTTTGATAATTGCCATTGTGACTGGAGTGAGATGAAATCTTAGAGTAGTTTTGATTTGCATTTCTCTAATTGTTGGAGATGTTGAACATTTTTTTCATAAATTTGTTGTATATCTTCTTCTGTGAAGAATCTGCTCATTTTTTTAGCCCATTCATTGATTGGGTTATTTGTTTTTTTTGGTGTTAAGTTTTTTGAGTTCTTTAGACATCCTGGAGATTAGTGCTCCATCTGAGGTATGTGTGGTAAAAATTTGCTCCCACTCTGTAGGCTCTCTCTTCACTTCATTAATTGTTTCTTTTGCTGAGAAGAAGCTTTTTAGTTTGAATCCATCCCATTTATTGATTCTTGATTTTACTTCTTATGCTTTAGGAGTCTTTTAAGGAAGTCAGGGCCTCTGACATGATGGAGATTTGGGCCTGCTTTTTTTTTTTTTTTTTTATTAGGTGCAGAGTCTCTGGCCTAATTCCTAGGTCCTTGATTCACTATGACTTTTGTTCTTTCTTTTCTGAAGCAAATCTTTCCTAGAAGAATTTCTAGGCCTCAAGTTGTATCATTTATAAATACTTCAGTATATCCTTCACAACTAGTAAACAAACAAAAATCATTTTTATAATTTTCCTTAGTGTGTTTTTGCTTATGGGGACCCTTTCAGCTTCTATTAGCTTTAAAATGCTTACTTATCCTTTATTTTTTCTTTTTAACATAATACATTTTAGTTTTCCAGAAAATTTTATGTTCACATAAAATACTGAGACAGTTCCTTTATATCCTCTGTCCACAGATACACGTCTCCCTCCACTGTGGACACCCTTTGCCACAGTAGTGCATTACAATCAATGAAAGCACATTGACATAATCAGTCCATGATTTATGTGACAGTTCATTTTTGGTGGTGTACCATGTTATGGGATTTAACAAAGTATAGTGATGTGGAGCTCTCATTGCAGTATCTTACAGGATAGTTTCACTATACCCCAAATCATCTGTGCTCTATCAATTTATCCCTTGCCCCATTCTCAGCAACCACTGATCTCTTTACTATCTTCATAGATTTTTCTTTTCCAGAGTGTCATATGGAATTATATAGTAAATAGTCTTTCAGATTTCATCTATCTATCTATCTATCATCTATCTATCTATCTATCTATCTAATACTGAAGATTTAACCCAGGGGTGCTTTACCACTGAACTACATTCCCAGCCCTCCTCCCAATTTTTTTCTATTTTTGTCCAGATTTTTTATTGGTGCATTATAGTTGTGCATAATGATGGGTCCCCAGTCCTTTTTTGTTTTTAAATTTTGAGACAGGGTCTCACCAAGTTGCTTAGGGCCTCACTAAGTTGCTGAGGCTGGCTTTGAATTTCTGATCCTCCTTCTTCAGCCTTCTCAGTCACTGGAATTACAGTGTGCACTATCATACCTGGCTTACCTTCATTTAAAAAAAATTTTTTTTTAGTCGTAGTTGGACACAATACCTTTGTTTTTATTTATTTATTTTTATGTGGTGCTGAGGATTGAACCCAGGGCCTCACATGCACTAGGCAAGCGCTCTCCTGCTGAGCCACAACCCCAGCCCCCACCTTAATTTAAAAGAAAAAAATTTGTTTGTTCTTTTTAGATATACATGACAGTAAAGTCACCTTCATTTATAAAAGCATGTTTTTACACAATAAAGAATACTAGGTTGGAAGTTATTTTGTTTTAACATATATCCTGTTGTCTTTTAATTAAGAAATCAAGTGCCAGTCTTACTGTTGTTCTTTTCAAAGTAATTTATCTCTTTTCCCTGGATACTTTTAGGATTTTCTCATTCTTTGATTTTTTTTTTTTTTTATAGTGTTATGGGATGTTTCCAGATGTGGATTTTTTTTTTTCTACTTGGAATTCATGGTGTGTCTGTAGATTCACGTCTTTAGCTGATTTTGGAACGTTCTGAGTCATTTTCTCTTTGATTGTTACTGCTGCTATATTCTCTCTCTCTTCTCTTTTGGGTACTCCAGTTAAACATATTTTAGATTTTCTCACTGTGACATTTTTTGGCTCTTACTTTTCTTGTGAATTTTCTATTCTTTTTGTCTCTCCATATTTGATTCTAGATTTTTAAAAATGTCTTTCATTGTATCTGATAATCTGTTGTTAAACCCATCTGCTGAGTTCTTATTTTGTTGTGCGGTTCTAGAATTCCTGTTTGGTTCTTTTCATAGGAAAACGTTCTGAAGAGGTCTGTCTGTGCTCAGGGGTCTGGAGAGTCTCCACCCTCACTCCACTGGGGAACCTAACTCAAATACGTTGCTTGACTTGCCCGCTGTGGGAGGAGATGTTGAGAACAAGATTAAATGCCTAACTGTGAGGACAGCTACCAGGTCCCAGGAGGAAAAATAACCCACCAAAGATCCTCAGAGCACAGAGGAATCAGTTTCTACCCTGGTACTTGAAATGCTCCAAGAGAAGTGTGGAAGCAGGGCTTAGCTGGAGATTGTCAGCTCAGTCCGGAAAGCCTGTCCCCTTTCTGGAATTGTTTCCACAGACATCCAATGGTTTTACAGTTTTGAGTGTTTGGGGTAGGTTTTCTGGTTCCCACTAGTTGTTGCAGCAGAATGCAAATTTGGACACTCACTACAGAAGTGGAAGTGTCGTGGTGCTGGGGTTCAAACTCAGGGCCTTATACACATTCTAGAAAAGTGCTCTATCACTGACCTGCATCCTCGGCCCTTTTTAAAACCATTTTTATTTGAACATTAATAATAACCTAACTTCTCATCAAAGGCATTCTCTTTCTCTCTCCTCTTCCTTTCCCCTCTCTGGCTCCCCAGCCTCTGATGTTGCAGCGCCTCAGCTGGTCCTGCTTCTTTAATCTGGTCTCTTCCAGTCGAGTCTCTGCCTAACAGCTTGAGTGATGTCTCAGGAGCAATCAGCTGAGAACTCTCTGTAGCTTCCCATAACCCTCTCAAACATATGCAGTCTCCTTAACAGGCACATGAGGTGCCATCTGGGCCCTGACATCCTTTCTGGCTTCATCTCAAAAATCCCTTTTCCTTAAAGAAAAGAAATACATATTATCCACAGGAGTCTCTGGTCAAGTCTGCATGTTTATAGCTCCTGACCCTTGGGGTCATGCCCAAGGTGTCCTTGCTCTATCACTGGCCACTTGGGTGCCGCAAGAAAGTCCCACAGTAGCATGGCCCACCCTCCCAGCAGCCAGCCCCTGAGGGCAGGGCTGTGTTCCCAGTGCTCAACTAGAGAGTGGTGGAGGATGAGTAAACGGAGGGAGAAAAGAGATGGGGGTGGGTTACCTGCAGCCTTTTGGTGACAGCCCTCTGGGTGCCTCACACAGCTGACCAAGTAAGAAAGGACTTAAGCACAAGGTGGTTAGATGAGTCAGAAGCAGTTTGATAAACAAAGAACATAATCCTTCTCAAGTTAAAGAAATGGGGGGCAGGGGAGGTACATATGTTAGAAAGCACCAGCATATTGTGAAAGACAGGCCAGAAAGCCAGACTGCTTGAGGGACAAGAGATCAGTCCCTTCCTTTTGGGGACGATGTGGTTTTCACTGTCACTTCTTCTTGTGAACCTGCTTAATTTCTGTTTCTCTGCGCGCTGCTTTCTCTGCAGGTGTAGGAAGCAGATGCTCCAGTTTTGCTGACTTTCGGGCTTGAGCACTGGAGGCTGTCTATTAATCCCTCATCACAACTCTCTCTGTGCCTCAGCCACAGCTGGAGAAGGGTCCCAGGACCCTGGCTTACCTGCAGACTGTGCCAGCAGGGGTGTGGGTGGGCAGAGAGACTGAGAGCTGTATTAGCCAGCTTCACATCATCACAGTGAAATACCTGAAGCAATTAGCTTACAAAGAGAAAAGGTTTACGTAGCTCAGTTTTCAAGGTTCAAGTCCAGGACGAGGTGGTCCCAACTGCTTTGGGCCATTGTTGAGGGAAGTACATCATAGGAATACTTGTAGGAGCAAACTGCTCACATCAGGAGTCAGGAAGCAGAGAGAGAAAGGAAAAGATCAAGGTCCCATGGTCCCTTTCAATGACATGTACCCATGACCTGTGACCCTCCCAGTAGGCCTCACAGCACCTCCCCATACTACCAACCTGGGAACCTAGAGTTTAAATAAGGACCTTTAAGGGTCTCATCCAATCCATAGCAGAGGGACAGCTACCACTGATGTCTCGATGGCTTTTCCTTTTTATAATGAACACAGAGTTCATTAAATTAATTCCTTAGAATGGTTCAGTTCAGTTTGTTCTGAGTTGAGATAATGTTTCTTCTTTTCTCCAAAGTCCTGAAAGGCCTATCTGTATGGTAAGGAGAAGACGACCGACCTCAGTTAGCTTGCTTTTGAAAGGCAGTTCCGTTTCTCCCAGCTCCGCAAGAGCAAAGAGGCTGAGAAGAAGGGTCTGGTGAGCGAGACCTGGGGCAGGGCCTGGCTGGCAGGATTTGGCAGCATCCCCAAGACAGTATCCTCCACCTCAAAAGCAGAGCCCCCAGCAAGGCCTTCCCTCAAAACTAGGCTCCTGGGGGCAGAGGAGGCAGTAGCCCAGGAAAGGGGCAAAGAGGAGGCGGCAGAAGGGGACAGTGACTCCATGCACAAGAACCAGTGGGGCTGCCTCGACTTGGAGCTGCTGCTGGGGGGGGCACTCTGGGTGGGAAAGCCTTGGGTCATGAGGCTCAGATAGTGGCAGATGTGGGACCTGGGACCCCACTTTCAAGAGACCCTTGGCAGAAAGGAGCTGTCCTCTAAGGTGGTCTCAGCTCTTTTCCATGAGTCTGCGTCCTCCCACCATTTTTCTACCACTGATCACTTCTCACATCCAAGCCTGACCAAAAATCTTGTTTTCAGTTCAGTCACAATAATTGGGGATTTTTTGAACTGAAATTTATACAAAAAGGGGTAAAGCGAAATGAGATTTTAAATATCTAAGAGGTCTTTTATTTTACCTTTATTTTCTTTTAGTGGTGCTGGGATTGAACCTAAGGCCTCGTGCATGCCAGGAGAGCTGCCCCAGCCTTAAGAGGTGGTTTATATGCAGGGATTTTGCCATCAGTTTTCCACCCAGTGCTCACGGTTTGCTGGGCACAGCAGCTCCTGGCCTGCACCCCCCATCCCTCTCCCACAAGCCCTGAAGCCTGAGGTTAAGCCCCTGGGAAAGTGCCAGCGGTAGGCGAAGGGTCCAGGACCTGTTGTGAGTGGACAGCTGCACGTCTTTGATTTCTCCTTCCACCAGCCACATGCAGAGGGTCAAGGACCATCTCCTCTCTCCAGTTTGAAAACCTGGTTGGATATTTTGGGACCCACTTCTCCTCAGCCTGTTGTTCTCCCAGTCTCTCTGGAGTCAAATGAATTCTCCTTAGATGGCAGGTTACCAGACTGCTTTCCTCATCAGCTTTTTCTGAGCATAATTATATTTGAGAGCAAAGGAGCCCCTCCATTCAATTTTTTAAAATATTGAATGTGGGCGATGATTTCATGTACATACTAATATATCCTTCACTCCACATTGTTACTGTGTGTGTAGTGAGAACACTTAAGATCCACTCTCTCAGCAAGTTTCAGGTCCAGTTGTCCCTTGGTATCTGTGGGATTGTTTCTAGGATGCTCTGTGAATCCCACAGCATGTGACGCACGAGCCCCTTAGATAGACGGTGTAATTTTTGCATATACCCTATGCACATCCTCCTATGTACTTTAAGTCATCTCTAGATACTTAAGATGCCTAGATCAATATAAATGCACTTTTAAATAGTTCTGATGTATTGTTTAGAAAGTAATGATCAGGAAAAGAAGTCTAAATGTTCAGTACAGATACAGTTTTTCTCCCAAATATTTTTGATTAAATCCATGGATGTGGAATCCATGAATAGGGAGGTCCAACCGTAAATAATAGAGTATTAATAACTTAGTCACCATGCTGTACAGTGGGTCTCTAGAGCGTCATGACTAAAAGTGGACAGCCTTTGACCAAGGGCTCCCCCTTTTCCCACCTCTCACCTGACACCTGCTCTCTGAGTTCAACTTTTTTAGATTTCACACATCAACCAGTTTTTGCAGTGTAAATCTTTCTGGGATTGGCTTGTTTCATTGCGAATGATGTCCTCCAAGTTCATCCATGTTGTTACAAACGATAGGACTTCCTTGTCTTTACCAATTCACCTATCAATGGACACTTAGTTTATGTGTCTTAGCTCTTATGAATAATGTTGCAATAAACTTGGCAGTGAAAATATCTATTCAAGACATGGTTTTATTTCCTTCAAATATATATGCTCAGTTGTGAAGTAACTGGACGATATAGAGGTTCTGTTTTTAAATTTTGGGGAACCTCCATATTGTTCTTCATAATGGCTGTACCAGTTTATGTTCTACTGAAAGTGGACATGTGTTCCCTTTTCTCCATATACTCACTCACACTTGTTAATTTGACTTGTTGATAACTAACAACCTAACAGGTGTGATATGGTATCTTACTGTGGTTTCAATCCACATTTCCCTGATTAGTGATGTTGAACATCTTTTCTTATGGCTATTATCATTTGTCTTCTTTAAAAAAATATCTATTCACAACTCAGGAGGCTGAGGCAGGAGGATCATAAGTTCAAGGCCAGCCTCAGCAATTTAGTGAGGCCCTAAGCAACTTAGTGAGACCCTGTCTCAAAATTAAAAATAAAAAGGGATGTGGATGTAGCTCAGTGGTAAAGAATCCCTGGGTAAATATCCCAAATCTATTCAAGCTCTTTCCCATTTTTAAATTGAGTTCTTAGCTTTTCTGCTATTGGGTTGTATGATTTCCTCATGTATTTTGAATACTGACTCCTTATTGGCTATATGGTTTGCAAGTATTTTCTCCTATTCCTCATTTTTTTGGTTTCCTTTGCTGTATAGAAGCTTTTTGGTGTGATGACCCACTTGTTTATTTCAGATCTTCATGTGACTAGTCAGCTCTACTCTTATGGTAGCAAAGGTTATTTGCTGACACCAAACAGTAGATAGTGGTTTAAACACACAGAAGTTTGCTCTTGTTCGTGCCTAAGTATTGGGTGGGTGTGTCCGTAGACTGGCCCCCTTTCAGGACTCTTCTGATGGGCCTTTGTCATCTTCAGCACCTGGCTTCCAGGGAACTCATTCATGTCAACCATCAAGGGGAAGCAATTTGGGATGAGTTCTGCCCTAGCATACATGGGCCAGGCCTGAAGTGCGCACGTCACTCCTCTGATCTGTAGGCTAGGACCCAGTCACAGTTGTCCCTAACTGAAGGGTGCGAGGGTGCTGGGAACACCTGGCTGGTCTGAGCACAGTGGCAGGGGATCCCATGTGGACAGCAGGTCTCTGCACACTAAGGTCCACGCAGCTGAGGATGGAGATCTCACGGGAGAGCGGCAGAGAGCAGAGGAGACAAGCGAGGCAGGAGGCGATGCAGAGCCCCCCGAGACTCAGCTTGGCAGAAGGACCAGGTGTGGGGCAGGATTCTAGGTCCCTCTGCTCCAGTGAGCCTCCATGGCCTTACACCACACTCAGTCCTTCTCTTCTGTCACTAGGTTTTAGGGACCCGACAGCAGAGACCCCGCTCCTGGGCGGCTGGGGATCATGAACAGAGATGGGGGCCACAGCCCGTAGAAAGAAGAGTGATGACAGCCAAGGTCCTGGGGAAGCACCTGGCCTCCCTGCAGGGGATGGCCAGGCAAGGCCACCACTGGCACAAGGTAATAAAGCTTCACGGACTTTGGTCTGCCATGTCCTACAACAGTTAAAGTATTGGGAATATGGTTTCCCCCTCGAGGAGTGGAAGGATATTGCAAGAAATGTCCAGATAGTAGCACTTACTGTTTATGGAGCTCTCTGGTAATGAAACAGGAACCTTGAGTTGAGAATTTTAACAGCAAGATGGATTATTATCCCCTAATATTTGATGCTCAGAGAGGCACAGTGCTGGCTCGGGGCCAATATCCAGGTTTTACGAATAGTGTCCCACTCCAAGTCAGTCCCAGTAATGCCCCCAGGGGACACTCTCTCCTCTGACGCACTTGGTAACAAAGCCAGGTTGCTAAGAAGTGGATCCTCTTTAGGAAGGTGGAGTTACCCTTTGGCCAAGTGTCTTCCAGAGGATGATGGAGCTGCTGGGTGCATTACTGACGTGAATTATCCTCCAAGCCATCTTACTCAGATCAGGCAGGTGACTCTGTCCTAAATCTGCCCAAAGAACCTGACTTGTCTCAAGATGGAGAAATGGTACTAGTCACAGCTCATCTAGTGAGAATTAAAGTCCCCAGTAGTCCTGGGAAGAGGATTGTTCTGCAGTTACAGCTAAAAAACAAACAAACAAACCCCAGAGCTGGTTTTAAACCTGCCCGATCATTAGGGACATGGCAGGCATTCTGACATTAGCCCACAGTTAGTTCCAGAACCAACACATGCATTTTTCCAAACCTGAGAGACAGCCAGCAGTTTGCTTGCTCAGTGAGGCTGTGCTGACCCGCCAGACTTTGCTGTAAGTGAGCAAAATGTTCAGTTGTTCTTGTCAATTCCAAATGCTGTTTCTTCTTCTTTTTGTCTGTTTTATCCAATCATTGTCCAGGACCAATACATGGAATGAGTCAATGATGGATTAAAAAAATTTGAATATATTGAATTATATTTTCCATTGTAGCCAGTGAAGAAACTTTGCCCCAGGAACATGAAACACAGATTCACCAAAGTTACAATGGCAGAGTCAAGCTAGGCCTTGGGTCTCTTGGCCATATTGTCACCCCATCTTTGGTTTTTCCCCATTGTACCAGAAAAGAAATTTGGTTTCACTATCAGCAGCCTCTGAAATTACATTTTAAAAGTGTTTCATGTAGAAAATAAATCAAACTTTGAAAGATAACTTCATAAACTTTTATTTTTATTCTCTTCTGTACATATTGGCAATGATAAAGCTTTAAAGATGCATGTCCTATGAAATATGCAAACAAGGAATTTACATAAATAATTTATACTTCAGAAAATTAAAGTTGAAAAATATTTTCCACATCATTAGAATTCACAGTATTTAAAGTACATCAAGCTTCCCCCTTTATATTTCAATCTATATTGTCATAGCAGAGAATGATAAAATCTAGTTAGGAAGAAAAGGATCAAGTTTCTGTTTTTATTCAGTGCACGAGTAGACGCTCTATCAGTATCAGCTGCGGGAGCGCTGAGGCTGCAGCGTTTCATCCCAACCCTTCACCTCCTGAGTGCCGTGACCCAGCAGAGGTCACATGGTATGGAATGGTCCAGTGTCACCAAACCACTCCCCCTGGTAGACACATTCACCAAGTGGTAACATCTGTTGGTCTGATGCCTCATTTCCACATAATACTTTTATAGCCCTGAAAATGGAAACCTGGCATCTAAACACAGCTGAACATGTTAACACTAGTACAAGGCACTGTGCTGTGGGGTTTGTTTTTTTATAGGAAAGGTCATGTTTGCATAGATTGCTAGCGATTTAGTGTGCAATAAAATACAGGCCCCAGCTTGCATGGCTTTGTGATGGATGAAGCCGAGTGATGCTCCTCAGTCCCAGGAGAGCCCAGTCTTGAGGGCAGAGCCTCTGGTGCTGTCCTCCCCAATCCCCTAAGGGAGAGTTTTTTGTTCAAAAAGCTGAAGGTCAAAGCGGACCCAGACCTCCCCCGTGGGGACCTCGTGCAGCAGTAGTCGACGGGTTGTAGGGCCTTTGTTTTCCTGTTCTGTTTGAATTTTTGCCACTGGAACTTCAGTACGACCTAGGAAATCTGGTGAATAAACATCATGTAAAGGTCTAAAGTCTTTGTTCTTTATAAAACTATTAAATGCAAGGAAAAAAAAAGACTACCTCAAGAGAAGTGTCTAAAAGAGGTTCACAAAACTTTTACATCCAAAACAAGTAACTTCTTTTGACTTATGGCTGTTTGATACTCTGAATAGATGCATGTACAATGACAACAGATTTGTCTAAGGGCAGCTGCCTATTTGTAGTCCAAGTCTCTCTGGTCAGAGAACGTTCTACTCCTTCGGTATATCCCACAGGGTTTAGCTGGTGTGTGCAGATAGTGACTCTGGTCAAAGACCTGAAATGCATCTGACACCGTCCCCTCCTCCTGAGGAAGGGCGTCCACTGTGGCTAAAATGAGATGACACAAATCTGTCATTTCCCATAGTAGTCATGGGGTGTATGAATGGCTGAGCATCCTGGATACAGACCCTAAGTTCTAGAAAACTAGGAACATCTTTTGACCTCCAAGCCAAGTTATACTTACCATCTGGAGAAAAATGGTCTCTGTCAAACATAGTGAGACATAGCACATCTTGGTAAAGATCCTTAATAAAGAACTGGCAGTTAAAGTTCCACTTGGGATTCAGTGTGTCCTGGAGGGTTCTGGTGGTGTAGCTCTGGGAGCCCATGCTGATTTCGCAGTATGGATTACTCTTTCCTAAACAGAAATGAACCACAGACATGTGACGTCGTAGGTGAAATGCTTGACGAACAGAGCCGCCCTCAAGCAGAACCAGGTCTGCAATACTAGAGACCACCGCAGCAGGGCCACTGCCTGAAAGACCCCGTCTGCTCTGTGGTCTGGCAGTACAGCCTCTGTTCCCGAGCATGAAGCCTCATTGTAACCCTTGGAAGCGACTGTGAGCTCTAAAGCCAACCCCCCTCCCCATGAGCCTGGGCAATGCCAGTGCAACCTGCGTTGTGCGTTTCAGTGCAGAAGCGCTGAGGAAGGCAGGCATTGGTACTTAGTGGGGAACCAGAGTGACAATACTGGTCCAATAAGTGGATTATCACATCTCTGTGGCACTGGGAACACTGACTTTAAAAATGCATCCCATCATTCAGAGTGCAGAGGGTCACCAGCAAAGAGCAGGGCATTGCTATGTCTGTTGAGTGAAAGAAGCATTTACCATTTGGTTTACAGGCTTTTAATTCTGTGGCTTCAACAACATGCACCATCAGACGTCCAATGCCTGATGTCTTTTGAGAGCGGGCTACAAAAGAGGGAGATGAGTTATATTAATTTCTCTGTGCAGTGATGATGGGCTGTGAACCCTCAGTCTCTCCTGATACTTTTAAAAACATTTGATGCTGGGCATTGAACCCAGGGCCTTGTGAGTGCTAAGAACACCTCTACCACTGAGCTACACCCCCAGCCCTCACAGTCTGTCTTTCTAACCAGACATGAAACTACTCCAACCTCACAAGCTGTTGCACCTGGGCAGTGTTGTCTGACAGGAACGCATTACCTGCAGTCCCTGCCCCTCATCATCCTACTCATGCTTCACCACCCAGTCAATCTCATAGCTACCTCCCCGGCCCATTCCCTCCTCTGTGTATTCACTACTCTGATTTATGAGCATTCCACAGCCTACTGGGTCTGAGATTCTGTATAATATCTGTCTCCTCTGCCGAAGAGGAGCCATGTGGAACATAGACAGTTGTATTCATCCTTTATTAACCCTCAGTTACCTAGCAAGTAGTAATATTAACAAAGCAATAATGCATGTAATTTATTCAGCACTTCATAGCAAATAACATTGGATACTTACTCTGTTTTAAGCATGTGCTAGGTCTCTACATATATTTAAATTGCATAAAAACCTTATAAGGTAGCTCCCCATTTTATAGATGAGAAAAAAACTGAGGCTGAGAAAAGACCATAATGTACTCCATTCAGAGCTTTTAAGAAGCAGGGCCAAAATGAAAACATCAGGTACCAAAGTCTAAACCATTCACTGAAACTCCAATTAAATGTGCATAAACAGTATAGCTTAGTAGGCAGTTTGACTGAAGGTCTGGTTCTATTTAAGGAGGGACTCATAATACTTTTAATATGGAGAAAGATGAGTCAGTGGGCTCATCTTGATAAACATGAAGTTAAGTAGGTGTTAAGCAGGTTAGTATTCATAAACAGGATGCTTGGTGAGCTACTGATTTCTTTTTTAGCTCTAAGCATGTATGCCTTCTCTATAAGAAAGGTCCATCTCTCTCCACCTCAGAATGTGCCCTCAGTCCCCCTGAAGGCAGGGGCTGTCCTTACTCTTCTCTGTAGACTCAGTTACTTGCAGCACAGAACCTGACACAGAGTAAGTAATTGACACAGGTCTAAAGAACTGAACACATGGAATGCAGAATATATACAGATATCGACGGTAAGCAAAACTCAATAGAAAAATTTTGATTTACATCTTTGGCCAATTAAGACATCATTATATGCTTTATGAAATGATTCGTTGATTTTTCAATAGCAAGCTTTTAAAGTACCTCTAAAGTAACATTCAATTGGTGAAAGCCAGTTCACACGTCCCTTCAGGAGCACAGAACTTAAAAATAAGGGAAACCTGAATGAAAACACAAAGAGCTGCAACTGCAGTGCCAGGAGCCTGGCAGGAGGACTGGGCAGGCAGGAGGAAGTGAGGTGGGGACAGGGCACGGCAGGGGTGGATGGAGCCCTGGCCTCCACTGGGGAGGAGGCCAAGGGCAGGTCTGGGCACAGCTGGGACGGGTGGCCGGGAGGGGCTTGGCATTCACATGGAGGTGAGGGAGAGTGCCAGGGCTATGGCAGTTCTGGTCAGAGGGCCAGGAGTGGGGAGGCGCCACACTGAGCTGGTGAGGATCTGTGAACAGAGTGAGCACAATCACTGTGACCAATACGGAGCCTCAGTGGACATGAGGGAAGAGAGTTGCCTTGAGGATGCTGAGGGTCATGAAGACAGAAAAGTGGCTTAGGGGACTTAAGCAGAGCAACTGAGGACTCAAGTTCAGAGTGTGGTACAGGCGCAAGCCCAGTGGGGGCTCCAGGCTGGTTACGGCAGCAGGAAGGAGGCAGTGACTGACTTGGGTCTTGAAGAATGGGAAGAACACTGAAGTGGGTGAAGCCTTTCAGGTGGACAGGTAGCACGAACACGGAAGGCCTGACTGGGTGCCGTGAGTGGGTCACTCAGCAGTGGCACAGGCCAGGATTAGGAAATGGTGGGCGATGGGCTGGGCAGGAGGGAATGCTGGGGATGGGCCCTGAGTTTAGGATGAGAAATTTGTCTTCCATTTCAGAGGCAAAAGGGGAGGTACCTAAGTAAGGGAAGCATGCTAAGAGCAGCTCTGTAAACAGAATACTACAGAAATGAAGAGGATGGGTGGTGGAGGGAAAGGGAGCCTGGTGCTCTACCTGGCGGGAGACTGAAGGAAAGGCCCAGGCAGATGGATGATGGCGGAGAAGGACAGGCCTCAGCCGCTGATGAGATGAGAGGCTGGGGGGCAGGCAGAGGGCAGGTTTCAGTCTGGTGGTCAAGGGCAATGCTCCCATCCACAGAGCTTCTCAGGAGGGGGAGCCACTGTTGGAAGGAGGCTAGTGAACCCCACTGGGAATGCCAACAGGCACAGGGGAGGGGAGAGCTGGGCAGGGTGTCTGTGGAGGAACTGGTGTCAGAGCTGGAGGACAGGGCAGCCGGGACCTCACTGAGAGAGGAGGCAGGTCCCCAGGGAGAGAGTGCTCAGGAGGGCGGACTCTGGTAAAAGGGGAGGAAGAGCTGGGAGGGAGATGAAGAAAGAAGGCTGGGGCTAGGAGGACCCCTGGGAAGTGATGGGGTCCAGAGGCAAGGAGGAGCCTAGAACCTCAGCCACTGGGCCAGGAAGCTTCAGCAAGGAAGTGATCCAAGCCTGATTAGGTCATTGATGCTCTTGAAAAAGCCATTTCCACAGCTCTGGGACAGGGTGTGGAAGTGAGGAGGAGCAGACTGAGAGCCCAGGACATGGCCTTGGAGGGTCAAGGTGGAACTGAGCTGTGGGCAGAGGAGCAGTATTCCAGAGCCCAGAGAGTGGAGTCAGGGGAGCAGAAGGAGTCCCGCAGGTGTGAGGTTAGTCGTGAATGGAGTGAAGAACTGGTGGTGAAAGAGAAAGGATAGTCTCCACTGCAGGGAGAAGGGAAGCCCCAGAGGTGGTACCAGGTGCCCATGTCTGTGGTGGGGGCTCAGGGAGTTTTGGAACAGCTGCAGTGGGAAGGGCTGGTGCCAGGGCTCTGCTAGCTCATGTCACCATCACCTGTCACTGTAGAGGCAGATCTTGTGTCCCCTGGGCCAGACCCCCCCTGCCCACATCCCCCTGGCAACTGGTTCCAACCCTCCAGGGCACCACCAGATACCTTGATAAGCCTTCTCTCGCTTCTTCTTCTCTGTGTCAATGTACTGCTCAGAGGCTGCCTTGATTTTCTGGACCCACGCTGTCCTGCAGGAGAAGCAGAGCACAGCCATGGGGGACTTCCCAGGGCCTCCAGGGCTCAACCACAACCCCACAACTCTGCCCTTCTTTTTTATCTTGCGAATCTCAGCATTAGCAAGTTTTGAATCGTACACCTGATATTAGTTCAGATGAAAAACCTGGTTGCTAATTGAGGTTGAATTGGATATTTCCAAAGACAGTTCTCAGCTGCTTACAAAACACCAGACCCTTGCAAGGTGCTGGGGACCCAGAGCTAAAGACGAAATTAACCACCTAGATGACAGCAGAGCATGAGAACTGTGCAGAGGAGGAGGGGTGCACCGGCTTGCCATCAGAGGCAGCCGCTATGGCGCTCCCCCAGGAAGGCTGGCCAGTGGCTTGTGGATGGGGACGGGGGGGACAGCAGGCTGGCGGAGTGCAGGTCTGAGGGATGTGGGGTTCAGGGAGGACTGAGGCTGAGCAGCACAGGAAGGATCTCAGAAACCAGTGAAGGCCATGGACCACCACCCAGGGGCATCCCTGATAGGACCTCAGTGGAGACTGAGGCCCTGGATCTGCCACCATGAAAGCTTGTGGGGAGGGAGTGGGGAGAGGCGTGGTAGGAGGAGCCTGACTCGGTACATCTAAACCAGGGTCTACCATGGGACTGGAGTGGAGTGGGGTGAGGTAAGAGAGGGGAGGACAGTTAGTAGGAAGTGAGCATGGGCGGAGACAGGTTCACAGCAGAGGGATAGGTCCAGGCTTTCTCCTAGATGTCAAGGCAGAACACACAGGGGCAGGACTGACCTTTCATTAATGTTGTCTGTTCGGAGGGTGTAGACCCGGTCAATGTGAGAAATGTGGAAGACGGGCTCATCGCTGGAAGGGTCTGTAGGCAGTTTCACCAAGACTTCATTCAGAAAAATGGGCTGAAAGAATTAGGGCCAAAACATGCGCTATGAGATGGGCCAATGCTCCACTCACCTACGTCTAGAGTCTCTGTTCTGAAGAGCCTTGTGGAGAAGTAGAAAGGAGACTGTCTGGCGTTTAAGGTCTTTTACCCAGGGAGAAACAAATGGCCTCCATTGTGTACACTTGGGGTGCATTAGGCGTTGCTGAACTGGGGACAGGAGCTCTGAGTGCCACAGGCTCTCCTCTGCACACTGACACCTGGCCCTGTGTCAGGCTGTTTATTAAAGACCTGATGCTGGATATGGACAGGTGGGACCAGGTGTCAATATGCGAGGAGGAAGCCAAAATCCAAAGCTGGATTCTGCAGATGCCATCAGTGGACAAAGAAAACCCACCACACTGGACTCCTTCCAGGCAAAAGAAGCGTGAGCCACCTAAAACAGGCGAAGAGTTCCATGAGGGCAGGCTCTTGAGGTCAAGGTGAAGCCTGGCCAGGCCTGGGGTGCTATAGCTGGTGGGCAGTACTCACCGTTTTATACATTTTGAACTGAGCATTGGACTTGGAGCTGAAAAGTTTCTCGGAGGCAGAGGAAACAGCGAACTGCTTGACCATATAGGTAAGCAGCAGGAAGTCATTGAAGAGGAATCCATGTAGTTCCTTATTGCTCTTGGTCTTGTATAGTTTCCCACTGTGTAAAAGCTTCCGGGGCCCCAGGCAGTTGGTGAGGGAGTTGAAAATAAGTTGCTTAAAGAGAAAGAAAATGTCACTTTGTAAGTCCCCCAGAACCATCCCAGCATCCCTGAGAGGCCAGGTCCCGGGCCGAGGGTGCTGTGGCGGGATTCTCTAGGAGACGATGTGGCCGGCATCTCGCCTCCACACAGGAGATCTGCACATGGCCCAGCAGAAATGGACACGCATGCACACCTCGGAATACTGGTTCTACCAGCTGAATTCAGAGAACTCAGAACAAAACTCAGATTGTCTCTACAGACAGGAAGGTGACAGACCGAGAAGAAACGCAGGGTGGTGCCTGCTCACCTGATCCAGGTGTGTACTTTCCATACTAGGGGAAGGTGAGAAGCTGGGTCCCCACCCAGCGTCTGCCAAATGGAATCTGGCTGAGCTGCACAGGCCTCACCTCTGCTAGACCTTCACATTGGACATGCGCCTGGATCCACTCCAGTCGGTCTGAATTCTCCTTTTCCCGAACTCCCTCGTTCACCTGAGAACAAAGCTCCTCAGCCCGCTCGAGGGACAGCTTCAGGGGGGAGTGGTCCACGTGACTCTCTGGGGTGTTCTCCAGAATCTGGAAGAGAGCAGGCAGTGTCCTGTGGGAGGCTCTGTGCCTTTCAGCCTCCTAACAGCTGCTGATCCACCGAGCGTCACTGCCTGCTCATGTGGGTGGGGCCAGGCAGTCTCTGGAGATACCAGAGCCAACAACATCATGGTTTCTGCCCTTGAGAAGTTCACAGTCCACATCCCTTAGGGACAGAAGGACAGGTAATGTGGTAGAACAGGGGGCGACAGATACTCTATGGATCTGTAGCTCTGATTGGGTCTGGTAATAAGCCTTATGTTAAAGGGTACAGACCTACGTCCACCCATAGTTGGTCACGTATCTTGTGCCTTTAGGGTGGTGAGCCCTTCAATATAAATTGACTACAGTTTTGACAAGTGTGTTAACTTGCTGAAGAGCAATGGTTCGTTACATCTTGAGGGTCAATGATTCTTTGAAGATTCTGATGAAAGCAATGACTTCATCAGACTTCAGCAGGTGCACTCAGTCCATTCTGAAGTGATTTCACAGAGGCCAGCACAACTTTGTGGGGTCTCTCTGGAAATTAAAGGCCCATCAGCAGACCACCACTGTTTAGAATCCGGCACTGTAGTCTGACAGGCCCACAGTCCTTTGTTTATAAGACCAACTGCAAAAAAGTCTGGAAGCCTCAAGTTCTTATTCGGCACTGGTTGGTGGCAAACCTCACTTGAATGGAAGAGATGTATTTGCTTGTTCTGTTTTCACTGATGGCTCCTGTATTCCTTTGTAGAAATGTTAGTGATTGGTTTTAAGTGCTGCCCTTGTCTTGCTGCTGTGTAATAAATTTATGGTATTTGAATTACTTTCTGAATTCTGGAATATATCTGGCCCCAGATGTTTCAGTTACAGGGCTGGGAGCTGGATTAACGTGTAATTAATCCAGCTCCCCAGCCATGGCATAGGTATCTGTAATATGGGGTCTAATCAATAGAAGTATCAGTCCTATGTGATTACTACTGTTTTTCATTGTAAATTATATAAATGATTTTTTGTGGAATAGTCCTTTGGAAAGTCTGCCTTCTCCTTTGAAGGTGTACTGCTTCAAGATGCCTAAACTGCTTATGTCAAAAACAAAAATGGATGGAATTTTGGAAGGGATGTTTGGTCAGCAAGCTGATGAGGGATGTAGTGAGGGCTGATCACAGTCTGTCCAGGATGTGTTGAGTTAGAGATGTCTGGGTCATCTGGGTAAAGGTGCTCCGTTGGAAGATGAATTTGCATCTCAGAAGAACGACTGGGGCTCGTGGTTATGGGGCCCGAGGTAGGGGACTCTGCCCTATCTCTGGACCCAAGGGAGTCCCCACAGCTACACACTTAGAGAGGCCTTCACCTTACCCAGATAAGCACACTGAGACTGGGCTACTTTGGCAGTTTCTAGAGAGTGGGATGACATTAGATGCTTCTTTTATTTGCCCATTAGGCTTTAGCCTTTGAATTGCGTGTGTATGTCCCTATGCATGCACATGCATACAGAGACACAGGAGCATGGTCTGTGCGGCAGTGGACCTCTTTTCCAGGGTCACACATGTGCAGGGCGAGGTTGGCATACTGAAACCTCTCAGTATCTGGCCTCTGTGAATCTCTACAGACATTTGGAATCTCTGCAGACATTTGGACAGCCCAGTGTGATTAAGACCGCCCAGTGTGGCACTCACACTTTTGATGAGCAGCGGGTAGCGGGTGATCCTCTGCATGGGCTTCAGTAGGAAGCTGGAGAGGGGCATTCCTTTACACCGAGGGTCTGAGGCCAGCTTCTGCAAACAATTGAGAGGCTTATGAGGAACTCATTGCCCCAGTCAAAACTAGGGGAACCCTAACCATACCCCTGCCTTTGACCACCTTTCAGATTTCAAATTTCTTATAATAACTTGGGATCCAAAATGATTCATATCAGGTTAGCAGCTGAAATCCCTCAGCCATGTGCTCACAAGCCCAGAGGCTGCTTCGGGCTCTTTCTCACATGCCGTTGGCAGCCTGTGTGGCCATTCCTCTTCTGCTTCTAAAACTACTCTCCCCTGGCTGCCTTCCCAGCCCGTTGGCCTTGGTCTTCGCATCCTTCTCCTCCTCTGCCCACTCTCTGTAGCTACTACCTCAGATGCCCTGCAGCTGAGG
The DNA here is from genome assembly GCF_047511675.1 of Marmota flaviventris. Taxonomy (NCBI): domain Eukaryota; kingdom Metazoa; phylum Chordata; class Mammalia; order Rodentia; family Sciuridae; genus Marmota; species Marmota flaviventris. Next base: position 18,056,836 of record NC_092511.1, read on the forward strand.
CCCAGCATCTGTAACCCAGACGTTCTCTGGTGTTCCACCCTCCCATGTGACATTCCTCCTTACCTGATGTTCCAAAGGCACGTTAGTTTCAACATACTCCAAATGAAGTCATCTTCCCTTGTAAAAGCCATCTTTTCTACCTCCATTCCTGAGCTGGCAGCAACCTTTGACATGCAGCCACCAACCCACAAGCACATCTGGGAGATGTCACTGACTCCCATCTCTGTCTCCTGAAGGGCTCTTGATTTCCTTACCCCATCATGCCCACTGTCTCTACTTCATCTGAAACAACTGCTTCCATTTATTGAGCACCTGCTGTGTGCTGCGTGCTGAAGGTGTGAGCTTGCTGATACTGTTTCTGTGGCCCTTTCTTCATGTGGCTGATTCATACCCATCTCTCAAGCTTGGGTCAGCTTCCCTTGGCTAGGTTCTCTCCCGGATGCCTTCCCTTCTCTCCATGACCCTTCTCTGGCCACCTTTAGCATATACCATACTTGAACTGGGCAATGCAGGTAGAGGCATCAAGTTTTAGGTGTCTCTGTCCCTCATTAGGCTGTGGAGGCTGGGGGGCCAAGGACCAATCCTATTTGCTCCTACTCCCAGTACCAGCACAGCACCTGAAGAGAGTAGCTAGTGTCTAGAATATTCATTTTTAATGACTGAAAAATACATGCATGATTATTTATCTTTCCCCATTATTGGACATTAAAACTGCTCCTCCTTTTGTTTTTGGATAGATGTCTATATGTGCTGCTATAACAAGCATCTTCATGTTTTTTACTTCTTTATGAGTTTTAAAAAGTAATATTTTGGGATACAGGTTATTGCCATAATAGATCCCAATTTGCAGTATTTCATGAACACAAGAACCATAAAGAAATGTAAAGAAGAGCAAGAAAACACATTTTGCTTTCATTTCCCTCATCCTTTTAACATGTGGAGTTAATAGTTTGTATTACTGAGCAACACCAGTGAAAAGAACTTTTCCAAATGTGACATTTTAGTCCAGCAACCAGCTATACAAAGTTCACTACTGTATTGTTACAAGGTAGTCGGTGGCTCATTATCTCTATGGAGTGTTCTCTTTCTGAGGACAGTTCTAACCTCCCCACTCCCACTTTGGTACTGGGGATTGAACCCAGAGTTGCTTTACTACCGAGCTACATCCCCAACCCTTTTTATTTCTTTTATCTTGACACAGGGCCTCGCTAAGTTGCTTAGGGTGTTGCTAAGTCTCTGAGGCTGATCTTGAACTTGTAATCCTCTTGCCTCAGCCTCCTGAGCCACTGGGGATTACAGGTGTGTGCCACCCTGCCTGGCCTCGCACTTCTAGTATTTAATTTATGACCATGGCTTCATAGAACTGATCATTTTTGCCTCTTCTCATCAGTTTCTGGAAGCTTTGATGACATCTTTGCACACTTCTGGTATATGTATAGGATCACAGATATGCATCTTATGCATTATGATAATTCCTGGTGTCTTTTGACACAGTTTGTTTTTCTATTTATTTTGTTTTGTTTGAGACACAGTCTCACTGTGTTGCCCAGGCTGGTTTCTTCCTTGTGGGCTCAAGTGATCATTTAACATCTTGAGTAGCTCTTGAGTAGCTAGGACTACAGGTGCATGCCACCATACCTGGCTATCTGCTTATTTTAAGTAAGTTTTATTTTATCTTGTTGCATTTTTTAATATTTATTTTTTAGCTATAGGTGGATACAATATCTTTATTTTATTTTTATGTGGTGCTGAGGATCAAACCCAGTGCCTCATGCATGGTAGGTGAGAGCTCTACCTCTGAGCCACAACCCCAGCCCCATATCTTGTTGCATTTTATACATTTAAGTGTGCTATTTTATACTCCTTCTGGAAAAGATGAATATTATATAAATATAATTTAAAAATTAAATAGCTTTATAAATCTTTCTTTGGGAAAATCAAGTAGCTGATAAATAAGTTTGCTTAAGAAACAAAATACTCTGCTATTCAATGGGCAAAATCATGGTCCCAGTGCCAAGAAAAGGCAACAAACACAAAGCTATCAGAAAATTCTCTCCATGTTTGTGTTTTCTTTGGAAATAGATGGGGACCCCTTTCTCCACTGCTCAGATTCCCTATGGGGCCAAGTACACTGCTGTTTTCAGCTCAGAAGGGGGCTGGCCTGCCTACTATCCCAGCAAAAGACATCTGCAAGGCCCCAGATGGAGTTACCTTTAAAAATTCTTTGAAGTCTGAGTCTTCATCTGTCTTCTGCTGCAACAGAGCTGCTCCATTAAGCTGACAGCTGCAGAACCGGATATAGGCCTGCATGTGGGACAGCTCGGCTGCCAGGATGTCCCCAATCATCTGCACTGGCATCTTCTCACCCCCAGTTTTCTTCCGTACCCGCAAGGCCCTGCAAATGACATATTCTCACCTTGTGTTTCTCAGTGAATGTCCCTGGTAATTAAAGGGTGAATGCCATGGGAGACCAAAGATAATGACACCCAGAGAGTTACCTAGGACACCTCTGGGACTGGGAGGGAAAGGTCAGCAGGAAGGAGAGGTACATGGGCAGTTCTAGAGCTCTGCTGACCAAGTCAACCAGGGGAAATGTTAGCAAAGAAAAAAAAATGACATCTATACACTTGGGCTTCTTAGGCCTATTTCGGTTTTACTTCAGTTTCTTAGTGAAGTTTCTTCTGAAAAATACTAACCAATTCAAATGAACCAATAAGAAGGGCACTGTCACTGTCTGTATGGGAAAAAAGGCACAAGAGCTGCAGAGGCCCGGGCAGAGGTAAATCAGCAGGGACAGAGCCCAGCCCCACTGCTCATTCTCCCCTAGGTGTAAAGGATGACAAGTGACCTGAGCAGTGGAATTTCACACCAGGACTTAGGATACTGCCATACTCTGATTACGTCTGGGGCATGAGTGGCAGCTCCTCTTCTGACTCTCACTATCCTCCTGCCAGAGCCAGATGTCTTACACTTTGGAATTATAGCACTTATATTTGGAATTATAGCACTTGCTTAATGATTTAATCATGTCTTTGTTTAATCAAATATTTTCTTTGTTATATTTCTTGACTTTCCTCAATAATTATGTATTTTACAGTGACTGGACATTTTACAAAGCTTGAGGGAGCAGAAACAGTTGAAGATTCCTTTGTGAAGTGGCCCCTGCAGGGGGTGATGCGTGACAAAGTCAGTGTGGCAGCAGTGACCGGGATGCTCATGACTCACTTCAGCAGCTTCGTGTTGGACATGATGAGCTCTTTCCAGTTAACAAATATTAAGGACATTTCTCCCTCAGTGAGAAAGCCTGACTCTGCCATCCGTTTCTGAAAAACCTAAGTTCAAAACATAGAAAAAATAAGTTAACCTTAGTGTGGATACATGCCTTATGTGTGCTGTAAATTAAACAGTGTCTTCATACACTCAAACTAGTAAGATCATGGTATTCTAAATAAGCATATTTATATGATTGTTAAATTTTAAACTGCATAATTTCCCTACTTTTTGTTATTTGGGTTCTATCAAGGGTGATTCTAAGGACTGAATCTGGTAACAACCGCTATCACAGGAGATTCTCCTACCCATCTCACAGGGACATTATGGAGGTTAAATAGACCCCGACACAGGTATCTATGTGTTATCTACATAGTGTAAGACCTTGCAGAACTGAGAAAGCATGACTATTGTTGGACTGAGCATCCCAGAGTTCTTGGGAATGGCTTGTGATGAATTCAGTAGAGAAACAGAGTGGGGCCCCCAGACTGATCCCCAAGCAGGTGTGGATCGCAGAGGGTGGCTGGCTGAGAGGAAGGAAAAATACTCTCCAACTGCATTCCATATGTATAAATATGCAGATGTGTGTGTTCACATGTGTGTGATGTGTATACAGTTCTCACAGAACTTCTCAGATGATATAGATAAAGGGAGTCAGGTATTAATTTTTCCCAATTGGCTCAGGAAGAAATAAAGACTTACCAAGTCATTTGATCAAGGTCACAAAGCTAGAACATGGAGCAGCTACAAAAATAAAAATTCAGCTCTATTTGATTCTAAGTCCAAGTTTCCAATACACAAATCTGACATCTAGGAAATGACTTTAAAATCTTAAGGACATAGAATGGTTATCTGGAACTATGCTTCTCATATGTGATCTTTCATGACATACTGCTCCTCACTGAAATCATTCAAAGGCTCCCCTACTGGTGGTGGGTTGAGCTGCAACTCCTTCCAGAGATTCACAGGCCTGTGAGATCTTCCCCCTCTGACCTCACCAACTGGCCCTCAGGTACTTGACACTCTGGCCATATTGCACAACCTCTGGGCTCCAAACCCCAACATACCTTCCCACTTCTGCTTCCTGAAGCACAGCTGGAAAAGTCCTTCCTGGCTGGGGGTGGACCCCTCTTTTGGCAGCTAGCTTTGATTGCATCCCACTCTGCCTCCCAACAGGACTGTGACCTCCCTGAGGACACGAACTTCCTTTTTCATCTCTGTTTTCTGGCATAGTGCTTTGCACCTGGTAGGCTGATGTTTGTTGAATTGAGTTGAATGTGGATTCACAGAATGAAGATATAAATGCTATGAACTGATACCCTCTGAAGACTGAAGATGTCAGGATGTTCCTATGAGAGTGACCCTAGAAAGACAGTCTTTCTGCTCTGAGGCTGCCACTAAGGACAGGAACGGCTCTGGTTTCTAGCTGTTCTTTTATCAACAAATTAATTTATGTCACTTTGTTTCTTAACTCTATATAGCAGTTCTGTGCCGGGCTCTGTGAGGGAAGCAGAGTGAATAAGTCAGGTCTTCTGGGAACTTCCATGGGAACAGAGCACCTGCACTGAGGGGCATTTAGGTCCAGGCCTTGCTGGGAGGCAGATGCAGACAGATCATGCCAGGTGTGAGGTGCATGTGTCCTCTTCGGGTGGTTTATTTAAGACATCTCACCTGAGCGCCTTGACACGTTTACTGGGAACTAAAAGCCATGCAAACAAAGTCTTTTTTTTTTTTTCTTTTTCCATCCAACATAAATCATTATAAAGTGCTTCTCTAACAAGGACAGCTTAGAGGTCACTGGTAACATTAATAGGCACAAATATAAACCAACAGTGAAGATATATTTGGAATATATTTTACAATTTGATCCTATTTATTTTTCTAAACTGATAGAAACATTAGGCAAACATCTCTACTGCTTTGCAGTTCCTCTGGAAATACCAAAGTTGATGAAAATGTCAGGTGTCAAAACAGCAGTGTAAATATAGTTAGGTAAAAATGTGAGGTCAAGTCTGTTTTGGAGCTTTACACCCACTCTGTCCCTTGTCTTTCCTTGATTGGTTCTACCACTTCAAACTGTGGCATTTCTGTGCCCTCCTGTTCTCTCTTTGCTCTGAATGAGCTAGCTTGGAAGAGAGCAGATACCCTCGTTAGACTTTCAATCCAACATTACCCAGTTGGCGCAGATGGCATTTTGAGGCTGTGCAAGTCCCTGCCACTGTCTGTGAATCTATGCATCAAAAGTGAGGTCCAGGGCTGGGGTTGTGGCTCAGCGGTAGAGCACTCGCCTCACACGTGCGAGACCCTGGATTCAATCCTCAGCACCACATAAAAATAAATGAATAAAATAAAGGCATTGTGTCCAACTACAACTAAAAAATAAATATTAAAAAAAAATAAGTGAGGTCTACCTGGTGTGATGGTGCACACCTGCAATCCCAGCTGCTCAGGAGGTTAAGGCAGGAGGATTTCAAGTTCAAGGTCAGCCTGGGCAACTTAGGGAGACCCAAACTAAAAATTAAAATTAAAAAAAGGGCTGGGGATGAGGCTCAGTGTTAGAGTGCCCCTGGGCTCAATTCCCAGTACCACAAAAAAGGGGGAGGGAATGTAGATCACTGGTACAGCGCATACCTAGCATGAGCGAGGCCCTGAGTTCAATCCCCAGCATTACAAAACAAAACGTGATGCCTTGCTTTGCTTCCAAGTGGGAGCAGCCCTGAGACTGACACCTGCCATCCTCTACAAAAGACAGCAGACGCTCCTGAGCTAGCTGGCAATAGCCCCTCACCTCAACAACAAGCTGCAGATCATCCATGTACCGCTCTTCCGTCTGAATCAGCTCATGAATGTAGCCCTGTCTTTTCCTCTCGATTGGCTGCATTGTGTCCAGGGCTTGGAGATCAGCACACCCTGTGGGAAGACAGGGTAGGGCTTAAAATATTATTTTGGTTGTTTTGTAGAAATAGACAGTTATCAGAAATATGCTAGGCTGACAATCTTTCCAAAGAGCGTGACACACAGACAGAGACCGACCCACTGCTTGAGTTAATAACCTACTACTCAGTGTGCCAAAGTGGTAAATTAGCCACATCTGTGATATTTCAATGTGCTCCTGATTTCTTTCTGAGTAGCAATGACAGGATTAAAGGATTTTTAGAAAAGGCCTCAAAGCGATAACTATGCTGAGTTTCTGAAGAATCTCACCACCTCAAGACATGTTTTAAATTATTGAAATGTTTTCCAAACTGCAGATCATGAGCCATCATTGGGTCATTATTAATTTAATTTTTTAAAATGCTGGTCAGGCCTAGCATTAAAAAAAATTAAATAGACTATCATGTATACAGTTTTGTTAAGTATTATTAAAGTTCTAAATTATGTATGTATTTGGGGATATAAAGTATTTCTTACTTTTAGTTATTGTTAAAAACATGTCTGAGAATCATGTCTCTAGATTTCTCAGAGGAAAGTTCTAAGGTTAGAAAACCTAAAATTCTCAGGACCCAGAGGTTCCCAACAAGACCACTGCCTTAAGCCACTGGAACACAGGAGTTCTAGCTGTGGATACAATGCAGCCAGCCCGGAGTCACCGAGAGGGAAGTCCCAAGCAGCCTCACACGAGGGAGAGGGGTATTGTATTCCCTTTGCATCAATTTATAGGCCCACCAGGAGCAGAACTAAATGTCAAACTGTGAACTGACATATTCCAGAATCATTCTCAAGTAACTGAGGGCTGGTCTGTGCACAGGGGGGCAAGGAATAGCTTAGGAAGCTTCTCTGCTGGCAAAAAGCAAAAGCAGATAGGTGCAATAAGATGTGTGGGACTCCTGGTTGGAACTGGGCATCCAACAGACCAAACCAATAGAGAACTTAATCACAGTAACTGAATTTTGGTTGGTTGCAGGAGGCCCTGTAGTCAATTAAGTAAATAAGCTATAAAAAACTAGGTAGTTAAGCAATGATCAATTGACAACTTGATGGAGTTGTAGCCAGTTAGTTGTCTTCTGTGTCTCACTTCCATTTTCTATAAATGCTGTCAGTCCACATTATTGGTTGGATTTCTCAGAACCCGTTCTGCTAGCTACCTAACTTGTGAATTGTTTTTGTCTGGTTTTATATTTCTTTGTACAAGTAAACTCTAAGTTTAATTGGTCTAAGGAATTTCTCTTCTAACAGTACCCAGCAAGCGTCAAAATAGGGTAGCAAGCAGTGTGTTTCAGAAAACTGTGAGGGGTGATGGGAGACAGACCCAATGAAGTGTGGATACTCTTTTGTAGTGGAGGCGTCAGAAAGGGCAGCAGGGCCTTGGGAATGGAGGGCATGTTGTGACAGATGCAGACACACCTCACAGGGAAGCCCCAGAAGTAGAACATGCAAGGATCAGAATTTTTTTTTTATGTGTGTGTGGTACTGGGGATTGAATCCAGGGCCTCAGGCATACCAGGCAAGCGCCACTGAGCTCCATCCTCATCCTGACACTATTTTTTTTTTTTTTTTTTTGGCGGGGGTAGGGAGAGTACCAGGGATTGAACTCCACGGCACTCAACCACTGAGCCACATCCCCAGCTCTACTTTATATTTTATTTAGAGACAGGGTCTCACTGAGTTGCTTAGTGTCTCCCAGTTACTGAGGCTGGCTTTGAACTCGTGATCCTCCTTCCTCAGCCTCCCAGGCTGCTGGGATTACAGGCATGTGCCACCAGACCGGATCTTAACATTGTTTTTTTTTTTTAATAGTTGTAGACGGACAGAATGCCTTTATTTTATTTGTTTATTTTTATGTGGTGCTGAGGCTGAAACCCAGTGCCTCATGTGTGCTAGGCAAGTGCTCTGCCACTGAGGTACAGCCCCAGCCCCATGACATTGATTTTTTAAAGGGAGTTTCTTTTTCTGATTTCTTCTGAATTTTTATAATATTTTGTATGGATTTGGGCTTATACATCTAAAGAAGATAGCTTTTCTGTTTTCTGTAGATGGGGACAACATATTTTAAAAAATTACTCCCACTGTGTGGTGGGTGGTTTGGAGGGAATTTGAAGATGGCAGGTTATGAATAGTGCTACCAAGAAGAAATCATAATGTTTCTGCCATGTTCAAATTAAGCTTTAAGGGGACTGCATTTTATTCTGTTTTGTCAGGGAGATCTGCAGAGAGTGACTGAGTGTAGTGAGTTGGGAAGGCTAATTGGCACAACTGGGCTGTTGTATAGCAAGGCCAGGCACAAGGCCAGACACCTGTGAAAGAGTGCTGCCTGTGGTACCACCAGGCACTGGTCATGACTGAGGGAAGCAATTAGAACGGTTTCTAAAGTTACCCCAGCTCTTACCTGGTGTTTTACAAACTTCAGTCATTTAGGTTTTACATTCAAGCTCTAGTATTATTTACTTAATATTTTTCTCTGAATTTGCTCATGTTTGAAGTTGAATGTGCTTATTATGTTTCTTAAAGTCATTGAATACACAATCATTAAAATAAAATGGGTCCACCTGGGCACTGTTTTGCACTCCAGTGCCTTATGTACTATGGGATGTTTGCATCACACTCCAGGAAAGAGTGATTTATATTAAAATTCACAAATAGTGGCCTCTTCTGGAATAATAGCTTGGAACAATGAGAAAAACCTCAGGTACTTAATCATTACAAAGTTGGAACACATGTAACATATGTTCATCAATGAGCACGAGGACAACCCTTGTCCACTATGCCTAGTGACACCTTTGCTTTTCATTACATGGCTCTTAAACTTCTCTCCTCTGTTCAAGTTTCCAGTCTGACTCCTGCCCTCCCCTCACAACAAGTTTCAGGAGAAAAATAAAGACGCAGTGCCCCTCGTACTTGCTGCTCACTCCTTCCGGGTCAGGGGACGAGGGAGTCCTAGTCCAGCATCCTTAACTTGCCCTCTCCTTCCTCCCTTCCCTTCACAATGCAATCTGCACTTTACTTCTTTCTTCTTAGGCCGTGAACAGGGTTAGGTGTTTCTCCTGACCCACTATTTAAAACAAACACAGCATCCTTCCTTCAACCCTGCTCCCTCCCTAGTACTTCTCTTTCTGTCTCATTGCTAAAGTCACAAAGGGGGTCTACAGTGCTCCCTGTTACTGCTCTGATCCTGCCTCCTGTCCCCCTCCCCCACTCGACACAGCTCTCAGGAAGGCAATGAGGACCTCAGCATTGCCAAGCTCAATGACCTCTCCTGGCTGTGGCCTCCTCTACCTGCCCACAGCACTGGCACCTCAGATGAACCAACTCTTGGGGGGCTTGAGCCTCTCCTTTCTCAGCCTTTGTGACTCTCCTTTCCTTGGTGCCCGCTTCTGCATTTCTGTCTCTGCCTGCCACCAGGCTCTCTGCTAGCAAATACTGAAGTAGGAAATGGTTGTTTCTGTCCTGTAAGGTCAAATGAATCTGGGCCATGTGGCAGACCGCATATTGCTCTCTTAGGGCCACAATGCACATTAGCTTAATAAGCTCTGAGAAGTCCTGCACTAAAGAAGTATTCAACTTGATGAACCCAGATTTGACCAGAGAACCTTCTTGTTTTGAAGGAAGGGGGGGTAATCTTTTGAGAAACTAAGGAATTAGGGATTTATGGATAGAATACACCCCTTTGCCATCTCTATACCAGCACTGTTCAATATAGTAGCCATTAGCAACAAGTGACTACTGAATGCTTGAAATGTCACTAGCCCAAAGAGACATGCTACAGATGTATAATACACACTGGATTTTGAAGACCAATTTCCAAAACCAAGTAAAATATCACATAAATAATATATTAATTATATATTGGAATATTTGGGGTATAAACTGGACTAATTAAATATCAGAAGCAATTTCATTGACTTCTTCTTACTTTTAAAAAAATGTGATTGCTGGAAATTTTAAATTTATATATGGGCTGTGTTTGTGATTCACATTAAATTTCTGATGAGCAGCTTAAGCCAGCCAGCACATTTTTTATGTTTCTTCCCTCACAAAATATTCAGTGGCTCCGGGTCTCTATGGTCTGGCTCCACCCATCTTTTCATTTCCCTGGCAGAGGCTTGGTTGTCCTAGAGGTCATACACACTTTCTATGGCTCTGCCATTGCTGTTCCTGTTGCTTCTACTATCCATAGCCTGGTTCTCCACATAGAACCATCTTACTTAGCCTCTGAGGTGCAGGTAAAGGGATATTATTTTGGGGAAACCTCTCCCATCCCTCGGTCCCACTGATCCCTAGACTAGCTTCTCCTTTGTGTTTCCATGGTATTTTTCTGTTTTTTTTTTTTTTTTTTTGGGTATGGGGTGGGTTGCTGGGAATTGAACCCAGGGCCTCCCACTAATTAAGCATGCCCTCTCCACTGAGCTATGCTTTCCACCCCTGTATCTGCATTAAAAAAAAAAAAATTCTTTTGTGGTTATAGATGGACAGCATGCCTTTATTTTATTTATTTTATTTTTATGTGGTGCTAAAGATCAAACCCAGTGCCTCACACATGTTAGCAAGCGCTCTACCACTGAGTCACAACCCCAGCACCCCTGTATCTGCATTAAAAAAAATTTTTTTTGTAGTTGTAGATGGACAGCATGCCTTTATTTTATTTGTTTATTTTTATGTGGTGCTGAGGATCGAACCCAGTGTCTCACATGTGCAGGTCAACTGCTCTGCCACTGAGCTACAGCCCCCTGTATCTGCATTTTAAAATGCATAATCTAACTCATATTATTCTTTTTTAAATATTTATTTCTTAGTTGTACACAATACCTTTATTTTGTTTATTTATTTTTATATGGTGCTGAAGATCGAACCTAAGGCCTCGAACGTGCAAAGTGAGTGCTCTACTGCTGAGCCACAACCCCAGCCCCTTATATTGTTCTTTTTTAATATTTATTTTTTAGTTGTAGTTGGACACAATACCTTTATTTTGTTTATTTTTATGTGGTGCTAAAGATCAAACCTAGGACCTCCAGTTAGGGAGTGCTCTACCGCTGAGCCACAACCCTAGCCCTCATATTGTTCTTAATCTGTATAGTTATTATATCCAGGTTTCCCACTGGAGGTTGAAGATTTTGTCTTAACACAGGTCTATAATAAGACGAGGCACAGTGCTCTAACCACCGGGGGTCAGGCCACATTTGTTAAGTGGTATAATATGGTTCTTGTCTTGTTTATCCCCAGATCCATTTCTCCCCTTTGCCTGCTTTGTTCTGGCTGCAAGGAAGACAAGCTTTCCTTTTAGTTGGCTTCTGCCTGGGTTTGACCAATGAGAAGAGGTTCTGGCAGGAGACTGAAGATGACAGGGGGGACTAGGAAAAAATCCTCCCACCAGAACAGTGAGATGGTAAGAAAGCTTCCGTCTCTGCTGAGTGAAGAAGGAAATGCTGGGCTTACATATCTTGGAGTTCAAGAATTCCTCAACTGATGAATCAATATGAAAATTGGTCTTTGGCTGGTGATACCCTGAGGGTACTTGGCCAAAGAATATGTATGACTGGTCTGGAGGATCACTCTCAGTACTTTGGTTCTCAAGGATTTCCACAGAAAACCTAAAGATGACTGAAAGCAAAAAACAACAACAACAACAAAACAAAACAAAAAAAACAAGTAACCCTCACCCCCCCAAATAAGGATCAAATCCACCATAATAAAAAAGAGAATTAGAACCTCCCAAACATAACAAAATATAAGTAGAGATGTAAAATATGTTTAACATAAGACCATATGAAGGGCTTCAAAAAATAAGAATAGGCAGATTTGAAAAAGAAATAAAAATAACAAATATTATCATGGACACATCTGAGGAAAGAATTAATAAATCTGAAAACAGATCTAAAGAAAACAGCCCAGAAAGAAAGAGATGGAAAAAATGGAGGTTATAAGACACAGACTATGGCCTAACTTATATATCAGAGAATAAAAGAAAGCAGTGAGGTAATATTGAGATCACAATGGTTGAGACTTTTCTAGTATTGATGATATAACTCCTTACAATTTCTTAAAGGAGGAACAATTATTTCTGCTTAGAAAAAATAAAATAAATCCATAGTCAGATTATAGAATACCAAGGAGGCAAAAAAAAAAAAATGATTAAACAGAAAAGAAAAACCAGAATAATCACATAGGAACAGCCATTAGAGTGGCTGCACACCTTTACACAACAATAGAGTGTAGAGGAAAAAAATAACTGTCAATCTAGAAATTGAATTATACTACCATTCCTGAATGGGGGAGAAACAGACATTTTCAGGCAAAGTCGGCAGGCACTTACCACTAACAGACACACTGAGGAAATATTAAGAGGTGTGTTTCCGGAAGAAGGAAATTGACTAGGAAGGGGAAAAATGAGATATAAGGAAGATTGGTGAGCAAAGATAGTAATAGGTGAAAATTCAAAATAACCATTGACTATATAAAATAATAATAATGGCTAAGTTGGTGGGTATAAATAAAAAGTGGTTAAAATACAAAACATAGTAATCTGAAAGAGGAGAATTATTCTGTTTGCATTGATCATGAGAAGATACTGATCAAATTTAGACTTCATTAAGGCAAACATATGGTAAAAATGGAAAAGTAACTACTGACAGAATAGTCAGCACACAATTTCCAAATCAGTACAGGAAATAAAGAAACTTGCTCAATGCAGTGGAAGTCTGTGCTGGTAGAACAAAAGAAGCAAAGAAAATGCATGGAAAATGAAAATATTATAATGTGATAAATATAAAAAGTATTAAATTGTCCTCATCAATGAAAATGGCTTGAATCTGTCAGTAAAAATAGAGATTTTAGATTAAAAATACTAAAAATAGAAATGTTGGAAGTAGAGGGCTGGAAAAAAAACTATATGAACATAAATTCTCAATAAGCAGCTAGGGAGCCTTCATCAGCAACAAATTAGGCTTTAAAATATCTGCACAAGGCAATAGCAAATAACTCAACTGGAAAATGTAATAATTTGTAACTAACAGAAAGGCCTCAAAGTGCAAAATAAAAAGTGAACAGAATTATTACCACCCTTCACTGACCTTAAGAAAAATAAGATATCCATAATCATAGAAGTGAGTTTAATATCTGTATCAATGAAAATTCCTAAGATACTGAAAGATTTGAACACCGTTAACAACCTTGATATAATGAACACTTATACAAGAAAATACACTTTACACTTTTTTTTTTTTTTTAATACTAGGGATTGAACCTAGGGGTGCTCTATCACTGAGCTACATCCCTAGCCCTTTTTATTTTGAGACAGGGTCTCTCTAAGATGCTTAGGGCCTCTCTAGGTTGCCGAAGCTGTCCTCCAACTTGAGATCATCCTGCATCATCAGCCTCCTGAGTCACTGGGATTACAGGTGTGTGTAAGAAAATACTTTTTTTTTTTTTTTTTTTTTTAAGAATCCACAGAACCAGTTTCAACAAATATCAATAATTTGTATTACTATGGGCAAAAGATTTACCAAATATAGCAAGAAAAATGTAGACTTAACATTATTTTCAAACGCTTTAATTTAAAGAAGAGAAGCTTCCTAATATCCCAGGTAGTTTTCTCCTTTAGTAACAGGTACTCATTTTACTTGACCTACCCACTAATCCTTGTGATGAGTGATACCCCTCTCTGTCTCTTTGTGCTATGCAACTACGTAAACACTCTACCACTGAGCTATCTCCACAGTCCTCTTCCTCCTCTTTAAAATCCTTTTTCTGTTGGCTTCTAGTTAGTACTCTCCTCATATCTTCCCACCTCCCTGCTCAGCCTTTAAGGTTCCTTTCTGGACTCTTAATGTTGAGTGCCCTCTCCTTCAATTCTTGGAACTCAGTGTGCTCACAGCCTTGGTGATCTAGTTCATTCTCCTGACTTGGGATGTACTGAAATACTCCAGAATTTATACCCCACCTGTGTGTCTACAAGGCACATCAAGGTAACAATTAAAAGCCAACTCCTAATCATCTTGCTTCAACCTGCTCCTCTTTCATTATTTTCCACCTAGGTCTCTCTGGTGGCTCAGGCCAAGATCTTTGGAGACATCTTTCATACCTCTCTTACCACACTCCACATTCAATTCCTCTGTTGGCTCTATCTTCAAAATACATCCATAATTTGAACCTTCTCACCACATTTATCACTTCATCCTAATTCAAGCCACCATCATTCATACTCAGATTACTGAACTGGTGTCCTAATGGACCCCCTTGCTTCTGATCATTCCCCCCTCCCACTTTAATCTAGCAAGCCAGGGTGACCCTGTTAAAACTATCTCAGGTCATGTCACTCCTATGAGTAAAACCCTCCCAAGGTTTTTCTCACTGCAAGCAAAAGCCAGAGTTATTACAAACAGTACACAAAAACTTCAATAATCTCTCCCACCTCCTCGATTATCCTCCTCACTTTCTTCCCTCTCTTCCGCCCTGCACTGGCCGCCATGCTGTTCTCATTACAGGCACACTTCTGCTGCAGAGCCTTTGTCTGTGCTGTCTGTCTCCTCTGCCTCAAAGGATCCTCCAGAGAGCCACCTGGCTCCTTACAGCTATCCCCTATTCCCTTCAGGTCTTTGGTTCAACATCACTATTAGGAAGAAGCTTCATTTGAATATATTTAAAATGAAATCCCTTGATCCACGTCCTCCTTAGCACTTCCCTATTCTGTTTCTAAACACTACTCACTTTACTTGTTTTGTTTTCTGTTTCACTCTACTCAACTGCTATCTCCAAGAGGTCAGGATTTTTATCTGTCTTATAATTGGCTACACCCCCCGGGCTATATCAATAAATGCTTATAGGTTGTGATATGAAGATGAACTTGAGCTTCAGGGGACAGTACAGCAACATTAAGAAGTGGTCACAGACACTGATGAAAACTTCTTGACAGATTTTTTTCTGGTGGGCAAAGAAGAAAAATAAGAGATCATGGTTACTATCAGCTCAAAGTTCCCAGACAAATAATTAGCAGTGGGTTGGGCCAAAAGACCCTCACACTGTGGCAGAATATGAAGATGGGGAGACAAGTTATGAAGACTCTGTGTCCCACCATCACAGCTGGGGACCACTGTGCTGTTATAGTGCAAGCAATAACAAGAAGCCAAAGAGAGATCCTTAGGAGAGGAGAAAAGATCTACAAGATTCCAAAAGGTGAAGGGCAAAAGACAATGTGCTGACTAAAACAGAGAGGGCTTGTTCAGATTATGTAATAAGTCCCAGACAAGTGCTGGCCCATTCTGAGAGCAATGGCCTTGAATAATGCTATTCTCTGTGTACTCAGTTAAGTAGTCAGAGTAGCACATAATGGTTTTGTACTGTGTTTAAGCTCAGTGATAACATAAGATTTTAACAGTAAATCCAGATGACTAAACCGGGTGCATTTATATTGCAGGTTGCCTTTATACTGAAATTTTATTAGGGCACTAGAAAATTACTGGATATTTTATTTTGTAAAAGAATAATAGCCTTTTGGGCTGGGGATGTGGCTCAAGCGGTAGTGTGCTCACCTGGCACGTGTGAGGCGCTGGGTTCAATCCTCAGCACCACATAAAAATAACATAAAGATGTTGTGTCTGCCGAAAACTAAAAAAATAAATATTAAAAAAATTCTCCTCTCTCTCTTAAAAAAAAGAATAACAGCCTTTTATCTACTTTGCAAATATTTATTAAGTACAGTGTACCACAAAGCCTGTATATTGTGTTTTTGTTTTTGAAAATTTAAATAATTCTTGAACAAATTTTTACCTTTTTTTTTTTTTTTTCCCCAGTAGTGCTGGGAACAGATCTACCACTGAGCTACATCCCCAGCTCCTTTGGACAAATTTCGAAATTACTGTGTCTTTTGATGACTACCATTTGTTGTTGTTGTTGTTATCAGTTACTATGTTGCTCACTTGAACTCAAATTCTTATTGCAATTTAAAGCCATAGACTATCAGAAAGCAAATACATGGCTATCAGAAAACCGTATTCTAGAACTATCAAAGCAAGTCTGTTGATAAATTCAAGGGGTTAAAGAAAAATTTTATTGGATTTGTTTTTAGTTTTTAATCTACTATAAAATTTTATATGCCTAAGGTTAACAAAGGCCATTTAATGGTAGGCTGAAGTACTAAACTATAGATTCAGGCTCCTAGAGCAGTTAGTTCAGGCTGTATTTGTACTCTTTCTAGCCTGCCAGAGTCCTATCACCAACTCAATTGAGGGAATTAATGCACTCTTATTATGAAGCTGCCTTTTTTTTTTTTTTTTTTTAATACTGGGCCCTGCATGTGCTAGGCAAGTGCTTAGCCCCAGAATTTAGATTGTTGTGAAGAGAAGTTATGAAACATGTTTCTTCATGTTTACCCAACATAGAACTTTCAATTCCAACAATAAAAATAGCTGTTACCCACATGTGATCTATCTTCTAATGCAGGCAACTTTAACCCCTCCTGTATAAATAGAGCATGTGAAGCTTGGTGGTAAGTGGCTTACTGTAGACTTCAGAACTACCAGATCTTCAAATCTAGCGATCTGGATTCCACTCTTCCACTTGGAAAGAGCAAGCCGTATTAAGTGGTGCTTATACTGCACCCACTGAAGATAGTGTGTATAAACCTGACCTCGTCTTATGCCAAAATGAATTGTGGAGGGAAAAGGATTTAGGATTTTTTTTTCTGAATGCTAAATAGCCCAAGGCACTGCAAAAGCCAATGGGGGTCTTTCTCTCCTTTAAATCTTGTTTGTGTCTAAGAAAAGAAACTGGTTCCTTTATACACTCCTCTACTCTATCATGCACATACTTAGACTATGTAGCTAATAGCTAATTACAAATCTATATACTGTAGCTCTTTCTACCAGTACACCAGTTACACAGTACTATCCTGGGGCAATACGAGTTTTATAAGCACATATATTTTCTCTTGGTATTATTGAAAAGCCTACTACACCTCTAATCTCCCCCAATGGTATGATTATACAACTCATTTTCAACTTGTTTATGACTGGAGACTCTGCCCCAAAGTGCTGAATTTAGGACACACTCATTCTCTACCACTTCCTGATTCTGATTTCATGGTGGCTAACAGATAATTACAGGTGACATAGGAATCCAGTGGAAGGTTCTTCCAGGATAGCCTGGACTCATCTAACACAGTTAATTTTCTTCACCCTCTTCTCAATTCAAGATGCACCATTGGTAGTGCACCATTCCATCTTGAATTAACTGATGATTGTTCTGCTTTTCCAGTTTGGAAGAGCAGCCAACCCCCAGGAAAGATGGTGGTGGTATCAAAATGCTTACTGCATCACTTGGTACACAGCAAATGTTTATTACATGTTAATTATTATCTCTAGCATCTATTATGAGCCAGGCAAAGAACTAATGCTTTACAAATGCCTAAGCCTCACTGTAGGTATTTCTGTCCTCATTATACAGACAAGGCTAAAGCTCAGAGGGTAGAACCAGGGTTCAAAGCTACTCTATTTCCCACTGTGCTCATTTTATTACCCTCTTTGAAAGACTAACTGATTTTTGCCTGTTAATAACAGCCTTAATAATGTCTTCCTTAAGAACATCTTTCATAAGTTGTTGTTAAAGACTAACATTAAAAAGTGATTTAAGCCGGGCTCAGTGGTACATGCCTGTAATCCCAGTGACTCAGGAGGCCGAAGCAGGAGGATGGAGAGCTCAAAGCTAGTCTCAGCAACTTAGTGAGGCACCTAACAACTCAGTGAGACCCTGTCTCTAACAAAATATTAAAAAAGGGGCTGGGGATGTGCTCAGTGGTTAAGCACCCCTGGGTTCAACACCCCCGTACCAAAAAAAAAAAAAAAAAAAGATTTAAAAGCTAATTCTAAAATTTATATAGAGAAGCAAAAGACCCAGAACAGCCAATACAATACTATAGAAGACAAAAGTTGAGGATACTACTACTCAACCTCAAGGCTTACTTAGTTTCCACAAATAGGGGTTGAGGATGTAGCTCAGTGGTAAACTACTTGCCTGGCATTCACAAGGCCCTGGATTCAAATCCTAGCACCAACAAAAAAGAAAAATAGTTCCAACAAATGGTGCTGAACAAGTGACATATATATCCTTCATGAAAACTAAAATGCACCATTGTCCCAAGACCCAAATATGAAACACCACACAGAACATAACATAGGAGAAAATCTACCTGTCCTTGGGTTTGGTAACAACTTTTAAGGTATAGTCTATAAAAGAAAGAACTGATAAGCTGGACTTCACTAAAACTTTCTGCCCTGTGAAAGACATGGTCAAGAAAGATAAGCCACAGACTGGGAGAAAATATTTGTAAAAGACATTTATTTTCCAAAGTATACTAGGCACTCTTAAAAACAAGAAAACAACCTGATTTTTAAAATAGGCCAAAGATCTCATAGAAACCTTACTAAAGAAGATATGCAGATGGAAAATAAGCATATGAAAAGGTTATCAACATTAGATGTCTTCAGAGAAATTCAAATTAAAACAAGACACAATTGCACACCTATTATAATGGCCAGTATCCATAATGCTGTTGAAACATGGGACATAGAGCAATAGAAGTTCTAACTCACTGCTGGTGGGATACCAAATGGTACAGCCACTTTGGAACAGTTTGGCTGTTACAAAACCAAACATAGACTATTATTCAGCAATCATGCTCTTTGGTATTTACTCAAAGGAACTATAAGCCTTTGTCCACATAAAAACCTGCACACAAATACTTAAGTAGCTTTATTCATAATTGCCAAAACTTGGAAGCAACCAAGATGTCTTCAGTAAGTGAATAAACAAACTGATACCTCCAGACAACAAAATATTATTCAGCATCAAAAATAAGAATTATCAAGTTATGACAGATATGGAGGAAACATGTTCACATTACTAGACGAGCCAAGACTAAATGCTATATGATTGTAACCATGTAATGTTCTGTAAAAGCAAAACCAAGGAGATAGCAAAAAGATCTGTGGTTGTCAGGGTCTAGAAGGGAGGGAGGAATGACCAAGTGGAGCACAGAGAATTCTCAGGGAAGTTGGATTACTCTGAAATGTACCATAATGGTAGATACATGTCATTACGATTTGTCCAAACTCACAGAGTGTCTAACACCAAGACTTCAGGCAATGATGACATGTCAGTGCAGATGTATTGCTGAGGTAGGGGATGTAGATAATGGAAAGGCTAAGTATCTGTGGGGGTGGAGGGCATTAGAATATATAAACCTTCCTTGTAGTTTTGCTGTGAACCTAAAACTGATCCAAAGTCTTAAAAAGTGATTATGCAGAATAATAACTCCATTAGAAAATAAGCAAAAGATCTGAATAGACATTTCTCCAAAGATATAGAAATAGCCAACAATCTCATGAGCCGAGTGCTGTGGTGCATGCTTGTAATCCCAGCAGCTCAGGCTGAGGTAGGAAGATGGCAAATCCAAAGGCAGCCTCAGAAATTTAGTGAGGCCCTAATAACTCAGTGAGACCTGTCTGTAAGTAAAATAAAATATAAAAAAAGCTGGGGATGTGGCTCAGTGGTTAAGTGCCACTGGGTTCAATACCCAGTATCTACTCCCTCCCCAATAAAAGTAGTGAAGTACACTGAAGGATCTTAGAAAAGTACTTACACTAATAAGTCCTCAATAAAGAATGCTTTTCGGGGGGGGGGGGGTGTTGGGGTTGTGGTTCAGTGGTAGAGCGCTTGCCTAGCACGTGTGAGGCACTGGGTTCGATCCTCAGCACCACATAAAAGTAAATAAATAAAATAAAGGTTAAAAAAAAGAGAATGCTTTACCTGTTTCCTTTTCTGGTACTAGCAATGGTTGCACAGCTAAAATTTCATTACTTTTTAAAAATGGGGAGACATTAGCATAACAATCTATTCTTGCCGAAAGTGTTTTCTGTCTTCATTTGTTCCTTGCACTATTCCATCCCTAACTGTGGGTCTCAAAGGTCTGATCTTCTCCCCAAGAAATCTCATCACCTTTTTCTGGTTTGACAGCCACCAGTATGTACGGTAGTGCACCATTCCATCAGCTGATGTCTTTCTGATGCTGTATATTTTATTTATATCTGTCCACTTTCTGGACAATTCTATCTAGATGTCCCACAGGCACCTTATAAATAAAATCCTAACTCATCTTCTTCCCCCAAACTCTGGTTCTTTACTGCAATTGGTGGCACCATTATCCCACTGTTACTCAAGATACAAACCTGGGAATAACTGACTCTTCTACCTACTCTCACATTCCACTGATCTTCAACTTCTGCTAATTTTCCCTCAGAACTCTTTCTTCACTTTTTCTCCACCATGGCTGTATGTCAGAATAACATGGGGAACTTTAAAAAATCCCTATGCACAGGCTGAACTTCAAGCCATTCAGGACCAAGTCATTGACAGTTTCTTTTTCCCCTAGAAAAACAAGGCAATCTATGATTTAACCATTGGCCTGTTTCTGAAGCCTCAACTTCCACTGGTCCTGGCTTTGCACTGCCTCTAGCAATACTGAACTGCTTATGATCACACCTCCAGCCCCCAGAATCTGGCTTGCCCTACTTATCATAGGGATCTGGTAGTTGCTTCCTCCAGGATGTCTTCTCTCCCTCATCAATCTGTGGTTGAATCAGGTATTCCTCCTCTGTACTCCCATGGAGCCAGTAAGTATCTGTTGCTGTGTTTTATAATTAACTGCTTCTGCACCTGATTCCCTCACAGAGCTATGCACTACCTAAGTCTAAGACCCCATCACAATCATTTCTGTATCTCTAGTACCCAGTACTCTGTTTGAACTCATGTAAATACTCAATACGTGTTAGTTGGATAACTTTCCAGGCTTGAGGAAAGTATTTTAGAAGAGGTTATTTATGGTATGCATTGATGGTTTAGATTTTGATCCATATTTTTCTTTTCACCCAAGGCCATACAGAACTACCAACTTAATTACTTAAGTGTAATATTTTGTTTGACTGTGATGGCCCCAAGCATTCACTGAAGGTTCTTTTATACAGACTTCTAATTTCTACTAAAAAGTCTTACTTCACATTTGGAGTATTAATTTGTAAGTTCCTTTTTAGGAAAAAAGTTGTAGTAAAAATTGTTCAGTAACATGAGAGTCTATCCATATCTTAGATTATATTTTTCCTTTAATTTTGTAATTAAACTGCATATTAAAATCAAAATTTCTTTTTGCTTGAGGTAAGTATGATTATCATAGATCAAATTATCTCAATTTATTTTGCCCCTGTGACACAAAACAATTTTCTGGCCTATACCCAGAGACTACATTAAGAAAAAAAGAAATTCCAAAGACATTTAATCACACCTACATGTAACAATTAAAGATAAATTTTAAAGGATGCTTCAAAAGAAATACACAATACAAGTAATGTAGTTTGTGTCCTTTTAATAAACACACTTGCATAGTTATATTACAATTTTGTAAAAATAACAGATTATCTCATGCCAAGCGTGCCCAGCATTTGCACAATCTCAATACCTTTAATACTATAGTTTTCAAGACACACAAAATAAAAATTTAAGGCAAAAACAGCACTTTGCAACAATTTAATAATTTATTACATTACAGTAGCATC
Source organism: Marmota flaviventris (assembly GCF_047511675.1). Lineage (NCBI taxonomy): Eukaryota > Metazoa > Chordata > Mammalia > Rodentia > Sciuridae > Marmota > Marmota flaviventris. Next base: position 18,078,639 of record NC_092511.1, read on the forward strand.
ACAGTAGCATCAAATAATGCCACTTTAGGCAAAAGTCTCTCAATATTTCCATTATAGATTTTATTTACAAGAATTCATAACTTGGTAAATTCATTCTAAGAAAACTTGGCAAATAAAGCTTTGGACTGGAACTAGCATTTCTTTCTCTACTTTTCCTTTCCCACATTCTTTCTTTTAAACTACAGTATTCATAGTGCATTTTAAAACATGAAAATAGCAATTACACTTTTTAAAATAGTTGGATTATTTCAAAAGGACTCAAAGTTTTGGAGAAACTATATAATGAATAGGGTTAATTTTAATTTTAAATTTTTTTCAAAATCAGCTTTAGTTTTAGAACTGATTTTTCATGGCTGGAAAACTGGTCAAGTTTAATTACATATGTAATTAATCACATACTAAAATATATAAACAGGTATTTTTTTCTTTTCCTCCTACAGGGTTCAAATTTATTCAGTTGTACTCCCATTTAAAAACTCTGTGTTTCTAATAACCTCTTTCCTTCTAAGCAAATTGAAGGCTGCCTTATAGTGAATGAAGAAGAGAACAAATACACGACTGAATGAGGTATTGCAAAGGATTGCATGCACTTTTAAATAAGTCTCATATATTATTATATATGTCATATAATTTCCTTTCTTTTTAGCTTTCTCTCAAAAATATATGACAAAGTAACTACACAAAGAATGGTATTTCAGTTAGTACAGTTAAGTGTTTTTCCAGACTGACATTCATCAACACTATGTGATTTAATCCATACGTACCCGATGAACACATTATTTGAAGACTGATTATAGATGTTAAGCTGCACCTGAATGTCCTAATAATCTATATTTATCAGTGTAAAAGTGAAGTGATTTGAGATACAGAAATACCTTTGAAATAACTTATCAGTATATCAGATAAGCCCTATTCAAAATTACAAGGAAAAACTGTTAGAGCAACTAATGTGGTTAATTAACAGTGGTCTGATTTTTATTGTCAGTATTTAAAGTAACTGTCCTTAAACTTAACTCAAGAGTACAAAACTAGAAAGTTCAGAAGGTAAAAGGCAAGACCAGGTAATCCATATAATTTGGAAAAGTCAGCTGAATTCACAAGGACTCAGTCTTTTCACTGTCTCTTTTTAGTGACTGCAGGCAAATATATTATTCTACCTGTAAAATGATATTATTATTGCTTCCCTATTAATGTCCTATTTATAAAATATGGTGATGATGGCAAATGCCAAACATGTGTGCTCCCCATCTCAGGGAGCACACATACATCTCTCTATACTCCAAAAATGTGAAATATCTGGGAACACAGACATTTGAACTTTGTGAGGCTTTAACTAAACTACTGATTCTTTCTCGTGCTGTAAAGTTATGATTTAAAAAATTTATGACTAAAATAATTCATTCATAATGTATAGGCACATTAACATAAATATTACTCAAAATATACTTCTAACTTAAACTGGGAGGTATAAAAACATTTCGATTTTCTTAAAGAACTCTGTGAGCAAATAAGACTGATTATATGTACATTTTTCCTGATAATACTTAGACATTCATGAACAGATTGCACTGCAGTTTGTAAACACTTAAAATTGCATAAACTCTCATTGATTTTCAAATATAGTATAATACTGTCTATTAAAACTCCTTTTTGTTTCAGCTAAGTACTCTCACATCTACTAGTTCATAATAATGTCTATTACTTTAAAAGTGTTTCCACTCAAGGATCCTACGCCAAAGCAGTCAATGTAGTTGAACAACAGATCCCCTCCAGAGAAGCTGGGATGGTAAAATCAATTTCCTAGCCTCAAAGAAGCTTCACAAACATAGAGGAATGCCAGCTCTTAAACATCCTTCCTTCACTGAGTCCTTGATTAGAGCCTGTATGCCTGCTTCGGGGAAATTTACACTCTTTAAGGATTCCTTATGATCCTTACTAAATACATTTTAGAGTGCCAACTAGTGTCCTTTTGTGTTCTGGGACATGCAGTCACCTAATTAAAATAGATAATGTGAATTTTGACTTTAAAAAATATTAGAGATATTTAAGTTAGGGAGGGTTTCATGTCTCACAGTCAATGGTGGGAATCTTTCATTTCTGAAAAATAATCAAATTTTAGATTATCAATAAAGAAGTAAAAACTAAATGCTCATGATACAGTATCTTCATCAGCCCAGAGCACACAAAGATCCTATAGGAACTACCAAAGTACAGTGCTTATTCTTGGGCAGTTGAAGCATACTAAACATACACAGCCCACTGAGCACACAGCCACCAGAGCAGGCCACTTTCCTCTTCTGTGAGATAAGAAAAGCTCCACCTAAATGTAATTGCTCCCACTCCAATTACACAAAAAAATAGAGAAAAGGTTATTTCCAGTTCTTGGCCTTTCAACAATCTAAATATCGACACTCATATAGTGGCATATTAGAAAGTAATATACAGTACATATTTCAGGGCAGATCACCGAGTGAGCCAGTTAAGGGCTCATTGTGTTTAGGATTAGATCAAACATAATAGTGGAACATAAGAAAACTTTACCTCAATTCTGTAATGATCATACATGTTGCAATAATACTAGAAAAGCATGGCAGCCCATTCCAAACCAGAGAGAATAGTTTGTGCAAATAGTGGGTCTTTGTGTGTTTGAACTCCCACCATGTAAGGGCAAACTCAATATGCATGCTAATGACCTAAAATTGCCAAATTAAAAAAGAAGAAAAATGCTAAAGGATGCCAGAGTGAACAGCAGGGAAAGCCACACAAAGACCCACTATCCTTGAACTTGTTACAAATAAATTTTAACTATAAATCAGAAACACAAAGAAATAATCACAAGTGGCTCTAACATTCGAACGAAGTAAATGAATTGTGTAGGAGATATTTTATCAGGGCTACCTGCCCTGACTCCACGCTAGAGTCAAACTTGGATAGTGGGTCTCTGGGGTGCTTTCACAACTGGAAGACAACATTGGGTCCTAAAAAAAGAAAAATGAGGAATAAAATGAACATAACGCAAATTAGGTGGGTGAGAAAAAATTTGACTAATAATAACATGCAACATCAACTAAACAAATTTGAACTATTAAAAATCTCAATCTTTAAAAATGTTCTAGTTACATAAGTAAAATGAAAATAATACTTATAAGGGCCAGAGAAACACAAATGGTAATCTATAATTTAACCAGCTCTTAAAGCCTCATGCAAAGATTATAGACAGATGATTCTAAAAATCTAGATAGTGTAACAAAGGTCTCAAATCACTTCCTAACTTTAAGGATTAAGCATTTTCTGAACCATTTCCTACTAAAGTTATGGGTTTATATAAACTCAATGTGAATTTCATAGTTACCAATACAGTTAACTCTATTCTTTATCTTTGAAAAAGCAATTATGACTCTTTAGTTTCTAATAAATAATTATTGCAAGTGAACAAAACTGGTATTCTTTGGTCTCCTAGGTGATTTAAATGGTTGTTTTATTCAAACAAGAAGCTTTCTTAGAAGAATCTATTTGTGAATTGTCTTGAGAATTACAGAATTGAGAGCTCTTTTATTCCAGGAAGGATGATGACTATTGGTCATTAGTTGAGGCAAAACAATAAAGTATTCAGTTTTTCAATATGCTCAAATATATATCAACCAAAAATAAGGTAAAAGGTTAAGTTACTTGTAATAAATTTATAACAAAGAGAACTTCAAAGTTTCTTCTATTTTGAAATAATACCTCAAGCATTCTATTTTCCCAGCTCTCAATATGTAAAATGATCAAGAAAATAACTGGTGCCTCCTCCCATCCCCAACATCTGCCTTTCTAGCAAACTGTTACTACTTGTCCTTCATGTTCCAGATTAAAAGCCCTCTGTAAAGTCTTCCAATGATGACATGCCTTCTTCCCGACACAGATTAGGGAAAATCTCCGATTTGTATAAATACTCTTTATAGCCACTGTTATATTTATCTGAATGTCTGTTCTCTACCACTCTCAGTCTATTTCACATCAAGGACTGAAGGATTGGTGCAAGGATTTTTGTGTTTATATTCCCAATGCTTTTAAGTATGTAGAGGACATTTAAAGAATATTTATGAAATGAATAAATTTTTTCAATGAATAGAAATGTTGACATAAAATCTGAAAACATCATAATAAAATCTGAAGCTCATAGAAATTTTGTTCCTTTAAAATTATTGTGTAGGTCATTTACTTTGCCTTTTCTTATTTCTATGTTTCAATATTGCTATTTCTTATTTTCCTTCAGGGAAGGCTTGAAAGTGGTTGTCTTCTAAAGTTGTGCTGCCCAATACAGTAGCCACCGGTCACAAGTGACTATTTAGGTTTAATTAAAATTAAATTAAAAATTGAGTTTCTCAGTCATATTAGCCACATTCCAGATACTCAAAAGGTACATGTGGCTAATGGCCACTGTACTGGATGATGCAAATATAGACTCTTTCCGTCACTATAGAAAGTTCTATCACTTCACAGATGGGGGCCTCACTTCAGGCAGACTGAAGCTCTGCCAGTTCTATCCACACTAGAGTGTACACAAAGCATTCTCTGACCAAAAGTAATCTGTATGGATAACTAGTTTGAGATTATCTATTTTCTGTATCGTTTGTGTATTGAACAATTTATTGGCAACCTATTATGCTGTTTAAGAATAAAAAGTTGTCACAACTTCCTGCAAAGGTTAATTTCACTAGAAGGGAACCTGAAAGGACTGTCATGGAATAAGGGGAAAGAAAGGGAAAGAATGGAGCATGATGCTGCCCTTCCTTTAGAATAAGCTTTTATCTATTATTTATATTCCTCATTGTATGAGGCTTAATTGGAAAAAAAAAATATTTCACCACTGGAAAACAAGATTAAAAATAACTCTTTAACAAAAATTTAAAAAAACACCACTTTAGATCATAGATGCTACAAAAGCTAAATGTACAGAGAGGATGGAATTAATCAGAGATCACTAGCAAAGATCTTTTAGCACAGTTAAGTCTCAAAGTATCAACCACTCTCAGCTCCCAGAAAGGTGCTGCAGGTAATTCTAATTATAAATGGATTTCTAATTTATCACTGGAAACTGAAAAATTATCAGCAGAACTTAAAAATGGCCATTCAACAGGCAATCTAAGTTGTTACCATTTTCTTTCTCCCAAGATTAGAACTATCTTTACAAAGCTCTAAAGTGAAAACACAGATGTGGTAAAGAATAATTATCCAGTGTGTAACTGGATCACAAATATATCTCAGTTTTGACTGAGTTACCATATACGTGTTCTCAGCAGCTAAAACAAAAATGAAAGGCTAAATCTTAATTATTTCACTACAGTGATAAAAATATAAATCATGACTTATTTTGTAAACAAAATTAAAAATTGAAAGGATAGGGAAAAACAATATACATTTTATTAAAGTAAAAATTTATTTCTAAGTATGGCTTATTCCCTAATTTATTATTAATACTGTGTTTACTGTCAACAATAAAGGATAGGTAACTACCAAGAGATGTTGTTTTTCATTTTTTGGTACTGGGAATTAAACCTAGGGGCACTCTACCACTGAGCTCTATCTCTAGCCCCTCACCCTTCTTTTAAAAATTTTGAGACAGGGTTTTGCTTGAATTGCTGAGGCTGTCCTTGATTCTTCTGAGCTGAGTTGCTGGGATTACAAATGCACACCACCACATACAGCTTTTTTTGGGGAGGGGGGCGGTATCACTAAGATAACCCCCAGCCCATTTATTTTGAGACAGGGTCTGGCTAAGTTGCCCATGTTAGCCTTGAATTTGAGATCTTTCTGAATTGATGGGATTATAGGCATGCGCCATTAAGTCTAGTGAGATAATTTAATATAATACCAAATTTCATACTCTGAGGTCTGGACTACTGTTCTGAAAATAGTAAAACAGACCATTTTTCAGTGGCATGAAGTGGCTATCTAAACAATCATCTAATAAGGGTTTTGCAAACAGTTTATTTAATTTTCTTCCAACCTAGATGATGAATAAATATCTGGGAAATAAATGAGAAGGTTGCAAAATTAATGGCATCTGTACACTAAAAGGTTAATTCTGAATAGATGGATAGGGCAATTATAGTTACTTGCTATATTTTGTTAAGCTGAAAAAGAGCACTGGACACTGAAAAAAGAGGTTGATGGTGAAGGGAAGCTGCAGTGTAGATGGATATCACACCAAAGAACCCATAAGAGAAATTATACATTTAAAAAAATTAAAAAAAAATTTTTTATAAGTTGTCGATAGATCAATCGATCTATCTATCTATCTATCTATCTATCTATCTATCTATCTATGGTGCTAAGAATGAAACCCAGTGCCTCACACATGCTAGGCAAGTGCTCTATCACTGAGCCACAACCCTAGCCCCTATACATTTTTTCAGATAAAATCTAAAATTAAGGCTGAAGGCTAGGAAATAAAGTATTTAAAATAGTATAACTTTTGATCTTGTAAAATGTCTCCTTTTGCTTTTTCTTTAAACATTAATCTACATTTGCTGTGAGTGCTGAGTTTAAGAGCTGATCTAGGGCAGTAATAAATGTTGTACTGCATATTAAGGTTTTCACACCAGATGAGAGGTAAATAATTTGATATTACTCACACTGCTGACTTGGATCTGAGTCTGTCGTCATCTTAACGTAGTTTGAAGGAAAGAGACCAGTCACTCCATTGGCTTCTCCTTGCCACCAGTCTGGATCGTCTTTGTTCATAACATTGATAAGCTGTCCCTTGGAGAAGTTGAGCTCGTCTTCATTATTTGCAACATAGTCATACATGGCAATCACCTGACATACTATCAAAAATAATAATTAAACAAATTAATTATCCTACAAGGATCAAAACTATTCCTAGTGGGGAATCTCATGAAAATCAAAGGTAAATCAGTAGAGAAAAGAGACAAGGGGGTGGGAGGAGGGGAGAAAGGAGGGAAGTGTTGGGGAGTCATATAGGTCATATTATATTGTTAAATTGTGTGCATATATGAATAAATAACAAAGAATCCCCTGATTATGTACAACTAAAATGTACCAATAAAAAATGTGAAAGAGAAAAAAAAATTTCTAGAATTTAAATTACCCCAACATTCAATATTAAAATAGGCTAAAATTTTCCTACCTTCCTGCCCACATTTCTTGTCTTACAAAAAGAAGAATTAAAAAATTCTGGTTAAAAATCCAAGAGAACTGCTTCACTTTAAGTACAATGGTGTAGGAATTCCATGTTGAAAAATTTCAAGGAGTAAAGAGGCTTAAGTTATCAACGAGCAGTTGGCTGTTCCTACATGGAACTTTTCAGAAAGGAAGTTATCAGTGGCATGTTACTTTTAAGCAGATGTATGGAGGGGACACATTTTTCATCTTCCAAAGAGTTAGTCTAAGAAGTTGATGAGTTTTAACAAAGCTCTCCAAGATGAAGTACAAATTAATCCATTTTCATACCAGCATGAAAGGCAGGTGTGGTTCTTTCACTGCTTGGACCCAAAAGTTTAACATGGCTGGCAGGAAACCATCCCTTCTGACGCTTTTTTCCTCTGGCCTATGGAATTAGCAAAAGAAATACCCAATTTAAAGATGAGATCAGAAACAATCACTGAGACATAACTTGAAAAATTACAGAAATCTTGGCAATATAATAAATAATTTAATCTTGTATTTGCACTGGGCTACTGGGAGGTAACCATCTCTAAATCCTTGGAATATTCTGACTGATAAGTGTCTTAGTTTATGGGAGTTGTGGGCCCCCACCGATCTCTAGGAGTCATAAGATTTTGATTTGCAAGAATGAAGCTATGTTTATCTCCGCATTAATAACCATTATTAATTTTATATAAAAATACAGTTATACCTCTCATCATTCAACCCTAAAAAGCTAGTAAGGACATTTTAGAACTGAGAGAATAATGCTATTTCTCTCTCAAAACATATGCTACAGCCATCTGTTGACATTTTTAGAAAAAAACAGACTCACTTAGGTCTGAATTCTGTTTCCCTGCACTGCTGCTTCAAAAACCTAAGATTACTGGAGGACAGTGCAATGCATTATTTTCTGAGTACACTGCCTGAATCAGGTCTTTCTCCTAGAGGGCAGACTACACCTGGGCCTATCCCAGGCCAAGATGATGCTATGCTTTCCTTTAAGAAGGTGATTGAGGTTTTAGTAAGGCATGCATTATTGGAAGACAACTGTCTTCAGAGAAAATTGTTCTTTCAATTATTACTTATAATTATATCAACTCAACTGTACTAAAAATGAAGAGGCAAAAGACTAGAGGGAGGGGTTGTGGCTGTGGCTCAGTAGCACAGTACTTTGCTAGCATGTGTAAGGCACTGGATTTGAACTTTAGCACCACATAAAAATAAACAAAGTCATTCTGTTCATCTACAGCTACAAAAAGAAAAAAAAAAAGATGACGACTAGAGGGAAACATAGTACACTAAACGTAATACGCTATAATGTTGGTACTGATTATGGGTGATACAAAATTTTTATTGATTTTTTAATGAGCATTATTTTTGTAATAAAATCAATAGATGTTAAAAATTATACCTGTAACTCCCCTTGCCACCATCCACTTGCATTTTTTTTCAAAATTAATATTAACTGCCCTGGTGCAAGGCTAAGCTGTTCAGCACCAGAAGCAACATAAGCTGAAGTTACTTGAGCAATCTCTGAAAAGAAGAAAAACAGAATTATGAACTCAAGATATGACACAGTAAACACTTCAGTAATTTTTCAAGCTCATTATTATACATACCAGGTTTTTTGTTTGATGTTCCAGATTTTCCAGCACTCCCAAAATTCTACAAGAAAGAGACATTTTAAAAAAAATCATTTCCAACAATCCAGAGGTAAAAGTACAAAGGTTACTGGGATTTAAAGAATTCTAATTCCCAGGACTTTTGTTTCTTTAAATGCAACTCAAAATGATAATTAACCTTACATAAACCAAATAAATAAAGAATCCAACAAGGAGATCTGGTTGGTTAATGGAATATATAATATGCAAGTGGGTGATGTCATCACTGACTCAAACAGAAAGGGCTCATTATCTCAATCTTTCTTGAATATTAAACATGAATATCTAGGCCAAGTGCACCCCAGTCATTAATGGGATTAACATCAATGCCCACTAGATACAACATGTGTGTCCTGGATATGTTTAGACACATGTGAGTTTGTTCCTGCTTTCTCTAGGGAACCTGACTCATCCTATAGTTCCTGCTGAGTAAGAGGCACTTTTTTTTTGTTTGTTTGTTTGTTTCTAACCAGGTTACCATTATACCAATTGAACTGATTTAAAAACAAAAATACCACACCGTGGGTAGGCAAACTCTGATTTCTGTTTGATGTTAAAAGATAAATTGGACCAAACGTATTTCCTATTTTATAGAAATTTGAAGAAAAAAAAGGGATGGGATCAAAAAGAATTTTTTTCTTAGGATACACAGCCGCAGTAAAAGTATTACACAGAGTTGACGGCAGTAAATGTTAACATTTTTTTGAGTACTGTATAACAGTACTCAAGAGTACTCAACAGTACTCTAAGAGATCACACTAGTCAACTAGTTTTCATGGGCTGAGGTTGTAGCTCAGTGGCAGAGCGCTTGCCTACAATGTGTGAGGCACTGGATTTAATCCTCAGTACCACATAAAAATAAATAAATAAATAAAATAAAGGTATTGTGTCCATCTACAACTAAAAAAAATTTTAAAAACTAGTTTCCACAATAATACTATTAAGCAATTATGATTGCCTCCAGTTTTGATTAGAGCTTTATTTATTTTTTTATTATACATAGGAGTTAAGTTCATCCTGACAAACTCAGTATATGCATGGAAATTGATTTCAGCTCATGATTTCCCCTTTTTCCTCCCATCCTCCTTTCCCTCTCTTTCTCCTTCCCCTATTCTACTAGACTTTCTTTCACTTGTCTATTAATTTGTTTTTTGTTTGTTTGTTTGTTTTTTGTGGTGCTGGGAATTGAACCCAGGTCCTTGTGCATGTGAGGCAACAACTCTACCAACTGAGCTACATCCCCAGCCCCTATTAGTTTGTATTTTGTTCTTTTTTTAAAAATACCTTTATTTTTATTTATTCATTTTTATGAGGTGCTAAAGATAGAACACAGTGCCTTGCATGTGCTAGGCAAGTGCTCTACGACTGAGCCACAACCCCAGCCCCTGAATTTTGTTCTTTATGTTATCCTACCCTTCCTTTATTTCCTTTATTTTACTCTAGCTTCTGCATATGAGAAAAAACATTTGACCTTTTAATTTCTGAGTTTAGCTAATTTCACTTAGCATGATATTCTCTATTCACTTTACTCTTTTTTATGGCTGAGTGTAACTCCATTGTGTGTGTGTGTACACAATTTCTTAACCCATTCATCTACTGATAGACATCTAAGTCAATTCCATAATTTAGCTATTGTGAATTATGCTACAAACACTGATGTGACTATGCCACTGTAGTACACTGATTTTAGATCTTATGAGAAAATACCAAGGAGAGGGATAGCTGGGTCATATTGTGGTTCCACCCCTAGTTTTTCAACAGTGAGATTTATTTTGACACATTCACACATGTATGAATATCATTTTCTCCGTTACCTCCTCTACTACCTCTATTTCCCCTCCTTTCCACCCTTCCCTGCTCCTCTTCCTCTGTTCTACTGGTCTCCTATTTATTTACTGTTTTCTAATTGGTGCTTTATAAACATAAACATTCATCAAGTTTTGGTGTAACAGAATCAAAGAAGAATATTCACAGACATTTGCAAACATTAAAATACTTCTCCATTTCTCCGCTATTGGTATCAGGTTGAATTTTGTTCACATACTTCAATCAAAAGAACATATCACATCAGATTGAACACAGAAACATGAGCATCTAGCTATCTACCATTAGGCGAGACATTGAAGACTTTTGTCAAAAATATAAAATAATGCCACTCTTCTAATTTTTTTCTTGAAAAATACAGTTGCTTTTCATAAAAAGTGAGTTATTTATGTTATCATGTAATGGCTTTAAATGAGTAAACGTTTAAATAAATGTTTAAATAATTTCAGTTTCAATTTGTGGTAAATATCACTAGATATAACCGATATACTTAAAAAGAAACCTTCTGTACTCAATTTTTTTTTTTGGTACCAGCAATTGAACCCAATGGTGCTTAACCAGTGAGAGCCCCCACTTTTAAAAATATGTTTTATTTAGAGACAGGATCTTGCTGAGTTGCTTTAGGCTGAGGCTGGCTTTGAACTTGTGAACCTACTGCCTCAGCCTCCCAAGCTCCTGGGATTTATAGGCACCGGCATGTACCACCAGATCCGGCAACTTATTTATTTATTTATTAAGGCTTTCACCTAAGGGAGCTTTACCACTGGGCTGCTTTTCCAGTTCTTTTTAATTTATGTTTTTTGAGACAGGGTCTAGCTAAGTTGAGGAGGCCTCACTAAATTGCTAAGGCTGGCCTCAAATTTTCGACCCTCATGCCTCAGCCTCTGGAGTTACTAGTGTGTGTCACCGTGTTCAGCCCTTAAAAAAATTTTAAGTATATAAAAAGTCTTAAGAACTTCTGTATGACATTATGGGATGAAAAGAAGCAGGAACTTCAGAGTGTAAGATGAATTACACTAATGTTAGAGTCTTAAAGATTTACAGACTCCTTCAAGGTGGTCCTTTGTAAACTCTGCTGAGAGTCCAGAATCACTCCTTATTTTTAGTGATCATGAGGCTTAATGCTACATGTGGTTTTTGTTCTTAGAATTTCATGAAATCCTGTCCCTCTTATTTCTTTAATTGGATGCCTAAAATAAACTCTGGTACTGGAGCTAGTGTGACTAGTTTTCTTGTAAGCAAGTAGCCTGGTCAAAACCATATATGATCTCTGTTTTAAATACTAATCTTGATCAACAAGAATGGAGTGATTTTGTTTTTAATACCTCTTGATCTTTTGGTTTGACATAGTTTGATGGAAAAATTCCAGTTCTATCTCCAATACTTCCTGTCCACCACTCTCCATCTTTCTGGGTCACCAGTATTTCTTCACCTTCAGTGAAAGTCAAATCTCCTGGTTCTACACTTGAATATGAATAAAGTGCAATATATTCTGTAGGGAATAAAGCAAAAGGAAGTGGATTTTAATTCTGATTTTATAGAAATAAAAAAGAAATTAGGTTAATCTCTAGGATCTTGTGTAAGTTTACTGTAAAAGACCTCTATGTCTTAAGAAAACCCAATACAAAAAGATCTGAAGATAGAAAAAGGAATGGAAGTTATTATTTAACAATTGCTTAGTAAAAGATTATTTAACATAAAGCTTTTCCATGAGTTTTTTCCAACAGCCTTGTTATAATCACCATTATTTTTTAATCATAAAGAATTACCTAAAACTACAAAGAGTTATTAGTATCCATAGACAATGAAACTGAGGCTTAATACGATTAAGTTACTCAGTATGAAATAATGGAGTCAAGCAAGACATGAAAAAAAATGTTAACTTCTTTTTACAAAATATATTTTAATCTGCTAAATTCTTTGTTATTTCTTTTATATATACAGTTATGGAAATGCCCAATATCTAGCAGACAGCGGTACCAGAAGCCAAGACCTATCATAATGACCCAGCTTCAAGCATAGTGGTTGGCTACAAGTAGATGCTCAACAAATAACTATTAATGAATTACCTTGAGGGAAATATCTAAGTTTCTATATTGGCTTTTTTTTTTGTTCCTGTGATTGTTATTATTTAGAAAAAACAGTGACTATGCTTTTAGAAGTCTTTTTCTTTCTTTTTTAGTTTTATTTATATTTGCTAACATGCAATTTGATCTTTTATCATACTAGAAAGGATGAGAAACACCATCTATAATCTATCTACTCTTCACATTCATTCCTGCTACTAACTTAGCTGATATAACAAAAAGCAACTAAAATGTTTAAATTGTAATAAGTTAAGTAATTTCCAAAATGCTCCTCACTATTTTCTTAGGCCCGTCTGAGAGCCTCATTCACAGTACACCTATGACTGCAGCCTAACTGGTGATTTAAAGTTCCCTCAACTTCATGGCCCTAACTTGATTCATTCTCTTCCCTCTGTCCAGAAGTCCTTTTTCTTCCTTTGCCACTATGTTAAGATCCTACTTTTTGTTTAAGATGATGCAACACTGCTATTCATAGGTCCTTCTCAAAATAGTTTTTGTTCACTCATTGTAGAATTTATCATAACTATAGGCTTATCCTCTTCATTCTATTGTGAGCACTTTGGAGACTATATATTATTTATTCTTGTGTCTTTCAGGCTCTAAAATAGAATATTCAACTTAATGGTTATTGAATAAAATTTCATTTGCCATTAAGTTTACTTATTTATTTTTATTTTTTTTTTTAGTTATAGTTGGACACAATACCTTTATTTTATTTATTTATTTTTATATGGTGCTGAGAATCAAACCCAGTACTTCACCCATGCCAGGCGAGTGCTCTACCACTGAGCCATAACCCCAGCTTAAAAATTTTATTTTTAAGCAAAATAAAATATACTTCAACTAGTCAATTAATTTTATAATGGAAAATATATTTCATTTATAAAATCTATGTAGCTGTTAAATCAAATATTACCTGAAATTAGGGTAGACAATCTTTGATTTTTCATCCCATTAACATAATCAAAATTTCTTAACCAAACAATACAAAGTACTATAGTAAAAATTTCTTTGTAATATTTATAACAAAGGGTTCCTTGACTCCAAATCCTATTTATTTATTTGGCACACTAAGCAAAATGCAGTTTAATTATAAACTAATGTACTGAAATTTCATTACTTCCTAAATACCTATATAATCAATCATCAAAACATTTTTTATTTGTAATCTTATTTATTGAGCCAATCTAGGCTGAATTTTTATAGCACTGACTTTCGAAAAGTGCCAAGTACTATCAATCATATTTTTTATATCGTCAATATTCATATGAAGTAGACATGGGCAGGTTTTCTAACCTAATTTAATACCAAAGATACAGAAACAAGAAAACAACGATTGTGCGAAGTTAAATAATTAGCCAGTAGCTAAACTGACCCCTATCTGATTTACGAATTGGCTAAAGCTTACCTTCTCCAACTGGATAGGCTGTGGAGGTAGCTTTCTTATTTACAGCTGCATATAAAGCTTCTGGCCTGCCAAATAAAGACACAAACAAATTAACAACAACAACAAAAAAAAAACACAAGCAAAAAACAAGAAAGGTGATTTGATGGATATAGCAGTTTTCATCAGTGAATTCCTTTGGGGCTTCCTCAAATTAATCTAAATACTGTCTTAATATTCAGACTACAAATGCTCTCATATTTTATTTATTTATTTTTATGTGGTACTGAGAATCGAACCACATAAAAATAAAATAAATAAAAATAAATAATGAGAAATTATACCCCATTTGATTCAAATGTATGAATTGTCAAGATCATTGTACTGTAATGTGTAGCTAATAAAAAAATAAAATAAAACAGAATCTTAAAAAAAAGAAAGCACATAGTTAAGAAAGATTTGATATAAAAAATTATTTTATTCAAATTAAAAAAAAATAAATGAATAAAATCCTTCTGAAGTAAGAACTGCCTAATTATAAACTTAAATGTTTTAAAAACACTAAAGTAGGGCTAGAGTTGTAGCTCAGTGGTAGAGCACTTGCCTTGTACACGTGAGGCACGGTATTCGATTCGCAGCACCACATATAAATAAGCAAATAAAATAAAGGTCCATAAACAACTAAAAAAAATTTTTTTAAAAATCCACTAAAGTAACTTCAATACAATTTATAGTTTTTCAAATGTGAGGTACTTTGCCTTTCTGAAGGAGGTTTTGAGACAACTGGGCTTCGGTAAAAGGGAAGTTTTTTGATAAAGCACATAAGGCACTTGGCTTGGTTTAGAGGAAAGTGAGGGCAATATATGAATTTTATTAGTTGTTTAGAATGTATTACATTAAAAATATTAAAAAATTTTAAAAGTATCAGAATATGTGTAACAATTTCCATTTTAATCTAGGAAACTTTTCAAAAATTTAGAAGACTGGTCAACCAGATACCTGCGGAATGTTGAAGACTAGATACCTGTGGGATGCACAAAGGCTCCCCAGGTCCCATGAGTAAATTATATAGTGAGGCAGTTTTCAAGCCAACAAAGAAGGAACCTTACTAAAACTCATGCCACAACTGGAGGGGCTGCCTTCATTAGTGCTGATTCTTCACTATTGCAGGCTTTCAAGTTGAAAGATTTATCTCTTAGAAAGGTCAGTTACTGAATGGAAAGTTAGAAGAAATGCCTTCTAACACAATTAAACTTAATCTCCTTTTGCTTACATTTTCTTTTCTGTCAAGTGCTATGGAATTAAATAAGATAATTCTTAAAAAGGCTGTAACACACAGCACACAGATGTCAACTATGTACTGTTGTTAGTGCTATTATTTCACGCTTCCAAAAGTCCACGTCAGTAAATTTCTACATTTGAACTAAATGTTGATAAACAACTTCAGCACTAAAAATATTCTTAAAGATTAGTTAATCTTTTCATCAGTCAATTAGAAAACTGCAGACCAAATAGGTTACTTCTTATCGTCTGGCAAAAAAACGGCAGAATCAAACTCAAGTCTCTTTATTTCTAAAACCAGTACCTTTTCATTATGTTACACTGCTTTTCTATTTAGATCAAATTCCAACCAGAGATAGTTAACTCAGCTTTATTTTAGTGCTTATTTCCTTGTATTAAAGATATTTGATAATTGGACCTTTACTGGGAATTAAAGGTCAGAGATCTTAACCTATCTAGTTTTTAGTTTTGTTCATCTGAAAATGCATTTCTTTTTCTTCTTTCCTCATTCCTTGAGCTAATATAATTCAGTAGCTACTATGCATTAAGACTAATAGGCATAGAAAAGCTGAAAAATAAGTAACAAATCTCATGACTTAAAAGGATGTAGGTATGAGCAATGGAGAGGTTAGTGTTAAGGAACCCTAGAGGCCCAGAGGGAATGCCCCAATCTGGTAAAGGGGAGTACCTAGGCAAAGAATTGTTTAAATACTGAAAAAATATAGTAAACAAGGGAGAAATGCTCCAAGGAAATGCAAAGTTGCTTTTCTAGTTGATCTTCAGGTACACATCTAAAATTCTAAATACAGTACTTTGAAAACATCATGAATTTGAAATGAGTGGAATGAAAGATATTATAAAACTGGCACAAACATCTGAAGTATGCTCTTATCGCCCCATGAATTACCTTTCTGATATTCAAACTTAAGCATGAACTTTTTCTTTTATCACACAGTCAGTCAGACCATGGCTGGCTCATTAATAGGAACACCGACACCCACACCCCGCGGGACACCCGGCATGCTTACTCTTCTCGCTTTATTTCACTTCCAGGAATGATCTTGACATAAGATTTTGGAAACCATCCTCTTCCTCCATGCACCTCCCCAAACCACCAGTTTTCTTGCTGTTCCAAGACCGTAATAACATCATGTTTTGAGAAATTCAAGTGATTATCTTTCTTTGCAGTCCAGGAACAAAGTGCCTGTGCTTTTAGGTTTTCTACAACCTGTCCCTACGAATATAAAGCCACAAACAAGTATTTTTAATTTGTTTTTTTTAAGTTATACAGGACAGTAGAATGTATTTTGACATATCACACATACATAGAGAATAACTTCCAATTCTTGTGGTTGTACATAATGTGAAGTTACACTGGTCATGTATTCATATATGAACATAGAAAAGTTATGTCCAACTCATTCTACTGTCTTTTCCATTCTCATCTCCCCTCACTTTCCCCCATTCCTCTGTCCAATCCAGTGAACCTCCACTCCCACTCCCCAGTTTATTGGGGGCCAGCATCTGCACATCAGAGAGAACATTTGGCCTTTGGTTTTGGGGGATTGGCTTATTTCACTTAGCATGACAGTCTCCACTTTCATCTATTTACCGGCAAATGCCATAATTTCATTCTTCTTTATGGCCAAGTAATATTCCATTGTGTATATGTACCACATTTTCTTTATCCATTCATCTATTGAAAGGCACCTACGTTGGTTCCAGAGCTTAGCTATTGTGAACTGAGCCGCTATGAACACTGAGCCACAAACAAGGAAATGCAAGACCACAGTAACCAAGATTTCTGTTTCCTCATACATAATATAGTTATAATTATTATTTTAACAGTAGACTAGTTATGGTGGTGACATAATCTTAATTTACTGACTGACTTCAAATTAAAAGAACAATGTGTAACCTTCTTGAATACCTACTATCTAAGGAAATATCATTACTGGTACAGAAGGTAAACAGAGTACTAAAGAAGTATTCATAAACCCATCATTCATATATATCATGGAACAAAGGGAAAGAGGTACTACAAATTTTTTCTCTCCTCCAGCTTCCGGTGCCTCCTAACTGCAGTTGACTTAGTTACTCCACCAGGCATGGAGATGGAGTTATGCTCAACCTCCCTCTGCTTTTTAGTTCTTCACTTGTTCAAATTCATGTTCATTCTTTTTTCTTTGTCACTTAGAGGAAGGAAATTTTTTGTTCCTTTAATAAAGTTAACCTCTTCTCTTGTCCTATAAATATTCCATTATGCCCTTTCACTTTCTAAAAATATTCTGTAAAATTAAATTCCTCTGTGCAGCCTTCAATTCCCTTTGTTACTTCTCTACTTTCTTCTACTTCTAAATTTGGAAAGAAATAGTCTTCAACTTGCTTTCCAGTGTCACTCCTTGATCCCTTCTAATTTAGGTTCTGCACCATCATTCTATTGAACCTCTTCCAGAAAAGGTTATTGATAATAACATCAAAACAAAAAGTTCCTTCTGAAATTTTTATTCTCCTTGATCTCTGCGCAGTGCTGACATCACTAAAACCCTTGCAGTTCCTGAAGCCTGCCCCCTGGTGACTGAGGGCTCCTATTCTGTCCAGCCCTCATCCCTCACTGTTCCACATGCTTTCCTTAAATAACCTCATGTTAGCCCAAGACCTCAAATCTGTATTTTCAGGGTAACTTTACCTCCTGAGCTCCAGGTCCTACATCAAAATGCCTACTAGTATCTCCGCCAGGTTGTCTATTACATACACCTTGAACTTAGCCGTCTGAAATGTAACCATTTTAGAACCCCTCAAACCCACTCCTCATCCACTGCCTACTGAAGACAACGTTATCACTGTCCTTTCAGTTGCTCAAGCTAAAGATTCTGAAGAATTATCTTTATCTCCATCTTCCTCACTCTCCACATTCAATGGGCTATCTACTTCGTGTCAAGTCCTAACACTTTTCTAAAGCCATCTCCTCTTCTATTTTCGTGACTATACCCTGGTTCACACCAGCATCTCTTGTTACTTAGTTGCTTAACAGCCTGCCATAACGGTTTCCCTTGCTTTGCTTCTTTCTGCCAGTCTGGCCTCTACTTCACTGCCAGGGTTATCCTTCTTAAGCATATACCTCAACTCCTCTCTTAAAAACCTTTCTTGGCTTTTCACTGACAAGTTGCTTAGCAGGGTGGTAAATGCTTCCCTTATTAATAAACCTCAACCTCTCTCTCCAGTTTCACTTCTCCATGAACCCTATATTACAGCTATACTATATATTTCTTCCTGCTTCCTGCAAACACTGTGCATTAACGTGCCTCAGTGACTTTTCTCAAACTGATCTTTCACTTGAGTAACTCCCCTTCAGTTTGGTAAAATCTGGCTTATCTTTGAAGGTCCCACTAAAATACATTCCCTTCATGAAGACTGCTCCAATTCACACAGATTGAACAACATGCTCTCTCCCCTCTCAGGGATTTGTAGATATCTTTATATAATTTCTCACATTTTACACTTATTTATATCTGTCTCCCTTATTAATTTATGAATTACTAACTGAAAGGTATTTTGACTTATTTTTCTTTAAATTTCTACTTCATAATAAAATGCTGGAACCCATAATCATGTAATAAACATTCCTGAGTGAATCTGTAGGGCTTTATTTTAATGGAATCTGAAATTTCTTTTTAACAATGCTAATGTATCAATACTTTGAATGTTTATACTAAATCAGAGGTTATATATAAATATATGTATATATCATATATATATATATATATATGTGTACATATATATGTGTATGTATGTAAAATTTATATATGTATACATATATATTTTCCAGGGTTCTCAAATTACTTAAATTTAAGACAAAACAACCAAAACCCTCAAGCCCCAAACAGCTTATCTTCTACTTGATACTATGGGAATGAATCATTGATGAGAATCCTTTAGGTAATAATCACTCCTTAACTTTGCACCACAAGTGAATGGTAAGAACAGAAACCAAATGCTACAAACTCTGGTTAAATGAGTGAATGATATTTTTGTACAAAAATCTTTATTCTATTTCATATGAATCAGAAGCAAATTCAAAGAATAAAGCACACAAAAATTATGAATAACATACCTGTCCATGAATAGGTGATATGGACCCAGGGGACACAGTGCGAGTAAAAGCTGATTTTTTCTGCCATGATGAATTAACAGTTAGGTTTGAAAAAGATACATTTTGATAATCAGCTACTGATGCCGGTTGAGAAGAAAGTGGTCTGCAAACGTAACACTTTAATGTAAGTATACTTAATTGTTTAAAAATCTAATAAAGTACTATCAATTTTTATAGACTAATATGGTCTCCCTAATACATACTATATTTACAAGTATACTATCCACTTGTATATTATATACACTAAACATAATTTGTGGAAAAACAGAATTCATGAAAAAACCTATGTTTTCCTTTTTAAAATTTCAGCATTAGATATGGAATAAAAAAGGTTCTCTTGGGGGAGTACAGCCCGGATTAACAACACGAGGAAGCATCAGGTCGACCCGCTCCACATTAGCATACTACATTAGTTGGTAGAACTATATAAATCCCACTGTTAGCTCAAAACTTACTCAGAAGAAGTTGAGGTAGCAGATAAAGATACTGTAGGAGGAAGTAAGGCCTTCTTAGGAGATACAGGTTTTTCACTTGATGGCATTTTTTCTACATAATTGCAGGGGAACCAGCCAAAATTTCCTTTAAAACTACCATAAAGCCAACCAGGTTCTCCTACAGTTTTTTCATCAACCTATAGAAACAAAGAGGTGAACAGTGCTTAGAAATCTACACATTTATAATGGAAAGATATGCAGACTGTTGTATAATATTCTCTTTTACAGAATTAAATCCATTTAACTAAATAGCTAAGGAATTTTTAAATAATTAGGTTGCTATTTCAAGAATTGACAAGTTATCATTTTAAATTTTATCCAAATTAATAAATGAAAACAGTTAACAGCTTATGAGAGAAAACAATCTTGCCCCACTTCAAGGGTCCTTATGCCCTGACTTCCATTCCTAACAGTAACATGCCATTTAGTTGTTTCTTCTTATTACCATTTATATTTCTAAATAAGATATGGTTATGGAAAAATTAAAATTTACCCCTCTTTCACTACACCCTCTTACACTGCCAATATTGTTACATCATAATTTTTGGTTAAATTATATTTAATGTTATGTTATGACTATGTAAATATTTCACATCTGAGTCATGCAATGTTCTGATTACATTTCTTTTCTTGTAAACTTTTAATTTTCCAATAGATTTTTTTTTTTCACAATACTGGGGATTGATCCAGGGCCTCATGTATGCCACCACTGAGGCACATGCTCTACCACTAAGCTACATTCCTAGCCTCTATTTTCATTTAAAAATTTTTTTTGAGGGCTACGGTTGTGTAGAGTGCTTGCCTACCATGTGTGAGGCACTGGGTTTGATTCTCAACACCACATATAAATAAATAAATAAAACAGAGGTCCATCAACAGCTAAAATAAATAATTTTTTGAAGACCAGATTTTGCTAAGTTGCTGAGGCTGGTCTTTAAATTGTGATCCACCTGTCTCATTTCAAGTACCTTGGATTACAGCCCTGTGCTACCATATCCAGCTTATTACAGAACTCCTGAACTAACAGAACTAGAAAAACCTCTGAATACTGTTCTCTAACTAGAGAAATGTATTAGGTGATTTACCAGTTTCACTTCTCCCAGATATTTCCCTCCTAGTAAGACAACCTCCATTCATCAGTGTTTCTTGCTCTGCTTCTTGGTTCCTGTCCCTTTAACACAAGTTTCATCACTGGCTTTTTTGCCTCACACTCTACGTTTTTAACAAACCCATTTGCTCCTCAGCTTGATCAGTTCCCTCTGCAATAATTAACCCTATAGCTCTATCTTCAGAACTGACTTCCACTTACACCTTCAACTCTTTGCAGGATATTTTCAACTAGCTGTCCCATGAAACTTCCAATTGAAGTCTAAGACTGAACTTTTCTCTACACCCCCTCACCCCTGGCCCATCCTTCACCTAATTTTTCTGTATTTCTATTATTCTTACCACCAATGACTTAGTCATTGTAAAAAAAAAAAAATGTGTGGTTCTTACCTCTACTATACTTCTGCAGCCAAACTCCTAGCCTTGCACTAAAAACTTCTGAACTTTTTTCAACCCCATCCTCACTAACCTATGGTAGAATTTATTATATAATACCTAAGATAATTGTAACCTTCACTCATCCTTCAAGATTTTGCCCTCAACCCAGCCACTTATCTTATATATACTATTATAATCAGTATTATCATATTGTATTATTTTAAAACTTTTTTTTAATTGTAGATGAACACAATGTCTTTTATTTACTTATTTTATGTGGTGCTGAGGATCGAACCCAGTGCCTCAACATGCTAGGCAAGTGCTCTACCACTGAGCTACAACCCCAGCCCCTCATACTGTATTATTGATGTACATATAATCTCCTCCATTTGTCTGTGGAGCCTTTTCATTAACTCCATCTAGCATAGTATGTATCTGCTTATTTCCACTTTACTTCCCATACCTTTGCAAACCACTGATTTGACAGGGTTACAACTATTAAAATCATGTAGAATCCATTAACATTTTTGAGGTCAGGAGCACTTTACCACTGAGCTACATCCCCAAACTTAATTTCTTATGTTGACACAGGGTCTCGCTAAATTGCTGAAGTTCTTAGTTAAGTTGCCCAAGCTGGCCTCAGACTTGCAATCCTCCTGCCTCAGCTTCCTGAGTTTCTGGGATTACAAGTGTGCACCACTGTGCCTGGTTACAAACAACTTATTGAAGTATAATTAACCTAAACTTCACATTTAACTTGCTGAATTTCATGTCCTAACATGTTCATGTGACTGTAAAAATCACCACAATAAAAATAATGAACATATTTATCATTCCCCAAAGTTTCCTCTTGCTCCATTATAAGTCCTCCCTCCCTCCTCTACTGCTCCTTCCGCGTTTCTGCGCAAACACTGGTCTTTCTGTCACCATAGATTAGTTTGCATTTTCTAGAGTTTTATATAAATAAAATCATACAATATCCTTTTTGTCATCTTCTTTCTCTTAATGTATTTATTTTGAAATCTATCCATGTTGCAGTAAGTAAGATTTATTCCTATGTAATTACATTGATTGGATATACCATTTTAACTCCCTCCATTCGACATTTTAGTTTTTCCCAGTTTTTAGTTATTACAAATAAAATGGTTAAGAACATTTGTCTTTAAGTGAATATATGCTTTAAATCCTCTTAAGTAATCACCTAAGAGTGGAATGGTTGATTCATATGGTAGGTACATATTTAACTTCTTTTTTTTTTTTTTCCACTTCTGGGGATTTAACAAGCACGTCTTGTGCAAGCAGTCTGCCCCTGAGCTATGATCCCTGATCTTTTTTAAAAAAATTATTTTGAGATAGAGTCTTGCTAAGTTGCATAGTCTGCCCTTGAACTTACAATTCTCCTGCCTCATCCTCCCAAGTAATTGGAATTACAGAAGTATATCACTGTATCCAGCTCTCTCTCTCTTTGTTTTATTGTTTTTAGTTGTAGATGGAAACAATGCCTTTATTTAATTTATTTATTTTTATGTGGTGCTGAGGATCCAACCCAGTGCCTCGAACGTCTAAGTCAAGCGCTGAGCCACAACCCCAACCCAGCTCTTTGTTTTTAATAATGTCTTACTGATACATAATTCACATACTATATAGAGATTAAAATTCCAGTTTGTGTTTCTAAAGCCTATACTTTAGAATTGCCTCACAGTGGATCTAACAAACACAATTCCCTGCATCTTCTCTTATTCATCCATTTTATGTGGATTATGAGAATACAATAAAGACCTATTATTCCAAGGAATAAATGGCCTGCATCTAAAACCTTCAACTCTTTCAACAGTTGCCAAAAAACAACCAGCTTCTCAATATTTTATTGTTAATTTATTAAATTAACAAAATCAATATCACTTTTTATGATGTGAAGCAATATGGCATAGTGGAAAGAACACAAGATTTGAAACTGGAATCAAAAGACACACACTTGTATCCCTCTCTGGCATTGTGATGACAGATACAATTTGTGTGAGTCTAAGCTTCCTTCCGAGAATATAACAGTAATAATAATTGTCCCATGTAGCTCTAAGGTATGTTGTAGGGCCACATGATAAATCAATAGTTACTTATCTTCTTAAAATATTTCTTGGGTGTGGTGGAACATGCCTATAATACTAGTGAAAGGAGGCTGAGGCAGGAAGATCACAAGTTCAAGGCCAACCTCAGCCACTTAGCCAGGCCCTAAGCAATTTAGCTAGACCCTGCCTCAAAATAAAAAATAAAAAGGGCTGGGGATTGGGGATGTGACTCAGTGGTTAAGTGTCTTTGGATTCAATTCCTATTACCAAAAAAAAAAAAAAAAAAAAATTCAGTATAATCAATATTATTACAGAAAGCAATGTATTATAATGTATTTAGTTTATCATGAGAGTGAAAAAAGACTTTATTTCCTACCTGAATTATATCCCCAGAATTAAAACTCATCTCATCATGGTTCCTTGCTTCAAAGGGGTATAATGCTTTATAATTCACCATAGCACTAGCTGTCTCACCTAAAGAGAAGAAAATTATCACAATTTGTTTTCATGTATTCATATCTTTGTTATGATTCAATAAAGAGCTCTTAAAATCTAATAGAAAAGTATTGTGAAAATCCTTCTGCTAAAGACTTTTGAGGATTTAAGTATCTTCACTACTTATAACCACTATAAAAGCAAATATGGATATTCAACTGAAGTAAAGTGGGAGGCAGCAAAACAGAGAGACGGCTTCAGTCTGAAGGGTCTGTGGGAGTGCAGGCAGGCCAAGTAGAAGGTGACTAAGGGGATACGTGTTGAGGTCAGAATATTACAAAAGAAAAGCACACAAAGGGAGGTCACAATGAGAATATCAGCTAGTAAACAGGGTTGGCTGAAGAAAGATTTTAGATTTATCAGTATAGTTCTAAAGGAAAAAACAATAGAAGAATTTCCAAATTTACTGGATTTGATAAGATTAAAAATGTTTTACTTTAAATTTTTAGAATACATGCTTTAACTTGTAAAAATTTTGAACACGTTGTATCATTAATATGAATTCAAAGCTTATGCATCAGAAAGAGGATATAATATTAAGGTATTTTAGGAACAGACTCCAAAGTGTAACAAAAACAAAGTATATCTTCGGAAAAAATTACTTAAATTTTACTGTTGTTTCACTAAAATAGTTTAGTTATGCTGGTTGAGTAAAATATTTAAAACAATTTATTTCAGTTTTGAAAACCATGACATGGTCTTTGCTGTTGGTGGTAACAACCTTTTTTTCCTCCCATTATGTTCAGATTTCTACCTTCAGTCTGTTTTAATATCTCTATATAGTTCTCATCCAAATTTAACTTTAAAAAGATTATCTTAACTCTAAGATTAGTAACTTTCTGTTTGTTTTTCTTCTTTTGCTTCTCATCAGATA
Source organism: Marmota flaviventris (assembly GCF_047511675.1). NCBI lineage: Eukaryota > Metazoa > Chordata > Mammalia > Rodentia > Sciuridae > Marmota > Marmota flaviventris. The sequence goes on from NC_092511.1 coordinate 18,103,598, forward strand.
TCTTTTATTATTGCTTTTATTGCTTTGCCTCTGAAAATCAAATCTTTTAGCCATATCCTTACATTGTTTCTCCTTAGCTTTTCGTTCATCTTCTTGAATTTTTTCTTGTGTTTTTTCTTCCTGAAGTCGTTTTTGTTTTTCTTCTTCCTCCTTTCTAAGACTTTCCCTCCATAAGTTTTCTTTTCCTTGCTTTGCTTTCCTTTAAATAAAAGAAAGTTTGCATAATGTCCTAAGAATTATTTTTGTACTTAGTGAAAATACAAATCATTTCTTACTTTAAGTAGCTGGAGAACTAGTAAAAAAGTAGTACTACAGGGATGGGAAGAAACAGTGGGATTCAGGGATGAAGGGAAGTCAATTAACCAACCAATCAATTAAAAGAGGAAACTTAAGACTATAGGTGAGCTGGATAGTATGACTGAACAACTTTCCATACCCTCCCATTCCTCTTGCCATTCAACTTCCCAACCCCCCAAAAAGAAAAAAAAAAAAAGCTGAAATGAACCTTTTGGCAAACAAATCTAAAATTTTTTCTCTAGATTCTTCACAAGGACTGCCTTTTAGCTTTCATTCCTGCTATACTATCTGCCCCTGTTTTATGGACTCATCAACTGCTGAAATGCTTCTGGAAAGTTTATTTTTTATATTTTCCCTTCAAAAAGTTTTTCACACTAGCTTACAAAGCATTTTTTTTTTCTCATTTAGTCATGTTTCTGTGCATTTTTCTGGGACATATGACAATCAAGATGATTTGTGATTAGACTTAATTATTTTAGCATTAGAACTAATGCACATTATAGTACTCCATTGCATGCATTTTTATGACTGTATTCAGATGTGGAGTGGACACCACTAAATTATTCTTTAAACTTTAATATTATTTGGGGCAGGTGAGACCATGGTCAGCTATACCCATGGATTAGGGTACATTTATACCCCATCAAAGTGGGAATCTTGGCTTAATTCTCAGTCTATTCCGGAAGGAATTTAGAAATCCTGAATAAAACATAAATTATAGGCTCTTAGTCATTAATCCTTTCTCTTTGTCCCAAACTGTCTTATACTTCATAGTACTGGCCCAGTATCCTGCTACTAGCTTCCTTTCAACCCTTCCTAAATCCTCCTATATACCCTATCATGTCTCAGGATACTTCTTCCAGAAGTTTCCATAACTGAAATGTGGGGCTCCCTTGAGGACAGTACTTTTATTTGTAGTCCTTACTTAATTTCAAATAATATTCCCTTTCCCAGTTCCTCTGTAACTTTCCCTAACACCATTCCGAGACCAGGATATTTACTGACTTAACTAACTTCCCACAGTCTTATGAACACCATTATCAGAGTACTTACCACATATGTAGTTGGACATTGAAAACATCAGAAAGTTCATTAAATTCTAGTAAACTTTCTTATGAAAGAGCTAGTGAATGAGAAATTGGTCCAGTGCCAGAAGATGCCTCAGAAAGGGGACAAAAGGCAAAGATGCCACATCTACAATGTGAGAACCTATTACCAATAGTTTGGAACAAGAAGGGAACATACCTGGGCAAATTAACAAGCAAACCAAAATGTAGTACTGTCACCTAGCTCTGAATCAATTAGATCCTACATGTCCTTCTGTTCTCTTTAATTTCTTTCCTACCCTAGTTAAGATTATGTGCAAGAAAAATGAATGAAATGAGGACAGTGCTTTTACTTGTAGTCCTTACTTAATTTCAACTAATATGAAACATGTATTACTAATGAAATGAAAACATGCATTATTAGTTTGGTTTACTGGCCTGAAAAGAATTGTGAGATGAATAATTATCAATGATAATTTCATGTATATCAAAAGAAAATTCCGACATAGTGATTATATGTAGTTATGTAAACTGCATAGTTCCTTTATGTAATGTTAACAAGTGAAGAACTCCTCTATATCTACTTCTATATTATTCTATTATCTCTGGCTAGGAGACCATGAAAATGTGGGTATTAAAGTAAAAAATATTACAGCAATTTAGTTAATTGTCTGAATCCCCTATTAAAATTACAAGGAATCCAGGGGCTGAGGTTGTGACTCAGTGGTAGAGCACTCGCTTAGGACGTGCAAGACGCTGGTTTCGATCCTCAGCACTAGATAAAAATAAATAAAATAAAGGTATTGTGTCCACTTGCAACATAGCAGCAGCACTCAATAAAAATGTGCTCAAAGTTATTTTGAAGCTATTTAGAATAGAGGTCCACTAGGGCTGGGGGTGGGATTCAGTGGTAGAGTGCTTCCCTAACATGTATGAGGAACCCTATAAAAATAGACGGTTAAAAAAAAAAAAAAAAAGAAGAATAGAGTCTGCTAAATGGTAGCATGTGTCTCTTTTGCCTCCCCAGTAATGAGCTCTTTCACAGACATAAACTTATCTACTCTTCACCAAGGAAAAGGAATATTGGTTCATTGATATTTGTTGATTAATCACACTAATTTCTGATAGTGGAGAACTTGTGAGAAACAAAGAAATATATTTAAAATAGGATCTTATGGACAGAAAAAAAAATGATGCAAAGTCTCTAAAAAAATGGTTCTAGGCTTCCATATATGATGATTCAATATTTCAGTGGCATAAAGAGAATTACATGAATTACTTGAGAGAGTTAACTATTTCATTTTTATAATCTGTCAGAACAAAGTAACAGATTAACTACAGAGAAATGGTATTAATGAGTGCTTATTATATGCAGGATGTTATACTTCATTCTTTTTTTCACTTTTATAAATTTATTTGATTATAAATGCATTATTACAAAACACCACTCAAAACACAAAACTTGAGTAACAGAATTAAATCTAAAAAATTACAATTGTATGTATTTATAGGCATATACTTGGTTCTTTAGCTATATTATTTTATTTAATACTCAATTACCTACAAGGACGCATAATGACTCTTTTCAGATGGAGAAACTGAGGTTCAGAATGGTAAAATGGCTTAATCAAGGTCACTTAGGTAGTGTTAGACTAAAAATTCTAATCCAGATCTGACTTCAAAGGCTGTATTTGGAATGGAATATAAAACTGGCTACTGAAAACTTGGTCCCTATAAGAAGGATCAAATTCATAAAATTTAGACTCTGATTAGCATCCTAGCATAATCCTTTTATCACCCCTAAATTTTCAGACAAATTAAAGATATGGGCAACAAAATCAGAATTCTAATAACAATACAGTATAGTAAATTTATCAATTATACTACCTTGCAGCCTCATCTTCTAGTTTCTTTTTTTGTATTAGCTCTAATCTTTTTCTTTCAATTTCCTTCAATTTGTCATGTTTGATCTTATGAAGTTGTTCAAGGGCTAACTGCTGTGTATTGTAGCTTTCTCTCAGTTCCTAAGGATAAAATGGAAATAAGTCAACACTCAAATAATTTACATATTTTTATCTAATGTAATAATGTGACATTTGCATTAAAGGACAAAAATCCTAAAGCAAGTCAAACTAAATTTAAAAGATTTAACATTTTTAAAAATATTCTAGATGATAAAAAAATCTTAAATACAGTAGTATTTAAGCCATGTAGCCACTGAGACAAATACAGGTTAAAATTACCTACTTTCACATCAGTTCATTTCTAGGGAACACAGATTATTTAACCAAACAACTCTTTGTTTCCAAAATGATTTGGAAAGTCATTTTAAGTAAAAAAGCAATTCATTAAAAATGTGGTGGAACAATCTGCTTGTAATAACATTTTAAGAGGAATTTTGTTTGGTTATGCTTTTTATATCAAGTTATCAGTAACTTTTATCCAATAAGATATTGAACTAAACATAGAAGCAATTATTAAACAATTTAGTCCAAAATTAAAAATGCAAAAGATAATGTTTGCCTAAAACCATGACTAAAATAAGCCAAAATAACGAAATGCATTCCAAACAGGAATTGAAATACTTATTGAGCATCTAGTTGTATGCAAAGTACTGTAATGGATTAAAAGGGGATCCAATCCCAAGTTGCTTGACATCCAAGTATACAGTCTTTCCCTTCAAAGAGCATATAATCTCAAAGCAGAGAAAAGTGTCAAATGTGAAATATAGTTAAGTGCCTTAGCAGAAATTTGTATTCTTTCCCCCTTCTTACAGCACTCTTCCTTTGGGAAGCTGATCTCCTTGCCCTCCCCATCCCATGTATTTTGGCAGATCTGTCTTCCCATTCCTACCCAGGGTCAATCATTTACTCTTTTCTAAACGACCACCGTACCTCACCTCCCTGCACAAAATGATTGGTCTAAAGGACCAAGTGGGGCCAGAATCTTTCCTTTCTCTGGGCTCATTAAGCTGAGATAAAATACAGCTGGACATGTTTGGTTACCAAGCAAACCCATGAGTGGCAGGAATTAAGTTAATGTATATAAAAAGAAAAGACCAGAGATGGAAGCGGAGAGAAGGGGAATAAGGGACACGGACTCTTCAATTCCACTGCTCAGTGTACCAGAATTGCCCTTGTCCAGCAGCTCTTTTAACAATTCAGTCATCCTGATATTCTTTCAATAATCATTCGCTAGCTTATCCATTTTGAACTGAATTTCTTTTGCTTGGAATCTACAAAATCCATAACAAGAGAGAAGAACAAAAAGTTGGAAGAAAGAGAAAACAAACAAAAAACTTAAAAGTAATCAAAAGAAACTTCATAGCGAAAGTGGGACCAAGACAATATTTAGGTATAATGTTGTGGTAAAAAATGTTTTTGGTATCGACCAACGCATAATAACAAAACTCCAAACCAAAACCAAACAAGATTCTTTTTGTTCCAGAAATAAACTATTTTATAGGTCAGCCACTTCAACTTGATTAAAATGGTAAATCTAAGTATATGTTGTGTCCAGAGGCTTCATCCAAAACGTGTGAGCAAAAATACTTGCAACTTAAGTCAATGATATAAATAATGCATTCACAGCAAAGTTTCCATAGTGCTCAGCTTCAGTTTTTATTTGTTGCACTTTTCCCTAAATTCTATCAAAAAGCAAAAAATGTAGTGGCTACAATCTATGGATAAGCAATGTAGTTTAGTGATAAGAAGCATGAGTCTATATTGAGACCACCGAGTTTTAAATTAAGCTCTGTCAATGACGAAACAGGGTTTTTTTGTTTTGTTTTGTTTTTTAAGGAAAGTTAGAATTTCCTCATCTGTACATGCCTCAGAGAGTTGTGAGGATACAATGAGTTAATACATGTAAAGTGCTTACAACAGCAAAGGACTCATGGTTAAATTCTCAAAAATATTAGCTATTATTACTGGTTGAAATCATAAATAAGGAGAATATTAAGTTCAAACAAGTGTAAACAGCTAAACAAGTGTATTCTGAAACAGCTACAAACAAGTGGAATTACTTGCCTTTAGTAAAATCACTGGATCTGGATACTTTTTTTAAGGAACATTTTCAACTACAGATTTAAAATGTTAAATATAGACAGAAATATTTAGATATTTTGCTTCTTCTTGAGTCACTTTTGGAAAATTATAACTTGCTCATTTCACCTAAGTTTTCATATTTGTATGTAAAATTGTGTCATACTATCTTATCTTTTAGTGTTTGTTGTATATGTAGTTATATCTCCTTTCTACTCCTAATTTTCTTTACTCTGCTTTTTCTTTTTTAATCTGGTCTTTCCAAAAGTTTGTTAATCTTATTATTCTTTTTTTAAATTTTTTTTTAGTTGTAGTTGATATAATACCTTTATTTTATTAATTTATTTGGTGGTGAGGATTGAACCCAGTGCCTCGCATGTACTAGGTGAGCGCTCTACTGTTGAGTCACAACCCTAGCCCCATCTTATGTCTTTTAAAGGATCAAATTTTAGCTTTCTTGATTCTCTGTATTAAATGTCTTTGTTTTCTATTTCACTAATTTACTTCTACTGTCTTTGGTTTATTTATTGATATCATGCTATTCTTTTTCTAGCTTACGTAGAACACTTTTCTCCTCTAATATAACCACTTAAGGTAACACCTTAACTATCTGGATTGAATTTTGGCTCTGCCATTTACTAGTTTGTGTGACATTGAGCAGATTGACTTCTTTTTCTTAATTAGCTCCTATGTAAAATGTGAACAAGAACAGTACCTCTGTGATAGGGTTAAGATAAATTAATATTAGAATAGTGCCACGACTGAGAAATCCATTAATAAATACTTGCTATTGTTAGTATAACTTGATTAGTGAATTAGAAAAAGTTATTTACTCTTGATATGAAATATGAAGAATCAGCTCATTTACATTCTGTCTCTTTTCCATTTCTCAACACTGTTTTTTGCCCTTGGCTAATTTACTTATTACCTTTATATCTTTACAATATACTTCTATAGGTTTCACAAACACTTGAGAGTATTTCCTAACTCTAAATTTTCTCTTTTTATTTTTAATAACTTTCAAAACTACAGAAAATTAACTAAATTGTGGACACTGATTGCTTTCACCCTAAATGCTTCATTTTCCTACATATCTACAATGTGAATGCGAGTACCAAACTAAAGAAACTAAACATGACATATTTAATATAGAGTTCATATTAAAAAATTTCCCTAACTGTAAATATCTGCTTTGGTAATGACTTTAAAAAAAAAATCCATGATCCAATCTAGGATCATACACTGCACTTAGCTATCACATCTCCTTCGTCTCCTCTTAGCACGGCTCTTTAGCTCCCTTTACTCTGGAAGAGTTTTTCCACATTTTACAAGATTCTCATCTTTAGAGTATGGTTGGGCTAATCAGCTGTTTAACAGAACAAACCAAAATGTGGTTTCTCCATTTCCTCACACTTGGACTCATATATTTCTGGCAAAAGTAGCATCGAAGTGATGTTGACTTCTTCTCAGATATATTGCACCATTAGGAGAAACACAACACTGGTTTGTCCCACTTTGACAATATTACATTTGATCACTTGGTTAGATTGATCTACTTAGTTTTTATGGTATTAGTTTTTTTAAACAAAATTTAGGTCCATGAACTGAAACACAAATTAATCTTAACTTTCACCATTTTTTTTCTGAAATATAGATTTTCTTCTAGTTCAAATATAAGCAACTTACTACAGTAGTACTACTTACTTGTATTTGTGACATTTTTCACCAAAAAAATCAGATTTTTATTTCATAGATAACTTGATACATACATATTTCTTGTCTCAAAAATGGTATATCTAACACTAGATCTTGTTATTTATTAATATAGAAGCACATATATATATATATAAATGTATCAAAATGTTTTAAAAAATATTTTATAAATTGTAATTTAAAAAAACAATCCTACCTATTTCATTTTATGCATTTAAAATATTATTTCGACAAATGGTCTAGAGATTTTGCTAAACTGCTAAAGAATCCATGGCATAAAAATGGTTAAGAGGCTGTGCTTTAGAAACCATGTTTCTATTTTTCTATGTTTCTATGTTTCTATTTCTATCCAGCAGTTCTTATATGTCTCCCTGCAGTTCTTAAGGCTCTCACTTCCTCCTATTACATCCCATTTTGGAGAAAAGAGGTTCCAAAGGCAAACCTAAAAATCTGTGAAGGAAGAAAGGAAATACTTCCTTAATTACTACATTATGAGTTTGGGAAATGTTTTCTGTAACATCTAATGCACATACTTCATTTAAGTTTTAATTTACAATCCAAAGGACTAGTGTTCCTCATTCCCAAACTAGTCTTATTGTTACCTGCGTAAATCAAAATTTCATCTGCCACCTGGAGTGATGTAACTAACATAGGTTATCCCATATCCTTGGGAGTATAGGAGAAGACCTAGCCCACTGGAAGCTGCAATTCTGATGTTGACAGATTCTATTCCCTAAGGAAAAGCATTTTCCCAGTCATTACACAAAGTCAGCAGTGATGACTTGCCAACACATTAAAGGTATTTTGGAGATTCTGGACAGCTTCTTCCTGAATGAATAACAAAACTACTTGTACAGCACATAAGAGTTCACAAAGCACTTCTGTGTGTGCTATTTCCTTTAATTATCATAAGACCCTGCAAAAAAGACAGGGGAGAGGAGTGAGTTTTGTTTTATAAATGAGTGAGTTTTGTTTTATAAATGAATAAAGCAAAATTTGGAGGATACACAACTAGCCAATGGCATGGATAGGACTAGAACTCATTTTTTCAGATTTCTAGGCCAGCATTTTTTCTTTGCATTTGACTGCTAACTACTGAACAACATATCAATTTTCTTCTTAAAAAAATTTTTTATAGTTGTATATGGACAGAATGCCTTTATTTTATTTGTTTATTTTTATGTCGTGCTGAGGATCAAACCCAGTTCCTCACGCGTGCTAGGCAAGGGCTCTGCCACTGAGCTACAGCCCCAGCCCCTTTCTTTTTTTTTTTAAATGTTCTTTTTTTCTTATTTTATTCATTTATTTTTATGTAGTGCTGAGGATTGAACCCCATGCCTCACACATGTTAGGCAAGCACTTTGCCACCAAGCCACAACCCAAGCCCCTCAATTTTCTTAATGAATAATGGCCTGTTCAATGTTTCACCTTTGAACCTACTGGTTTTGCTATGTGTCCTGGTATCACTTGATTAAAAGAGTAAAAATTATTACTGATTCTGTATATATATATTTCACGGTCAATAAATAAAACATAACTTTCTAAGATAAATATTTTTAAATGTTATACTTCTGTTTTCACTACAATTAGCCTAAAGGAAAAATCAATCACTCCAGATGCTCAACTGTCACAAAGGGCCACAGCATTAGAACAAAGTACTTATCTTCCTCCAAAACCCTCTTGTCATTCTTAGTCACATCTCTGTTTATCCCATGATCTGACTCAATTCCTCACACATAATCTCCCCAACAGTTTCACTCTCCTGGAACTTGCTCTTTGTGACCAGGGGATCTCATATGAACACTTCTTCTCTGAATGGAAATTTCCTTACCTTCTTAGCTGATCTCTCATAATCTATTCACATCAGGGCCAGGGAAAAACTGTAGCATTTTCCTTGCTGGTTCACTGCCATTCCTAGACTCTTATAAACTAGATGCTTTTCTGAGACTCATACTATCCAGCAATATCACTCTCTCCCTTCGTTTTTATTGTCACCTATTGATCACCTGGTCACTGATCCTCATTCACTCATCCTACACATAGATAGATGACTCAATCAAAACCTCAACTTTAGGGCTGGCAGTATAGCTCAGTGATAGAGCACTTGCCTAGGATGTGTGAAGCTTGGGTTCCATCCTCAGCAGTCCCCTACCCACCTGGCCCAACCCTCAATTATGAGGCTATCTCTTCACCAATGACCTTTTTATTCCATTTAATCTACCATTCTCAATAGTATACTCCAAGTCTTATCACCATCAGAAACAGAATTACCACTGATAAACACCCCATTTCTCAAGCATAAGTTCTTAGCCTTTGATCTTTTCTTATACCTGGTATAGGCATTTAAACAAATTTTTAACTTGAGTCCTCCATTCTGTTGACCTCATCATTTTCTCTTCATCAGCACTCCCTTCCTATCATATCTGGTTCATATTTCAGAGTTCATCTTTTATCATAATTCTTATGTTAAGATCTGTGATTCCCTTGTCCCTTCCTCTTGGCCCATGTCTATTAAAATTCCAAACCCACTTCATCAGACTTCTCTGTGCTTATATCTAAGCAGCTGAACATTAACAGAGAAAAATCATTCAATTAGGTGTGACCTTCAACTTCAAAGGGGCAACTAACATAGCTCAAAACACTGTTTTTCTCTATCAAGCCTGCACCACCCTCACTCTATATGTCTATTTTATGCCTACTTCTCTTTCCTGAAACATCTTTCACCTTCCATCATTCTCTTCACTATCAGCTAAAACCCTGCTTCATCAAGCCATCAGACCAGAAGTCCCTCAGCTGTCCATCTCAAATCAGCAACACTTCTTGTATCTATACCCCCCTTATTCAGGTCTAAGGTGTTATTCCATTTCCTCACTCACCCAGACACATTTTTTGTGATGGTACAATTCACTTCTAACTTTAAATCTTGAATCTGTCAATTTTCTACTCTCCACCAACGAGTTTAGTTGCATTCATATATATCTTTCTCCTGTATGCAACACTGAAAATATTTTTTTAGATATTCCTTTAATCTATGCTCTGGATTCTATATCTACTTCCTCAGGGACCATGCTCTTTCAATTATCACCATTTTTTAACTTCAATCTCCATCTCCCTTTCCCTCCTTTCCTCTCAAGTCTTTCTTTAAAGCTCCCCCTGACCCCCTACCACCAACTCCCTCCAGTTCTCTGTTCACTCCATGCTCTCTTCCTGCTCCTCAGAGTTGTTCCTACTCACTTAATCCTTCTTCTGTTCCCATTCATTCCCCATCCACTGCAATCCACATTCTGCTTATCACTCAACTGAAATGGCACTTTCAGCAAGATCTTCAAAGCCTCCTTGTTGACAGTCAACAGATACTTTTCAATACTGCTCTCTGATCACTCTGTATCATTTTACAATGACTACAGAAGACCTCTTTTCTTGCTTTCTATGATAACACAGTCAAGTCTCCTGATCACTCTGACAGAATATTTTCATCCTTGTATTTTCCTAAATTGCCTCTGATGAAATTAACAATAAGCAGTAAAAGACTAGAAGGCAGGAAGCAAAAGGAAGAAAGTAAAACAAGAGACAAGAAAAATCTGCTGGCCTGTAGAGAATCAAATGCGAACTGAAAGAATCAAACTATGTGAGTAAACACAGTCCACAAATCATCATTGTATCTCAATTTACAGAAAAACTCAGGTTTAAGTTTCTGTGCAATCTGTAGCAAAAATTCGAAAACCAGATAATCTGGCCAGTCATGCTATAAACATAAAGGCTAATAAATGGGGCCGATGCTACTGCCAACTTTCCAAAGTGCCCTACCTTTGCTCAGGTAACAAATCAGCTATATTACAATGTTCTGGTTTTCACTGCATAATATATGTGCAACTGCCTGTTTCCACCCATTTTAGTATCAAGTAGAATGTGCAGTTAAAATATACTAGGGTAAATAAGTGGTAAATATAAATAAAGCACCTTTCTTTAAATCATGTTAAAGAAGAATTTATTGAGCATTTTCAATACTCTGTTGTGTTATACATGGGAAAGCAAATAACTTACATAAATAATTGAAATATTTTTAGCTAGAGTCCAAGCATATCTAAATATGAAGCCTGGTAACTAGACCTAAGTAAAACTGCCCCATATTAGTGGTTCTTTAAAACTTTTACTTATAGTAGAAGTAGGATGCAGCCTAGTCTATACATGTAACTATACCCTAGATTTCAGAAGGTATAAGTTTAAACAATGGTTCTCAGTGATATGGGGAAAGTGATTTAATCTCACATTCCCTTGTTTTCCTTTGAGTTGAATTAGTAATCATCCCATGAGTTAGTTCCACTCCTGGGGATGATGCAGGAGAACCAGTTGGCTCCTCATGAGAAAGGTAACTGTGTGTAATCTTCCTGATTTCTGGCATTAGACTCAAACAGGCAGTAAGACAGCAGAAGGATATTCAAGCAAGCAGAAAGAAAAATTCTTTATTGTATGTTATTTCAAACAAAGATACTTAAAGGCAAAGAATAGTCTAGTTAAAAAGAAAAAAGAAAATAGTAATGTAACTAAAAAAAAAAAAAGGAGCTAGATATTAGAAAATAACCTTAAGTAAGAGGAAGAGGTTGTTGAGACAGCTTAGCAGAGACAAAAGGCACTGAAGAACAGAGTCATCCATATTCCCACACTGTAAGATAAGGCAGACAAAAAGCCAGTTAAACTATGTACAAATTAAAAAAAATTAAAACGTAGGGAAGATAACTTGGCTGGTTTGTTTGACCATCAATGACAAGTTATTTTGTTTTCTTTAAAAATTGTTATATAGGATATGCTGTGTAAAGTACATTATTAACATTATTCACCTCAAGTTTCTCCTTCTTAACTGAAGCCACCATGGTGTTTTCTTTATCATGTTGTTTACTCCATAATTAGTGTTAATGTTATTTTAAATAAAGTCAGCAAGATAAAAACCAAAGAAATAACTTTTTATGCTATATACTTTATGCTCTGAAAACTTTATGCCCAGTTAACAAAATAATAACTAAGACTATTTCCAAATATGAATTTTGTGCTAAAAGTCTGGTTTTTAGCTTCTATTATCTCTTTTTCATAGATATGGCTTCATATACAACTAACATTACACAGAAAGATAAGCACTCAGTGTGCTTTGAACATCTGCTCTGCCATTGACACAAACAATGAATCAGGAATTTAACTTCTTTTTTTAATTTGTTCTAATTAGTTATATGTGACAGAAGAATACATTTTGACACATCATCCATAAAATGGAGTATAACTTCTCATTCCTCTGGCTAGAAAGAATTTAACTTTTCATGCAAAAGTGCTAGATTCTGCTTGATCATTGCATTATTTCATAAAGGATAATCAAATTATACTTTAACAAAATAATAATAATAATTTAGCATGTTAAAAGAGCCGCTACCACCAGAACTATTTTTTTTAATCCAACCACAAGACTGGGATCCTAATTAAAATGTATACCAGAACTATTTTTTAAAGTTTCCATATTTTCCATTTTAGAACATTGCCTGAGATCATCTTGACTGACAACAGTTTTGTAATACTGACAAAGGTAATTGTTCTTGAAATGTATAGATGCCAACAAAAAGACAACAAAGTCATCAAAAATTGGTAAATAATATGGTAAATGACATATTTTTTATGATACAATGTAACATTTTAGAGAACATTATAAACTATCTTGCAATTCTGGTATAGTTGAAAATCATAACATAAATTATGAAATGACATAATAGCAATAACATATAGCAATAACAGCTTTAGCTATTCATTCTATTCAATCAAAATAAGGAAGGTGAGAAGGCAGCTACCTCAAAATGAATATAATAGAGGACAAATACCTTCAATTGATTATTAAATGAATCCATTTCTGAAAGTTTAGATGCAGTTTCTTTTTCAAGAGCATCTAATTGTTCTTTAAGTCTTTGGCATAATTCTTCCTTTTCTAAAGATTTTTTATGAAGTAAACTGATCCCTGAATCTGAAATACAAACATCAAGACAGTTACATTTGGTAGAATTTCCTATGTTGTTACCAGTATGTCATTTACTATCTGGCTAACTTAGAAATACATAGGATGTACCCATATTATGTGACTAATGAAGGAGAAAACACTCAGTGGTCATTTCTTCCCAGATCATATACTGGGAAGATCCTCAGAGGAAATGGGTACCAAGCATTGGTTTTGTACTCAAAAAGACCAGGAACTGAAGTGAAACTCTACTTTGGATAAAGTGTTTCACCAATCTGGTCCTCACATCTTTTTCTACTCGATGGGCATCACACCATCCATCTCATTAAATGTGGTGATGGAAATAAAACCCAAGCATAGTTTCCAGCCTACACTGATTACTCAATTAATAACATGTTTTGCTAAAATAGCTTTCTATTTATTCATAAGGTTCCCAAGAACTGGGGAATATTCACAGCAAGGACTCAATACATATTACCAACTGGATTATTTAGTAACATTATTTTAGGAGGTAAGAACAGGGGTCTCTATTTTATATGATTTTTTTACATGCTCACACAAGGATAGAGAAACCAGGGACAAATCTATAATGTCAATTATATTAAAAAATTACTATTCAAATGTATATTTTTAAACTGTATTAAAATATAGAAATCAAGTATAATTTAAATCAAATGAAGCATTAGAGTAAAAAGCTAAAAGTATTCCTTCAGCTCAAAGCCCAGCTTATTCCCTTTGTAAGCACTTATTCTTACATATGTGCACAGTCAATCTTTTTTTGGACATACAAGGGATTGTACCCAGGGGTACCCAGCCCTCTTCTGCCTCAAGCTCCTGAGTAACATGGGATTACAAGTGTATGCCATCACGCCTGGTTCCATGGGTTTTAGTAGGAATATATTGTTTACACTACTCTGCAACTTGTTTTTAAGTTATATCATCAAGCAGGACATACAGATCTAATAGTCTTTAAAACTACTCCATCGTAGTCTACATTATGGCCATTCCCTCTTTAATGCAACCATTTCCTTTTTCAATTATCATTTAGATTGTTTTTAATTTTCTACCATTACATAAAAATGCTGCAATAAATACCCCTGTACACATTTTAATGCACATGTCTAAGTGTTTTATAAGACTAGATAGTAAAGAATTGCTCTGCAAAAGGATAAACACATTTGTTAAAAAATTTATTGTCTATATTTAAAGTATACAATATGATGCTTTGATAGTGAAATGATTACTTCAGTGCAGCAAATTAACATATCCATCACATCATATCCAGGGTTACTATCCATCTATAGTTACCTTTTTCTTTCAGAAAGAGCACTAAAGTCTACTTCCCTAGCAAACTTTAAGTATATAATACATTATTATTAGCTAGTCATCATACTATATATTAGGTCTCCAGAACTTTATTCATCTTTAATTGTGTGTACCCTTTGACCAACATCTTCCCTACTCTCTGACCCTGATAACCACCTTTCTACTCTTTTTCTGAGTGCAACATTTTTAAATTCCACATGTGAGATCATGCAGTCTTTGTCTTTCCAGGCCTAGCTTATTTCACTTAGCATAATATCATCCAAGGGCACTCATGTGTGTCACAAATGGGAGGATTTTCTTTTTTCACAGCTGAATAATATTCCATAGTTTATGTGAGGTGTGTGTGTACTGGCGCACATCACATTTTCCTTATCCATTTATCTGTGGATGGACATATAAGTTGTTTCCATATCTTGGCTGTGGTGAATAATGCTGCAGTGAACATGAGAATACAGACATCTCCTTGAAACAGTGATTTTTATTTCCTTCAAACATATACTCAGAAGTGAGGCTGCTGGGTCACATGGCCATTCTCTTTTTAATTTTTTGAGGAATTTCCTATTTTTCAAAACGGCTGCACCAATTTACTTTTCCAACAACAGAGTACAAGGGTTCCCTTTTCTTCACAGTCATTTCTTAAGATAACATCCATTATAATAATAACAGTTTAATGTAGTTTTGATTTCATTTCCCCATTATTTGTAACATAGAGCATCTTTACAAGTATCTATTGCCCATTTTTATTATTGGTTTTAAAATATTTTTATTGGTTCTTTCTAGTTACACATGACAGTAGAGTGCACTTTGAAAAACTATACAAGCATGGAGTACATCTTATTCTAATTAGGACCCCAGTCTTATGGATATACATGATGGTGAGATTCACTGTGGTGTGTTCATATATGTACATAGGAAAGTTATGTCAGATTCATTCCACTGTCTTTCATTTTTTATCCCCCTCCCTTCCCTTCATTCCCCTTTGTTTAATCCAATGGACTTCTATTCTTCCCCCACCGTGGGGGGATGTGGTTAGCATCCACATATCAGAGAGAACATTTAGCATTTGTTTTGGGGGGACTAGCTTATTTCACTTAGCATGACAGACTCCAGTTTCATCCACTTACCAGCAAATGCCATCATTTCATTCTTTTTTATGGCTGAGTAATATTCTATTGGGGTATAAATACCATATTTTCTTTATCCACTCATCTGTTGAAGGGTACCTAGGTTGGTTCCATAGATTTGCTATTGTGAACTGAGCTGCTATAAACACTGCTATTGTGAATTGGGCTGCTACCAATATTGAGGTCCCTGGATTATGCTGATTTTTTTTTTTTTTGAGTATATGCTAAGGAGTTGAATAACTGGGTCAAATGATGGTTCTATTCCAAGTTTTCTAAGGAATCTCCACACTGCTTTCCAGAGTGGTTGCAGCAATTTGTAGTCCCATGAGCAATGTATGAGTTAAATTTTTCTTCCACATCTTCACTCACATTTATTGTGACTTGTGTTCTCTCCTTTTTTTTTTTTTAGTTGTTAATGGATCTTTATTTATTTATATGCAGTGCTGAGAATTGAACCCTCACACATGCCAGGCAAGTGCTCTCCCACTGAGCCACGATCCCAGCCTCTTGATAACTGTCATTCTGACTACAGTGAGATGAAATCTCAGTGTAGTTTTAGTTTCCATTTCTCTAATTGCTAGAGATGTTAAATATTTTTTCATGTATTTGTTGACCATATTACTTCTTTTGAGAAGTGTCTGTTTAGTCCCTTTGCCCATTTACTGATTTATTGTTTTATTTGGGTTTTTTTTTTTAATAGTTGTAGATGAACAGAATGCCTTTATTTTATTTATTTTTTTATGTGGTGCTGAGGATAGAACCCAGTGCCTCACACATGCTAAGCAAATGCTCTGCCACTGAGCTACAGCCCCAGCCCTGGTGGTTTTTTTTTTTAGTTCTTTGTATATCATAGAAATTAATGCCTTATCTGAAGTACAGGTGGTAAAGATTTTCTCCCATTCTGTAGACTCTCTTCATGCTCTTGATTTTTTCCTTTGCTGTAAAGAAGGGTTTTTTGGTGGTACTGAGGCTTAAACACCGAGATTCACACATCCAAGGCAAGAATTCTACCTCTGAGCTACAAGTCCAGTTCTTTTTTTTTTTTTTTTTTGATGGTAGTAGGGATTAAATTCAGGGGTATGCTGTCCTACAAGCTACATGCCCAGCCCTTTTGTATTTTAATAGGTTCTTTCTAAGTTGCTAAGGCTAGCCTCAAACTTGGATCTTCCTGCCTAAGCCTCCTGAGTTGTTGGGATTAGAGGCGTGCACCACTACACCCAGTTTGTCCATGTTTTTTTTTTTTTTCCCCAAGTCTTTCTCAATCTTCTACAATTTTTTTTAAGTGAGGTTGTGAAGTATCTTGCCAAATTTCATTTAAAGAAACCTGAATAGAACTGAATGTATGGATGAATTAGGAGAGAACTGGCATAGTACTTCTGCACTGAGCAAGTTCATTCATGAACATAAACTGTCTCTTTTTATTCAGAAATGTTTTATGTCTATCAGTAAAATTTTATAGCTAAATATTTCTTCTTTGTTCATAACAATGGGCATCACTAATAATGCATGTTTTAATACCAAATTTAACTGTATATGAACACTACATTAGATCAGTGGAAGACAATGTGATAGTATAGTGACTTTAGAGTCAGATGGACATGAATTTGAGTAATACCACTAAACAATCTTGATTAACTCTTTAGTCTCTCTGAAGCTGAGTTTTCCTGCACTGCACAATAGGAATTACTATATTACAGGGTTGTTGCACAGATTAAAAAAATAATGCATGAAAACTGCCTAGCACGGTATCTGACAAACGGTCAGTAATCATAAATAGTAACTGTTATGAAGAGAAGAATCAAAAGGATACAGGGTACTATTTAACTCCCAAACAAAAGCTTCGTATTTTTAACTGGAGTATGGATAAATAAAGCTGAATGGATCATATTCCACAGAGAAGAGTAGTTCTACCAGGTTCCAAATAAAATACAGTAAACATTGCTGCATTCACAGCACAAACAGCAACAACAATGACAACAACAATGATGTTGATGATATATTTCTTTCATTGCACAGTTCAAGAGGGGTGACTTGTACTACCTTTGGAATATCCATGGAGGGACACAGTAGGAGACTAATATAGTTGTTGCTGCTGCTGTTGTTGTTATTATTATTACTATGGTAGAAAGGATTGAACCAAGGAGCACTTTACCTCTCAACTGTATCCTCAGTCTTTTTTATTTTCTTATTTTCATTAGGGTCTTGCTAATTTGCTGAGAGCCTCACTAAGTTGCTGAGGCTGGCCTCTAACTTGTGATCCTTTTGTTTCAGCCTCCCAAGTTGCTGGGATTATAGGTGTATACAATTGTGCCCGGTTAGCGGGGTAATATAGTTTGAGCAGAAAAGAATCAGATGCAAAGAAGACAGTCTGAGAGGAGATATGAATAAACCCTATCAGTAGAAGGCAACTGACAATTCTAAGAATAGTTCACAAAAATAAACTTTTTATTCTGGTGTTTCTTCCATGTGAAGAAATTGGCACAATATTCACAGCTTCTTTCTACCCTTTCATAAATTGGGAGGCTGAAAATAAGAACCTGAGCATGTATAACCTAGATTTTTCCTAGCCTTTGCTTTCTAGAGACTGAACTTTCCAGGAAATGTTTTATAGATGCAGTTGTACACTCTCAGATAAACCATGTGTCCAACATCAGCATTATCAATAATGAAATATCTTATTTGATATTTAAATTATAAAAAATAAAAATATCAATATAGGAAGACATACAATAATTACGTTTCATTTTATCACAAAAGTGCTCTATTATCTATAATAATATTTTCCATATTATTTTGAAAATTTAACTTATTGGAAAAAATATTATTTATGACAGAATAATGATTTTTTTTAATATTTATTTTTTAGTTGTAGTTGGACACAATATCTTTATTTTATTTTTATGTGGTGCTGAGGATCGAACCCAGGGACTCGCACATGATGGGTGAGCACTCTACCACTGAGCCACAATCCCAGCCCAGAATAATGATATTTTTTAATAATAATACTTCCAGTCAAAATGGGAGTCATCAAGAATACAAATAATAATAAATGCTGGAGAGGATGTGGAGAAAAATAAACACTTTTACACTTTGGGTGGGATTGTAAATTAGTACAACCACTATGGGATCAATATGGAGGTTCACCATTCATCAAAAGACTAGGTATGCCAGGCATGGGACACACCTACAATCCCAGCGGCTAGGGAGGCTGACACAGAAAGATCTTAAGTTCAAAACCAGCCTCAGCAATTTAGCAAGGCCCAAAGCAATTCAGTGAAACTCTGTCTCTAAATAAATAAAATACAAAATAGGGCTGGGAATGTGGCTCAGTGGTTGAGTGCCTGAGTTCAATCTCTGATTTAAAAAAAAAAAAAGACTAGATATGGAACAACCAGCCTTGGTATTTATCCTAAAGAAAAAAAGTCATCATACTATAGTGATACATGCATACCCATGGTTATAACAGCACAATTCATAATAGCCAAACTATGGAACCAGCCTAAGTGCTCATCAGTGACTGGAATAGATAAGGAAAATGTGATATATATATATACACACACACAAAATGATACAATCATTCAGTAAAGAATAAACAAAACTAGAGACTTACCAGGTGTGTTATTGAGCTGCATGTTTTTAATTCTTTCATTTAATAATTGCTTCTCAGGTACCAGATAGATAAGTTTATTTTGATATTCCTTATAAAAAGAAAAATTATATCTAATTAAGGTTGTAATACCCAAGAATTTTTTGAAAACTTTTAAACATGATTTAATCACTTATGAAATTAGTACAGTGATAATACATAATTAT
The DNA here is from genome assembly GCF_047511675.1 of Marmota flaviventris. Taxonomy (NCBI): domain Eukaryota; kingdom Metazoa; phylum Chordata; class Mammalia; order Rodentia; family Sciuridae; genus Marmota; species Marmota flaviventris. Next base: position 18,122,949 of record NC_092511.1, read on the forward strand.
AACATGCTTCTAGTTTATGAACAAACTAGAATAGAACTATGCAGGACTAAAAAGCAAACACTTAAACATCCATTTATAACTGGATGAGATAAAAAGGCAATAAAGAAGCCACATCAAGAGGGTATGTCTAGAAGTCTACAATCTTCAGCTTTCTAATGTGAGCAGAGCATAAGGGGTGCCTCTGGCACCTGTACCAGAGCACGACACTCCAGAGTGCTGCCTGTGTGATTATCAAAAAAGGACCAAAAGGGCTGGGGATGTGGCTCAGGTGGCAGCTCGCTCGCCTGGCATGTGTGCGGCCCGGGTTCGATCCTCAGCACCACATACAAACAAAGATGTTATGTCCGCCGAGAACTAAAAAATAAATATTAAAAAAAAATTCTCTCTATCTCTCTCTTAAAAAAAAAAAAAAGGACCAAAAATTCAGGGAGAACAAGGGAAACAGGTTTAGATAGACATGAAATGTTTTCTGGCTTTTGTTTATATATGCTGTGACACAGGGAAAAGACTGATTGTCAGACCATACAGTAAGAGAAATGGGGTAAGAAGACTATCTAGACATGAATGCTTCTTAGAATCCTTATTCTGCAAAAATAGTTCTTGAATCACACACACCCTACTGCACAAAAGAACAGAATTACCAGGTTTTTGAGGGACATACTTAACATTCTTACCACAATTCTGGAAAGAGTATGTCGAAGTTTCAAGGTAGCTATAAACTTACTTTAATGTATGGTACAGTATGAATGCTGGTGTCCTCTCCAAAGTTAATATTTTGATACTTAACCCCCAATGCAATTGTGCTAATAGGTAGGATTTTATGAGGTGATTAAATCATGAGAGCTCTTCCCTAATGAATGGGATTAGTGTTCTTATAATAAAACAAGTCGAAGGGAGCTGCCCTGCCCCATCTGCCATGTGAGGAAGTGCAGGATGACATCTTCAAAGCAGAGAGTAAACTCACCAGACACTGACTTACAGTGCCTTGGTCTTCAAATTTCCAGCCTCTATAACTATTAGCAATAAGTTTCTGGTATTATAACTTACCCAGTCTAAGATATTCTGATAACAGCATGAATAGACCAAGACAAATATATACATACATTTTTTTCTTTTACAAAAGAGTTAAAACTCAAAGTGGTAAATGTCCATTTACATATAAATATTAAGCAGAACTTAACTGGATGTCTAGCAGAGTTTTAGGAGACATACGATTTCTGATATTATGTATAAGGTTGTGTATATTTACATTACAGGTTTACCAGAGACTCCAAGGGGCTCATGATCCCCAAAAGTGCAATCACACTATTGGAAGAACTGTGAATAACTACACATTTATGGACAATTTATCAACAAAGGACTTACCTGAAGTTCCTGTTGAAGCTGCTTGATTTCCATTATTTCCAGGTCACACTGCTTATCTAGAACTTCCAGCTCAGTTTTTTGTGTTTGCTTCCTGAGTCGGACATCTTGAAGTCTGCCTGAAATCTGCTGATGTTTGCCATTCTGGAGGAAGACCATACAAACATATGTATAAGGTTGTGTATATTTACATAAAGTGCTAAAAGGAAATGTTCTACCAGGATAAAATTTGTTTTTAGTTAAAATTTTAAATGCCACTTATTATTTATACTCACTCTGAAATAAAGGTCTAAAACCAAGTGAAATATGTTGTAGAGTTGCATCTGTTAACTCAAGAGAAGTATTGGAAGAAAATACATCATTCTCAGAGCATAAGAGATCAAACGTTAAGATGAGAAAGCACAAATATACTTAGTATTTTTCTGAATTCAGCACTTAGGCATATACTTAAAATATTAATATCAGAGATAATTTCAAAGAATAATGAGAAGGAATAAACGTTTATATGTAACATTTAGCATTACCTTCTCTGAGCTTTTATTCCTACTCTCAATATTATTGTCTAATTTCCTCTAGTTAAACAGTATCTAAGAGAACCTTTTTGAAAACAATTCTCTTTTCCTATAATAGTACTCCGTTCCTTAATCAATGAGTAACCTCTCTTCCCCTTTCTTTTCTGAGGAGGGAGAGGAAAATAAGAAATTTTCAATGGGGCCTAAGAAGAAGGGTGAGTTGAGGCGTTATAGGCTGAATCGTGTCCCTTACAAAATTCTTTAAAGTCCTAACCCTGGTGCATCAGAATATGATTATACTTGGAGAAAGAATCTTTAAAAAGGTAACTAAGGTCAAATGAAGTAATATGAGCAGGTCCTAATCCAATCTGACTAGTGTCCTTATAAGAGAACATCTAGACACAAAACATAATAGATATGCACATGCACAGAGGAAAAGACTATGAACACAGGAATAAGGTAGCCACCAGCAAGCCAGAGAGACCTCATGAGAAACTAAACCCACAGACACCTTGATATTCAACTGCTAACTTCCAGGACTGTGAAAAACATAAATTTCTGCTATTTAAGCTACTTAACCTGTAGTATTTTCTTATGGTAGCCCTAACAAACCAATAGAGTGAGGAGAAATGTGATCTCTGGTTAAAAATCATAAATAATGGAAGTTTTACTGAAGATTGTTTCATATTTGAGGAATACACACTAAATATGCTGTATCCTTCCTAGAGCTCACACTACAATCTTCAATATGTCTAAGTACAGGTTCTGGACCTTTCTAAACTCTGCATATAGAACTGGAAGTAATTTTAAGAGACCATTTAGATAACAATTTTTAAGTCATTTTTCTTTTTAACAAAGGAAGACTCCCCCACCTCCTTCCTGGGGTTTGAACTTGGGGCCTTGCATGTTAGGCAAGGACTCTATAACTGAGCTACATTCCCAGCTCAAAAGAATCCTTTTATCCAACCAAATCCTAGATAAAACGCTAATAAAAATAAAGCAGATAAATATAGAGCCATCTGTTGGGTAGTATCCTTTGTAGGCTTTCTTCTAGAGACTGATTTGAAAGCTAAAAATTAATGAATTAGTACACTCTTTATTTTATACATAGGCAAGGTTGAGACACAGAGGAAGAAAATGTCTTGCCCAGCATCTAAACTAAAATTTTAACAGAATTCTCAGCATTTTGAATCTCTAGCCTTTTTTAGTAAACTATACTGTCAAATCTATTGAAAGTACATCTGAAAATAAAACTAGTAATTACATTAAACAAAATTTATTTATGAGATATGATTTTTAAAAACAATTGTATTTTTCAACAGGTAACTTTAGCATCATTCAAATAAATTCCATTAAACTTTAGCCATACCAGTGCTTCCAACTCAAGATGAAGACTCTTCTTTTTAGAGTTTAACCTGACAATTTCTTCCTGTTCTCTATTCTTTTGATTGAGAAGCTCCTGTCGACGAATTCTCTCCCACTCTAAACGACGTTGTCGTTCAAGTTCCTGTTTTGCTGCCTGAGAATAATGAATTAAAGTTAAATTTTAAATTAAAAACTTTGCATCTTTCAGAAACTGAAGGTATGACAGTGTTCAGCACTTCATAGGCCACAGTGTCTAAAGATTAGGTAGGCAAATCTAGCTTTATCAATAGGTCTAAAGACTCCCACCAAAGTGACTACTTTATCCATCACCTTTTTTAAAAAAATAATTTTTAGTTGTAGATGGACACAATATCTTTATTTATTTTTATGTGGTGTTGAGGATCGAACCCAGTGCCTCACACGCGCAAAACAAGTGCTCTACCACTGAGCTACAGCCATCACTGATTGCTTCACTGGACCATCATTTAAATATAGGAATTTTTCTCTTAAGAGCAAAAATGACACTTCATAAATACAAATGGTAAGAGGAATAATAACATCTCTATTCTTCTATGGAGAAAAAAATACCTATTTACATTTTTTCAGTGCACCATAATTTACAGTGCTCATTCCTCACCCTTTAATACACAGTCAAACCTCCCAGGGATCCCATATGACACTATCCTGAGCACCTACACAAGGCCACCCTCTTGATTTCTTTCTAGACCCTCACCTTCCCACTCTTGTCCTTCTGTTCCTCCAATTCCTTAAATTGTAAAATCTGAATCCTAAACTTGCTTTCATCTAACGTCTTGGCTCAGTCTGACTCCTCGCTCCCCACTATCCTTAGCTCCTCACTCAACTCAGGAAGGACAGTTAATTCTCTTTTGATTGAGCTATCAACTGCAGAGTGGTTGTCTCTACACTTAGCAGCCTTGAAAAGCCCTTACATGAAAGGGTCCTCTTTCCCTTCTTAAAGGAAGGGAGATTCCTATCTTTTAGAATGAAATGATGCAGAGGAAAAGGTACAATAAAAATGCAAAAAACAAACAAACAAAAAAAACATGTTTTTGTTACATGAAATGTAATTTCTTATTAAATGAAAGATTTCTTAGGAAATAAAATAACTTAAAAATAACCTCTCTTCTTTCTATCTCTTTTCTCCTTTCTTCCTCCCGTTGTCTCTCCAATTCCCTCTGTTTCTCCAAGCGCTTTTCTAATTCAAGTTGTTTCTTCCATTCTTGTTCTTGTAATTCTCTCTGCTTTCGTTCCCACTCCTCCTTTTCTTTCTGGGCTTTACGTTCTGCCTCCCTCTGTTGCTGCTCCATCAAGGCTTGGCGACGCTTCTCCAGTTCCATGTTCCCTCGCTCGTAGTTGGCTTTCCGCTTGTCCTCAAAGGTAACTAAAGAAGGCACACTGTCAGCTGTCCCCACTCAGCAAGAGCCTATAGGACCTGTAATCTAGTTCAACATACTTGCACCTTGTGATCATTTGTGTGCTCTCATTCTTTGGCTACTTCTCCTAAGAATAATTTTAATTCAAATGTAAACTGGAAAATATTTACTTCTAAATATATTCATTCAAAAACAAACAAACAAACAAATTTTATGTTTGAATTCATCCAAGAGAAAAATAATTTTTACTATCCTTGTCAATTAAATACTATTTTAGCTTTTTTCTCAGAGTTTTCTTCTAGGACAATGAAAGCTGTGTGGCTATATACCTTTGTTTTGTTTGATACATGTTCATTAACTTTTAAATATTTTAAAACAGTTACATATGTACTCTTTCAACCAATATCTTTAAAAAAAAAGTTAATGCTAAAGATTTCATCACAAAGTTTGCTCTACTAATCCTGCCTAAGTGGGAGAAACACCCTAACTTGGACACTGTCTCTTCTTCCTTCAGTCTTCTCATTTTGCCTAGCTAAATTTTATTGACATCAAAATTCATCTCATTCATCATATAGTTTTCTCATATAGCAATATGAAATTTAAAGAATGCAAAAATTCTAAATATGCATCTACATTTCAAAGTAAAACTTTAAAGAACTCACTATAAACATACAACTCAGACATTCAATGATACCTGGCAATTTCTTCTGAGGTTCCTCTTCCTGCACTTTCTGATAAGAAGGCAGAGTTCCATTAATAGAATCAATTTGCTTTCCTCCTCTAAGAAAAGCAAATAACAAACAAATTTAATATCATGCAGTCTGGGAATTTTCAGGCAAGATAATATAAACTACCAATGATTATTACAAATTAATATTTAGAATACTGTTAAAGATATTTAAAACAAAGTATGGTTTATAGTTACAATGTACAGCGAGCAGTATATGGATTTCAAGCCAGAGATCTGAATTCAAATTATGGTTCAGCTAACTGCTATTCTTTTTTGGGGGGGGGGGGCGGCGCGGGGGGGTACCAGGGATTGAACCCAGGGGTACTTTACCACTGAGCCATATCCCAGCACTTTTTATTTAGAGGCAAGGTCTCACTGAGTTGCTTAGGGCCTTGCTAGTTGCTGAGGCTAGCTTTGAACTCAAGATCTTCCTGCCTCAGCCTCTCAAGCCACTGGGATTACTCTCTACTGCACCCAGCAAACTAATTGCTATTCTTGGGCAAGTTGCTCTCTCTCTCTCTCTCTCTTTTTTTTTTAATATTTATTTTTTAGTTGTAGGTGGACACAATATCTTTATTTTGTTTTTATGTGGTGTTGAGAATCGAACCCATGCCTTACGCATGAACCCAGTGCCTCACGCATGCTAGGCAGGCATGCTACCACTTGAGCCACATTCCCAGCCCAGGCAAGTTTCTCTTAATCTCTTTAGTTACCAATTTCCTGTCTGTAACATGGTGAAAACATACCTTCTAATATGTACTCCTTTCAAGTGTAACTCGTTGGATATTAAAATCAAATACCAACACAAATATTTAACTCTATCCTTTAAAGTACAGCACAGACCCTAACAAATCCCAAACTAAAAGCACACCTGCCAAGTAATGAAAAAACATAGCTCTTCTTTAGAGACACTCACCTGAAAGAAGGAGGGACCAGCTCAGGAGGTAAAGTCAGTGGCAAAGGTTGTCCAGCTTTGGCCATGTCAGTGAGGTGCATAGCAAGGATAAACTCTTCAGCTTTTAGCTGTCCATCACCATCAATGTCAGCCAGAGACCTAAAGAAAATGTGAAATTCATACTTACAAAGTCCATTTGGAATAAAATACTGTTTGAAAAAATTTTATTTTTAAAAGAATAATGATGAGGAGGCTGGGGTTGTGGCTCAGTGATAGAGTGCTTGCCTAGCATGCATGAGGCACTGGGTTCGATTCTCAGCACCACATACAAATAAATAAAATAAAGGTCCATCAACAACTAAAAAAAAAAAAAAAAGAATAATGATGATAAAACTAATGGGCTATCATATTTTAGTGAAATGAAAATATATACAAAAAAGTGAATTAATTTTAACCCTTAATTTTCATAACATAAAAGAGGGAAGACTTTGAAACAGAATGGGAAATACCCATTGTGAGAAGGTGGCTTATGTCATGTTCAATTCATCTACCTAACCACATTTACCTATAAGGATATATTGTCTGATTCTCCATAGAAGTCATTATATAGAAGAAAAGTGTACTTTTCTTGTAAAACAATTAAATGCTAAGTTCTCAAGAACAATGCTTTGCACAAGTATGTTTGGTTTTAAAGTCAACGTTAACTTTCAAATGGCTGCTTTTATGGAGGATCTTTGAATTACAAACTTTTATAGAAACAATTTTTTCCAGAAACAATATCTTTCTTATAATAGAGGAGGTATAGTTTAAAATAATAATTAATAGACAAACTCACCAAATAGTGGCTAGCTGAGTTTGAGAAAGATTTGACTGAAGAAGGGCATTTCTAGCTTGAAAACCTGGTTGAAGGGAAAACCATAAAGAAAAAATTTTTTAGCCTCTTTAGAGTTATGCAAACCTAAATATAATAATTATATATGTTATATAATTCTACAACAATAATATAACACTGCTGGTATCTTGGGAACTTTTAATAGCAAAATGTTCTTACCATGTGCCACAAACTGAGCATTCAGTAGTAATCAAACACAGTACTTGCTCCAAGAAGTCAAAAATCTAGAATTAGTGAGTTCAAGTGCTTCCCCCATGTTCTTTCATTAAAATAGCAGTACATGGGCTGGGGTTTGGCTCAGTAGTAGAGCGCTCACCTAGCATGTGTAAGGCACTGGGTTCGATCCTCAGTACAACTTAAATAAAGATATTGTGTCCACCTACAACTAAAAAAATATTTTTTAAAAATAAACAAAACAAAATAAAGGTATTGTATCCATCCACAACTAAAAAAGAAATTTAAAAAAAATAGCAGTACACACAAGCAGTTGACATAAAGGAAAAAGTCACCAGGCAGAGACAGTATGAGAGGTTCTTCAGCCTTCTTGTACTCCCAGTGCAATTTGAAGCACGACTTCCTTAATACATTCTTAGATTTCTCATTTCTGGTTATGTCTTTGTCTCTATTCTCTTTCTTCCTAAGTGATCTGTAAATATATCATCCCTCTAAGGAACTATTCTGGGCACTTTGTCTCTATGTAGTCACATCCACTTCCATGGCTTTAAACAGGCACCTAGAACCTGATGATCTCCAAATGTATATCCATAGTCCAAATCTCTCCTCTAAATTTATACTTCTTTACCTATTTAGATATTTTACAGTCATCTCAAACCAATACATATAAAACTCTCCATATGATCTTCCATGTCTCTCTTCTTAGTTTTCACCACAAATCATTCTCCCCAATCTTCTTTTCTCTATGAATGACATCACTGTCCACCCAGTGGCTCAAGTCAGGAATCCAAAAGTTCCCTTGATCCCTTTTTCTCCTGTCTTTATCCTACATCAAGTCCTACAAATCCATGTCATTTCATATCTGCATCCTCCCCACTTTGTCTCAATTTAAAATGCCACTTTCTCAGGTCTTCCCAGTCCACCCTATCATTCAATACACTTCCTGTTTCCTTCATATCTTCTATCACAATTGGTAATGTAATTTTTAAAAAATATTTATTTAGTTGTAGATGAACACACAGTATCTTTATTTATTTTTATGTGGTGCTGAGGATTGAACCCAGTGCCTCACACGTGCGAGGCAAGCATTTTACCACTGAGCTGCAGCCTCAACCCTGGTAATGTAATTTTTATTTGCTTGTTTATCTCATCTGTTTCCCCTACAATGCTATTACATTCTAAGAAGACAAAAACCTGGACTGCTTATTCGCTAGTGCATACCCAATACCTCGAAAATGGATGCTTAATAAAATAATTCATGAAGTTGGAATCCAGAGTTTTCCTCTATTTAAGGTACATGAGGACTTATGTGATAGCATCTGACAATGATAACTAATATTTATTGAATGTTTAGTGTATGTAGTAAAATATTCAAATTCTTTTCTCTCCCTCAGTAATCAAAAGTATGTTTTTTGTAATAGAATTCATGATATAGAATGTCACATCCAGAAAAAAGACATACAGAAAGCTCAGGAATACAATCCAGAAAAGAAAATCCCTGTCTTCTTCAAATTAGCATTCACTGATAGTAAGCTAGTCTGTGGCTTGCTGGACCATGGATAGAATCGTGGCTTCTCCAGGGATGGTTTCCTAGTCAGTGAAGCAGGTACCTCACCTCCCATCTCTAGGTGACTAAGCCATGAGCACCAGAAGAGTTGGTCTCGACTTCGGGTTCAGTCTAAAACAAGGCCTATCCAACACAACTCTACATACGTTAAGAGTTTAAACAACTCTTCCTTAGGAACAGTTCCCACTACAAAGCCAGCACAAATAGAGCTAACCCCATTGGTCCACTGGACTTTGAACACACAGGACTTGCTAATCAAAGCTACCATGTATTATAAGTTGCAGCTGATTGTTCATATTATGTAACTTTTAAATATTTTCTACTCAATTTTTTTTCCCCCTGTGGTGCTTGGGATTGAACCCAGGGCCTCGCGCATGTAAGGGAAGCACTCTACCAAATGAGCTATATCCCCAGCCTTCCATTCTATTTTTAATCTGGCTGTTTATGAGAAATCAGATAAGAAAAAATTCTGGATATAGCTCATAGATTCACACTACTAATTACTCTCTAAATTTCACATAGGAAATAAGAGTTAAGGAGGTCTTTGTGTTAAGAGCAGGATTCTTCTAATAGAAATGGAAGACTGTCTCAAACTTGAAAATATTTAATAATATTTAAGCTCCTGGACAAAGAGGATTGAAAGAAAATCCCCTCACACTAGGCAAAAGAGCGAACAGACACAAGCTAGGAGGATGTAAATGGTTAAAAAAAAAAAATACTGCAGGAGGACAAGCAAAGTCTGAATAATATAAAGGGCCACAGCCAGCCAGCAGAGTATGTTACTAAGAAAAGCCCATATGAACACACTCTACTGAAGTTGAAAAAAGATATTCCTTTAATGAAAAATGTAGGGTCCAAAGAAGTTCATTTTTTCAAAAAATGGGAATCATGACATTTATCTCAATTAAGTTTCAATGTCACATCTCATACAATCTAACATTTCATTACTTGTGTATGTATGTATGTGTGTATGTATATATATATATATATATATATATATATATATATACACACATATATATATATACACACATACACACACACTAAGAAAAAATAGTCATAAAATTATGACATAGTACACCAAGACACCACTTAAAGCAATACACAGGCCAGTTTCAGATACATTAAAATATTTTATAAAAATATGTATCTAAAAAATACAGTATAATTGGGCATGAAAACACACACCTGTAATCCCAGCTACTTAGGAGGCTGAGGTAGAAAGATCACAAATTCAAGGCCAGCTTGGGCAACTTAGCAAGACCCTGTCTCAAAATGAAAAATAAAAAGGGCTGGGGATGTAACTAAGTGGTAGAGCTCTCCTTGGTTCAATCTCCAGGACAGGAAAAGAAAAATACAATATACCTTGTTTTATATCATTTGATTAAAAAGTAGAAAATTTTACTTAGGTAAAAATAGGCACATGTAAAAACACATAGTATAATATATAAGTTATGAAGTACAATAATAAAACAGCCCCACTATCCAAAACTTTGTGGGCTTAATTCCCTTGCTTTAAAAGGAAAAAATGTTTTTATTTATGCAAGTAGGTATCTTTGGAAAAAAACACTGTATATTTTGTTTGTTCAGTTAATTCCAAGTCTCACTGCACCCTTACCCTACTGCAGAACTACAGACCCTATACTCCTACTTCAGACTATTTTTTAAAAACATACTTTTAGTTGTCAATGGATCTTTATTTTTTAATTTATTTATATGTGGTGCTGAGAATGGAACCCAGTGCCTCACACATGCTGGGCAAGCACTTTACCACTGAGTCACAACCCCAACCCCACAGACTATTTTTCATTCTCCAAACATGCCACGTATTTTCCCCCCATTTTTTATTAGTATATTATAGTTGCACATAATGAAGGGATTTGTTGTAACATATTCATACATGCACACAGTATAACAATATAATTTGGTGACTATCATTCCCCAGTACTTCCCTCCTTCCTCTCCACCTCTCATCCCTTGGTCCCTTTCCTATACTAATACCCCTTTGATTTTCATGAGATCCCTACCCACTTCAACCTTTCTTTTCCTTTTTCCTTTCTAGCTTTCATATGAGAGAAATCACAATACTTAACCTTCTGAGTTTGACTTATTTCGCTTAACATAATCATCTCTAGTTCTATCCATTTTCCTGCAAATGACATAATTTCCGTTTTCTTCATGGGTGAATAAAACTCTATTGTGTATATATGCTACATTTTCCTTATCCATTAATTCATTATAGACACTTAGGCCTCTTCCATAGTTTGGCTACTGTGAATTGTGCTGCTATAATTATGGGTACGCATGTATCACTGTAGTATGATGACTTTAATTCTTCAGGATAAATACCAAGGAGTGTTATGGCTGGATCATATGGTGGTTTCATGCCTAGTTTTTTGATGAACCTCCATACTGATTTCTATAATGGTTGTGCTCATTTAAAATCATACTAACCAGTGTAAAAGTGTTCCTTTTTCTCCACATCCTCTCCAGCATTTATTATTATTTATTTTCTTGATGACTGCTATTCTAACTGGTACGAGATGAAATCCAGGATAGTTTTGATTGGCATTTCCCTAATTGTTAATGTTGTTGAACATTTTTTTCATATTTTGTTGGACATTTGTGTTTCTATTTTTGAGAAGTGTCTGTTTAATTCACTTACCCATTTATTAAATGCGTTATTTGATTTTTCGGTGTCAAGTTTTTTGAGTTCTTTATAGATTCTAGATATTAATCCTGTCCAAAGAGTAGCTAGCAAAGATTTTCTCCCATTCTATAGATTCTCTCTTCATATTCCTAATTGTTTCCTTTGCTGTGCAGAAGCTTTTAAATTTGATGTCATCCCATTTATTACCTGTTCGTATTGTTTCCTGAGCTTTAGGGGTCCTATTGATAAAGTTGTTGCCTGTGCCCATATGTTGGAGTGTTGACTTATGTTTTCTTCTAGGAGCTGCATAGTTTCTGGGCTGATTGCTAGGTCTTTGATCTATTTTGAGTTGATTTTTGTACAGGGTGAGAGATAAGGGTCTAGTTTCATTTTTCTACATATGGATAACCAGTATTCCCAATACCACTTGTTAAAAAGGCTGTCTTTTCTCCAATGTATGTTTTTGACACTTTTGTCAAGGATCAGAAAACTGTACCTGTGTGGGCTTGTCTTTGTATCTTCTATTCTGTACCAGTGATTTATGATTCTGTTTTTATGCCAGTACCATGCTATTTTTGTTTCTACAGCTCTGTAGTATAATTCGAAGGCAGATATTGTGATGCCTCCAACATTACTTTCATGGCTTAGAAATGCTTTGGCTGGCTATTCAGAGTCTTTTGTTCTTCCAAATAAACTTTAGGACTGTTTTTGTCTGCTTGTGTGAAGAATGTCATTGTAGAAGTATCTCACTCCTCACTCCTTGGTTCGATTTATTCCTAGGTATTCTTCTTCTTCTTCTTTTTTTTTTTTTCTTTAAGGCTATTGAGAATGGAACTGTTTTCCTGATTTCTTTCTCAGCAGATTCATTGTTGATATACAGGAAATCTATTCATTTTCATAAGCTGATTTTGTAACCAGCTACTTCGCTAAATTTGTTTTTGAGCTCTAAGCAGTCTTTTGGTGGAACTTTTTGGATCTTCTAGGCATAGGATCATATCATCCACAAACAGTGATAATTTGTTTTCTTTCTTTCCTATTTTTATCCTTTCTATTTCCTTCTCTTGCCTAATTGCTCTGGTTAGAATTTTTAGCACTAGTATTAAATAGGAGTGGTGAGAGTAGACATCCTTGTCTTGTCCAATACTTTAAAGGAAATGATTTCAGTTTGTCCCCATTTACTCTGAGGTTGGTTTTGGGTTTTTCATCTGTAGCCTTTATGATGTTGAGGTAGGTTCCTTCTATCCCTTGTTTCTTCAGTGTTTTTATCATAAATGGGTGCTGAATTTTGTTGAAGGCCTTCTCTGCATCTATTGAGATTACTAAGTGGTTTTCGTCCTTAATTCAATTTATGTGATTAGTTATATTTATTGACTTGTATATATTAAATATTCCTTGCATATCTGGAATAAAACCAACTCGGTTGTGGTGTACAATCTTCTTAATATGCCACTGAACACAATTTGCTAATATTTTATTAAGTACTTTTACATCTAAGTTCATCAGGGATATTGGTCATAGTTTTCTTTCCTTGATGTGTCCTTATCTGGTTTGAGTAGGAGTGTTCCGGCTTCACAGAATGAATTTGGAAGTGTTCCATCCCTTTCCATTTCATGGAATAATCTGAAGAATATTAGCATCAGTTCTTCTTTAAGGGTTTGATAGAATTTAGCTGAGACTCTATCTAGTCCTGAGCTTTTCTTTTTTGAAAGGCTTTTTATTACTGCCTCTCTCTCATTATAAGTTATTGGTCTGTTTAAATTTTCTATGTCCTGTTCAGTTTTGGCAGATTGTATTTGTCTAGAAATGTACCCATTTCTGCTAGATTTTCTAATTCTTTAAAGTATAAGTTTTCAAAATAGTTCCTAATAATTCCTGGATTTCTGAATGTTTGTGGTGATTTCTCCTTTTTCATCTCTAATTTTATTAATTTGTGTTTTCTGTTTTTCTTTTGGTTAGTTTGGCTAAGGGCTTATCAATCTTCCTTATCTTTTCAAAAAAAATCAACTCTTTGTTTCACTGATCCTTTGTATTGTATTGTTGTAGTTGTTCTCAAGTTCATTGATTTTGGCTCTGATCTTAATTATTTTCTTCTACTGGTTTTGAAATTGGTTAGTTCTTTTTCAAAGGCCTTGAGATACATCATTAGTTGTTTATTTGGGATCTTTCTTATTTTCTTATCTAGGCTCTCAACACTATAAGTTTTCTTCTTAGAACTGCCTTCATAGTGCCCCAGAGGTTCTGATATGTTATATCACTATTCTCATTTGAGTCTAAGAATTGTTTAATTTCTCCCTTGATTTCTTTATCATCCATTTAAAACAGTATTGTTCAGTCTACATGTGTTTATATAGTTTCTGTAGGGTTTTGTCATGCTGATTTCTAATTTCATTCTTTTATGATCTGATAACATGCAAGGAATTATATCATTTTTTTTCTATTTGCTAAGAGTTGCTTTGTGATCTAAAATATAGTCTATTTTGAAGAAGATTCCATGAGTTACTGAGAATAAAGTGTATTCATTCAGCTGCGATTGGATGAAATATTCTATAAATGTCTGTTGAGTTCATATAAAATTTTTCATATCCAAAGAGTCTTCACTAAATTTATATCTGCATGACCTAATCTAATGGTGAGAGAGGTATGCTGAAATCACCCATATTATTATTATACTAGAGTCTTTCTTAGGCTTTAATTTGAGTAGTGTCTCTAGTCTTTTGTGTAATTAGTTGAACCCACAGTTCAGGCATGAATATTTATTACTTTTATATATTCTTTTTGCACTTTTCCCTTTACCAGTATGACCTTCTTTGACTCTTCGGATTAATTGTGTTTTAAAGTATGCTTTGTCAAATATGAGAGTAGCCACTCCTGCTTGTTTCAGGGCTCCATTCACATGGTTTACTAATTTTCACCCTTTCATTTTCAGCCTGTGGCTTTCTTTGCCTGTAAGATGCATCTCTTGTAAACAGCATATAATTGGATCTTGTTTTTTAATTCATCCTGCCAGCTTATGTCTTTTTTTTTTAAGATAATGTCTTTAGTTGTAGATGGACACATACCTTTATTTTATTATTTATTTTTATGTGGTGCTGAGAATCAATCCCAGTGCCTCACATGTGCTAGGCAAATACTCTACCACTGAGCTACAACCTCGGCCCCAGCCTATGTCTTTTCATTGGAGAACTCAGTCCATTTATATTCAAAGTTTATTACAGAGAGATGCTTATTAATTCCTTCCATTTTGATTTGTTTATCATATCTAATTTGGTCCTGTTTCTCATTTGCTTAGCTACTCTTCAAATGAGGTTTGTTCATTTGTGAGCTCTTGGGTTTGTTTTCTTATGTCTTTTATATGGAATATTTTTAAGTTCTGTAGTGCTGGTTTAGTCCATGTATTTTTTACCTAGGATTTCTTCTCTGTCAATCTCAAATGCCCTCATCTTCAATCTCTGTCTAAATCCTAACCCTTTCTCTTTTATCTGAGCCTTTCAATATTAATTTCTCCCATTCTACATTCCCTGACATGTTAAAGCTCTATTATCTTTAAATATTTATTTTACTCTGTCCTACATCATAGTTTCTAAGTGAAGAGGGAGTGAGAAAGTCAGAGGTTAAGAACTCTGCTTGCCTATTAGCCTCTGTGTATATCCCCTTCACTATCCTCACTTAGTAAAGTTTGGATAATGTTCTAGCCTGGACTCAAATGTTCTACAAGGATCTAAGACCAAGTCTTATAGGCATATTTGGGTTAAAGCACTAAAGGATGGTGAACAATGCTTGTCTGAGGTTTGCAAAGGGCAAGCAGAGGAAAGATCCAATAGGGAAAGTAAGTGAAGGCTAAATTCTACACATGGCACCTAGTGACCTGGGGTTCCTTCATGCACTGAAAAGCTTAGAGGATGAGGTTGATACATTTGAGAGACAGGTCTTTTTCCAAAAGGTTGGGTGTATACTAACATGTTCAACTTGATTGTAAGAACTTTGAAGAAGCAATCAAGTTGATTTCATCTCTGAATTTCATACAACTTATAATATTTTTATTTGTCAAATGTCATCTAAACTTTTGGAGTATTAAAACTTAGTTGACCTACAAAGTACAAAGTCAAATTACAGTTTTTCAAATAAATCTGTATAAAATAATTTAATAATAATTTAATTCTCATCTTTAATGGCACTGTATATGGCTTACCTGAGAGATATCCACTCATGCTTTTATCAAGACTATTAAATTTTTGCCGGTATTTTAATCTTGAAGGCTGAGGAACCGCCCACTCTGAAGTCCCAGTCTTGGGCGAGTTCCCTGAGAGTGAAGCAGTTGAGGAAGTTGAGCTATAACAAAATTAATTTAAAATGTTTTGTTACTAAATACTTTTAATTAAAACTTGTAAGATAAACAATAAGAATAATACTTTACATAATAATTGCTTTTACATTTGTATTTTTAAAAAACCTAAAATTTAAGCAATTATCATTATTCTAAGTAAAGCAAGTACCATACAATGTACAAAACTCCAAAGGTCTATCACATACCAATAAGCCTCTATGTGCCAGGTCTTGTGATATGCTACAGCCTTTACAAAAATAATTTCTTATCTTCCCAACAAACTTAAAAGATATTATTGTCCCCATCTTTTAAATGAATAAACTATGGCTCAGTGATATTAAGAAAAAATAAGGTCACAAAAATCAGTGAACGTTTAGGCTGTGACTGGAATGTTGTTCTTATGGGTTAAAGCTACCACTCTTTTCACACTGCTTTGAAGAGCTTAACAGTGACCTCTAAGAGAAGTGATGCTTTTGTGATTTCTAAAATTTAAAAGACACTCAATCAGCAGTAGCTACTCAAGAAAGAAATTAACAATGTACAATGATTATGAGACATTTTGAGAAACATACATTTTTGTTTTGTTTTGTTTTGAAATAATGTTGCCCAGGCTGGCCTTGAACTCATGATTCTCCCACCTCAGTCTTCCAAGTTGCTGTGATTACAGGTGTGTATCCATGCCCAGCATACACACTTTTTAAAAAGGCAAAGTACACAGCTTGGGCCAAAAAGTTGACTGATTGAAACATAGAATATTTTTTAGTTTACATTTTTTTTTCAAAACACCACATTTAATAATTCTGAAGATAAAAAAAACTTACTTTATGTGAGTTATAAGTAGCAGATTTACCTTACATACCTACATTTGGCTATTACAAAGTAAAACCTGGATAAGTTCAGAGCTTATTACATACTCCTTACTGAAAGCAAAGAAAGTTGTTTAAGTGTTAAATATTCATACCTACTGGATCCTAAATCAATCAGAGACTGGGCCTTCTGTATACTAGCACCACCAAATCCTCCCATCATCAGACTGTAAGATGATGTATGAGGCAATGCTAAAAAAAAAAAAAAAAAGGCATAAGTTCACACTAAGCAATCTCACAAAGAAGGAAATGTGTATCTAACTGAACACAAATCCAATAGTTTCTTCACATGAAAACTGACTCATTAGACACTTACTTGAAGTAGAATAAGGAATGGATAAAGGCTGAATGAGACTGGCGGTTCCATTTGGTAATGATGATGTACTAACAGAAGGCACTAGGGGAGCAGGCATCATTAAGGGAGGAAGACTGGTCCCTGAAGTTGCAGAAGACAAGGGTGTTGTTATAGGTGCAACTGGTGGCAATGACTGAGGAATGGACAAATTGGGCATGCTTCCCATCCCTAGAGACAAAAGAGAACACATTTTCCAGTGCTACTAAGTCAACTATAAAGCACATGCCAAATAGCAAGTTCACAGTACAGTGAACAGGAACACCATAGGCAAACTAAACAAATTAAGATATTTGTTTAGTAAAAATTCACTAAAGCAGGCCTGGGGATATAGCTCAGTTGGTACTGCACTTTCCTAGCATGCACAAGGCTCTGTGTTAAAAAAAAAAAAAAAAAAAAAAAAAAAATTCCCTAAAGCAGTCTTGAACCAAAAGTGAGAAAGGTAAATCACTGCTTTAAAAACTAATATTCTGACCTATATGAACTAAGAAGATGCCTACTAATCAGCTAAGATTTTCTTCTCTAATTGTGATTAAACCTAAGCAGCCTTTTCCAATTAAGTATTAGTACCCTCAACGAGACTATTTTAGTGATCAATTGTTTTTCTTAACATTAAAAAAAAACCAAGTTTATGTAAGTCAAGTGCCAAGTTACTTGACTCACCCACACACACACGCATACACACACAAATACACACACACTCCTCAAACAAAAATGTTCTAATTAGTAAGTACTTTAGAAACCCACTTATACATTTGCATTATTTGCAAGAAAGCATGCCACATATTTTTTTATAAGCAATGTATTTAGAATTCAAGGAAAATTCTTTTAAAGGAACAAAGTGAAGACATTTGTTTAGTAATTGAAAAACACTAAGCCCAAGATATGAATACAGTCACATAGTGATTTGGTATTTATCTCTAAATCTCAGTGTAATTGGTATTTAAGATCTAACATCTGGAGTGAAGGAAAGATATAGTTCTATATCATGATCCTCTCACTTCAGAGTTCCAAGTTGCCGGAATTAGAGGTATGCACATACATGCCCAGTATAAATATATTTTTTAAAGGCAAAGTATACAACTTAAGGCAAAAAGTAGGCTGATTAAAATATAGTAGAATATTTTTTAGTTTACATAAAACACAGATAGCTAACTGAATGTTCCATTCAAAATGAGTGCTTCTCATATATAGTAAAAAATTGGATAATCAAAATTAATAGGAAACATATCAACATATCTTTGATGAATATGTAAATTGATAACACAAAGTCTATAAGTTTGGGCCCTCAATTCAGTTGGTTAATTAATATTAATTTATTTATTCCTTCATTTATTGGTACTGGGAATTGAACCCACGGGCACTCTAACTAAGCTACATTCTCAGTCTTTTATTTTTTATTTTGAGATGAGGTTTCACTAAGCTGCTGAGGCTGACCTCAAACTTGTGATCCTCCTGCCTCAGGCTCCTGAGTTACTGGGATTATAAGCATGCACTACCATATCCAGTGCTAATTAACACTTAACTTAAAAGAAATTTCTAACAGAAACTTAATAATTTCTTATAATTTAAAATTATTTTCCCAAGTAAACGCTTTCAAGTGAATCTCAAGTTGTTCAATTTTTTTGTTTTATTTGATGTTTGAGTGACACATAATAATTTCACATATTTATGAGGTACAATATAATGTTTTGAAACATGTATACATTGTGTAATGGTCAAATCAGGTATTTAGCATATCTATCATCTCAAACATTTATCATTTATTTGTGCTGAAAACATTCAAAGTCCTCTCTTCTGGTTATTTTGAAATATGTAATAAAAAATTGTTAACTATAGTCACTCTATTGTGCAACAGAACAGCAGAATTTATTTCTCCTCTGTAACTGTAATTTTGTACCCACTGACCATTTTATCATCATCATCCCTTCTCCTCCCTCTACAGCTCTGGTAATCACCATCCTACTCTCTACTTGGATGAGCTCATAGAGAAAATGAGAATAATATTTAGGATCAACTATAACTAAAGGGAGCATATAATTATTACCCAACTGGGAGTTATGAAAGGGGACACTGACTAGACCAGATGTCAGGACAAAAGGCATAAACCAGAACTATTCTGGAAAACTAGAACACATGGACACTCTCGCTATGACAGTGAATTTAATATTTCTTATCTTAAACATAAAAAATTAATTTGGGAGTTTGGGGTTTGTCATTTTGTGTTAAAAAAATCCTTTTCTTATCCCCAAGTATTATTCTAGTAATCAAGGTGAACTATCAAATACAGACAACTTAATTAATAAATACATACCAAAACGAGCAGAAATTAATGGAGAGAACATAGGGGGTTGTTTCATAATGGGAGGGAGAACCATGGGCAACTGTTGGCCTTGAAGCTTTAGCTTGATGAGTTTCATAGCTATGGAGAACTCTTGCTGGTCCATCTTCCCATCCTTGTTCAGGTCTGATAAGGCCCTAAAAGAAGTATGAGGTAGGTAGGTTGGTATGTGGCAGGGGTGTTGGTGAGAAAACCAACATAACTATTAAGGTTAACAAAATAAAAACCAGGACTTCACATTCACAAATAGATCACCACTTAATTAAAAATATATATGAATAACAAAAAGAAAAACCCTATACATTAAGAAACACTGACCAGATACAGCATCTAATAAAATACTACCTATCTATATAGAATATAGAGACCTATAGGATGAATTCCCATAGGTAGACAGAAATGATTCAAGAATAGAATCATTTTAAATTTATTTGTTTAACTGTTTATTAAATGCATGTTATGTGCTTGGCATTCTCTTAAGTATAGAAATATTCTAAGAGGAAAGGAAGAAAGGGTAGTGGTTGTTATTTATTGTAAATACACTGGAAAACACAACCCCATATATTCTAGAGAATAAATTTTTTAAAAGGTGAAGGGCTACTTTTGAGTTTATAAATGACAAAATAATTTAACTACTACAAACTAAGAGAAAGAAAATTTTGAGATTCTGCCCAATTAAATATTTCTTTTTTAAAAATATCTTTTTTTAGTTGTTGATGGACTTTTATTTTATTTTTTTTATTTATATGTAATGCTGAGAATTGAACCCAGTGCCTAAGACATGCTAGGCAAGTACTCTACTACTGAGCCACAATCCCAGCATAACAAATATTTCTGGATGATATATACATCTTTTTTCCTTAGAAGTTCTAATAAAATTGGGCTGGGATTGTGGCTCAGCAGCAGAGCGCTTGCCTAGCACATGTGAGGCACTGGGTTCGATCCTCAGCACCACATAAAAATAAAATAAAGATATTGTGTCCAACTACAACTAAAAAATACTTTAGAAAATTGTCCTGTGGGGGGAAAAACTATTATATTTAATCATTTGCTCAATAAAATTGAAAAATATTCTTTATTTTTTATTTTTAATATTTATTTTTTAGTTTTCAGCAGACACAACATCTTTGTATGTGGTGCTAAGGATCGAACCCGGGCCTCACGCGTGCCAGGCGAGCGCGCTACCGCTTGAGCCACATCCCCAGCCCCTGAAAAATACTCTTAAAAATAATCAAGTACACATAAAAATAATTTAATGTTAACACCATATTATAAAAAAACAACAGGCCATCAGAAACATAAGTACATTTGTTAACAAAACAAAAAGAAATTTTACCATATTTCAGCTAAAATAGGAGCCGGCAGACCTGATTGTAAGAAAAAAGTGCGGGCTTGATCACCTGAAGATAATAAAAACATAAACCAAGCAGTCATTAGTAAATAAATTCCTCTAGTGCCACTGAATTATAACAATGGGAACACTTTATTGGTTTATTAAATTTTTAATTCTAGTCATGGAGTAAATGAAGTAGAAATACAAATATGAAATTATTTATATTATTTTAATAAGATGTTTTAGAACATAAATCACAACTGAAGTGATATTACATATCAACCAGTGATGTAAGATTAAATAATTTCTTAGATTTTCCACAATTAGGGATAATATTTCCATTTAACACTACCTCCTAAAAGAGTTCAACATAAAAAGTGCCAAGTATTAGGACAGAGAGTCCTCCATGGTTTCTGCATATATCTATGCTTCTTGTTGTATGTGACAAGAATGCAAAATCCTAATTCCTCCATGCTTAGGTCATTTCTCAGAATGGTGCTTGTAAGTGAGCAAGCTTGAGGAATGAGATAATGTCTCCCACTGAGACAAAGAACAAATTTGCTTTACTGCTTGCTACAAGATGATGGGTTCCCTCAGTTCAGTGTTTCTCTTTTGCTACAAAACTAATACATGTCCAGCATCTTTCTGAGTGTTCTGCATTATCTTTATAGGACTAATAATCTAAAAGAAACATGCTCATGCTCATGTTGCTGTATGTGCTATTAGTAACAAATTCTTTGGTCTCTGACTCAGGTATTTTGGGTGTTTCACCAGTATCCATGAACAATAACAGGCCATAATATTGACTTGTAAGCAAAGCAATCAAATCCTGAGACTAGGTAAAGGGGTCACTATAGGAGAAATATAAATAACCAACTATAATGGTTAAGAGGATGGATTCCCAAAGTCACAGTGAAAGATTTCAAAACACAGATCAACACTAGCCATCTTTATAACATTAGGCAGGTTTCATAACATTTCGAAGTCTTGGTTTTACCAACCGTAAGTATAGACAACAGGAGTATCTACCTCACAGGGCTGTTGTCAAGGTAAAACAACAGCTAATATTTATCACAAAATCTGGCATTAGTCAAATTCAAGAAAAAGGATATTTGTTATTATCATGACTATTACTGTATATAAAGCTATACTACTTTGGAACAAAAATAAAAGTTTCATTTTTAGAAAACAATTTGAAAGACACACCTAAATTATCTCTTTCCTATAAAACAAGGGCTAGTATCAACAATCAATGGTTTGCACAGCCTCAAAGATAAAAAAACTAATATTATAAAAATGCACTTCAGAAAAAAAAATTCTAGATTACCCTCCAGGAAATGAATCTAAGAAATAAACTGAAAACTTTTAGATATAATATTAAGATGTGAAAACTAGACAATTAAGCAGAAATTCTTGACTATCATTTAAGATTCAAGAAAAAAATCTTCTATATGCCAAATTCAAAACAACAAATCAGATAGTTTCGGGAAAAATAAGAAACTATCTTATTTTTTTTTTCCTTTTAAATTCTAGAATTTGATCAATACAAATTTTATCAGTTCCTAAAAGGAGCATAATTGACAAGTAAAATAAAACAAATTATAAACACGATTATAAATATACCTGTTATGTAACCTCCTGAAGGCTTAAGGTTATCGAACTGTTTGTCATGCTTAGTACGTTCTTCAGAGGTAATAGCCCACATGTTCGGTCCTCCTACAACATATATGAAAGACAAATTAAAGTGTGTAAGTGGGAGTGCTCAAAATAGTGTGTATGTGAGAATGCTCAATTCTAAAATTCACTATGACTCATAAGCGTCCATTTAAAGACAGCATTTAACCTGTGAGTGACACAAAGAACAGAGCTCTACCAACCATGAGTAGCACAGCCCTAACGGTTTCACTCACTCAATTAACATTTACTGAACAATTACGGTATACCATTCACTAGAACAAGCTAAACCTGACAATAAAAAGATGTATAAAATGTTATTCCTATTCTCAACAAATTCTTAAAAAAGAATCTCCACCATTTATAGTGTTAACCTGTGAAGAAGAAACCTAAGCAGAAACACATGTAAGAAAAGCCTTGCTGCTGGCTGTGGTGGCGCACGCCTGTGATCCCAGCAGCTGAGGGGGGAGGTGCTGTTAAGAATGCATTCTGCTGTCACAGATAACAAATATAGAGAATAAAAAAATAATAATAAACAATAATAAAAAACAAAAAAAGGTAGGAAGATTGCGAGTTCAAAGCCAGCTTCGGCAAAAAGCAAGTCGCTTAGCAACCTAGGGAGACCCTGTCTCAAAATAAAATACAAAATAGGGCTGGGGATATGGCTCAGTGGTCAAGTGCCCCTGAGTTCCACCCCAGGTACCAAAAAAAGGGAAGGAGGATAACGTGAGCCCATGAGTTCAAGGCCAGCCTGGACAACATAATGAGCATGCCCCACCCCAAATTAAATAATCAAACAAATAAATAATATATGCCTGCCACATGGAGGGTTAATTAGTTTCTTTCTTTTCTTTTTTTATTTTCAGTTGTAGGTGGACACCATATTTTTATTTTATTTATTTATTTTTATGTGGTCCTGAGGATAAAATCCAGTGCCTCACACATGTGAGGCAAGCGCTCCACCACTGAGCTACAACCCCAACCCAGTAAGTTAAGTTCTTTACTCAACCCTATCCCAAGGGAAGTCAGGGCTGGGGGTGTAGTTCAATGGTAGAGTGTTGTGCTATCATGCATGAGGCCCTGGGTTTAATCTCCAGCACCAAAAGAAGAAAAGAGAAGTTAAAGCATTCAAATTTTTAGGATTTTTTTCCTTCTGTTAAGGTACTCTTGCCAGATAATACTGACAGGTTTTTTAGTCAGAAACCTTAAGACTATTTTAAGTCTGGAGAGTCTGGTTAGGAAGGTTTGAGCTGCCCTAACATCCATGGCTGTGTATCCCCAGGCAATGACTGACTACTGCTGTCCTAAGATGAAAACAGTCTGCTGCATCAGGACAGCAGCACAGATCCTATCACAGTATGACACCTTGTGTACCACTATGTCTTCTTTTTCCTTGGCTACCTGTCTTCACATGGCCAACTCAACCTACCTGTTAATGTTAACCACTTAATTTCTTATGAGAACAATTAGTTACCTTGACTCCTTCATATTCATTCATTCAACAAATGTTTATGGGGTACAAAGATGAATAATCTTCAAATTTGAACACTTCAAAACAAATGGCCATATTAAAAGATATCAATGCACCAAGAATTCTCTAGAAATGAAATAACACAGAAATAACAAAACTGGGAGACACATGTAATTTAAAGCCAATTTAAAAATAGTTACTCCAACTCTTTCTTATTTAGAATATGTAATTACCAGATTCTTTTAAAGAGCCAAGTTTGTTATTTTGCAACTCAAGTAAAAAAAAATCTGTCTTGTAAGCCATACAGAAGCCATAGAGAAAGGCAGACTCACTTAAGTTTGGGGGCTGATGTCTAATATTTCCTTAAAAAGCTTAACAACCCTTCATATTCTCAGATAATGATGTTAGGAATGCACTGATATTCTATCCCCTTCCCCCAACTCATCTCTAAATTGAGAATGTGGTATTTTCATAAAGATTTCTGTTGCTTATTCTCTTCTCACCTACTAGCTCTGTTAAACATTCTTATGATCAATGCAGAAGGAAAAACCCACATTTTCTAAAAACTATTATAAGCTAGATTCTATACAGGAAGTAGTGTCATCCCTGTTTTTATTTGTATGCATATAAAAATATACACAGCCAGGTGATAAAATGGCAGTATTCTAACATAATTCTGAATGCACATAATTCAAACATGTTATATCTTACCTATATGTTGTAATAACTAAATATCAGAAATAGCCTACATGGGGGCTGGAGCTATAGCTCAGTGGTACAGTGCTTGCCTTGCATGTGTGAGGCACTGGGTTCGATCCTCACACCACATACAAATAAATACATTTAAAAAAATATTGTGTCCACTAAAAAAAGAAGAAAAAGAAAAAAGAAATAGGCTGCAGGGGTTATTTTTCTCTAGTTTAAACAGTCGAATGATACATGTTGACTTAATACTAATTTAAATCTCTAAAATACAATGGAATACTGGTCCACATGGTGTATGGACTTGAAGAATAAAAACTTAGGTTATGCAAGCCATGGTAGCACACAATTGTAATCCCCAGCTACTCAGGAGGCTGAGGTGGAAGAATCACAATTTTGAGGCCAACCTCAACAATGTGGTAAGACCCTGTCTCAAACTTAAAAATAAAAGGGCTGTGGATATAGCTCAGTGGTAGAGCACCCTGGGTTCAATTCCCAGTACTGGGGAAAAAAATAAAACAACTTATAAATGCAGTACAGTTTTCTACTTGATTCTACAGATCCATTCACAGCAATTTCTTAACTACACAGTTGAAAAGATTGAGCTCTAAAAAGGACATAAAGCTCTAAAAATATGTTTTCTTCCTAAAGTCATTGGCTGTCCCTATTGCCACTGCCTCCTCCCCTATTCCAGATTTTGGATACAGCCCCTTTAACAGGCTTCAGAACTTCTTTCTCACTTAATCAGTCTTCAGTACTCCACAATTTTAAGCTGCAATAAGACACCTCACACTATACTATCAACTGGTAGCAACATTTATCAGAAGGCTCACCTATCATGCTCTCTGAATTTTCAATTTTATCAAATTTGTGAAAAGCAGAAAGCAAGCCTACCATGATTAAAGATAGCTTAAAAGACACCAGTAGTAGAGTCACCCTTTGTAAGTCTGTTAAGGAGATGAGAAGTAAAGCAAAGAGACTAAGAAAAGAATATCTGTTCAAAAGAACTTTCTGAGATGATGTGAATTTTCTATATCTGCACTGTCCAATATGGTAGCCACTAGCCACATGTGTTTATTTCATGCACTTGAAATGCAGACTGAATTTTTAATTTAATTTTATTTTTATTAATTTGAATTGAAACTGAAGGGCTAGAGGCCACTACAATAGCACAGTTCTGTAGTAAGCCAAAGAAGTATAAAAAGGATCTGGGGGCTGGGGGTGTGGCTCAGTGGTAGAGCACTCGCCTAGAAGGTGCGAGGCCCTGGGTTTGATCCTCAGCACCACATAAAAATAGATAAATAAAATAAAGGTATAGTGTCTAACTACAACCAAAAAGTAAATATTTAAATAAATAAAATAAAAAGGCTCTGGTTTGGTCTGGGGCTGTAGCTCAATGGCAAAACACTTGCCTAGTATGCATGAGGCATTGGGTTCTATCCTCAATACCACATAACAATTAATAAATAAAATAAAGGCATTCTGTCCATCTACAACTACAAAAAAAAATTTTTTTTAAAGGAGTCAGTTCATCTCAGCAAAAGTATATTCATGGAAAAATTGGAGGACTATATCAGAAGCATTAAGACAAACAACTGAGTCTAGGCACACTTTACAGACAAGTCCCAATAGCTCTGAGCATCAGAAAATTGAACAAACTATGTCTAAGGATTGATTAGAAGACTAAATACCACTTTTGAAGCCTTTGTGCTATACATGAGTGTTGCTTTCAATAAGCTCCTGAACCGGACTTAAATTAGATATACATAAGTTATTTCCAATCTTCACTTACTTTATAAGCTTAGTAGGATAAGTACAAATCTCTGTTTGCTATCAATTCTTCAAAAGAAACAACTACTATCTTTATTCCTTATGTAATACTTCTAAATAAGCTAACACTTTGGACCATTATTCACATAAGAATTCTTTTGTTATTGAATATCTCAATTGTTTCCAATATTATTTTTTATAATATTTTTTAAATTGTTGGTAGACCTTTATTTTATTTATGTGGTGCTGAGAATTGACCCAGTGCCTCACACTTGCTAGGCAAGCACTCTAGCACTTAGCCACCACCCCACCCCCTTCATTCATTCATTCATTCATTTATTTTAGTTGTAGATGGACAGCATGCCTTGATTTTACTTGTTTCATTTTTATGTGGTGCTAAGGCTCAAACCCAGGGCCTCACACATGCTAGGCAAGTGCTCTGTCCCGGAGCTATAGCCTCAGCCTGTCCTGCTTTTTTTTAATGTTCATTTTGTTTGTAAAACCTGAAGTTGAAACTTATAACTAAACTGTATTTAATGTAAACTCTTTCATACCAGGCATGGAAATTCTCAAACTTGAGTAGAGCATGTTACTAAAATTACTGCCTTAATTTTAAACTTACATATATACATCCTATGGAAAAAAATTATTATTCAATATTAAAAATTTATCTATGGCACCAATCTCCATAATTCCACACCATTTCCACAATGGAAGCAATGCTTACATTAATCCTTTTTCTAAAAAGAACTTTTAAGAATGCATCTGTAGATAATTTTTTACAATTAAGTTCAACTATGGGTGACAGATAATCCAAAATAATAGGGGCTTATGAAAGACTTTTTTCACATAAATTCTTAAATAATAGTTCTGAAAAGGGAAAAAAAAATCACAATACCCTTACACTAAATGGTAGCATCAAAACAGAATTGCTTTGTGAAGATGATGGAATGGTGATTCTTCTCTCCTTTTTAAAAAAATGTTTAATATTATTGTTTTCAATTTAAATGTTAAAAAATTGACTTTACTCTCTATAACCTTATATTTACCACAACATTAATAACTCAGTATCTAGATTTTTTAGCAATTTAAAAATCTAGTACATTTTTCTCAACTCTAAATAATACTCACAATAACTTAAGAATTAAGGGTAGCTTATTTGTATTTGGAAAAAAATTAGAATCAGAACACAAGCTTTAAAAGTTTTCATTACTAAAATTACTTACACATTTTCTTTTAAAATGTTTCATGTTAAAAATTATATATGTCAGCATATAAAATGCTTTGTAAAGGGAAAACTTAATCTTATATGTGTATTAGTAAATGAATTTTTATTGGTTTCATCTGTCTTCAATCATCACACTATCAAAAACATCCTTACTCTTCACCTAAAGCACTCTGTTTTTTGTCCTCCAGTTTTATGCACAAAACACAAAATCATTAACTGTTCAATGACAAGTTATTTTTAACTATTCAATGACAAGCACACATTCCAAATGATAGTGCAGAACATGCTTATTAGATATGTGAAATGTACTGCATAATATTCTAATGGGAGATACATGCAGTGTTCTGAAATAAATTATTAATTAATATTTTCAACAAGAATACTTCAATTTTATATTTCTAAGGTCAAGAAAAATTATCTACCAAGAAAAGCCCATACATATCCTTCTCATCTTGCCACAAGCACAAAGCTCCTTACCATTCATAGCTGTGGGAAACTGAGCCATCATGGTCCTGAATTTTTCTTGCTAGCTCTTATCCATCTGCAACATAAAAACATGGTGCCATTAATAATACAACAAGGGCAGATCACAGCTTAGTACGTTCAGTAAGCAGTAGGAATGTCTGTCCCCTTCAGTTCACACTTCTAATGGGAAACAATGCAGAGCTTCTGCTGAACAGGCAGAATTTACATTTGGGGAAGGGTGGGAGATTTTGTTGGATAATGGTGCTGCCTTAAATACATAACCATTTAAAAGAAACAGCCACATATTTAATAGCAAATACTGAATAAATAGACCCTTGGTATGAACCAACATTCTTACAGAAATTTAGTTTAGGAGCGAGGAAGTGCTGTTTTAACTATGTAAGAATTTATCTCAGGGAAATTATGTAAAAATAGATGGAAATCCATAATACTCTTCTTTTTAAAAAAAATCCCAAACAATAAAAATATTCAAAATAAATGCAGCAGAGCTCTTTAAGCCCTACAAGTTTAAAAAAATAGTCTAAATTAGGGTACTGGAGCTATAGCTCATGATACCACACTTGCCTAGCATGTGTGAAGTCCTATGTTTACCCCAGCACTGCAAAAAAAAGTCTAAAAGTAACTAGTTTAAAATACAAATATAATTATTAAAATACACGTTTATTTAAACATAACTAAATGTGCTGGGCAAGCATTCTTTACTAGTAAGAGAAGTGCCTCCGGAAATTAACAGCTCTGGGTTCAAATTCAATCTATTTTCCTAGCTGTGATCATGAAAAAGTTATTTAACCTTTTTTTCAGTCTCAAATTTCTCATCTATATAAAAATACTCTGCAGGGATATTTTTAAAATATTAAACATAATCCAGTGCACTCACTACCTGACATATAGTGTGTATTTAATAAAAGGTTTGTTATTTTGCAAACATCTAGGAAGGGAGAATGCATTATCCTTTTGAAATCTGACTTCATCATTTAACTGTGAATAAATGTGAAATTCAGCATTGTCTCATGGATTTTGAGGGTAGGACTAGCCAGGGAAAATGAAGGCCTAGCAAATTTATAGTAATGTGCTTGGTAATTAAAACCATGGAGTTGGGCAAGATGTGGCACTTCTATAATTTCAGCTACCTGGGAGACTGAGGCAGGAGGATCACAAGTTCAAGATCAACCTTGGCAACCTCAACAACTTAGGGAGACCCTGTTTCAAAATTTAAAAAAAAAAAATGGTTGTGGAGGGGCTGGAGATGTGGCTCAGCAGTAGTGCGCTCAGCTAGCACATGCGAGGCACTGGGTTTGATCCTCAGCACCACATAAAAATAAGTAAATAAAATATAGGTATTGTGTCAAACTACAACTAAAAAAATTTTTTTTAAATAAAGGTATTGTGTCCGACTACAACTATAAAATGTATATTTTTTAAAAAAGGGGGGCTGTGGATATAACTCAGTGGTAAAGTGTCCCTCAGCTCAAACCATAGTATTCCCCCCCGAAAAAAAGGAAAATAATACTACAACAAAAGCCCACTTAGCATTTCATTCATTTCTCCAAGTCATTTAAATATTAGTATTTTTATAAGCCTAAGAAAAATATTTGCACAGGCCATTTTAAACAAAGCAGGCATAAAGTGGTACACATGATGACAGACGGTGTCACCAGTAAAACTGGCTGACTAGCTGCCAGGAAGTGTTACAAGGTACACATATCTTAGTGAATGCAGTTTGCTTATGAATCTAATCCTCAGTTTTAATGAGCAGAAATATGACTGTATTTCATATCTATTCAGTGACTCAAACTAACAGAAAAAATTGTACATAAATCCAATTCATTTATTTACATGACAACTAGCAGCAGCTTTTCTCCCTATAGGGCAAACTATTTAATCTTTTTTTCCCCCTTCTGTACTGGGGATTGAATCACCCAGAGGCCACTCTACCACTGAGCTACATCCCCAGCCCTTTTTATTTTAATTTTGAGACAGGGTCTAAATTGCCCGGATTCAACTCAAATTTGTGATCCTCCTGCCTCAGCCCCTCAAGTATTGGGATTACAGACATGACCCACTGTGCTCAGGCCATTTATTACATTTTAACCATATCACTGTGTGATAAGCAAAAGGATTTAACTTACATAAGAATGGTTAATGGAATCAGGGACTGACAGTCTGATACATCCATCTACATCAGGATAAGCCAGGACTGGGCAATAGGGATGAGTAAACCTTCACTGAGACTTTTGAATGGCACTGCCTTTGACTCCTAGCTTTTCTATATATTGCTATTATAATATCATCCTCCCTGCCAAAGTGTATATTCTTTCTTTATGTAATAAGCTTTACTGCAATGGAGCTTTAAACCTGTTACCACACTTAGACTTCACCTGTCTACTTTTACTGGGTAGGAGGAAACTTCAACTATGTTTGGGTTGGTTTTCTTCATTCCTTTCTCAAAAGGTGAACTCTGGGTATTGGACTTGTTTTCAGAAAAATAATGCCAAAACTGTTGAGGGGTAGTTGAAACTCCTAAAGAAGGTACTATGTTGAAACTTTAAGGATGAGTAAGAATTGGGAATAACCGTAAGTTTCAGAATCTTGGACTTGAACCTGTAGGTGACAGGAGTTTTACAAGGTTTTAAGGAGAAGAACTTATATTTAAGATTGACAATCAACATGAAGAAAAGTACAAGACTAAAGCAGGGAGATCAATCACAGAAGAACCGAGAGCAACACCCAGCACTTGATCTAGAACAGTGGCAGCAAGAACAAAGATGGGATGAATTGGAGAAACAGTGAAGAGTTCAAACAAGCAGAATTCACTGACTTCAGATATGAGGGACTATGGAATAAAAGGAATCAAAGAGATAACTCTCAGAATTTGTGAGACTGGGTAAACTGAGGTGTGACCAGCTAAAAAATTTACACAAAAGGAAGTCTTATAAACCAAGTTAGGACTACAACTTCGTAAAATACTGAAATTCTACAGACTGATGAACCCAGGATAACTCCATTTTAAGATTGGAAGCCATCACATCACAAAGTCATGAAAAGTTAATTTCTGTTTTACTATAAATTACTCTGATTTCTAAACTTGTTTGGAATGCCTTGAACTCACCCATGCCTGGCTTTCCCTGACAGATAAGAACCCTCTCTAAAATCTTACTGACGCCTTATAAGTCCTGGCTCCTCCTGACCAGATAACAACCCTCTCTGAAACCTCAGCGGCATAAATTCTGATGTTGGGATCTGAATTTACTCCCTACCTTGAAATATCATGCCATGTAGATCATTAACCTACTATCTGCCTTTGTACTATGCTTGTCAAAATCCTGTTATATGTAAGTACTCAAGACACCCACCTTCTGCAACTTTTTGTGCTATAAAACCATGTTCCTGGAGAGCTGGGGTAATGATTACTAGCCTGGGATTTTGGGAGAGAGTCCTAGCCAGTTCCTGTGTATACAAATACAAGCTTGCTTTTATTTGATTCAAAATTGGAGTCGTGGTTCAACACAAACAAGCAAAACATTTTTACTTCCTCAATATTAAATTATTGAAAGCAATGTAAAGCCAAAATAAGATGTATACCTGCAGAGTAACTACCTATTTACAGACATGCAGTAGCAAGCACCTCTCTTTTGTTAGCTTTCTGTGACTAAGACAATTTTAAAACAGGAGAAAATTCACCAACAGTATTACATATAACACATAAGTCTATATGTCAGCAAGTGTATTACTAAAGATAGTTTGAACAAACAGAAAGACAAACGAGGAATAGAATGCCATGGTCATAAAGCCTTAATCTATCATATGGAGGTGTAAATTTATAAGTCATCTATCTAGAATCTTTAGCTAGTCACCATATATTCTGTGAGTATAACAGTGCCATATGGTAAATGCTCAATAATCACAGGCATGGTCCTAACCAGAGAATGATGGACAGGAAGGGCAAATCCCTTATGATAAACTGAAGGTACTTAATATTACAGAACCTTCCTTGCTTCCTATGTGGGATTTAGCTCTCCACATATACAGATACCATATCATAACATTACATATGTATACAACATCTAATTAACCACGATAATATCTAAATATGGTAGCGTGCCAGGCACTGGCACCTATATGCATACCTATAATCCCACCTACTTAGAAGGCTAAAGAAAGATGGTTGCAAGTTCAAGGCCAGCCTGGCAACACCCAACTTGGTCTCAAAACAAAATCAAAATGCTGGAAATGTAGCTCAATGGTAGAGTGTTTACCTAGAATATGTGAGGCCCTGAGTTCAATCCCCAGTACCACAAAATGAATAAATAAATATATGATAGAATAACTTGTTGGAATCATTAAATTTTTAAAGCATACCACTGCAAATGTTATATTTAGACTAATTCTCTCTGCCCCACTGTGGAATAATTACCTCATGAATAAACAATTCTAGTCTACTTGCAATTAAAAATAAAATTGTGAAAAATACAATAGATATATAAGACTATGTTTTACATTTTTAAAACACAATTATGTTTTACTTCACATAATTATAATAGTTAATAATGAGTATTTACTATTAATTCAACATACTTCTATTGATCTACACATGTCATGTTTAATATTCACAGAATCCAATACCTTCCAGGTTCTGTCCAAGAAGTTTTATACACCCTTGATAATAATATTTCATACTCCTCACAAGATCCCTGCAAGTCAGATGATATTATATTCATCTCAAAGATGATGAAGCTAAGAGGTTAGATTAGTTGCCCAAATTCAATCATGAAACCAGGATGATATCTGATGCCAATCTTAACTCTAAAGCCCACAAACTTCCCTTCTCCTCTCTTTTAAACAGAGTTAGCAATTAATGATGAGTAGGTCATAGGTTCCTATAAGCACAGGTAAACTTAATGTTGGTATATTTCTTTGTAGGGGAGAAGAAAAACAAGTCGAGGCTGCCTCCTAACACACAGGACATCAATCACATACCTAAATTGGGGATAACTTACCTCTTGGTATAATCCTCTGAAAAGAAGAAAAAGAGTAAGCAACATCTCCTCTGTTACATGCCTGGTGGCTGTCCAACAAACACCCTTTTCTACTCTATAGAAGGAATGACATGTTACTAGGGGCATTTTTGAAAGTTTGCAGTCATCATAATTTGAACTGTGCTAGTTATCTATTTAGAATATTCATGTGGATATTTTTCTGCTCTATAAAAAAATAATACAGAACTGCCATACCATTTGTAGAAACCAAGAAAATATACTTGGTAGATAATATGTATTAGAGCAGGATGTAGTGGCACATCCCTGTAATCCCAGCAACTTGGGAGGCTGAAGCAGGAGGATGGCAAGTTCAATGTCAACCTTGGCAACTTCTCAAGACCCTATTTCGAAATAAAAACAAAAAGGGCAGGAGATGTAGTTCATTGGTAAAACATCATAGGTTCAACCCAAGGTATAAAGCAAAGGAGACTGCTTTAATATAATCCAAATGCAATTTGGAGAAATCACCAAATATAATTTGAAGAATTAAGAAAATGTATTCATATTAAGAAAAATAGAAATGCTAGGACAGAAGCAGGAAATCATCTACAGAAGGTCAGTAGGTGGAGGGGTGGCACAAATCTTAGCCATTGTAAGAAGTGGCTCAATTACAGTCAGATTTTTCTTCAGAAGCAGAGAACTATAGAAATGATGACTTATAGTAATTATTTAATACAAAACTGCACAATTTTCAAGAAGAGAAAACTAAGAGACTTGTACAAACTCACAAATTAAATAGCAAAACTGGTCTCAGAAACCACATCTCTGATGTGCATGTCCAGTGCCCTATTTTTAAAACAGTTTCCCAACTTGCCCAATCACATCACCTGGGACATTGACAAATTCTATAGATGTCCAGGTCCATCATTTGGAGACTCTGATCACTAGGCTATTATGTGAATTAGAACAAAAACCTCCTAAAACAGTTTCCCATCTTTAGGACCCATCCACAGAGCTACTAGTTTTTTCCTAAAACACTCATTAACATTTCTATCCTGCATAAAGTCTTCCAATGAATACAAGTTAAAATCCAAATTTCTTGGTATGAAGAATCTCACCCCAATCTACTCTAACACTTTCACTTGAAGACACTTTCCCTGATTCTTTGGTCCTCGGTACACCAACCTTTTCTTGAAACAGTGATGACCTTTCTTTTTTTTTTTCTTTCCCTTGTTCCTTCATAAAGAACTGCTCCATCTATCGTGGTCATGGTGCTTTCTTCTGATTCTTCAACTCCTCCTCAAACATCATTTTTCTTTAAAAGACTTCTATCCTCTTTAGCAGTTAGTCACTGTCTCCTCATTATGTCTGTAATACTAGTTCAATGCATAATAACCTCATTTAGCTCACTGCATTTCCATTTCACATTTTCCTTATTTAGTTCTATATGACTAGTTCATAAATGAGACTTCCCAGAGAAAACAAGATTTATTTGCTAAACAAATAAACTGAGTAGATGGGTAATATGGTTGACACGGAAACAAACAAAGCAAAGGAAGCAGGGAAAGAGGCAAAGCCAAACTAACATGCAGAAAGGTCTGGTGCAAAGCAGATAATGCTCCAAATTGCTTCCTCAAAACTCGACAGACACCAGAGCCATGGATATTAAACCAAACTGTCTCCTGCAAATAGCTATTCTGTAACTTGATTGCTTCTTTTAAGTATATGTTTAAAAACAGAAGTTTATTTCTCATTGAATTCTGCAGGCTTTTGCTTGGGAGTTATGAGGAAAGTTTGGGTTTTTCAATTATACTTTGAATCATATTAGTTAACTACAGCTTGCTTTAAATTTGAGGAAAGACCTGACATTCAAGAAAGCAACACAGGGCTGGGGATGTGGCTCAAGCGGTAACACACTCGCATGGCATGTGGGGGGCGCTGGGTTCGATCCTCAGCACCACATAAAAAAAATAAAATAAAATGAAGATGTTGTGTCCACCGAAAAACTGAAAAATAAATATAAAAAAAAAAAAAAGAAAGCAACACAGTCAAGTTCCTGAAGGTATATTTTTATAAAACTTTTTAGTGCTTCCTCCACTCCAGCACACGGTAGGTAAACAAGGACAATTCTAAAACTATACTTGCTGATTAGTTTAGAAAATTATTCCAGCTTCATCTAGTTCCCAAAGAGATCAAAGTCAGTTCTATATGAGAATGACTGGAGCAAAAGTGCCTACTACTTTAGTTTCTACACTAGGAAGAAATTCAGAGTACATACCTATTCACCATCTACCCATTCACTTTTTTTTTATTCATTCATCAAATATGAATGGTCATTATAATAAAAGGATTTGAGAAATACTATGAGAACCCAGAGAATAGACCTCTCACTACTTGGGAAATAAATCAAAGTATGGGACATGTTACAAATGAGGTAATATTTGTCTAACAATTACCTAACATGAGACTAGTGACAAACTGAGTGAACTCCAGTGTCCTTGGAATGAATGACACTGTATAGGTAATGGACAGGGACTGTTACAAAGAAAGTTAGTTTCTGAGCCAAAGACAGTGACTAGTTGAAAGAAGGAAAGAACCACTATTACAATAGGACCACTCCTACTGTCTCCTAAAGACATTGTGATTTGAGTAATGTAATTTTGAAGAATTAACTTAATCTTAAGAGTTAAGAGACCTTAAAGAACCCAGCAGTCTTCAAACTGTGCTCCCTAGTGTTCTAGAAGTTTAAAGGACGTTCAACAAAAATGGAGTAAAGAAAAAGAGTAAAAAGTTGGGAAGTAATAACCACTTCAATGAGAGAAGCTCTAGTTTTAAATATTTCATATTGAGGCTTCTTTGTAAGAGTTTATCTGATGATTTAAAAAAAAATCCAGTCACTATACTGTTTTGAAAATGAATGGATGCTGGGCTGGGGATATGGCTCAAGCGGTAGCACGCTCGCCCGGCATGCGTGTGGCCCGGGTTCGGTCCTCAGCACCACATACAAACAAAGATGTTGTGTCCGCCAAAAACTAAAATAAATAAATAAATATTAAAATTCTCTCTCTCTCAAAAAAAATGAAAATGAATGGATGCTGTATTTTGTCAAATGTTTTTTCTGCATCTATTGAGATAATCATGTGATTCTTGTATTTATGTTTATTGATGTGGTGAATTACGTTTATTGATTTCTGTATGTTGAGCCAAGCTTGCATTGCTGGAATGAAACCTACTTGATAATGGCGCACTATCTTTTTAATGTGTTTTTGTATGTGATTTGTGAGTATTTTATTAAGAATATTTTGCTGGGCATGGTGGCGCACACCTGTAATCCCAGTGGCTTAGGAGGCTGAAGCAGGAGGATCAAGAGTTCAAAGTCAGCCTCAGCAACTTATTGAGGCCCTCAGCAACTCAGGGGCCCTGTCTCTAAATAAAATAGAAAAAAGGGCTGGGAATGTGGTTCAGTGGTTAAGCGCCCCTAGGTTCAATTCCTGGTACCCATCCCCCCACCAAAAAAAAAAAAAACAGAGAAAGAACTTTCGAATCTATGTTCATCAGGGATATTGGCCTGAAGTTTTCTTTCCTTGATGTGTTTTTGGTTTGGGGATCAGGGTGATACTAGCT
Source organism: Marmota flaviventris (assembly GCF_047511675.1). Taxonomy (NCBI): domain Eukaryota; kingdom Metazoa; phylum Chordata; class Mammalia; order Rodentia; family Sciuridae; genus Marmota; species Marmota flaviventris. Next base: position 18,159,637 of record NC_092511.1, read on the forward strand.
TCACAGAATGAGTGTGGAAAGGTTCCCTCTTTCTATCTTATGGAATAGTTTGAAGAGGATTGGTGTTAGTTCTTCTTTGAAGGTCTCATAGAACTCAACTGAGAATCCATCCCATCCTGAGCTTTTATTTTTTGGGTTGACTTTTGATAGTATCTTCAATTTCATTGCTTGAAGTTGATCTGTTTAAATTTACCATGTCCTCCTCTGGTTCAATCTGGGTAGGTCATATGTCTCTAGGAAATTTGTCAATGTCTTCAAGATTTTCTATTTTATTGGAGTATAAGTTTTCAAAATAGTTTCTGATTATCCTCTGTATTTCAGAGGTGTCCATTTCCTTTTCATCATGAATTTTAGAAATTTGAGTTTTTCCCTCTTTCTCTTCATTAGCATAGCTAAAGGTTTATCAATTTTATTAATTTTTTTTAAAGAACCAACCTTTTGTTTTGATTTTTGTTGTTTCAATTTCATTGATTCTCTGATTTTAATTATTTCCTGTCATCTTCTGTGTTTAGCATTGATTTGTTTTTCTTTTTCCAGAGTCTTATGATGTCATTATATCTTAAGTTATTTATTTGGAGACTTTCTAGTCTTTTAATGAATGAGTTCAGGGTTGTGAACTTTCCTTTTAGAACTATCTTCATAGTGTCCCAGATTTTGATATGTTGTGTCATTATTCTCATTTGCCTCTATTTTTTATATTTCATCCTTGATTACTTCTGCTATCCACTGATCATTCAATAGCATATTATTTAGTCTCCAAGTGTTAGAGTAGCTTCTATTTTTTATTATATCATTGATTTCTAATTTCATTCCATTGTGATTAGACAGAATGGAAGGTTTTACCCCTACCTTTCAAGAACTGAAATACTTCCCATTCCACCTCAGTTTCATCTTATTCCCATGTGCCCTCTCTATTGTGGAACTACCTGCCTCCTCAATGATACTGCCACCTTTTCCATGAAAACTCCCTTTGCTACATTTCATCTTGTCTTTAGCTCATTAATATAATACTATCTAACATTAAAAGGTTTTGTTTTCTGCCTGCCCTACCTCTACTAGACTGCAAGCTCCTATTAATGTCTTCATACCTAGTGCCAAGCAGTCAACCACATGGTAGACACTAAAATATTCTTCAAGCATAAACCCTTGATTATAAGAGATTAGCATACTTTCAACTGCACAGAGGACAAGCAGACTAATACACTGGAACTTAAACTCTGAAAACAGATCAACCAACTTGAATCTTAATCTCAGTGCAATGACTCCCCAGGTTTCTGGACTTAGACATGATATAGCCTCAATTTGCTAATTTATAAATATGGATAATTGTACCTAAATGCCAAGTTATTTTAAGGCTCAGACACCATGTGGCAAATAGAAGGTGCATGTAAATGATGGCTATTACAACTGTTAATCAATATTAATTAAACTAGTCATTAACCAACACGATTTCACTGAAACAACAAACATAGTCGTATCACTTATACAAAAATGAATGTTTTCCTCTGGGGCTGGGGCTATACCACATGTGAGGAACTGGCTAGATTCTCAGCACCACATAATAAATAAATAAATATATTGTGTCCACCTACGACTAAAAAAAATTGTTTTAAATAAAAATAGGGCTGGGGTTGTAGCTCAGTGGTAGAGCATTTGCCTCACGCATGAGGCTCTGGGTTCGATCCTCAGCGCAACATTAAAAAATAAATAAATAAAAATAAAGACATTGTCTTCACCTACAACTAAAAAAATAATCAAATAAATAAAAAATAAAAGAAAAAAGAATGTTTTTCTCATTTAAATATTTGAGAAAAACATACTTTTAATATTTTCAGTACTAATTCTATTAATAATTGGCTTCAAAGAAGATAAATGTCTCTACACAAATTTAATTCTCAGTTCTATTTCTGCAACTTAGTCTCTGCAGTTTAGGATGTTTAAACACAAATTATAAGCATGGATTTTTATAAATGTTCAGTTTTGCCCACAAATAATCAACAAGAGGGCATAAAAGAAAATAATGATAAATTAATACTGAAGCAGTTAGTAAAATTATGTTGAAGCTATAAATTAAACTGATTTTAGAAGAATCTGTCAATAACTCTGAACTTGTGAGAATTCACCCATACAAAAGGGAAAAAACACCTAACAATAGCATGTGACTCAGCTTCCACTGTTGTGAAGAGAAGGGGGGGGAAACTACTTAGCCTATTCCCATCTGTCTCATATGAAATGTAAACATTAAAGCAAAACTATTTACTTGACTCAAAATGAATATGGGGAAAAATTTGGAGAGATGCATCACTTTCACGTAAAATATCGCCTCTTTGAAACAAAGATAATTTTCAGAGTTTTGAAGCTCTAAAATACAAGGAAGACACAAGGAAAGAATAAAAATTCATCTATATGACTATTTAAGAATTCCTTCGAAAACAAAATTAGAAAGTAAACAAATGGGGAAAAATCACGACAAATTATTATGATCAATTAATATTTTTAATGTTCAGAGAGCTATTAAAATAGATAATGAATACATCAAGACCTCAAATAATTTACTGAAGGAAATAAAACTGACTAATAAATGTTAACATTACTAATAAGAAAGAAAATGAATACGAAGTTTTGTTCTGTTTCTGCTTATAAACTTACATTAAAAAAAAAAAAAAAAAAAACGGGCACAGTGGCATATGCCTGTAATCCCAGGGGCTCAGGAGTCTAAGAGAAGCTAAGGCAGGAGAATCATGAGTTCAAAGCTAGCCTCAGAGACTTAGGAAGGCCCTAAGCAACTCAGTGAGACCCTGTCTCTAAATAAAATATTAAAAAAGGACAGGGGGCTAGGTTGTGGCTCAGCGGTACAGTGCTCATCTAGTACATGTGAGGCACTGGGTTCGATCCTCAGCACCACATAAAAATAAATTAAAAATAAAGTAAAGATATTAAAAAATAAAAGGACTGGGGGGTGGTTAGGGTTGTGGCTCAGTGGTAGAGCACTTGCCTAGCATGTGTGAGGCATTGGGTTCGATTCTCAGCAATGAATATAAATAAATGAATAAAATAAAGGCCCATCAACAACTATAAAAAAAGGATTGAGGATGTGGGTCAGTGGTTAGAGTGCCCCCTTGGGTTTAATCCTTGGTACCCAAAAAAAAAAAAAAAAAACCACCTTGGCTAATACCCAGGGGCTAGCAATGGTGAGAGAAACTGGGTGCTTGTAGACATAGCCTAAAGAAGTAAAAATCAGAATAATTCTTCAGAAGATAATTTGAAAATATATACCAAGAATCCCAGGCTGAGGCTTAGTGGTAGAGTGCTTGCCTCACATGTGTGAGGCATTGGGTTCAATCCTCAGCACCACATAAAAATGAAAGAAAAAAAGGAAGGAAGAAGGAAAGGAATAAGGGGAGAAAGGAAGAAAGAAAGAATATGTCCATCTCCAAATAAAAAATTATTTAAAAAAGAAAAGAATCCTACCAACTTAATTTCCTTAATCTGTCATAAGGAAATAATAGTAAATATGAAAAATGCTTATTTACAAAGATGTTCATGGCAGCATTAGTAATTACAGAAAAAAAATGAAAATAATGTTAAGTGTCCAACAATGGAATATACTAAGCCAAGTGTAATGCTACCACCTTTAAAATCAAATCCATATATGTGAATTAAATCCTAATAAAACTAATTTTTTAAACAGTTAAAATATATTAATATAAGAAGTACTATATAGGGTTGGGGTTGTAGCTCAGTGGTAGAGCACTTACCTAGCACATGTGAAACAACTAATAAACCATGTAACATGAAAACTGCTTATGTTCTTAGAATTTAAATGTGTATATTTATCATTATGAGAAAAACAGTAGCAAAAAAGCAATACTTATCAAGTGCCAAGCCCTTGCTATCACTGATAACACCATTATGAGGGCCACCCTAGGAGGGTCTCCAGACCTTAGGCATTCACTAATTGTTAAGACTGACCCAAGATAAATCACACTTTTTAAAGGAAGCCTCACTAAATATTTTCATGGGCCCTTGGGAATGTTAAAAACAAATTTTTGAGACTTAATTGAATTTTATTTCAGAAAAGAAAGGCAAGATTAATAGTGCCCCTCACTCAGACAGTAGTACAGAGCAGAGTCCTCGTTAACCTAACCAATGAACAGGCCTGATTATTACTATTATATTTATTATGATATGGTCATATCAAATATATTGCCTATTCATCCTTACTACAACAAAGATAAGTATTATTATGATATCACTTTTTTATTCCAGAACTGGAGATTGAACCCAGGGCCTCACACTTGATAAGCAAGTGTTCCATCAGTGACCTACATCCCCAGCAATTTTAAATTTTGAGACAGGGTCTGGCTAAGTTGCCAACACCGCTCAAACTTGTGATCCTCTTGCCTCTGCCTCCCTAAGTAGCTGGGATTACAGGCATGTGTCACCACACCTGGCTGAAATCTTCACTTTCTAAAGAAAAAACCTGAGATTTAGTGAAATTGTTATACTTACAAAGTTAATAGGCTGAGCTGGAACTAAAATCTCAATTAGTAAAACCCACTGTTCCTTACGACAATGTTACATTGTAATATGTATACAATATATACATAGATACAAACAAACAAAAAAGACTCAGGAAAGGGGACACCAAAACATAATTGTCAGTGGATAATAGTTAAAAAAAAAAAAAAGTCATTCCAAATCTATCTTGCAAAGTTTCAACAACTGGCATGTATTGCTTTCATAAAAGTGTTTAAGTTACATATGAGAAACAAAGTTAAATTTAAAGGGGAAAAAAGATTTATAAAGGAATTGAATTTACCCTAAATGACAATTACATTGTTAATATGTATTAAGTGCTCATTTATTCTTCTTCACCACCAGCAATAAGTATATCTCAAAATTAAATTAGCAAATTAAGAGAACATCTCTTATCAAAGCCAGAACAGAAGTCAGAAACAAAACAGGCTGGGGAGAAAAAGAGTTGAGGTCTAATCAAATGTGTTCACAGCCTGGAAAAAGATAGGAAAGGAACTTGAAGTCTCCAAAGATTAAAAACTCAGGGCTTGTTCTCTGGGACTTCTGGTGAAGGCTTCTAGTGGACTAGCCTATCAATTCATCAAACTTCCCAATGCTTTTCAGAATCTTACCAAGATGAGGTCAGAACTCTCCCTCCAACTTCTCCCATTACATTAATAAAGGGGGGAATCAGAAGAGAAATTTAAAGCTGTTTTATGGGAGTACAGATATACAACCTAGAAGATTCAAACATTCTGAACTGTAAAAAAATATACTGGGGTCAAAGGATTTATTCCTTAGACTTTCCCACAGGCAAGGTTAGTAATCCTCTAAATTATTTTAAACAACCTCCCAGAACTTGTTTTTACTCAAGTTTAGTCTCTGGGCTTCTTCCTCTTTCCCTTCTCCCCCACTAGCCTGCAAAGCCCAGTTTCAATATTATTTCCTCAGTGTAAGTCTTTCTACTTATATACTAAGATGGTTGATTCACTTCTTGACATCACCAGCATCACCATGAGCACTCAAATCAACAAATTTTTACTGTGTCATCAGAGGTATAAGAGAAGGGAATGCAGAAGAAGAATAAGACCTAAAGTTATAATTCCATATAACTGCTATAATTATGAAGGATAGAAGAAGGACACCTTAGGAAAGTTCAAAATTATTAGATGAACAATCCCCAAGGAAATGACTCCTAAACTGAGTGACAAAAGACTTAACAACAGGTATCCAGTAGCTGGCTATAAGAAGGAAGGAGATTTTTAGGAATTGGGAAGAAAAATGGCCAACAGCACAGAGAAAGTCTGACAATTTAAAAGACAATGTCAAAGGACTTTGTAAATGGGGCTACTCTAGCACTACCTCATAGGAAAAATTGTAAAAATTAAATGAATAAATGTAAAACAATTAGTATATATTAACATAAGAAGTATTATACAGGGTTGGGGTAGTAGCTCAGTGGTAGAGCACTTACCTAGCACTTAATGAAGCACTAGGTTCAATCCTCAGCACCACATAAAAATAAATAAAATAAAGGTATTATGTCCATCTATAATTAAAAAAAAATTTTTTAAATAAGTACTATATAAATGTTAGCTATTATTATTTTTTAAATTCACACACACACACACTCACCCAAAAAAAAGAACTAAGAAACAAATTGGGGGTAGGAGGATAATACCTATACCTTAGAGGTTTTACTCTTAATATATAAAGAATTCTTAGGGGCTAGGGATATAGCACTTGCCTATCATGTGCCAGGCCCTAAGTTTGATTCCCAACACCATAAAAACAACAAAAAAATCTTAGAAATAAATGAAATAAGCATGTCAGTGAAAAAAAGAAAAAGGCAGAGATCAGTATTTCTCAAGAAAAATGAAAAAAATCAGAACCTTTTTTAATTACTCAGAGAGAAATTCAAAAAAGGTAGTCAAAACTGGATTTTTTTAAGTCAATGTTTCCAAGGATATGGGGAAACAAGACTGGTTTTACTCATACTTTGATACTGATGAATTTTTCTGAAAGACAACTCAGTGATATATTTACATGGGCCTTAGAGATACCCATACCTTTTAATCCAATATTTCCACTACTAGAAATTTATTATAAGGAATTAATCACAAGTGTGAACGCAAATACAGCTACAAGGACATTGAATATGGCATAATTTAAAATAACAAAAAATAGAAACTACGTTAATATTAGATGAACAATATAGTAAAGCACAGTATCAAAGTCAGACTGAGATCATATCCTAGATCTACCAATCACTAGCTGTGTGATCTTAGGCAAATTATTAAACCTATCCTTGCTCAATTTTCCCAAGTGTAAAGTAAGTAACAGAACACCTGCTACAGAGAAGCTAAAGAGTAAAAATACATATAGTATCTCAAAAAAAATAACTAGGATATACTAAATACTTACTAAATGTTAGATATTACAAATATTCAGTAGTAGCAGGGTCATATCATAAAGCCAATAAATATATACTGTGAGCTAGGCATGGTGGTGAACACCTGTAATCCCAGCAACTCAGGAGGCTGAGGCAGGAGGATCAAAAGTTTGGGATTTGTCTCAGCAACTGAGTGAGACTATCTCAAAAAAATAAAAAGGGCTGGAGATGTGGCTCCAGTGGTAAAGCACCGCTGGGTTCGATACCCAGTACCAAAAAAAAAAAAAAGGATATTGTAGATACATATATAGTGAAATAGAACAATGTTTTGATAATGCCAATAAGCTAAAAAGTAAATTACACAACAGGTGAGGGATGTCGCTCAATGGTATAGTACTTGCCTAGCATGTTTAAGACCCTGGGTACAATCCCCAAAACTGCCCCCCCCCCCGAAAAAATAGTAAGCTACATAAGAGAATACATGATATAATTCATTCTATCATCTGCAAAGAAAAAATCCTAGAAGGAGATCTATCAAAATATTAACAATGCTCACTGGGTTCGGTGGTGCATGCCTGTAATCCCAGCAATTTAGGAGACTGAGTCAGGAGGATTGAAAGTTCAAAGCCAGCCTCAGCAACTTGGTGAGGTGCTAAGCAACGCAGTGAGAACCTGTCTCTAAATAAAATACAAACAAGGGATTGGGGTGTGGCTCAGTGGTTAAGTGCCCCTGAGTTCAATCCCTGGTACCAAAACAAATAAAATAAAATAATAATGGTTATCTTTAGGTAATATGATTATTCGTGACTATTATGCTCTTTAAATTTTTCTACAGCTTTCCAATTTTCTACACAGAACATTTATTATTCAGCACCATAAAAAATAGTACACATAAAAAATCAATAGAATTTTAAAACAAACACAATGCAGCACTTTTAGGAAAAATCAAAATAAAGCATCTATTTTAAACCATTTGAAAAATCTCTGTTCTAGGCTCACAATGTGCCTGGAGATTTTCTTTCTTTCTTCCACCTGGCTTAAGTGAATAGAAAAATGAAATATTCAGTGATCTGTGGGGCACAAACCAAATAATACTACTAAAACAATAAACATTTATCTTAAATGCGGTATTCTGAAATACTGTTAAGTTTCTGATTTTACACTAAGGATACCCTTTACTCATAAAATATCCATAATAATCCTTTAATTTTGAATTCCTAATTTTTATGGCAACAAAAAGCTTCACTCAATCACTTCCCTTACTTAGACACACTCCCTACCACACTTCCCACTTATTTTCTCCATGGCACTTAGCAATTCTAATTTCTATACACATTATTGTCTCTGCTCCCTTTGTTGAATGTAAGTACCACTACAGCAGAGTTTTCTGTATATTCTGTTCACTGGTTACAGGATTAGTGTTTGGACCAGTTTCTAACACATGAGCATTCGGTTTTTGCTAAATGAGAGAATGAACAAATGAATTCCACACCATGAATTATAAGTAACTTCTGTTGATCTTAACTTTTAAAGAGGAAAGAAAGTAATTGGGAATAAAGAAAGTTAAAGCAGAAAGGGGAGAAATACTTTTTTTTTAAGAGAGAGAGAGAGAATTTTGTTAATATTTATTTTTTAGTTATCGGCGGACACAACATCTTTGTTTGTATGTGGTGCTGAGGATCGAACCCGGGCCACACGCCCTACCACTTGAGCCACATCCTCAGCCCTTTTTTTTGTTGTTGTTAATCAGTGAAGATAAAGATGAGAAAAAGTAACCTCGTGAAAAGAACAAGATTAACAATGGATTTAAGAGTAAACTGCAGCATGTGCTCTTTCAAAATGCAAATTACCCCATGTTATAAAGACCATAAAGCTCAGGTACTGGAGAGGTTTGGAGTTACAGGGTATCTAATCTAAATGGCTCTTTCCATCCCAATCATCCAAGTTACTCAGCTCTCTGGAACACAGTGGAACCCTAAGAGTAGGAACCAGGATGCTGAAAGAAGAAGGTAAAAACTTTAAGTAAGAATCAATGGAATGAGAACCAGACATGCTGGGAATGATGGAAGGACAGGGAATGCCTTCCAATATAGATTGTCTCTGCAGCAAGACAAAAATCCATTTATAAGCATTTCACTAGAACTTTAGCAAAGGAAAACCTAAAATGCTTCTAGTAAGAAGGCTTTTCTTCTATCACTTGGATTTTCAGGACTTAATTTAAAAGATTAAAGAAGGAATGCTACATTTGCATTCCCAATCCATCCATATCACTCCCAACAAATTTCATTAATCTTTGAAGTTCTTACTTAAACTCCCTAAAAGTATTTCAAGTTTACTAAAAAGTAAAGGCACCAATGTCATATAAGTTGTGAGATTTATTAACTTCAATTTCTCAATTCTTATATTCAAGTGGTCATTTTACAAGCTCCACAAGGCATATTAGATGGAAGACTGAGGAAGAAGGGGTAGTAGTGTGGTTAAGTGTCCAAATATGGCAGTACTTCAGCAAAAATGAAATTGCAAAGCAGAGGTTACCAGGGCCCTCCTAAAGGTCAGTGGAAACCCAGCCAGCTCCTTATCTATTTGGATACTATGCGCAATTTGATACTATTCTTTCCCAACATCAATCTCTCTAATCAAGTCCTCTTTTCACCTGAATTTAAAGATTTTCAAGTGATAATCCAAAGTAATAGAAATTAAAGGGACTAAATGGGCAGATGCTTTGTTGGGTGTTAGGAGATGGGAATATGTGTCAGTTCTTCTACTCTATTTTCCAGACTTCTTATATGGATTATTTTGATAAGATTAAAATGAAGGGCAAAAAGCTAATTTCTTTCCCAGTTACTAAAACAAAGATCCCTTCCTCCCCCAAACAAAGAAATAAGCTAAATTAGTTCGAAATTTCTGACTGAGCAAGTTGGAATAATAACAGGTAACATTACCCACTGACACTAAGCAGCAGTCACTCTACTAGGCCCATTACGTACAGCACTGATATGAGTTCTATCCCCATTTCACAGATGTGGAAACAGTAACTTAGAGAATTAGAGTAATTTGCCCAAGGTCATACAGTTATTTAGTATTGGGGCTAGGGGTAGGAGGTCTAATTTGAGAGCCTGTATTCTCATCTAGTATAGTTATGATGACAATATGCAAAATTTTTATTAAACTACATATACTTTTTCTAAAATAAACATACATTCACAAATAAAAGAATCCAGAAAACATAAAACAGTTGGTTAAATAAGACAAGTTAAATGTCTACCAGCTGGAAGTAGACCCCTAAATGTCTACACCATAATCACTACTGAGTTAGCTTCACAGTAAACAACTAAATTATTCAGTGTTCTGATGTAGTTGTAAAATTCTTTTTAGTTGAATCTCTCAAAATGCTACTATACATTCTTCAAATGAAATAGGCTGCCCTCTTAGGAATTGTGAAAATACATTAATTCTTGATGTATTCACTGTCCTAGTTCTGTTCAGTTTCCTCCCTTCCTCCCCAACTTCCGCTCTGCCTTCATATCCTTTAAGACCAGTTAAGTTCCTCTTTCTTAAGAATATCTATCTATATGCATGCTTTACCCAAGAGAACGCAAACATTAGTGTCTGTGCTCAATAACTGTAGGGTGATACAAACTTAAAAAAATGAACTCAAGCAGAAAAAGAGCATTTCTAATGCATCTTCTGCTTTAGATCTATGCAACTACAGAACTAATTCTAAACATTCTTATTTTTCTGCTTTATACTTGGAATCCTGTCTTTCACAATTTCTTGTCCTGTTTTTCAAAATATTTTTTCCACAAACTTTCCCATAAATGAGAAATTTTAAAAACAGGCCAGGTGTGGTGGCATACTCCTATAATCCCAGTAGCTTGGGAGGCTGAAGCAGGAGAATTGCAAATTCAAAGCCAGCTTCAGCAATTTAGCGAGGCCCTAAATGACTCAGAGAGACCCTGTCTCAAAATAAAATTAAAAATAAGGCTGAGAGCCTCCCAGCTGGATTCTGTCCCCACCCTGCCCCAAATATCAGGCACTAGGATCTTTCATTATTGCTGTTGTTCTTGTTGTTATTATAAAATTTCATCTAGATATAAGCTTTGCTAAATAAATAAACTGCTGATATTTTTCCTAAAAAAAAATAAATAAATAAGGCTGAGAATGTGGCTCAGTGGTTAAGTACCTTGGGTTCAATCATCAATACCAAAAACTAAAAAGTGAAACAAGGAAATGTACTGTTAAATGGTAGTATATCACATTTTAGTAATGTAAATAACTTATTCTAAATCATTTCTAAAATTTAAATGTTTTATAAGTACAGTGTATAAAAAAATTTTGGTTATTTATCAATACCTAGTATGTACTTTCATTCATTAAATAAATAATTATTTAATGCCCATATAACTTTTTTTTCCCTGAACCAAGATGAGTGGACACAGGTGCTGAAGGATCCTGGCTTGAAATCTAGCTCTTGTACTTAGAAGCTCAGAGATGTAGTCAGTTAAACTCCAGGTTAACATTTCATTTATTTATTTGATGGGAGGACAATAATTACTTCTAGGGTCTTGATGAGTTTAAATAATTATGTAAAAAATAGCACAGGCCTAAAATTAGTAAGTACTTTAAAAATGACAACCACAATAGACACCTTATAATACTTAAGAAAGTATAGTTGAAAGAGATGGCTGATAAATGTTCTCTCTTATTAAAAAGATAGAAAATTGTGAAACACTATATTAAAGATATATTAAAACTAAAAATCCAAGGGATGTGGAGGCCTACACATGTAATCCAGCCACTCAGGAGGCAAGAGGACTGCAAATTCAAGGCCAGTCTCAGCAACTTGGTGAGAACCTGTCTGGACCTCCGGAGGGCCTAGGGATGTAGCTCAGCGGCAGAATGCCCCTGGTTTTGATCCCCAGTTATCTTTCTCCAAACGTGTATTCGTATACACACAGAGAATGCTAAAAATCCTAAGGTTATGTAAGAAATTTTCCACTTTTTAAAGAGAGATATACTAACTACATAGGTTAAAAGATAAAAATAGGAAAACATGAAAAAGATGGATAAAGAAAACCCTGAAAGCTGTCAAGCATGGGTAATTAGTGTATTCTATTTTTGTGAAAATACAAAAATTTTAAGCCATAAATCCCCAGAATGAGCCTAACATATTTCCTCATATTCGGGAGAAATCAGGATTTGAACCTTGAGATGTGTTGAACTAACAATGGTACTCAATAATTTAATACTGGTCAAGTTTTCTCAAACCAGTCTACTTTTCAATATAAAAGTGAACACAGGGAATACTTACTGAATGTATTAAAGGGTAAAAAATGCAAGCTTTTCAGCTGCTTGTTAGTACTACAGCAGCAATACACATCCCCTAACCCCAGTGTTCTTCAAAAAATACTTCCACTTTAAAAATTTAAGGCAATCACAGACACGGCCTCCAAACCTAAAGGTGAGCACATCAGAGTTGCCACTAACTTCAAATTGTGAAGAACTCCATTATTAATTCGTATAAAGATTTTGTGTGATGTTTCTCGGTTGCCTCTAGGTCTTATTTTTCACTTTTTTTTTTTTAGATGTATCGCTGCATAACAATAGAGTACTACCCGCACGCACGGAGAGAGTGGCCATTAATTTCTTTGAGAGGCTTAAGAAGCTTAACGTACAGTCCTGGTACCTAAATTAAGCTGACTAACAACACAAAATTTCAAGTCACACCTTGCCTATCTCTGCGCAAGCAAGTCAACACTAGTAAAACAGACCAGGAGCACGGAGTAAAGCCCTAATCTCTGTGCTAACCTTAATTCCTATCGTCAAGAGGTCGGCTCTGTCAAAAATATTCTTAACTCACTATGAATCTGCGTTTCAAGTGAAGCCTACTAGCTCTCGGCAATAGTTCAGCAACAAAGCACAAGATCCATAAATCCAATAGAGCCTATGTCTGCAGAACGAAAGCCCTCTGCAGTTTCAGTCTCGGTTTACCCATTCATTATGCACAGGCAGGCGTCGTTCTCGTTTTTATGAGCAATAAACTTTATTCTGGCTTCAGAGATCACACCTCTCCGCGCCCCGGGCAGACCCTGGAACTCAGCAACGCCCAAGTCAGATTTTCACCTTCCCCAACTTTGATCCCGGCGAGAGCTGACGCCCAGCATCCTCCTGTCGTCCTCCCGTGACTCGGGCCACTTTGACGCACCGGGATGCGGCTCACCTGACACTCTGCACCAACCACTACCAAAGGGGAAAACCCACTCCGCCAAAATAAAATGGGTCCCCGAGGAAGCGTGCGGGTGTCCCTAAGCCGGTCTTCTGCCACGCCGCCCAGGCCCCTAGCGGCCTCCGCCACCTGCCCGACGAGGCCGCGCGCGGCTGGGGCCCGGCGCGCCGCAGGGAGCAGGCTGCGGGTCCCGGCCGGCCCGGCGTCCGCCCGGCGGCGCGGGGGCAGGAACCCGGGGCCGAAGGTTTCCGCCCGGCGCGGCCAACCCGGCAGGGGCCTAGCGCGGGGGCCGCCCGGGCTCCCGACCCCCGCCCCGGCCATCCGGGACGCGCGCCGCCACAGCCCGGCCCGCCAAGCTACGGGCGGCGGCGGTGGCGGCGGCGCCCGCACCTGCCCCGCGCCCTGCGGCAGCCCGGGTGAGCGGCTTCACCCACCTGGCGTCCCCGCCGCGTCTGCACGTCAGGCGCGACCCCGCGCTCCTCAGCACTCCCGGCGCGGGTGCGGGCGGGCGCCGGGAGACCCTGCTCGGCCGCCGCCCGGTGGGTCGTAAGGCCGCCGCCCGCGAACCTGTTGCGCAGCCTGTCAGGGACGCTCGGCTCCGCCGGCGCCGCCTCAGCCCCACAACAACATGGCGGCCGCGGCCTCCGCAGGAAGCCGGGGGGCGGGGAGGCGGGCGCCGGGCCGGGCAGCCGATGGCCCGCCCGCCGGGCACTGCCGGGCACCGGCTCCCCACCCTCGGGAGCCCCACGCGGCCGGCGCGGCTCCTCACCCCCGGAGCCCCGAGGCGCCGGACCCCGCGGGCCTTGCCCGAAGTCTTCTCTGTCCTCCGAGAGGCTACGAAGCCCCGGACCTGGCAGCCCTTCCTGGAGCTGGGACGACCCACCTGGCTCCTCCTCCCCGAGGTGACATGCTGAGGTTGGGTGGTGCGTTTCCTGCCACAGTGGACCCCAGGGTTTCGGAAAGGGCCAGGCGGTGCCCAGCTCGTCCCTTTCTCTCTACGTGGGACGCTCCTTGGAGCCTTCGCACGCACGGAAGGTCTCGCCACGGATCCGGGGACACCGATGCCCTGGGAATTGGGGCACGGGCGTTGGCAAGAGGTTGCTCCCACCCTTGGTCACGGGACCGTTCCGGGCCTCTGGAACCCGTCCCAGGCACCGCTGCAGGACTTCACCGTATCCAAGCATCACCCATTCCCCTTCCCTCACCCTCTTTCCTAACTCACAGAAAGGGCCGACGAGGAGAACCCTGTACCCCACTCACTCTAGCAACTCCCCGTGTACTCTGACCCAGCTGGCTCCAGAAGACTGTCTCCCCCAGACCCTTCTGCCCGCAGGAGCTAAGTAGCTTACCCATCCCACAGCCACCGGACGGTGACTCTCAAACTCGGAATTTTTACCCCCTCCCAGTTCCTGATCTCCTCACAAAAGACCAGACTTGATCCACCTACCTGCGCCCAGGGCTTGCCCTTGACACAGCTTGCTTTCCAGAGAAAGGCTTTCTTTGTGATTGAGGTGAGGAAGGAGTCAGTAGTTCCTAATGAGCAAAATAGAGCTGTCTGTTGGTTTTTAGAGGCAGGGACAGGACCGATCTGAGGTACAAAACTCATATCCATATGACTTCCTTTGATGCAGGAGATCAAATGACTCTGGCTTTCTTACCATTTCTTACCTGTTGCGGCAGGTGAAGGTAGCCAGGCTGGCAGCAATGCCCAGGCCTATCTAAACTGGCCAGCCAGCTCTCGTGAGGAATTTAGCAAACATCAACAGTGATGAACAGGCTTTTCTCGCTCTCACACTCAGAGTTTTTCCTGACAGACAAGTCCTGAATGTCTATGATGTAGAAAGGTCTGACTCCTTGGTATTAGTCTAGGAGGTCCCTCACTTCCTGGTGACCAATCAATATGTTCTCCTTTGCAAGCAAACCACTCTTGGGCACATGGTCTCATTCCCATTTCAGACTTCAGCAATTAATTGTAGTGGTTCTTTTTGGAGCTCATAGTCAAGGGTCTAAGCCTCTGAGTCTTTCCCAACCACTTGGTAACATCAAACCTATTTTTTATTCTTGATAGGCAGATAGCCAGTCTCCATTTCCCTCCCATCATTGATCAATGTCATTTGTGTTTCAAGGTTCTGGACCTGGTATAATTCACCCCGAGTCCTCATTCTCTCTGAACAAGGTGCCAAATCCTTGGCTGGACAAAAGTGGAATTTGTAGGAAGAGATGTTTACTAAGAAAAAAAAAAAAAAAACATTGAATCGCCTCTCTAAGATAAACTAAAAAGATAATAACCTCTGATAGGAACTGGCATACTGTACATAGGCCAAGCACTAAACTATATCCCAGGGTTTCCTTCAGAACTTTGAGGCCACTCTGTCCATCCCATTCTACTCTGTCACAGCCCCAAATACAGGATTCATTCAATCATCTATCCCCACAAGTATATAGAATTTGGACAATATTAAGCATTTGGCTGTTAGATATAAGTAATGAGGGAAGAAAAGGAGTAAAGGATTCTTAGCTTTCTAGGTAGGCCTAGGTAATGATAATTCTCTTCAACAAGAATGGAATATAGGAGGGGAGCACAGACCTTAGAAATGACCAAAGAAACATGCTTGCTTTTCTTGCAACTTCTAGATCATTTTCCACTCACATGCAAAAGTCCTTCTTTAATTTTTTTAACACCAGCTATCTTTATCCCTGAACCAACCTAACAATCCCTATATTTTACCAACTTCCAGGGCATTCAGTTTATCAAGAATTTCAGCACCTGGAGTAGTAGTCCTCTCCATTTAGAACCCTCATCATTCTTAGTGTCTTTAGGTATTCATGATTCACATAGGTGACATACCCACTGTCCTAGTTCACTGACTTGCTCTTCTCATCAGGCAGGCCTTGAAATGCGAACTGTAAATTTCCTCCTTAGTATTTTCCAAATGCCACCACCTCTTCCTCTTGTTCACCCCCTACTACCAGCTGATGATACAAATTTCTGATTTTCATTAAATTTTAAAAATTTTCAAGTATTTTTAAGTTGTTTTTAATATAGTTGTACATGGACAGCATGCCTTTATTTTATTTTATTTTTTTAAATGTTTATTTTTTAGCTTTAGGTGGACACAATATCTTTATTTTACATTTATGTGGTGCTGAGGGTTGAACCCAGTGCCTTGTGCATGCTAGGCGAGCATTCTACCACTGAGCCACAACCCCAGCCCATATTTTGTTTTTGTTTTGTTTTATTTTGTTTTTATGTGGTGCCAAGGATCAAACCCAGTGCCTCACACATGCTAGGCAAGCACTCTGCCCCTGAGCTCCAGCCCCAGCCCCTCAATCATTATTTCTTCAAATACATTTTTCTTCCCCTTCTTTCCCTTATCTTCTCTTGGCTTTCCAACTGCATGTGTATTTAACTGTTCAATATCATTTGAGGTTCATATTACATGTGTCCCAATAGTCTAGCCATGTTCCACCATGGAGGGTCAGAAACACCCCCCCTGATTGATGAAAATATGCCCCTTTTAAAGCTGTGCTGCTTTTACCTCTCTTTGGTAGGAATTAGTCCATCTATGTTCAGTCTCTGTGCTTTCTATCTAGGGTAACTGTTTAAATCTGTTAAAAAAAAAAAACAACAAAGTCACAATCTCTCCATCCCACTCCTAAACACACATACACATGCTTATATACTGTCACATCGATTCTATCCCTTTGAGAAATAGGTGAAAAGTGAAGTTTGTTCCTTTTTCGATTTCTTTTTCCTCTCAAAACCCAGACAAAAGAACAGATGTGCTGACAATAATCTTTTGTGGATAAAAAACTCAAGTCAATCTGGGAAACCAGGCTGTGGCTGCCACATTATTTGATCATAAGAGCAGATGAAAAGCATGCCAGAGTAAGGGGATCAGGATGGAGGAAAAGAGCTAGGCCTTCATTTAACAGTTGTCAATTCACTAATTGGATATTTGTTTTAATTAATTAAATAGTTATTAAAAAACCTCCCATGTTATTAATTCACAGGAATGGTCAATGGTACAAACTTGGTTCTTGGCTCTTTTCTCAGTTTGTTGAACTCACAGACCCTATTCTGGACCCTATGCTGGAAGAGAAGCAGAAAAATGAAGATAGGAGTGATTTAGGGGAAAGAGAAGGGAAGGGAATGACCCTGGCATGGAAAGGAGTACTCTCATCTTCGGGCCACTTGTGTGGTGCATAACTTGAGACTCTGGCCTGATGCCTATGGTACCGGAAAGGCAGTGCCAGGGAAGCTGAAGGGGAAGTTAGCCCAGACTTGGCCCTAGGCCAGCACTGCAGGGTGGAGCCAAAGGCCAGACTGGGTGAAGCCTGGAGGCCCTGGACAGGATGTGCTCATTCATGAGTAAAGCAGCAGGGGCTTCCAGTGTGGCAGGTGTAGCTCAGAGAAAGGGAATCCAGTCTGATTCAAGAGTCAGACATGCTTCCTGTCTGGCATATATGCCCAGCTGTCTGTTTATTCCATTGCTGCTGTCTGCAGACAAACCTGGAGTGATACCAGTTCCCTCCTTTTAATAATCAAACTAATGATAAGGTAGCATTGTGCACTGAGTACCTTTGTGTGTGTGGTACTGAGAACGGAATCCAGGGCCTGTGGGTGCCAAGCACATGCAGTGCCACTGAGCTACACTTTCAATCCCCTACTATTTTTTTTTAAATTTCATTTTGTCCTCACAATAATCCTGCTAACTAGAGAGTTCTGTTTGTGATCACCTAATCTTGGTTGATATTGAAGAAGGAGAGGTAAAATCAGTCTCAGCCTTTTGTTTTGGGGAATTTTCCCATACTCAGCTTTTTTCCCTTTACACAGAGAAACTCAGGACAGGCTTTTCTAAATTCAGTTAGCAACAATGTTTTATTTTAAAAGACACAGTGGACCAGATTGTTTTGTTCTGCTTGGAACCAGTCTGGCCAGACAAACATTTTTATTTCTAGTATTGCTTGCTATTCTGTGTAAGACAATGTCTTGAGCTAATGAAATTTAAGAAAGATAACTGTTCTTTCCCTTGGCCCTTGAGAGTGAGAGATGGTGTACTTGCCCTTGCTCTGGTGCCAGAGGGTAGAACACTATAGCAGTGTAAGCCACAGATGAATGTGAGCCTACATTTTGTTTTGGTCTTTGCAGTGCTGGATGTGGAACCCAGGTCCTCACACAATCTAGACAAGGACTCTACCCTCAGCCCCTATGAGCACATTTTAATTGTTTAAATTATATGCTTGAAACTTGACCTGTCCTGACTTCCCTTAAGAAAACAAGATGAACTTCTAAAAATTCGAGCTATGAAATTACAGTCCAGAGAGGAGTCTGAAACCTTGAGCTGGTCAACATCCTCATCTGCCCTAGGTAGGAGTGGCCAGATCAGGAGAATTTCCTGCATAAGGTTCAGGTAGAGATCAGGATTGGATGCTTGGTGCTATTTGCCATTTCTAATATTTCCTTTCTTGTTGCATGTATACAATGAATATGCTCCCCCTCCCTTTTCTAGTACCTCTAGGTTAGGAATGCTTAATTCAGTAGAACCATATACGTCAGGGCTTTTAGCCCCCCTCCCTTCCCTCCTGACCTGCAGGAGGGATTGGGGGACCACGCCCAACCAGGAGGAACCAAGAAAGGTAAAGGTCGACTGGCCGCCCGCACCCAGCCCTCCCTCTTTGGTGGAGGACAATCAGACGCACCAGGGAGAACAGTCAAAGCAGGATCTCGTTTATTGAGAAAACACACACAGCTAATATAATGTACAGGATCCAATCAGGGTAAAGGTCAGCAGGGTGGGGAGAATTTACATCTACACCCATCCTGCCGGCAGTAATGGGAGACACGAGCTGTCCGTGAGGGCAGAAGGGTTCTGAGCCTATCCTAGAGGTGGTCTGATTCTTCATCACAACCCATGGCAATGCCTTCTGGCTAATCGCCAGGGGCTATCTTAGCCACGTGTGGCCCCAGGACTGGGAAGCGGGTAGCAGCCAGCAAGTTAAGTTTCCTCTTTTCTGATGCAACATGTCCCACATTACATCATGCCATACACATATAGAAGAGCAAGAAAGAACAAAAATCAATTGCTTGCAAATTAGTTTGACCTTAGAAGCCTTCTTCAACAGGTGAATTTTGGGGGGTACTTTTGTAAATGGAAATTCTTGAATGCCGGAGAAACTCCACTACTTGAACAAAGCCTTGAATACTGAGAATGGCTAGTATTCAGTTCTCCTGACAGTTATCATCACCATTATTTTCTCAGTGTGCCAGGCATGTGTGTGTGCATATATGTAAATGTCTATATGATATATATATTCCATATATATATACATACACACTTGTATATATAATGTACATATATTCTCTAATCTTTACACATTTAGGAAGTTCAAAAGCTAGAATTTGATTCTTGATTTTTATAATTGTAAAACATATGTTCTTTCTAATCTACAATACTTCTGTCCACTATATTACAACTGTTAATAATTTCTCCTCTCTGTTTTGTATTAAATGTACATGAGTATGAACTTCCAAAATAATTTATCTTGAAAGAACAGTTACCCAAAATATGTTACCACACATTCACACTGTGAGATGCTCCTAGTGTTTGTGATTCCTCCCTCTGCTGAAGGCCCAAATTCTCTGTGTTGGACATGGATTGCCAGGGTATGACTTACATGGTCTTTTTTCTTAGATTCCTTTAAGTGCTAGTCATGTTATTTACATGTGACTAGCACTTAAAGGAATAAATTTTCCTAGAAGGAAAATGAAAGAAATCTGATTGCTCTCTAGAGAAGACAATCTACCTAATCATTTAAAGAGGAATGAGCAGTAATGACCTTAAAGTTGTACATGTAGTCTAACCAGTGTGAGCCTTAATAACTCATTAAATGAACACTTTGCCATTCATGACCACTCACATTGACCCAAGATAGTTTAGGAAGGTCAGATTACTCAAAATATTTAGAGAAGCTTCATTATGTTCCAAATAGACAGTTGAAAGGAAATAAAATCTGGGGCTGGGGCTTGGCTCAGTGGTAGAGTGCTTGCCTCACGGGCAGGACCCTGAATTCGATCCTCAGCACCACATAAAAATAAATAAGTGAAATAAAGGTATTGTGTCCAACTACAACTAAAAAATAAATATTTTTTTAAAAAAGAAAATAAAATCTTAATGTCTGTGTCTGATTTTCAGTTCTGCAAAATGATCTTATCTGATTACTGACCATTTTTTTCTTCTTTATTATATATTTCTCAGGTAGAAAAGTATACACATCATAAATTTTCCAGCCCTAGGTTTTTATAAAAGTATAAGCAAAAATATATAATCATCTATGTCTGCCTTCTTTTGCAGAATTGACTATACTCATTTGCAGGAGGAAGAATTTTTTTAAAGATTTCAGACTATGCCATCTTTTTTGTGTGTTTGGCACTGAGTAATAAATCCAGGTCCTCTCACACATGCTAGGCAAGCACTCTACCACTCTGCCACATTCCCAGCCCTAACACACATCATGTTTAAGAGATTGTCTATTATCTCATTTTCATCAAAAAGCACTTAATGAAAATTTGTATAAGTGTCACACTTTCATCTACCTGTCCATCCCTAACTTTGTTCCAAAAATAATTTCAAGGTTTTTTTTGGTTTGGTTTTGTTTTGTTTACTATACTAAGAATTTTCAATGCTATCTTCTGAAAAAATGCCAGCATTGTTTTGGTACTTAAGAAAGTTGCTGACCAAACTACCCACATCTAGCATGCTTTAACTATCTTTTTTTTCCAAAATTCACTTTTTTTCTTCAGAAAATAAGGAATAGTTTTTACATTTCAAGCAATCAGATTTCTTTCATTTTCCTTCTAGGAATATATATATTTTGTAATGATAGTGTAACAATTGTATTTTATTTTATTTTTTCACTTAACATCATATAAGAATTCTTTCAGAATAATATATTTTCTATATTCTTACAAAAGTGCAGAGTACTTATTGAATGGAGTACTGTAATTCACTTAATGAGTATCCTGATACTGGCTGATTCTTTATTATTATTATTATTAATAAACATTTCTAAATATGTAAATAATAAACATTTCACAAAAAGTCTTCATATATGTCATTTTCCCTTCTGCTATAGATTGAAAATGAAATGTCCCCCAAAGACCCATGGGTTAAACACTTGTCCCTGGTCCCTGGAGTTATGGGGAGGTGAAAGAATCTGTACGAGGTAGGGCCTAGTAAAAGGAAGTTGGGTCATTGAGGATACGCCACTGAAGGGGATAATGAGACCCAACACTACCCTGTCTCTCTCTTTGCTTTCCAGCCACCATAAGGTGAGCAGGCCTATTCTGCCACATGCTCCCACCATGATGTACTCAGTGCCATAAGCCCAAAGCAATATGACCAATCAACCACGGACTGGAACCTCTGAAACTGTAAGCCAAAATAAACCTTTCCTCTTTTTAAGTTGATTATCTCAGGTATTCTTCACAGTGACAGAAAGCTTGCTAAAATACCTTCTTCTTTGCCCATCCTTAGAATGAATTCTCAGAACTTTAATTTTTGCATGAAAGTAATTATTGATAGTTTCTATAAAAATAATTAAGACTGCCATAGCATCATAGGAAGATACCAATTCCACTGTATCTTCCTTGAAACTATTTCAAATCATTTAAGGTTTTTATTTACAAGGGAAATGGCTTTTTAGTTGTACTTGTTTTTCTTCTGTCATTACTGAATTTAAGTAATAAAATTATTAAGTAATAAAATTATTTCTTATGAGAATTTTTTCCTTCCATGAACTATTTATACTCTCTGAAATTGCATTACAACTCTAGCATTCTCTTATTTTTGAAAAATTATCATTAACACATATTAATTGGACAAATTAGTGGGGTTCCCTGTGATAGTTCCCTATATGCATGTAGCACACATTGATCACATCCATTCACTCTTCTTCCAGACTCCACCACTAACCTTGCCAGTCCCTAGTGATCTCTCTTCTACTTTCAGTTTGACTTTTTTTTTTTAGTTTCCACATATGAAAGAGAACCTGTGATACTTGTCTTTCTGTGTCTGATTTATTTCACTTAACATGATGTCCTCCACTTCCACACATTTTTCCACTAATGAGAGGATTTCATTCTTCTTTATGGTTGAATAATACTCTATTGTGAATATACCATATTTCTTTATCTGTTCATCTGTTGACAGGGACCTAGATTGATTTCATATTTTAGCTATTGGGAATGGTACCAAAATGAACACAGGTGTGCAGGTATTTGTTTTTGATGCTAACTTAATTTACTTTGACTACATACCCAGGAGTGGGATAGCTGGATCACAGAGCATTCTCTTAAGTTCAATGTTCTTTCCTAAACAGGAGCCATGGCATTGTTAGAAGATTAAAACGACAATACATAGTTCTACCCACAAGGCAACAAACACTGATAAGAACTGTAGTAAATTCTTAGAGGTTTATAAAATGGTCCGGGAACTTTGTGCCTTTCAAATTTAGCCATGCCTTTCATTTGATGTAGTGTATAATCTAGATTTAGTTGGTTTTGTAATTTATATGGTAAGCTATGGGGGTAGGGACCAGGTTTTAACATGCACTTAACGGCTTATACTGTACTTTCAATACTTGGAAAATAATAATTAATGGTTAAGTATTAGATATTTGGCACAAAATCCTGAACTAAGTATAATTAACTTTAAGAACTATTTTGATGTTTGATGAAAGTGAAATGTAAAAAGCTTTTCCTGGTTTCGTAGAGGGGGTCAGAATGTATTCTATGGCTAAGACATGTTGAAATTAAGAATACATAAATGAAATGGCCTGTTAGAAGTTGTAAACATTTTAGAATTGATATCACCAAGGTTGATTTAAGAGTTTAGAGGCCATAAAACTTATAGCACCCATGTATAAACTTCTAAAAATATGAAATACACTAAACCTTCAAATTAAAATCAGGAAGTCCAGTAAATTTTGTGGGGTTTTTTTTTTTTTTTTTGGTATTTTTGCATGACTATTTTAGCACCCGTGTATTTTGATGCTCAAATGTTGAATTCCAATTGTGTATGTGCAAACGTACACATGTAGGTATGTGTTCTCAAAGCACACCCTTGCTTTGCCAGTGCCACAAGAATGTGCTTAAAACTGGGCAAAGGGGCACACATCTGTAATCCCAGCTGTTTGGGAGACTGAGACATGAGAATCATAAATTCAAGTACAGTCTGGGCAACTTAATGAAACCTTGTTTTAAAGTAAAATATAAAGGGCTGGAAATGCAGCTTAGAGGTAGAACACTTGCCTAGCATATATGAGATCCTGAGTTCAATCCTGAGCATATAAAAAATAAAACCTTACCCAGGTAATATATATTAAAGAAAAATTATAATATAGATATAAGCAAAAAGGAAAAATAACCATATTTTGATTAGAGTTTGCCTTTTGGGTACTCTGTGTGAGTATACCATGTTTTTCAGAACTCAGAATGTTGAACAGACTGTGTAGAAACTCAAATACGTAAGGTGACAACAGAGCAAGCTACATCCACAGATAAACTACATTTTGACCATCTCTAGAGAGAGAGCTGTGCCCAGTATCTTCCACCTCGTATGGCAGGGGTCAATGTCATATTTGATCATGAGAATTTTGCCTAACCTTGATCCTGATTGAGGAATGGGCAAGCAGTTATAGAATCCTTGGTGGTGGTTCCTAACTTCACCACTACCCCTCCCCAGGTTTCATTATTTACCCCTACTCCAGGTTTGGAATATTTTTTTCTTAATTAAAAAAATTGCACTTACTATATAAAACTTGGTTGTATATGAGTGCCCTTTGAGAATGGAAGCTTTCATTTTTAAAGCTGAAATACCCAAATATGAAATTGCAGAATAAAAATAAGTAGAAATTACTTTAAAGAAATGGAACAACTCCAGATTAGAGCAAAATGACTCTAGATATTAAGGGTATAATCCCAGCCATTTCCGAAGCTAAGGCAGGAGGATCAAAAGTTCAAAGACAGCTTTGGAAATTTAGTAAGAACGCTGTCTCAAAATAAAAAGGGTTAGGGGTATAGCACAGTGGTAGAGCACTCCTTATTATTTCAAAAAAAAGAAAAAAAAATACAATAAATGGAAATATATTAGCCTGAATATATTTTTATAAAAGGGTAATCACTGAGGTAAATATTTTTCTGTGCCCACCTGGGATACTGTGAAATATATATTTGGTCTTTATCCCCATTCTTGACATACAGCTCCTAAAACCCTTATAATCTTCAGAGTAATGAGGGTCTTTGTATGCTAACAAGGTGACTGGTAGCTGGCAGCCCCAAGGTAGCTTCGTGATGGATCCTGGTCACCAGAAAGACCAAGGCATGATTACAGGGTTGAAACTTTCAGCTCCACTCTTCCAACTCTGGGGAGAGGTGAAGGTCTGAAGACTGGGTTGATTGCCTATGGCCAATGGTTTAATTATGCCTCCATAAAAACTCAAGAGGACCAAGTTCAGGAGGTCTAGATAGCTGTACAAGTGGAGGTACCTGGAAGGCGGTGCCCAGAAAGGCATGGAAACTGCTGCTTCCCACATAGTGTGCTCTGTATCTCTTCCATCTGTGTCTGTTATCATATCCTTTAAACAGGAAAATGTGAGAAGGTGTTTCCCTGAGTTCTGGGAACCATTCTGGCAAATTAATTAAACTTAAGGAGAGTCATTGATACCCTAATTTATAATCAGTTGGTCAGAAATTCAGCAGCCCAAACTTGTGGTTGGCATCTGAAGTGGGGTGTCCCATACTGTGAGACTGAGAGGTCAACTTGTGGGGTCTCAAGTTATTTCCAGGTAGACAAGTCAGATTTAAATGGAATTAGAAGAACCCCAGCTGGTGTCCATTGGAGAATCTGCTGCAGAATTAATTGCTTGTTAGCCAGGTGCGGTAGCACATACCTCTAATCTCAGCAACTGGGAGACTGAGGCAGGAGGATCACAGGTTTGAGGTCAATGTGGGCAATTTAATGTAGACTCTGTCTCAAAATAAAAAAACAGAGAGGGTTGGGAATGTAGTTCAATAGCAGAGCTCTCCTGGATTCAATCCTCAGTACCACAAAAAATAAAAATACAAAATAAAAATAATTACCTGTGTGGGAAGGGTCTCTTTTGTATCGTTAGAGTATACAAGGAGAAGCTGAATTTGTTTTTTCCTGTATCCTTACATCATCCAATCTCTATCCTGGGAGGAGAAATCTTAGACTTGTGGTATTTATGGTTCCATTGCCAAGATTTTTTTCATTGAGGAGATATTACCTCTCTTTTTTTAGCTGGGTTTCACTACTCTTTTGTTTTGTTTTGGTTCTAAAGATTGAACCCAGGGGTGCTTAACCACTTAGCCACATCCTAGCCCTTTTTATTTATTTATTTATTTTTAAATATTTTTAAAGTTGTCAATGGACTTTATTTATTTATATGCAGTGCAGAGAATCAAACCCAGGGCCTCACACATGCTAGGCAAGCGCTCTACCACTGAGCCACGGCCCCAGCCCTTTATTTATTTTTTAATACTTATTTTTAAAAAAAATATTTATTATTATATTATTATTTTGTGTGTGTGTGTGTGTGTGTGTATGTGTGTTAAGAATCCTATCTGTATCTGTCTTGATTCATGTGATTATAACTAGTTTGGCAACTTATTTTTTAAAGCCCAATGAATTGCATTAACTTTGGAAGGGTAGTAGTGTGAAGATTTCAGAAGCTAATTTTTCGTATAATGATTAATTCAAATGCTAGATCTTCCACTGAAGAGATTTAATTTTCTTTTCCATGGTCATAATTCCCATTCTTAGCATTGCAACTTCTCAATGTTTAATGGGATAGTAAGGAAAAGAAATATGTAATACATAGACCCTGACTCTGACTTGCTCCAAAATGGTGAAATTTGAAGTAATTGAAACTTAAAATAAAAATATTTATTTTTTAGGTGTAGATGGATACTACACAATGCCTTTATTTTTATGTGGTGCTGAGGATCGAACCCAGATCCCTCCCGTGCTAGGCCAGCGCTCTACCGCTGAGCCACAATTCCCGCCCCTAAATACTTACTTTTTAAAATATTTGTTAGTTGTAGCTGGACACAATACCTTTTTTTTTTTTTTAAATGTGTGCTTAGGATCAAACCCAGGGCCTTGCACGTGCTAGGAGAGCACTCTACCACTGAGCCACAACCCTAGTCTTTAAATACTTATTTTTAAATTGTAGCTGGATACATCTCTTTAATTAATTAATTTATTTTTTCTGTGGTAATGAAGATCGAACCCAGGGCCTTGCCCGTGCTATGTGAGCTCTCTACTGCTAGCCACAACCTCAGCCCCAGCCCTTTTTATTTTTAATTTTGAAACAGGGTCTTGCTAAGTTGCTTAGGACCTTGCTTAGTTGCTGAGGCTGGCCTCGAACTTGCAGTCCTCTTGCCTCAGCCTCACAGCCACAGGAGCTGCTGGGATTACAGATGTGTACCACCATGCCTAGCCTCCATTAAACTCTTCAGTTACTACCTGCCACTGGTATGATAGGCTGAGCAAGCAACATTCTAATCATAATTTGGTTTCTTAGGTAGGTCACCTCACAGGGAAAAATGCTGGTGACGCTTGAAATATTATTCTGACCTACAGACTATGATTATTTGAGTACAAATTAATGCATTATCTCAGTTTGTTCATCAGCCTCTATGAGTTTGGTTCATGTGAGAGAAGATCTCAAGTAGGTTGACAGGGGCTGGGGACATAGCTCAGTTGGTGCTTGCCTTGCACGCACAAGGCCCTGGGTTGGAACCCCAGCACCAAAAAGAAAAAAAAAAAAAGATTAGATCAAGTAGGTTGGCAAATGGGGTTTTTGAGCCAGGAAGACTAGGAGTAAAGGAACATCACCATGGAATGTGACCTTTTGTCTGTGTGGAGGGCAGAGTATGTGTCCAATTCATCTCTAGCCCCAGTTTTGAAGCACAGAGCCAGGCTTTTATCTGAACTAGAAATCCTTAATAATAGTAAAGCCCATTCTATAATTACAATCTCATAATTAATAAAAATACATGCTCAGATTTTTTTTTTTAAGTTTTGAAAACTTACCCAGGTAGAACTGGGTATATAGCTCAGTGGTAAAGCACTTTCCTAGCATGCATTCAATTCCCAGTACTGCCCAAAACAAAAAACTCACCCAGGTAATGTACATGTTGAAGAAAATATAATATAGATATAAGTAAAAAGGAAAAATAACCATACTTGGATTACTTAGATAAAACCTTTGTTATCATATTGGTATATACCCTCTTAGACATTTTTTTAAGAGAGAGAGAGAGGGAGAGAGAATTTATATATATATATATATATATATATTTTTTTTTTTTAGTTCTCGGTGGACACAACATCTTTTGTTTGTATGTGGTGCTGAGGATCGAACTGGGGCCGAACGCATGCCAGGCGAGCACGCTACCGCTTGAGCCACATCCCCAGCCCCACTCTTAGACATTTTTATATGCATACAAATGCATGTATATATACATGCACACATACATATGTATAGGTATGTGTATATATATCTATACATATGTGTATAGATATATATTCTTATAAAAATGGTATCTTATATAATACAGTTTGTAGCTTATTTTTGTATAGATATGTGTATATATATTCTTATAAAAATGGTATCTTACTATAATACAGTTTGTAGCTTATTTTTTAAATAGTATATGGTGGAAATCTATATCAATAAAAATAAATAATTTATGGATTCATTTTTAATGACTCTATAGTATTCCTGAGTATATAACATAATTTAAATATTTTCCTATTCTGAAGCTGTGCCCTTTTTTGTTATTATAAACCATGCATTAGAGAACGTATTTGTTATTTTTAGAATAGATCCCTAGAATAATATCCCATTGTGTATATATATATCACATTTTTAATCCATTCATCTATTGAAGGGCATCTAGGTTAGTTCCACAGTTTAGCTATTATGAATTGTGCTGCTATAAACATTGATGTGGCTGTGTCCCTATAGTATTCTGTTTTTAAGTCCTTTGGGTATAGGAGAGGGATAGCTGGGTCAAATGGTGGTTCCATTCCCAATTTTCCAAGAAATCTTTATACTGCTTTCCATATTGGCTGCACCAATTTGCAGTCCCGCCAGCAATATAAGGGTGTACCTTTTTCCCCACATCTTTGCCAACACTCATAGTTGTTTGTTTTCATAATAGCTGCCATTCTGACTGGAGTGAGATGAAATCTTAGAGTGGTTTTGATTTGCATTTCTCTAATTGCTAGTGATGATGAACATTTTTTCATATATTTGTTGATTGATTGTATATCATCAGCAATAAAAGAGAATAAAATCATGGCATTTGCAGGTAAATGGATGGACTTAGAGAAGATAATACTAAGTGAAGTTAGCCAATACCCCCAAAACAAATGCCTAATGTTTTCTCTGATATAAGGAGGCTGATTCATAGTGGGGTAGGGAGAGGGAACATGGGAGGAATAGACGAACTCTAGATAGGGCAGGGGGGGGAAGGGGAAGGGAGGAGGCAGGAGGTTAGAAATGATGATGGAATGGATGGGCATTATTATCCAAAGTACATGTATGAGGACATGAATTGGTGTGAATATATTTTGTATACAGCCAGAGATATGAAAAATTGTGCTCTATATGTGTAATAAGAATTGTAATGCATTTCGCTGTCATATATAAATAAAAAATTAGTTTAAAAAATAGATCCCTAGATATCATAATATATATATAATATATCTCAAATCTTTTGATATGTTGCCAAATTGTGCTCCAGAAAGAAGTTGCACCCATTCATCTCTCCACCTGCATTGTTTGGGGGGCCCATTTTTTCACTCTAGAATCTCTGCAACTTTATTATTACATGAAATCCCTGGATCTTAGGGCTAACACAACTCACTGGGTCTTCAGAAACTAATTGGAACTCTAGATACAGGTTTGTTTGTTTGTTTCTTTCTTTCTTTTGATGGTGGTGATGAGAATCAAACCGAGGGCCTCAAACATGTTAGACAAATAATTCTACCACTTAGCTACATTCCCCAGTCCTAAATTTTTACATTAAAAATTATTTATACTAAAAAGTATTTATTGTTTCTCTGAAATTCAAATTTGACTGTGTGTTTTGTATTTTGTTATAGACAGAATACTTTTATTTTATTTATTTATTTTTATGTGGTGCTGCTGAGGATCAAACCTAATGCCTCACACATGCTAGACAAGCGCTCTGCCACTGAGCTACAGGTACAGTCCCTGTTTTGTATTTTTTTTAGAGAGAGAGAGAGAATTTTTTAAATATTTATTTTTTAGTTTTCGGTGGACACAACATCTTTATTTTATTTTTATGTGGTGCTGAGGATCGAACCCAACGCACCGTGCATGCCAGGCGAGCGTGCTACCACTTGAGCCACATCCCCAGCCCCTGTGTTTTGAATTTTTATTTGTTAAATTTAACAACATTATTGAATATTTTAATACTCCAATCTGCCCTAAATTCAACAAAATTCCAAAAGTATCTGATATTTGTCTGCCTCTCCTCCATTATTAGCATTGACAGATTTTTTCCTTACTTTATATTACTTTGTAATTTGTTTTTGTTATGGAATGAGAAGGAAAGAAATCAACCATGACTTTTCAAGCTGATATCTTTTCTCAGAAGTATAAAATCTTTATTTGGAAAAGGTATCTTTGAAAGTTAAAAAGGGGGAGATCATTCATGACATATCGTTTGGAGAAAATCGGTTACAAAGCATGTGTTATGATTCCATTTCTGTTTCAAGTGTATTACTTTAAAACGATAATGAGTAATTTTTAAGGTTCTGCCATCAGACCTCAATTAAACTCCAAGTTCTGCCTTTCCAACTGTTTAACTTTGGACAAGTTATTGGGCAAAACCATTTCCTTATCTTTACAGAAGTCATACAATCTCCATTGTATTTCAAGTGATGAAATAAGAGGCGTGGTCCATGGCACAACCCAGGCCTTCTCAGGTGGGAAAGCGCCCACAGGACAGTCTTCACGATGGATTACTCTCTAAGTCATTCAATTTTTGTTTATTTGTGACACATTCTAGGGAGTCTTAAGTTAAAGCTGGGTGTACAATTCAATCTATATTCTAGGTCTAGGAAAATACATTAAAGAAACTTTAGATATACTTTTAAAATCAGAATGAGAGTGTGTGTACTATATATTCACAGTCTCCAACTTATGATTTGTTTTATAATTTTTCTACTTTATAAAGCTATGAAAGCTATATGCATTCAGTAGAAAGTTTACTTCATATTTTGAATTGTGATCTTTTCTGAGATTAGTGAGAAATGCAGTGTAACACTCTCTGACAATACTGGGCAGTGGCAGAGAGCCACACTCCCAGCCAGCCACGTGGTCACAAGGGAAAACAACTGATACTTCACGGTGTGCTGTGTTGCTAAGCTCTGATGTTTGGAAGGTTAAGAATATTAAAGGCATTTTGCGATGTGTGGTATTTTCAAACTATGATGGGTTCATTGGGACACAACCCCACTGTGAGTCCAGGAACACCTGTATCATCAAGGTTTGTCCTGTGTGTGAAGGAGAAATATTGGATCCTGGATCCCCAAATAGTCCAGCAACCATAAATGTAGACACCCCCATAGATCTCTGAGGAAAAAAACATACATGGAGGATGAGACATTATTTACTATGTGTCAGTCTGGAAATGTGACTCTTATCTTGCACAGGCCACGCAGGACTTCAGTATCAATGCCTGTGGAGGAAGCAGGTCTCCTGGGTTTCTCATCTCCAGGGCCACGAGAATCAATGGGAAAGGAAACCAAAAGAAAAAGAGCCCCTTTCTCCATAAGCTTGACTAAAACTCTTATTTGACCAAACTTCAGTTGGACTCCTCTGAACTCTCTTCTAGACGAGTCCTTCACCCTGGTCCCTGTCCTTGTTACACTGTGCCTCGACCAGTTTTAGCAAAAATCTTGCTGAGTCAATTTAGAGAGAATCCCCCTCCCTGGATATCTGGTCACCCTTGGTAGCTGATCCAATTCTTCATCCTCCATCTTAAAAGTTTTTGACTCGCCCTTTTGCAAGAAACTTATCAAGTCAATTTAGCAGAAATCTCTGTCTCGGTAATTTTCCATCTACTGACCCCCTCACACAGTTTGGTGACTATAAATTTCTAACTGTCCTTGTAGAGTTGAGTCAGATCCCTTTGCCCTGCTGCACGACTTCCATTGTGGTAGTCTCCCGGAATTAGTCTGCCTTACTATTTTTAAACAATTGTCAGAATAATTTTTCTTTAATAATCATGGCAAATCCAGCCCAGGTTACCACAAAGAACCACTTTTTAAAATCCAAAGGCCTAAACAAATGCCAGGAAGAAAGGACAGTCCCTGCAGAAGCAAATACTTTTTAATCCCTTTACTTCTTCCATTCTTAGTTCCACCCTCAGCAATAAAACCCCAACATGTCCTTGACTTGTGTAAAATCCCCGCAGCCAGCCCAGCAACAGGGTTTATGTGAGGAAGTCCTTGCACGCCCCCTAGAGGAGAGCACGCACACCCACGATTTACTGCAAATTGTGCGTGGGGGTTTGTGGCTGTTTCAGTCATGAAAGTATTGCTTTCCCTCTCTGGGGAGCTCAGCAGGGTATCAGAAATATTCTGTCTGTACCTTAATGCAGTTGTTTTTTTTTTATTCTTGTTTGTTCTCCACTTGGAACTCATGAAATGGGTAATTCAGCCCATTTACAAGTGTTTTATACCCAGGGAGCTGGAGAACTCAGTCAGAAACAGCCAAAAACATTGAAAGAAGTTGTGTAAGAGGAATGGGAATTTGGGAATGAGGATCAGAGTAGTAGAATTCTACTATAAGCTAATAAGGTCTATTTAAATTTTAAAAGAGGCATATCCCTTGGTTTAATTTAAAAAGAAAAAAGGGAGGGAGGGAACCGGAGTGAGAAAAGAACATACTATGTGCACAGCCAGAGGCCTGGAATATTAGACTCTCTCTTGTTTCCCTTCCATTCAGTAACCACTGACTCCTCCTACAGAGCTCTTGGATCCCTGTTTAATAAGTATCTCACCTGTGTTCGGTTGCAGTTTCTGTTCTTTCTCTTTTCCTTCAGAGGCCAATTGAAGGCCACACCCTTGTGGGTTATGACAGTCACTGATCTCTGTCTCAGGGCTGCCCATACCTGGTGTCCAATTGTTGGTGTTTGTGCCAGTGACACTACTTCTTGCAACTGCTAAAGCTGCTGGCTCCAGGCTGTTGACATTTTGCATCCTCACTGAGACCACACGGTTGTGTTTTCCTAAATGGGAGAAGTTTTTCTCATTTTGCAGAATCAGAAAACTATATTCTCTCTTGAACATCTTTAATAAATACGGTGGACAGGTAACTGACTTTGCTTCTTTTTTGAGGGGGTGGGGTGGCTGGCTGCTACAAAGCTCTTAGCTAAATCTGCATTGCACAGGGAGCAATGAAGGCCTTCCACTCTGTGTGTTCATATGTTACTTTTAATAGGTTTGGACTTCATTGTTTTACCCCTAGGTGTTCACTTATATTTTATTTATTCATTCAATACCATATTTGTTTTGAATTGTTTTTAAATTTTGGAACTCAGTGGAGATAATATGTAAATAATTAATTAAATAAGAGTTTTTAGCTTTAAAAAACTTTTCTCTTTTATTAAAATCCTTTTATCTTAGAACACAGGATGGAAGTCATTGTATTTTTCTTGATTACAATAGCCATATAGTGAGTCTTTAAATTATGTAGTGAGATTCCTTCAACTTTATTCTTTCATTTTAAAATGGTGTTTGTGGGAGGCCAACCTTACCGGTGACTGAGTTACACTCCCCAGCTGGGTGCTGAGGCACTCAGTCACAGAAATGGGTGTGTCTTGCTACAGCCCCATGGGTGAAGCTATGCTCACCTGTTCCTTTGTAATATAACCCCTTGTCCTGTTTAGGATAGAATCTTCCATGGAAGTGCCTTGTGTGTGTCCCCTCCTCTTACTGTGCCCTTGGGTGTGGCCTACCCAGGTGTCAGTCAACCTGCTGACAGTGGACATCATGAAGATAGACTCAGCCCCCTGAAACCTGACCCCTTGCCTCATTTGAATAGCTTCTCCTCAATAAAAGGGGTCAGCGCGTGCGTGTGTGCGTGTGTGTGTGTGTGTGTGTGTGTGTGTGTGTGTGCTCTCTCGCTCTCTCTTTCTTCGGACCCTTAAGATCAGAGGAGCCGTCACAGCAACCCCAAAGAAAAAGGTATTTGTGTCTCTTGTGTGGTTATTTCGTGCAGCCCAGTTAGCCCAGTTTAACTAGAGTGACCCCTGAGCCTTTTAGTCGTGAGAACAGAAACCTGGCAGGTGTTAGCTATTTTAGTTCTTTTGTCTTTTCCATGAATTTTAGAATCAGCTTGTCTATATTCACAAAAACTACTAGTAGAATTAAAAAAAACAAAACATGTTTATTGAGCTGTACAGCTGAAGTCATTGTTTTTATTTTATCTTTTTTTGGTACCAGGAATTGAACTCAGTTGCACTCAACCACTGAGTCACATCCCCAGCCCTATTTTGCATTTTATTTTGAGACAGGGTCTCACTGAGTTACTTAGCGCCTCACTTTTGCTGAGGCTGGCTTTGAACTGGTGATCCTCCTGCCTCAGCCTCCCAAGTTGCTGGGATTACAGGTATGTGCCACCACACCAAGCTTGTTATTTGTATTTTGATACTTTCAGTGTTTATCTTCTTTTCTCATTGCCAAACTCTAGTAACAAGCTTTGTCCTCTGTCTGGCAAGAAATCAGGTCCATAAAGAAAACTCCATATAGACAGTAGAGGCAGAGAATCAAGAGAGATGGAGGAGAGGCCATGGCAGAGCATTGGAGAAGGAAATTTGCCAAATTACGCTATGTTCATGTAGGAATATAACACAATGAATATATACATATTATTACTATTATACTATTATTAAATATACATATTATTACATATAATGAATATATACATATTATTACAATTATACTATTATATTGTTATGCACTAAGTAAAGTAATAATTACAATTCACTAAGTAAAATAATAATAAGAGGGAGATCAGTAGAGTATAGCAAGGAGACCCAGGGGAGGAAGGAGGGGAAAGGGAGCATATTAGGGAATGAGACAGATGGAATTACTCTATATGCATGCATGATTGTGACATAATGAATCTCACTATTATGTATAATCATAATGTACAAATAAGATAAATAAATTAATTTAAAAAACATTCCATTTGACAAGCTGCTTTCCAATCATATTCTCCTCTGTTTTCACCCACAATATTTGGTTTTGTCCAAAGTTTTTCTTCTCTAAGCCTAGTTTTCATCCCACTGTGAACATAAGAGACTTGCATGTAATCCCAGTGTGATATCTTCCTAGAGAAATGTAGCTCCATATCAAAGAAGATTTGGAATCAAAGAAAGCTCTAGTAATATATGAGTTGTTTGGATAGTTTTAAATTTCCTGATTTAAACTTACAAATT
The DNA here is from genome assembly GCF_047511675.1 of Marmota flaviventris. Lineage (NCBI taxonomy): Eukaryota > Metazoa > Chordata > Mammalia > Rodentia > Sciuridae > Marmota > Marmota flaviventris. Next base: position 18,194,344 of record NC_092511.1, read on the forward strand.
CAGTATAGCAGAGGGAAAACTAAAAACTTCAGGAAATTCCATACCAATATTTTGGATGAATTTTTGTTTGAAGATCATCTTACTATTGCATATTTTTCTTTAAGAGAATATGCTAAGTACACATGTGAAAAGTTATGAAGATGAAAACCCAGTAGATAAACGGACAAAAACTATATAGCTTGGATCAAGTTTGCTTTAATTTGGATATAGTTTCCTGTAGTTTGGATCTAGAATGTCCCCCAGAGGCCCATGTGTTAAAGGATTGGTCCTCAGCTTGACACTTTGGGGAGGTGGTAGATGTTAAGAATAAGTAAGGCCTTGGGGCTGGGGCTATGGCTCAGTGGTGGAGCACTCACCTAGCACAGGTGGGGCCCTGGGTTCGATCCTCAGCACGACATAAAAATAAATAAATAAAATAAAGGTATTGTGTCCAACTACAACTAAAAAAATGATAACAACTAAAAAAAGAAGAAGTAAGGCCTTGTGGGAGGTCTTAGGTCACTGGCGACATAGCCTTGAAGGGGACTGAGGGGTCCTGCTCTTTTCATCTCTTTTGATTCCCTGACAGGAGATGAACAGGCTTCCTCTGCCATGTGTTCCCACATGATGTGCCACCACGGGCTCAAAGCAATGGGCCAATCATAGATTGAAACCTCCAAAGCTATGAACCAAAAGAATCCTTTGCATTTTACAAGTTGATAAAGGATAGCTGGCTAACCCAGAAGAGAAAACCCAATTACACAATAAATACATGGAAGAATGCTCAGTGCCGCAGTCTGGCTGGGCACACAATCACGAGCCACCACACAGCTTGTAGATTCAAACAGCAACTCTTTATTCCCGAACTCACACCAGCGGTCTACAATCACGTTCTGGGGAAATCCACGTTCTCTGCCCAAATCCACGTTCTCTAGGCTTCTATCTCCCAAAGAATACTGTCTGAATCCCGTGAGAACTCAAGGGGAACTCAGGCAGCAAGATACGCCCTATTCCCAGGAGGAATAATCTTAAACCTTAAACCTGGAACCTAAACTGGGAACGCCCTAAACACGATTATCATAAAACCGGGAACACCCTAATCTGCCTTGGTCCTTGAGCAAGGTCACCTACATTCAATGTCGCTGCAACATGTCAGCAACATGGGGTACGCTGGCAAGGAAATTGTCATACCTACTTGGCTAATGGCTCCCAGCATCTCCCCCCTTCTGATTAATTAAACAACAAGCAATGTGGCTTAAGGACCGTGCCTGGTAGGTTGTCCAATTCAACATATGGTTCTTACCCGTCATCGGAAAACTGACCTTTAGGCGTCAGCCTCCTGTCTTAGGTTGATACCACTGCAATTGAATCATACCCGTCACTGACTACCGGTCCAGCATACAGCCATACTTGTGGATAGGTCTATGCACCAGTGGGGGGGTGAGGTTCTTTGCCTCACCTCTGTTGGCCCCCAAATTTGGCCTTGGTGCCAGTGGGGGAGTGACGTTAATGTGGCTTATGGACCGTGCCTGGTAGGTTGTCCAATTCAACATACGGTTCTTACCCGTCATCGGAAAACTGACCTTTAGGCGTCAGCCTCCTGTCTTAGGTTGATACCACTGCAATTGGATCATACCCGTCACTGACTACCGGTCCAGCATAAGCCATTGGCCCCCAAATTTCAGACCATCACTAGCAGAAGGGAGGAGGATACAGAAATGCCACGACACCAAGCCAATTGACGGCTCCTTGGGAAAAAATTGCATCACTGGTGACACCATCAGCAAAGATATGTCAGCACTACCACAATTAACATGGGGTGCGCTGGCAAGGAAATAAAAATTGCATCACTAGTGACACCATCAGCAAAGATATGCCAGCATTACCACAATTCGCTGCACCAAACGATAGTTACATAGTCCAGGCAAGTTCTGCAAGCAGTTCAAAGCAGAGGAATCTATCAATATGTCCATTTCCTCCCAAAATCCGTTTCCTCCCAAAGTAAGTTGACTCTTTGATTGAGCATTACTTGTTGAGTTCTTCACCGGCACTGGGATGGAGATAGGAATTCTGGCAATGATGCTAAAGAGACATTATCCTAGGTGAAATCTCCATTGCAATGTTTAAAAACTCCACCGTCAAAAAATAAAACTGATCAGAAAAACATTAACCTAGGTTTGTATGAGCTCAAAAATAAAAATAGAACCTTATGATGTGGAAAAATGCAATAATAAAATAGCTATTGAAAAAAGCATCCTGGTTAATCACTGTCGCAGATGTAAGAATGGCCAAGCTGGAGTTCTGGATATCAGCTGTTATGGATTTGAGTCAAATCATCTTCTTTTCGATCTGTAGAGACTGTTTTAGTTAATCTCTCTGGAATCCAAATGGGCTGCTGTTCTCCCTGTGGAAAAACACAAACAGACCCCCGACTCCAGACAATCACTGGGTCAGGACCTTTCCATTGTCCTGTTAGAATATCTTTCCAAAGTACTTTAGGCTTATGTACATTTTTTGGATACATATGCCTTTCCGCAGCACTAAGTCCTGATGAATCCAAATTTAAAAAGTTTAGAGTAAAAAGCGTTATTTTAAGTTTATCTTTGGGGGATATATACCCCTTTCCAATTCCCTCTTTTTGCTTTAATAAGTATGTTTTAATAGTTTGATGAGCTCTTTCAACTATGCCTTGTCCCTGTGGATTGTATGGGATTCCTGTTATATGAGTAATACCAAATGATGAGCAAAATTGTTTAAAAGAGGTAGAGGTATAGCCAGGACCATTATCAGTTTTTAACTGTTTAGGAATGCCCACAGTGGCAAAATTTTGTAAGCAATGAGCTATAACATCTTTAGTTTTTTCTCCGGCATGAAGGGAGCCCATCAAAAATCCAGAAGAAGTATCGACTGTAACGTGTAAATATTTTAATTTTCCAAATTCTGGCAAGTGTGTGACGTCCATCTGCCAAATATGGTTAGGTATCAGTCCTCTAGGATTGACTCCAAGATTAACTTGTGGTAAAAATGTCACACAATTTTGACATTGTTTTATTATATGTCTGGCTTGTTCCTTAGTTATTTTAAAACGCTTTTGTAAAGTATTAGCATTAACATGAAACCTTTTATGAAAATTTGTAGCTTCTTCAAATGTAGAGAAAATATGTATGTCATGTGTAGTTTTATCTGCTAAATCATTGCCTAAACTAAGGGCTCCAGGCAATCCTGTATGTGCCCTAATATGTCCTATAAAGAATGGATCTTTTCTGTCCCAGATTAGACTTTGTATAGTGGAAAACAAAGAGAAAACAGTAGAAGAAGGGGAAATCCTACCAGCATCTTCAAGAGATACTATAGCATTAACTACATACTGACTATCAGAAAATAAATTAAATACAGAATCTTTAAACATCAAAAAAGCTTGTAAAACTGCATTAAGCTCTACCTTTTGAGCTGATTGTTTGGGTACTAAAAATGTAAAAGTTCGATCTGGGGTAACTACTGCTGCTGTACCATTATTTGACCCATCAGTGAATACATTTGGAGCATTCATGATAGGGGTTTTTCTTGTCATTTTTGGAAAAACTACAGGATGCAAAGACCAAAAAAACAACAAAGGATTAGATGGTAAGTGATTATCAAATGAAACTTTAGATTTACACATGATTATTGCCCAAGTATTTAACTCATTAGCTAACTCATCAATTTGATCCATAGTATATGGAGTAATAATTTTATTGGGAGAAATTCCAAACACTCCCTTTGCTGCTTTTATTCCTTTGTGTATTAATTGTCCTACAGCCTCAGGATACCTAGTAAGAATAGTGTTAGGAGAATAAGATAAATGTATCCACAATAATGGACCTTCTTGCCAAAATACTCCTGTAGGAATATTTTTTGTTGGTAGTATAATAAATAATAAAGGCAAACTTATATCAATTCTATCCAAATGCATATTTTCCATATATGTTTCAATAATTTTTAATGCCTTTCTTGCTTTAGGAGTTAACATGCGGGGTGAATTTGGATCTGATGGACCTTTTAGAATATCAAATAAAGGTCCCAACTCTCCTGTTGGTATACCTAGATAAGGCCTTATCCAATTTATGTCTCCCAATAACTTTTGAAAGTCGTTAAGTGATTTGAGTTGATCTACTCGTATTTGAATTTTTGGTGGACGGACCATGGTTGAGGATAATAGAACTCCTAAATAATTAATTGGAAAATTTAATTGTACTTTATCTATTGCTATCTCTAGATTATAATTTTTTAATAAGTTTGTAAGTGTGGCATAACATTCCAGCAATATGTTTTTATCTTTATGTGCCAATAATACATCATCCATATAGTGAAATATTTGTAGTTCAGGATTTTGATTTCTAAGTGGCTGGATTGCTTTGTTAACATATATTTGACACATAGTTGGACTGTTAGCCATCCCTTGAGGGAGTACTTTCCATTCATATCTCTGATCAGGACCTTCATGATTTAATGCAGGGATAGTAAATGCAAAACGTGGACTATCCTCGGGATGAATTGGAATTGAAAAAAAACAATCTTTAATATCTATAGCTAAAACATGCCAAGTTTTTGGCAAAGCAGACAATTGAGGAATCCCTGATTGAGCAGGTCCCATAATAACCATCTCATTATTAATGGCTCTTAAATCTTGCAATAATCTCCATTTACCAGATTTCTTTTTGATGACAAAAATGGGAGTATTATGGGGAGATATGGAAGGTTGTATATGTCCTTCCGCTAATTGTTATTTGACCAGATCATGGGCTACTTGTATCTTTTCTTTAGTCAGGGGCCACTGAGGAACCCACACTGGTCTTTCTGATTTCCAAGTAATTTTGATTGTCTCAGTGGCCCTTTCTGAAAATCCAACCCATGTCTGTCTGTTCCTTGATCTATTTGTATTGGTGCTGCTATACCTTGCCCTTGTTTTCCTAATCTTTTTTCTTTCCTAAAGCCTTGTCTAGCCCTAGTAGTGGGCGCATTAGGATTGATGTTATTTGTTAACGTCAAACCTAATTGATCTAGGACATCTCGTCCCCATAAATTTATAGGAAGATGATCCAATACATATGGCTGTATAGTTCCTTCACATCCTTCAGGATCCTTCCAATCTAATATCATAGAACTTCTATGGGGATTAGTCGCCACTCCTAGGCCTCGAAGCGTTTGAGTGGCTTGTTGTAATGGCCAATGTTTTGGCCATTCTTGACGAGATATGATGCTAAGGTCAGCTCCTGTGTCCAGTAGCCCATTAAACTCATGACCTTGAATATTTAGTTTTAGCATTGGGCGAGAATCTAAATTTAAAGACAACATAGCCCAATCTACACCTGTGGAGCCTAATCCCCTGGAACCTCTTTCTACACTATGACTAGGAAATTTATTATGTAGGCTGGGTATTATTAACAACTGTGCTATTCTATCTCCAGGTGAAATTACTGATATACCTCTTGGAGAACTAGCTATAATTTTTATTTCACCTACATAATCGGGATCAATTACCCCAGGACTTATCATAAGTCCTTTTAATGTAGATGAACTACGTCCCAGTAATAAGCCTACTGTTCCTTGGGGAAGAGGTCCTTTTACTCCTGTGGGAATGATTTGAACTCCCATCTCTGGAGTTAATACTGCTCTGGCAGAGGCGCAGATGTCCAACCCTGCGCTCCCTCGGGTTTGTCTGATGAGGGATTTAATGGACAATGTGTCCTGGGCACTAGCCTGATGGTGTTGCTGGGTTCCTCCACTGCCCCGTAGATTTGTGGTTGTGGGCCCCGGGGCATTGGGCCCCCCTGTCCGTTTTTTGGCAACGGAGCCTGATGCCTTTCTCCACGATATCTTGGATAAATACCTGGTCTTTGTCCGTTTTTTGATAAGGGAGTACCTTCTATGGTGGTTTGAGAACGGCATTCATTAGCCCAATGTCTCCCTCTATGGCATCGTGGGCAAATACCCGGTATTCTATTCCTTTGATACCTACTTTTGTTAAACCCTCCTCCTATGGGGCAATTCCTTTTAAAATGCCCTGTTTGTTCACAATCATAGCATGTTTTTGGCCTGGCATCTAAAGCCTGTTGTACTGCAGCTGCCAAGACTTGCCCTTGTTCATTAATATCTCTACATAATTTAATATTAATATATGTGTTTAAATCTTCATGTCTCCATGGTCTAATAACCTCTCTGCAGCAACGATTTGCTTGGTCATAAGCCAGTTGTTTTATTAATGGCATTGCTTGTTCTGTATCCCAAAAAATTTTGGCAGCCGTTTGAATTAGCCTATCTACAAAGTCAGCGTAAGGTTCATTAGCTCTCTGTATTACCTTAGATAGCTGACCTTGTAAATCTCCATGTCCTTGTAAAGTCTTCCATGCCCTAACTGCGTCTGCAGCAATTTGTGCATATATAGCAGGATCATATTCAATTTGTTGCCGTTGACCCTCATAAGGTCCTTTTCCTAACAACATATCTAGATTTCTTTGAGGGTAACCAGCTGCTGCATTTCGCCTAGCTGTCTCCACGCAAAATTCCTCATTGGCAACCTTCCATAACAAATATTGTCCTCCATTTAGCACAGATTTACACATGCTAGCCCAATCTGCTGGCATCATGTCCAAGTTAGTAATGGACTCAACTATGCTTACCGTGAAGGGAGCTTGGGGACCATAGGTTGTTACAGCCTCCTTTAACTGCTTCACTGTTTTAAAATCTAAAGCATGGTGAATTCGCTGCCCTCCTGCCTGTTCAAGTACAGGGCATGCTAATCTTTGAGGTCCTGTCTCAGGATCCCATTTATCAACTACGGGGTTTGAGGGCCACTCAGCTGTCTCCATCGGTGGGGCTGTTGGTTGAATTACGCCCTCTTGTGATAAAACGGAGTTACTAACAGCCTCCTGTTGTGGCCTTTTTCCTAACAACCCCTTTTCCTTTAAATTTTCTTCCTCTGACTGACTAGCTCGAGAGACCTTCTCTTTTGCTTGATCTAAAATGTCTTTCTCCATGGTCTGAACCTCTAACAATTTACTTAACATCTTTTCGGTTTGTTTTTTACTAATTTCTAATCTACTATAAAGATAACACAACCCAATAAGATAACACAAAACAAAACCGAAACTGAATGAAACAAAAACGGAATAAAAAATCGTTGTATCAATTTTCTCTTCCTCAGGGCTGACAAACTTCAAACCTTTAGCCAACCATTTTTCCCAGTTTGCCTGAGAAATTTCTAGGGATAGGCAGCTTGAAACAAAAACAAAATAAATCACAACAGGAACACATTGTTTTTTGAATTGATCACCCATTCTCTCGCCTTCCCTCAGGGGCAAGCAATTTCACTTACCTCCAAGTTTCAGATGTTCCCCGTAAGAGCCGCCAAATGCCACAGTCTGGCTGGGCACAAATGCCGCAGTCTGGCTGGGCACACAATCACGAGCCACCACACAGCTTATAGATTCAAACAGCAACTCTTTATTCCCGAACTCACACCAGCCGTCTACAATCACGTTCTGGGGAAATCCACGTTCTCTGCCCAAATCCACGTTCTCTGCCCAAATCCACCTCCACTGGGCATCTGTCTCCCAAAAAATACTGTCTAAATCCCGTGAGAACTCAAGGGGAACTCAGGCAGCAGGATACGCCCTATTCCCAGGAGGAATAATCTTAAACCTGGAACGCCCTAAACCCAATTATCTTAAACCGGGAACACCCTAATCCGCCTTGGTCCTTGAGCAAGGTCACCTACATTCAATGTCACTGCAAATGTCAGCAACATGGGGTACGCTGGCAAGGAAATTGTCATACCTACTTGGCTAATGGCTCCCAGCAAATGAAGTCATATTCTGAAGTCCTGGGGATTCAGTCATATGAATTTGATGGGAGGGACGCAAACCTATAGCAAATATCAGTTAATTGCAAATAGAACATCAGCCATGTAGTGGAGTTATCTTTTAAGGATAATACCAATCTCCTAGGAATATTATGAGGATTAGAGGGATAATATATTTAAAACATTTAGAACAAACCCCAGAAAATGAAAATTTCTCAGTGAATTAGTCAAGAATCCTAGCTGCTACTATAAAAATAAGAACAACAATAAGTGTATTCAATTTATTCATTAATTCATGTATATCAATGATCTCTCATCTGTGTTAGGCCCTGTGTTAAAAGCAGGACTACAAGTATAAAGCAAATTAAAAGTAAATATTTGTTGAATGAATGAGCTTACAGCTTAATGAGGCAGAAAGGCGTGCAGATAAGTGTGGGTCAGTGAAGCAAGTGCCAATAGGCGTCCGCGTCATGTCCTATGGGGAGAGCTGGAGGGCCAGGGATGGCTTTCACAGAGAGGACAGCTGCATGTTGTGAGTGCTAGAAAACAGGCACAATAACACTGATGTTTTAAATCTTATTGATTCAATTACTTAGAAACCAATAGTGAGTGTATCATCTCCCTCAAGATTATGGTAGTGTGTTTTTATACTGATTGTTGCCTGAAGCTGAAGGATTGATTTCCCAAGTTTGGAAGGTTTGTGTTAAAATATTATAGCTCAAAAGAGGATTGCAGAATATCAATAACAGAACCAATATATTAACCTAAATAATATTTGATGAGGATCCTTATGAACCATATCAAAATTTGAAAGTTGGATACAGTCACTTATTCCTAAGAAAGGAATAGGCTCTTTCTTGGTAAAGAAATAAGACAGGTAATCATCCTCATGGGAACTCAGAAATGGTGAATCTCTCAGAAAATGAACTCATAAAATGAAAGGCAATAATGTATTATTATTTCTCACTGTCCTCTTTTGTGATATACTGTAGGGTAACTTTTCACTTCTCTCTTAAACCTGGACATGCCAGAGCTCTTACTGTGGCCAGTGAAATTTGAGCAAAGATTCTACATTAGAGCATGATAAGTCACCTTTGCTTTTGCTATGCCAGCGATAATAAAATATTATCTGGATAATTCCCCCATCAGTCTGTGTTCCTGAGTGACAATAACGAAAGATGCCTACCAATCTGGCATTGGACAAGGAATAAAAAACAAACTTTTGTTGTTCTAAACTACAGTCTGAGCATCCTTGGTCCAAAAATCTGAAATCTGAAATGCTCCAAAAATCGGAGACTTTTGTTCACTAACATTATATCACAAGTGAAAAATTCCACACCTGACCTTATACTATAGTCAGAATGTAAAAATACTAAAAATATTATATAAAACTACCTTCAGGCTATGTAAATAAGGTATATATGAAACACAAATGAATTTTGTGTGTAGACTTGGGTGCCATCTCCAAATTATCTCATTATACATATATACAAATATTCAAAAATTTAAAAAAGTATTTGCAATCAAAATACTTCTGGTCCCAAGCATTTTGGTAAGGGTTATTCAACTTGTACTTCTAAATTCCTGCATCTGTGAACAGAAGCATGAAAAGTGAACAGTATCTACATACAGATTTCTAAATTAATTAATGCCCTGTTTTTCTGACCTTTAAAGCCATTAAGTTTTCAATCATTAACAACTCTACAACTTACCATAACATTTTTTTTTATTCTTCTAGGGGAGCATACAAGAGGAAATTTTTATTCATTTGCTTTATGAGAGGTCTCAATTTTGAAAATTTATCTTTTTGATCTAGGTGGCTATTATCTGCAAAATGCAGGTATGAGAAAATCAACTCAAATCTGTCCCTTCTAATTGCATCTCGAACCAGGTTCTGATCAGCATCAGAGATTTCCCAGTACATCCCCCTTCTGGGACGCCTTACAAATCCACTCCATAGCAGGACACCAAATACACACCTCATTTCCTGAACTGTGACTTCTAAGTTAACATTTTTCTGAGAAGCATAATTAATGGTTTCATTGACAATCAAGTTGAATGTTTCATCATCAAAAAACAATTCAAAGAGTTCTACTGGGTTCAACTTTTCACTCTTGAGATTTAAAAGTCCAGAATCCAGTGCCGACCAGCTGGGAAAGTTCGGCTTAATGTCTCTTTTGGTCCAACTTTTTTCTGGGACACTTGACACCTTTAGCTTCTTTTGAGGCTGAGCCTCAGGCTCATCTTCCTCCACTTCTGAGTCATCAGAAAATGCAAGACCTTGGAGCAGTTCACTCACTCCAGCTTTGTCTTTTTTTCTTCCTTTTCGGGTAATGTCTCCTCCTGCATACTGCAAGGATGCAATGTGCATTCGGGCCCAGGAGTCACAGGGTGGATGACGGTCCTTTAGAGTGTTCAAATTTGAGACTGTCTTTTTAGTAGGGACAGAAGAGTTACAAGAGATGTGGGGTGCACACTCTCTGTTGTTACCATACCATTTTTAAGGTGTCATTGGAAAGGGGTTTTGCTCTATCAATGGATTCTGCTTACTGGTTTCTGAATTGGGACTAAGGAGACCACAGATGAACACACACACACACACACACACACACACACGCATATACCTGGGAAAGTCAATCGAGCTGGGGACTGGGGTTGCAGCTCAGTGGTAGAACACCTATCTCGTATGTGTAGGGCACTGTGTTTGATCCTCAACACCACAAAAAATAAATACATAAAAATATTGTGTCCATCTACAACTAGAAAAAATATTTAAAAAAAAAAGAAAGAAAGAAAGTCAATTGCTGGGTTTCTGTTCGTGATTAAAAGGTTCAGGGGTCATTCCAGTTACATTGGGCTAATTGAGCTGCACAAAATAACCACACAAGAGACACAAATACCTTTTTCTTTGGGGTCTCTGTGACGGCTCCTCTGACCTTAAGGGTACACAGGAAGAGAGAGAGCGAGAGCACGTACTGACCCCTTTTATTGAGGAGAAGCTATTCAAATGAGGCAAGGGGCCAGGTTTCAGGGGGCTGACATCTTCATGATGTCCACTGTCAGCAGGTTGACTGACACCTGGGTAGGCCACACCCAAGGGCACAGTAAGAGAAGGGGACACACACAAGGCACTTCCATGGAAGATTCTATCCTAAACAGGGCAAGGGGTTATATTACAAAGGAACAGGTGAGTGAGCATAGCTTCACCCATGGGGCTGTAGCAAGACACACCCATGCACGAGACACTGACCCTCAAACCCAAGAAGGGTGGGGAAAGCTCTGCCACATTTCTGTGACTGAGCGCCTCAGCACCCAGCCAGGGAGTGTGACTCAGTCACGTGTAAGGTTGGTCTCCCACAGTCAATCAAGCTGGAAGATTCTCAGATATTACCATGAAATGCATGATGTATTCTGTGGATCCCTGGGAACATTGTAGGGCAAAAGGTGCAGGTCTTGGGGCTCTTGATGTCCCCATTCCTGCTCCTGCTGTACCTAGAGCTACTCTTCTTTCCTTTTGATTGATGATATTCTATGTTCTCTCTCTCAACTTCTGTCTCAATGACCAAATTCCTGCTTTAAAAATGTTCACCAACCATTAATATAAATCATAAATTAAACATGAAAGCATAATGAATCATCTTTATGAGTTTGGCTTCTGAGAGTTAAATTATGAAATCCACAATAAGAAGCAGACAAAATTATTTAGAAGAAAGAGAGTGGTTCTGGGACTTGAGTAAGAATTTACACAGCCCAATAAATAATATTAACACTTCTAAATAAATAATACTTTTCTCAGAAAAGACCAAGGAAATAACTGGTAGTAGACCATGGGAAAATGACAATCAGAAAACTTCTCTATCTCCAGGCCTGAACAAGAAATCTTACTCAAATGAATCTACCTGATGACATTTGCTGGGCCCCAAATTCTTTCCTCTATTGACATTTCTATCTTAACCCAAAGAGAAGGAATTTTTCTTTTCATATTTCTGATTTCTTCCCAAGGAAAAAGAAATTGCTAACCAGATGGGCTAAAGCCATCTTTTGCTAGGGGACATATGATGTCTTTGGAGTTAATTTCTGAGAGGTTTATTTGACTTGCATGTGGGCTCCCAAAGTTATCAGGTTGAACCATATGAAACTTCTGATGTTCAATCACTTTCAACTTATAAGAGTAGGAGTTCCACATGGTCCAATATAATACTTGTTAAAGGAACTGATGCTCAAACCCTGATTTATCTATCCCCCAAAGAAAGCACTGTCCATTCTGTAAAATGCCTGCAATTTATTGACTGAATATTTTTGAGAAATGTGTATATGGCTGGGTGGAGGGCAGAGGGAGTAAGATGATAGGAAATTAAATAGTGTTTATTGCAGTAAAATGGGCTGGGGAGATGGCTCAGTGGTTAAGTGCCCCTGGGTTCAATCTCTAGTACCAAAAAAGATACATAAATAAATAAATATATAGATAAATAAATAGTGTTTATAAAGACTGGAAAATAATGTGTGGGGTGGATTAGAAAGAGGCTTATCAGAAGCAGAGAGACCAGTTATGAGGGGCCAGTAGATCGGGTACAAACCTTAAAGGCAAGGGGCTAGAAAGACTAGGAAAAACTCAAGGGGAAAGAAGACCAGGAAACTGCTTTTCCACTCTGCTAGAAGACACTCAAAAGACCACCTTGTCTTTTGGATGCAATTCAATTCAGCCCTGTTTTTTTTGTGTTTTTTTTTTTTTTTCCTTCCTTTTCTTCTTGTGATGCTGGAATCAAATCCTGAGCTTCTCATGCATGTTCTCTCTCAGTGAGCCACACCCCCTATATTTTTTTTCTTTTATTACAATCAGTAGACAGATCAGAGAATCCCATTTGATTACTCAGCTATTAAGTAATGAGAATGATTCACTTCTCTTCCGTTTACATTTTCCCCCTAGGCTGTCTTTTCCAATCCTGTTAACCTGCATTGCCAACTGAATGTCAATGACTAACAAATCAGCATCTCCCCCATATCTCTTTCCTGGCCACAGGCTTCTTTCCCTTTACCTAACTGATAATAGAATAACCCCCCCTGGTTGTCCCAGAAGCATCTCAAACTCAATATTCGAAAAGTTGGAACTCACAGATTTCCCCCACTAATTTGATCTTCCCTATTATATTTCTTTAATGCAGCATAGTAGGGGTTCATCTCATAAGATTCCTGCTTCTTCACTCTCAACATTTAATATGTCCCTGTATCCTGTTCTTTTATCCCCTAAACATTTTCTCTATTTCTGTTGCCAAAGTTTAGTTAGCTCACTAATTTTTACAATGTCCTTTTTTATTTATTTCCTTTCTCTATTTTAAAATACACCAAATTAACCGTTACCAATTCCTCCCTTAAAAATCATCGAAGGGGCCAGGGATACTGTTCAGTTGGTAGCGTGCTTGCCTCGAATGCACAAGGCCCTGGGTTCAATCCCTAGCACCACAAACAAACCAAAAAAAGAAATCATGAGGGAATTAACTTCAAATTCCTTCCCGTGGGTTATTTTCACCACCTGCTTACCATTTAATTGTTTTGATACATTCCCTCCCATTCTCTTAGCTGAATTTTTTCTTTTGTCAACTCCCAAGTACACCAGACTTTGCCATGCCTTCGGGTATGTATATATATCTTTCCTCTCCATTTGCAATATTTCCTTCACCTTTGCCATACCTCATACCTGCCTTGTTCATCTGGTTCTCTTAGTCACGCTGAAAAAAAGACAACTTTTTCCACCTTCTTCTTGAATCCTTCCTATAACTCTTCCTCCTTCCCCCACTATTTCCCTTTTCTATCCCGATGATATCATCTTACTATATCTACACTGTGCTAATCACCTTGTAACAATACTTTGCCCTATAGATTGTATTTTTTGATACAATAAAAGAATACAGGAGCCTGAGCCAATTTTACTTCCCTTTTACGATCTAGAACCAGTTTTAAACTGTCTGAACAATCAATGAACCTATATTAACATGTTATTACCCACAGTTCATAGTTCACATTAGGGTTGATGCTTTGTATTGTTCATTCTATTAAGTTTGTTTGTTTATTTGTTCTTTTTAGATATACATGACAGTATAGTGTATTTTGACATATTATACATATATGGAGCATTCTATGAACTTGAACAAATTTATAATATATATTTATGTACACTTTTGCAATAAATATTCCATTCTGGTGAGGGATGTTGATCAGGGAGGAGTCTAGGCAAGGGAAGAGACAAGGAACCTGTGGGAAATTTCTGTACCTTTCCTTCGATTTTGCTGCCAACCTAAAAGAAAAGAAAAAAAAAAAAAACCCTTAAAAATAAAGTCTGTTTTTTTTAAGAAAGCTATGAAAAAAAATTGAAGTGTAATCGATATTACAAGAAATATTTGAGATGCTCACAATGTTATGATTAAACCTCAATGAAAATGAATTAAGTAATGTCTGACAAACTTTATGTTCTTATTTTTGGTGTTTAAATAAGACAAGTGCCGGGTTTTGTTTTTGGTACTTTTCCTTATAATTATTGAGAATGTATTTAATGTTCACAACAAAAAAGGTGAGAGTAAAATTGCCTATCATGGCCATATTTTAGAACCATGTATATGATAATAAGGTGGTTACTATGGTTTGGATATGTATCTCCAGAAAGCTCATGGGTTAGGCAATGCAGGAATGTTTAGAAGTGAAACAACCAGATTATGAAAGCTGTAACCTAATTCATTCGTTTGATGAATTAATAATTTAGATGGTTTACTGGATGGTAACTGTAGGTATATGAGGCAGGGCTAGAGGAAGTAGGTCACTGGGGGTGGGGTGGGGGGTGTGCCCTTGGGGATTATATTTTGGTTTTGGCTCCTTGTTTTCTCTCTCTCCTTCCTAGCTGCCATGATCTGAGCAGTTCCTCTGCCATGCCGTTCTTCTATCATGTTCTACCTCATCTCAGGCCCAGAACAATGGAACCAGTTGCCCATAGACTGATCTTCTGAAACCATGAGCCCAAATAAACTTTTCCTCCTGTATTGATCTTGTTGGATGTTTTGGTCATAGTAACAAAAAGCTGACTAACACAGTGGTTGATTGGTCAGAAATTTGCAAGAGCATCAAGTGCCTCTGGTTGCTTGCTATTTTCATAGTTATAGTTAGTCAGGGATCATTATGCTAACTTCACACGTTCAAAAAAATGGACTTTTGTCCTTTCTTTCTTTCTTTTTAAAAAATATTCTTCTTTTTTTAAAAAAAAATCTTTATTTTATTTATTTACTTTTAGTGGTGCTGAGAATCGAAACTAGGGCCACACACGTGCGAGGCGAGTGCTCTACTACTGAGCCTGAACCCCGGCCCCAACTTTTGTCCTGTTTTTTGAATTTCAAAGTTGCTGTGGAGGATTTCCATCTTTGTGTATACAGAAATATTTATTGATCATTAACTACTATATTTGATTGATTGGTTGAGAATTAGACCAATAATCAAGTTTTTTTTTTTAATCAATTCTTTTATATCATCCAGAACTCTTGAATCCAGGGAGAGATTTTTGTTTTGTTTTGTTGTTGTTTTAATAAATGTTGGGCCTTTCTTGCCAGTTCATAAAAAGATAATTTGTTAGATTGCTTAAAAGTCAAGACTTCACAATTTTATTATTATTTTTCATTTTTTTGGACAATTATCATTCTTTTATGTGTTATAGAGCTACTTTTCATTTCTCTTTAGTTTATATGCTTAGTGAGTTACTGAACTGCTGATTGAGAAACAAAGTAGAAAGGGGTCTCTTATTTCTTCTTCCAAGGGAGCACTAACCTGGTTGGAGCCAAGTCCTAGACATTGTTGAACCACCTTGTGAATGGAGTTATGGTGTATTAATAGGTCCTGCACCCAATTGTGAGACTCCTTCTTCCTCTGATTCCAGGAAATAAGCCAGGGAAATTGTTAAGAGATCTTTTTCAGTGGGAGTCCTCACCATCCCACTTTCTTTCTTTGTCCTTCTTAATACCTACAAGAACCTCATCCCTTTGGTTTCTTGTACCAAGTAGACAATGTGATGTTAGTAAGACCTTGAGATGTGGGTTTGTCCCTAAACTGATGAGAAAGGCACTTTGCCAGGCACATTTACTAACCTGAATAACTGGATGTCTCTGCATTAGAATGCAAACACAGGTCCATTTTATAAAAGCCAATAACTGTTTTTGATGTTTTCCATTGATCCATGTGTGTATTTTCTTCTTTGCAGACATTATTAGAGAAGCAATGACTGGTCAAACACTAGACTGAAGCAGTCCTGGGTCTCTTGGCCATGATACCATATAAACATTCTCCAAACTCCCATAATCACTCTTCACAAGCTGTTTGTTTTAGGTTTTTATTTTTATTGTTACCATTATCATACTGTCAGCACCATCATTATTATCACTGGGATATCACCCACTGTTCCCATGGTTGATATTGCAGGAGAAGAATTAAGAAAATTTTGCAAGACACCAGGATCTAAAATGGTTTTAAATGGAAGATTCCTGGGAAAGGAGCTTGACAGGGTGATACTGGAGATGATGATGATGATGATGATGATGATGATGATAACAACAGCAGCAGCAGCAGCAACAACCACATCAATGTTATCTTCTAACATTATGGTATTTAGCATATATGAGACACTATGGTTAAGTGAAAACACTGACATATCTACTTTTACTTGGAGATGAAGTATCATTTTTGCTTAGATTTATATCTTAATTAAAATGATAAGTCTTTGAATTTCAATTCTACCTCTAGCTTTGTTTGCTTTTAAAATTTATGGTTTTTCCTTCAATACATAGAATTGAATCTCAGAACCCTAAACATTTATTAAAATGAATAAAAATCTCACATTCATTATTATTCTATGCTTCAAAGATTATATATATATATATTTTTTTTTTCTGGACTATTTTCCTAAGAATAGGTAATCCATCTACTGTTAAAGGTATTAAACCATATTCAGTTAAACCATATTTCAGATTTACTGAATTGATCTTTGTAACTGGCCCACATTGGAAAAACATTAGCATGCTATTCCTTTCTTCTTGTATCATCATATATCTAGAACACAGTTTATTTATGAACTCACCAGGAATAGTTGGGCTTTTCTTAATTGGAAGTTTGTTTAATTCCTATAAACAATGAATCACATTGCTGGATATGTTTTCTATTTTACCTTTGATCTCATCTATTTTATAGTAGTTAGACAAATTTAATAGTCTCGCTGTGTTCTTGTGTACCAGTAATAGGAGAAATGAGGTCAAGTGATATTTTATTATTCTAGAACATGATAGAACTATTTATTACAGTTATTTCTTTGATATCATGATGCAAATACTACAACCCACTGTTGCCATGAGGAGCAGAGGAGGTGACCCAAGGTCAATAATGCCATCTATAATAAACTGTGGCAAAAAGTAGAGAGTATTCAAAAGTGGAATATAGAAGAGAGAAATGAAGGGTTTATTTTAAATGAATTATATTTTTCAAGTTCTTCATCTCAGAAGACTCTGACATGGCCCAAATCTCTGCTGCTCTATACCAGTACACATTAACTGTGTTTTTGTTCAATAAGGCACTGCCCATATTAACTGAATATTATTGATATAATGCAGATTCATTAGATATTCATTTCTGAACATTATAATAGTGACTAGATGGAGAAACAATTGTGAATTAGATTTAAAAGCATAAGCTCAACTGTAGTGTACTTCATGATTTATAAAAGATCATCACTGTTATTTGCTAAGCAGCCAGAGTAATGTTTGTGTGACTATATTTCATAAATCATCTTCTCTAGTACCATGAATAGAAATTTTTACCTTGTTCCCCCCACAAAGGATTTGATTTATTTGCAAAAAGATAAAGTTAATAAAATAGAAAATCACAGCAAAGGGAGAAAAGAAAACAAAAAATGTTCTAACTATGACAATCATTGTGGTTGAACTTGACATTTGCCTAGCATATAAAGGAAAAAAAGAGGAAAATATGGTTAGTTACAACAGGGCTTCTTACTTTTTATTATATCGTAGCATGAACAGAATGATGCAATTATTTTAAGGGACATGGTTGAAAGCAGAGGATCTCCAAATTACCTGAAGGCTGAAAGGGTGAATATTTTCACATGTCTGTATATATTTTGGGATACATAATTTTCTACCATGATTGGAAAAATGGATCATGTGGCACAGTGGCACATGCCTATAATCCCAGCAACTTGAAGCCTGAGGCAGTAGGATCGCAACTTCAAAGCCAGTCTCAGCAACACATTGAGGCCCCAAGCAACTTAGTGAGACCCAGTCTCAAATTAAAATATAAAAAAGGCTGGGGATGTGGCTCAGTGGTTAAGTCCCTGGGTTCAATCCCTGATACAAAAAAAAAAAAAAAAAAAAGTGTTATATCGTTTATAGTATCAGAACAAAAGTGTCTCTCTCCTATCTTCTCTTTGGGAAAAATGAATTTTCTAGGTCCGAATTCCAAAATACAATATATATATTATTGATTAGAAATCAGGGGAGATGTTTGATTTGGAGTTAATATTCGCATATTCATTCACTTTTGATGATCATTAGTGTAATGATTTTGCATTAATAAAGAGGATTTTTGTTTGCATGGTTGTTTGGCTTTCCCTGTTTCTAGGCAGAGTCTCGTCCTACGTGGCAGGTTATGGCATCACCCAGCTCTCCAGAGGAATTCTTGGAGTAATCTAGCTAGGGTTTCCCTCCCCACCTCCTAATAGAAGATTCCCTTGGGGAGCTTGAAGATCAGCCAGTTCTTCAGGGATGGCAATGGTGTGTGTATACTCTGCTATTGCATGCCCTCCCAAACCCTATGAATGGTTCAGAAGGGCAGGGCATTGCAACTGGATGCCTGCAGGAAAGGGTGACAAATTTTCATGTGAATGCAGACTTTCGCATAATGAGCCCGTGTATCTACTTCCAAGTTATGCAAGTTGTAACGGGCAATATTTTGGAAACAAACATGGGTATAATCAGCTACTAAGATACATAAGCAGGATATGTGGAAAATGTCCTTCTCTTAGAAAGCCATATGCAGGGTGTGGAAAGGTGTTCCTAAAGTGAGGGAGACACCAAATCCTGTTGCCATGCAGTGCTGTAAAAAGCAAACAGTATGCACACCTCCAAGGGCTTTTGTTTGAGGAATCCTGACTGGGATGAGCCCAGCAGATACCACAACTCCCTGTTGCCATGAGGAGCAGAGGAGCTGACCCAAGGCCAGAAAACTCATGTCAGCAGATAAGTTGGCTGAAAGTTAAGGCAACCTAATTGTAAGTGTTACTGTTTATTAGGTAGGTGGTATTTCCTCCTGGGCAAGTTTTTAAACTTGAGATAGTGTACCGTTTTTCTAATTTCTTTAAAATATATTGTTTGGTGAATTATATAACTATATTCATTCCTGTGAAATATCTACTACTTTCATGAATCATCCTAATTTGACTGTATAAATCACTCTACCGTATGGAATTGATTTTCAGGGTATGTGAGGCTGAATTTATTGCTCTGAAGTCCCTATATGGAAGTCCTACTCCCAGTATTTCAGAATATGATGATTGATATTATTTACTTCTTTTAAAGCCCTACCCTTTAAAGCCCTACCCTTTAAGGTAGGGCTTTAAAAGGAGTAAATAATATCAAATGAGTTTGTTAGGTCCTAGCCAATATGACTAGTGTCTTTATGAGATGGTGCGGTTGGGACACAGACATTTTGTGAGCACAGAGGAAAGACCATGGTGAGAAGGAAGGACCATCCATCAGACAAAGAATGAGGCTGCAGAAGAAACCAAACCTGACAACAAACACCTTAATCTTGGAATTCTAGTTTCTGGGGCTTAAAAAAAAAAAAATTCTGTTAGTGGTATTTTATTACGACAACCTAGCAAGCTAATAAAACCAGCGTGTGAAATAAAAAATGACCTAGGTAGTATTTTTTAAAAGAATAATTTCTGCTTTGGAGAATAACATCATGACTTTCTCCTAAGTTGTCTGAAGATCCAAAGCGTCTCCATTGACCTATGAAGGCTCTTTCCTTCTCGGTTGTAGTTTTCATCAGAAAAGGAGCTGAGCCATGCTCTTGTTTTCTGGAATTTTCTGAGCAATAGCATGGGGCCATACTCTGTTGGTGCCTCAGTCTTCACCTTAATTAATGATTTTCCATAAAGGAGAAGAAAGCAAATTCTGCAAACTATGAAACCAGGAATCTTTCTCTCAATTTGGATCAGGAACCTAGAAAAAAAACATTATTGAAAAGAATATTGGGTGTAGGGGTATTTAAAAAATGGATCATTGATTACAGAAGTTTAGCATGAAACAAGGAAAAGTCATTATCCTTGTCATTCACTCTGGGAAATTCATTTGATGATGTTGAAACCTGCTCTGCCTTTGACTCTTCATTCTTTTCTTGCTCCTCTGACAGGAGCCTGTGTGCCTGTCTCCTTGGTGTCCCTTCTCCAATCTTCAAAGATGTTGAATAACTGTTACTTTGAAAAAATGCACTTATTAACACAATCAAAACATAATTTTATTATTGAAAGAGACTCTAAAATTCACTTTTCGGACAATCTTCCTCTACCCCTGTGTGGATGTTGTTGGCGATCCCATTCCTTTTCTTCTTAGAGCATCAGGGACTCGTAAACTGGGCAATGATAGTGTGAGGAATCTCCTATTCTGTTTGATTCCTTTTGTTGTTGTTTCTTTCTTTCTTTCTTTCTTCTTTTTTTTTTTTTTTTTAGGCTTTAGGGAGAAGCTTTGTACTGAGATGAACATGCACACCTAAGTGCTGGTGGGAAGAACTGGTTAGAAGGGAAGTGGTAGGGACCAGAGAGAGAAGGTGCAATGGAGGGTGCTGGGTTTGGAAAAGTGTGGGAATCCAGGTTGAAACTAGATTAAAGTGGGGGTGAGTGCTGATATTTGAGGAAACAGGAACAAAGGAGGCTAGAGTGGGTGCAGGAACAGGGACATATTCTATGTGATAGGAAGAATGTGTAGGAATTGATCTTTGCTGGCCTCTATTTTCTCTATTAAGTTGGAAGTAGGTCATCCTCAGGGAACAAAGGGCAGCATGGGGATAGGGCAGAACCTTAAGGAGAGAAAAATGTGCAAAAGTCCTCTTGGAAAGCAGACAGTGAGTTGCTAGGTCAAATGATGAAGCACTGTGGGAGTACCAGGAACTCTACACTCTCTGCTTCATTTGAATCTGGTGATCATGAATTTGCAAAGGTACCAGCTCTCTCTCTTGTGGGGGCTTTTTCATTTAAATTTTAAGTTCTGCTGCATGAGTATGAAGGAAGTACAGAGAATTGGTGGAGCCATGTGGAGAAAGTTTTGAGTAAGTTGATAGTTTCTTCTAGAGATTTTTCAATAAAAATGGAATGAAAAGGAGGATAGAGGAGTTTAAGATTTTGGAAAAAGAATGGAGGTAATGGATTTTAAATTTATTCTGAAAAGAGAGAATACAAGATGGAAGGAAACTAAGGAAAGGAGAGAGTAGAAGTGTTAAAGGATTGGAAAGCCCAGGCAGATTCAGGAATGATTCCATGTGGGCATTGAACAGACTGGGAAGATAGGAAGATAAGGTCACAGAGCATGGTGTTTGGTTTAATAGTTTGATGACTCTATGTGGGTGATCATCATGGGAGTAGGAACTGAGGTAGAGTGAATGAATGCTATACTTCCGGTGAGGTTTGTCCCCACCAAAACTCATGTTGAAACTTGATTGCCAATGTAAAAGTGTTGGGAGATGAGGCCTTTACTCTCATGAATGCATTAATGTCTTTCTCTTGAGACTAGGTTACTTTTCTTAAACCAGATTAGTTTGAAGAATGAGTTATTTCTTACAGGAATGGATTGTGAGCCTGGCAGCTCTCCTCATTCACACATGATCTCTCTTTAACAAGCATCATTTGACCTTCTGTTTTCCTAGCATGAGGTGAAGCAATAAGTGGTCCTCACCCATTATGGCCACCAGAGCTTGAACTTTCTGGTCTTCAAAGTCATGAGCCCAAATAAGCCTCTTTATTAATTACCCAGTTTTAGGTATTCTCTTATAGCAACATAAAATGTATATGATCAGCACGGAAAATTTTTCTGAGGAAGAGAATCAATAGGTATTTATTTTTAATTGCTTGCATAATATCATTGGCATATGCTTTATGTTGTATACATTCAGGAAGGTTTTTTTTCCTCTCCAGAAAATCGTGAACTAAGGGAGACAAAGGACTGTGTTTAGAATGTATTTATTTATCTATAGATATAGAAAATCTGTTTCCCAAAGAATATTTTGACAGAACACTCCTTTAATGAAATAAGGAAAAGAGCAATTCAAGGATTTTTTAAATCCATTTCATTGTCTTTAGGAAAATAAGTTGCTGATTCTCCTTTGTCAGCTGAAGGTGAAGGTAGGGCAGGGCAAATTATTTACCCAAGGTGGGCTAAAGCTACCTACAAATGTACAGAAATTAGTTAATTCTTTTTAAGAAGGCACAGTATTCTGAACTTATTCCGACATAGAACTTCACTATTTTTTTTTTCTTTTCATAGAGAACTTTGTGAAATAGGTAATGAAATGATCCAGGCACAAGATGATAGTGACAGAGAAGCCACCAGTGACTTGAGGGAAAAGGGAAGTGTAGGTGCTGCCTGTGAGGTCACCTTTCCTGTTTCAGAACCTCGGGGAAGGTGAGGTTCTGCTTTCCTGCATACCGTTTCCCCCATCACTTCTCCTCTTTACTCTTATGTAACAACTGGACCAACCCGGCCTGCCTCAGGCCCACATTTCTGGTTCGCTCCTCTCACAGCCTCCCGAGTCTGGACAGAATTTAGAATTAAGGTATTGGAGTGCAGCTTGGAATGACTCGAGCAATCTTGGTTATAACCACCATTTTGCCCCCCAGGTGGCCCTGGCATCCATCCCAAGCCCTATAGGACAAAGTCATTAGTCAACTGAGGAGTGAGGGTGTAGCTTCTGGTAGACTGTGTGCCTAACATGTACCTGGGTTCAATCCCTAGTAATCCTCCATCAAAGAAAAGTGAGGCAGCAAAGCACATTGTGTCAGATACTGATGTCTGGATGCTTTCTTCACTGACATTGAACAAGTTAGTGCCTTTTGAGAAGTGCCAGGCCTTTGTCTAATTAGCATTTAAGACCCTTCCTTCTGTCTTGAGGATCAGATAACCTTCTATCTTGCTGCTGCTCATGGCACACTTGTGTTCATAAACCACTAATAAATTGTACTTTATGCAATCTTTGATCTGTTTCTATCTTTGGCAGGAGTTTTTTGTTTGTTTGTTTGTTTTGTATACAGGGGCTGGGTGTTTCTGAAGCATAAGTTCTCAACTAATTAGTGTTTAGGAAATTTTAAAAGTCATCCTTGCAAAGTCATATTTATTCAGAGTGACACATGGTAGCAGCTTTCATGAATCACCTGTTTCTACTTGCAACTGCATTCATCTTGTTCAGCAACTCCCAGTGATCCAATCATTGCTGAGATGTACTGGAAGTTATAAAAATGCTTTCATTTGATCTGAGGGTTGCTAATTTTAAAAATAAATTTGAGAGGAATCAACTAAAATGTCTTTCAATGGATCAGTGGTTAAACAAACTCCGGTATGTCCATGTAATAGAGTACTACTTAGCAATAAAAAAGAATGAGATTTTGTTATCTGCAGCAACGAGGATGGACCTCAGAGTTATCATACTTAGTGAAAAAAGCCAATCTCCAAAGGTCACATACTGTATAATTCCATTTACATAACATGATTGAAATTGCAAAACTCTAAATGTGGCAAATAGATCAGAGGCTTTCAGGGATAGAGGCAGGACTACAAAGGTGTGACTATGAAAGAGAAGTTTATGGTATTCCTTTATGCTCATAGAACAGTTTGATGGTGACCATATAAACCTGTACATGGTATCAAATTGCAAAGCAGTACACACATACACACATAAGTAAAAGCTGGTGAAAACTGAAAAGGTCTTTAGCTTAATTAACAATGTGAACTGGGTGTGGTGGTGCACGCCTGTAATCCCAGTGGCTCGGGAGGCTGAGGCAGGAGGATTGCGAGTTCAAAGCCAGCCTCAGCAATGGCAAGGAGCTAAGCAACCTCAGTGAGACCCTGACTCTAAATAAATACAAAGTAGGGCTGAGGATGTGGCTCAGTGGTCGAGTGCCCCTGAGTTTAATCTCTGGTACACAACCCTCCACCCCCCCAACAACAAAAGAGTGTAAATTTCCTGTTTTTGACATTTCATACATTAGCATAAGATGTCACTAGTAGGAAAAGGTAAACAAGAATCGGTATACAGTTTTTAAAGCTTTAAAGAGTTTTAAAAAGTAATTTTGAGAATACCCAAATATTTTATGCCTAAAATAATGTCATCCTTACTTATTTGTATTCTTACAGAGAGGGAAAGAATGAGACCCTCTTTGTTCTAAGGACAATCTTCCCTAAGAAGCAAGGTTAATGAGAAGCTCTAAAGATTAGCTCTCAGTAAATCATGCTTTATCCTATCAGACTGGCTCCCTTTCAATTGCATTTCCACACATACTGAATTCCTGCTCCTGAATTCCCATCTTTGGCAACAGGGATGTGACTAGACATTGCAGACACTTCCTACCTGTCTCCCTGGCTCTTGGGTGGCTATTCATCATTGCTCCATCACTGCTATGCTGGGTAATGGGGCATGATCTGTGTTTTCTAGGTCATTTGCATGCCGTTCTCATCTTCAGTGACAGTTCCTTATGTGGCTCCTCCTCTTGTCTTGCTTCCCTTTAGAATCCCATACTCCATGGTTTCCCCTTAGGAGTACAGACGTTTCTACCACAACATTCATCACACTTTAAGATCCTATCTTGTGTTTGTCTCATGTTGAATGCTTCCCTCCCCACTAGCCTGTCAGTTCTGGGAGGGCAGAGACCCACCCAGGTCCATTTCCTTCCCTTCCTGGGGAGCAAGCCACGTAGTGCAGGCTCAAGCCTAGAGTGCTCTTGACAGTTGGAAAAGCAAAGAAAGAGGACTCAAGTCAGGAGATTTCCTGAAAGTTTGAGGAAGAGTGACGAGGCCAGTGTGGCTGTGTAAAATGAGCAAGAGGGAAACCACAGGAGACAAGGAAGAGAGGTGACAGGGCTTGGGCGGGGGGTCGGGTGGGGAAGATGATGTCAGGGCCTTGCGTGGCTATAATGACTTTGCCGTTTACTATGATGACTTTGCGGTTTATTCTGTGAAATGGGAAACCTTTGCAGAATTCTGACCAGAAAGATGTGATCTGACAATTTTGGAGGTGGGGGGGTGGTTACTGGGGATTGAACTCAAGGATACTCAACCAATGAGCCACATCCCTAGCCCTAGGGATGAATGTGATCTGGCAATTTTAAAAGAGGTGTTTTCTTTGTCCTGATTCCTGGGCATCTCTCTGATTTAAAAAAAAAAAAAAAAAAAAACTGAAGGAAGAAAAGGGGTGTGTAACTTATCCATTCCCTAAAATCTCATACCTGCCACCTTATGTGTTTAACTTGTGTTATTTTCTTTAGTTTCTAATTTACCCGGCTTAAGAAATCAAGAAACTAAAGCTCAGAGAGGTTAAAAAAATTACCCATCACATAATTAGTAAATGGTAAATTTATACAAACCTAAATCTGCTAAACTCAAAATTTATTCTCTGAGCTACTCTGCTGTATTTCTGGAGAATAAAATTTGAAGTAATGAGTGGAACATAGTAGTGCTGGAGAAGTGGGTTTTCTTTAGATGGTCAATGGTTTTACTTACCATACATAGGAGATACGAATACATTTGCTGTCCTGTCTCCTTTTCCCTTCCTGCTGGGCCCGTCCATTATAGTACCTTCTCCCCAGGGCTGGGATGGGCCCCCATCTGGACCTGGCCTGTCAAAATGACTCATTCATTCCTCTAGCCACAGGGATTGAGCCAAGGATGAACATGATCCCAGCCAGGGCATCCGGAAGTTTTCCTTTTGGAATTTTAAAATTAAAACTGGAGAAGAGTTCTCTTTATTTTTGTCTTAGAGATGGAGTATGTAATCAGGAAATACCATCAATTATCTTTTCTTCCACGTGGAGAAGTCAGTCCACAATGTGGGGGAAAAAAATAATTTGGAGCATAGTACTCTTTGTTGTTAGTCATCTCAGGAATGCTTTGTAATATAACCCAGAGCAGGGGTGGAAAGAGGAAATGCAGGTTCTCTTTGCATAATCTATCATGCATATTAATATCAACATTCTTAGAATAAGCTTAAAGAAATGTAAGTAAGTAGAATCTCTCTGTCAGCAATGAGTGAAGTTTTTTTTGTTTTTTTTTTTAAATGATCTTTTATCTTAGGCGTGTTTGTGCATTAAGAGAGAATGGAACCTATCCTGGCCTGCAGACTTCCCCTGTTCTCTCCTTCCATTCAAACTCACTCCATAAAATTACAAACATTAAGATACCTCTCTTCACAAACACAGCAGGGAAAGGACGGAAGATTTATACCAGAGGCTTCAATTTGTAAAAATCAAAAGGGTAGACAGATTTAGATTGTAGGTTCAGTTCTCCTCACAGTTCTGTTCAAGTCACTAGAGAATTTCCATCACTTTTAGGATAAGTTCCAGGTCAACTTCCTTGGTGATCCATTGCATGACTTCCTCTCTCACATCACCTTTACTAGTTTCCTTCTTGTTCACTATTCTCCAACCACCTGGGCTCCTGGCTGCTCCTCAAACACTCCAAGCACTTCTATTTCAGGATATCTGCATGGACGGCTTCTTCTTTCTGATACACCTTTTTTTTTTTTTTTAGATGCCCACGTGACTCTCACTTCTTTCAAAAGTCTATTCATATGTCACTTAATCACTGAGAACTTGACTGGCTAAAATAACCTACCCAGATTTGGGGGCTAATTTCTTCATAGTACTGATTGCTATCTATCTGTTTAAATGTCTCTCTCCCCCTCCCCTGGAGTGTCAGCTACTGAAGAACAGAGACTCTATTGCTTTGCAGAACCCCCTGTGCACTCTGTGCAAATAACAGTGATGCCCAATAATTATTCTTTGATTGGATGAATGCAAAAATTGTGATATTATGCTAATAATTGATTTGTAATTATTCAGGGTTTCTTTAAATCTTTTAATCTCTACGTTAGCATCTCCAAAATTTTTCCTTTTCTACAATTATGTACCCACACACCCAAACCTACACAAAGGGTTAGAACCACTGAGTTGATTGAAGGGTAAACATGACAAGATCTCTCTGGTGACTAAGTGAAGGGTAGAATTGAGAGAGACAAAACTGTAGACAGGACTATTGTAATTAAGGAACTGAATGATAAAAGACTGAATCAGGCAAGTGGAAATGGATAAAGGTGCATATAAAAACATTTAAGTAACCATATCAGCAGAACCTGGGACATATTGGGAATAAGTAAAAGGAAATACTCAAGGATGATTCCAGATTTCTAGCTGAGGTGAGTGGGTTGATGATAATGCCACCCATTGAGAGAGATGATATCAGAGGAGGTGATGTGGGGGTGGGATTTGGTTAATTCAGTTTGTGCAAGACCCAGGTGAGCAGCAGAGAACTGGCTATATGCGGCTGAAGCCCTGGTCTTCAGATTTAAATTTTAGTAGTGTGTCCCCCAGTCTATACCCCAAACCTGTAAACATCACTCAAATGAAGTCATCAGTCTCCCTCCAGAAGCCCTTCCTGTTCCTCCTTCTGGTTACCACTCTCGTGATAGAGCTGCTTTTCACAGTCTATGAGTGGGAAAATATGTAGAGTTGACTTATTTCAAAATTAAGTTACTTTTCTGAAAAAATGCACAGAGTTTTATTTTCAAATAAGACAATCTTTTTGTTGCTGAGAACTGAACCCAGGGCTTGGCACATGCTAAACCCATGATGTACCTCTGAGTTATCTCCACAATCCTATAGTCCATCTTACTCTTGGACAATCCTTAATTTCATAATTGAGAAAATTGTGCCCCATGTGCCTACCCTCCAGAAAAAACTCTAGCTCTTAGTTTTTTGATTCAGGTATTATCTTATTACTTTTTAGATATTATGCTTATGCTATGTCTTGGCTTATTCATTTTATATATTTTCTATTAATTTCCTATAATGTTCACATGTTTTTAGCTCTCTTACAATCTCTCTTCTCATTTTCTCTCCCATTGTCTTTAATATCACCATGTAACTATTAGGCTCAGACCCAAGCAGTGTAATGTGTGAGTCACTGTGTTCGATTCTCAGCTCCACATACAAATCAATAAAATAAAGGTCCATTGACAACTAAAAAATATTTTTAAAAATGTGATAGGGAATAAAAAAACTGTAAAGAAGACTGTAAAGAAATTGAGGAGTAAGGGACTAGGCCTTCATTAGATAAGAGTGTAACATGGTATGAATTCAAGTAGGAGAGGATTGTTGGTACTGAATTCAGTAGAAAGATCACAGGTTACATTGTATGCACTCATACTATTCCTAATGAGTTAACCTGGAAAGTGGTGGGTGGTAGCTGAACGTAGTAGAATTTAAAAGTCATTAAATGGTTTAGCTGAATTTTCTAAAAGGTAGACAATAATTGTGGGAAGGTGCACAACTCTGAGCCTTGTATCAGAATCCTCAAAGTATCATTAAGGATTGTCCAAGAGTAAGATGGACTATAGAGTCAGTAGCCCACACCTTTAGGATTTGCTACTTTATTCAAAGAAATATACCCTCATATTCACTGGTAACTAAAACTTGGCTATTTATAACTAGAATCTTTTAGGATTAATCTGGGAGGAATAATATTTTTAACAAAGGATCATCACATTTTATTTATTTGGTACCAGGGAGTGAACTCAGGGGCACTTAACCACTGAGCCACAGCCCCAGCAGTTTTTCTTTATCTTATTTAGAGACAGGGTCTCACTAAGTTGCTTAGGGCTTCGCTGCATTGCTGATGCTGGCTTTGAATTCAAAATCCTCCTACCTCAGCCTCCCCAGCCACTGGGACTACATGTGTGCACTACCGTACCCAGCTCCTTGTATCATATTTAATCTAACTGTATTTCTCCTCTGTTTAGCTTTATGTATGTAGTACATTTTATGTCGTATTGAAAATCTCTACTTTCTTTATGATCTGCTTCTTTCCATACACACCTACTTGGGTCAGTGAAGTCAAGGAAGATGAAAAGATGGGGAGAGCCTCTGAGATATGGCAGGCAACATTTTAAGTCTAAGACATTTTATAACCTCCTCCACACCCGACTGATTGACAGAAGCCCTTTGATTATTTCCATACCTACCAATTGTCTTGTCTACCCAGGTCTGGCTGACCCACTTCCTGGTTTGATGGATTGCATGGGAGCCAACTAAACGCCCGCCAGGTTAGTCAGATTCATTCAGAGGAAGTTACTTAAGAACTCCTTATATTTATGTTCCTTTATAAACATTTTCACTCCCACCCTTTACCTAAACCATTCACACTCTCTCCACTCCCTAAGAAAACAATTATAATAAAAACAAACTTCTGTGTTGGCTCTCCATGGGTGGTCCTATGTTTGTGATCAGTGCCAACAAGTAATGGAGATTCTAAGACTGGGTTTTCTTTCTCCCCCTCTCATCACAAGCAGTGAAAATAGTAAGAATAATCCTGCTAGCCTCCAGTGCTCTTCAATACAGAAATTCATTTGTTTTTCTGAACCCACAGTCATTCATGTTCATTCAATATTTTGCAGATACCATTTGCTCTCTAACAGGATGCAGAAATCCTTGTAGTTTGCAAATATTGAATTAACTGCTTAAAGCTAAGGAAACATTCTGAGGAGTCCATTTGCTACCCAAATCATTTTAATTCTGCTGTTGTTTCCTAAATTAATGAAGATGCAGACTGACTTGCATAAGTAGCACACATTTTTAAAAGAGCAACACAGGTTGGGGTTGTGGCTCAGTGGTAGAGTGCTTGCCTAGCATGCATGAGGCACTGGGTTCGATCCTCAGCACCACATAAACGCAAAATAAAGATATTGTGTCCACCTAAAACTTAAAAATAAATTTAAAAAAATAAAAGAGCAACACATACTTTTTTTTAATAGTAATTTTTATCTTTCTACAAATTAGACTCATTAGTTATCTGGTATCCCCTCAGTATTGTATTTTTTTTTCTTGATAAAATATAGGCTTAAATTTCTTAACAGTTTCACAGATTCAGGAGAATTTACTTAAATTGGTGTTCTGGAGAATATAATCTCCAGTGGATCAGAATTCTCTTTTATATTGTATGAACAATATAGTGCAGACACATGGACACAGTTGTTTATTGGGTCACTTTTTTTAGACTACAAAGAGGACAGGTCTTCTCATAGTGTCTTTAGTAATTTAGAGGTATCAAATTCATATTTCATGAGATTTCTAGTCCCTGCGAATGCTAAGGAGATGACTAGTAGCTCAGGGCTCCTAGGTAGCTTCTACTTTCTCAAAGTAGACCAACTGATGGAGCAACTTGTGCGGTTCAGGGAGAGAAGACAGGAGTTTCTCAAAGCAAAAAGAGCTTGGCAGCTGCTGGGATAGTCCCCCAGTCCCTCCCTTTACTCACATACATAATAATTTACAATAACAGTCCCACCTTTATGACCTCATTTAACCTCTAGAGCTCCTCTGGTTTGGTCTGAGGCAACCTCACACTGTCTCCCAATTTCTTCAGCAGTTGGCGCTCAACAAACTCACCAGCACCATGAATCCTCAGCATGGAAGTAGGGGTCCTTGGAGAGCCAGGCCTGCCCAAAAAAGCTGGAGTGGGGGCTGCTCTTGGGTCCCATATGGGTTGCCAAATTTGTTGCCAAAAGGTTAGTCCTTGTCCCTGATGCCAATCCAATAATGAGGACACAGTTTTGAGAAAAAGGAAAAAATAAAGGGTTTACTGCTTTGCCAGCAAAGGAGAAACACAGGGGACTCCTGTCACAAAGGCTATGATTCTGGGCTGAAACTTTCTAATGAAAGTTTTATACCTAGAATTTTTTAAAAATAGAGAAGTGAGAATATTAATTTACTATATTAATTATCAAGCCATTTATGACAAAAGTTGACATAGTTCAAGGATGTGTTTTAGGTAGTTTTACAATTAAATAAATCTTTTGCTTTTAGATGTCTTGCTCTATAGTGCAATATAATAATAATAAAAAAAGTTTAAGATGCCAGATTGTCTAAAAAAGGGAATACTTAAAAAAATTTTGTTAAACTTGCTCATGTTATTATCACATTTTCTATTAAAATAATCTTTTTTTAAAAGGCCATAATATTTTATTTAATTTAGGGCATTAGGATTCCCTAATCTGGCTCTGACTACTGGCAGAACACTCCTGTTCTTGAGCTTTTGGGTCACAAGAGCTTAGGCATCACAGTGATTCACATGGCTGTATTTAGAAAAGTGTGTTTTAACAATACATTAAAAGCATTTAAAGTGACATGACCTCTTTATGCATGTTCCAGTGGAGGGTTCTCATAAGGAAAATGATCTACAATAATAGTCCCATCTTTATGACCTTGTTTAACCTCTACTACTTCCTTGGATGCCCCATCTCCAAATATAGCCACACTAGTGGTTAGAGCTTCAGCATCTGGATGTTTAGAGGACATAAGGCTTAGTCTATAACACCAACATTGAAATTTATAAAGTAGAGACAGACCAAGACAGAATGGTAAAAACTCAGGATTAAAACAACAACAAAAAACCCTGAAGATTACTTTGATTAATCATTCCTCTCATTTTTTTTTAACCCAAACCTTTTAAATAACTTGGCAAAGTGAATTCATGGCAAAGTTGGTTGCTTGATTCTCAGCTGAAAGCTGTGACATTACTGTCCTCTCTACTTGAATAGTTCTAAATCCCAAGTTGCTGCTGATTCCTTTTCACTGCAAGAGAATTCACACTGCCCAGGTTCTGAAGTTGGAACATGTTTAAAGCCTTTGAGAATGAAGTTTTATGACAGTTTTTGTGCTGTGGTTGTCTATTTTTTTAGGAATACAGCTTTGATTAGATTCTCAAAGTACTCTATGATGGGACAAGGTCTGCACACTAAGTAGGCACTCTGCATGCAACCAGAGGGACAGCCTTTCACACACACTGGTCCTGAGAAACTGGCTCCATTTTTGAGAAACCAGCTTCTAAGGGGGTCCAAAGGGAGAGGGTGTGACCCTTGTCCTTGGAAAAACCCACAGAGCACATACCACATAGGCACATACCCACCCTGCTGAGTTGTTTGTCTGTAAATAACAGGGCATTAGGATTCCCTAATCTGTCTCTGACTACTGGCAGAACACTCCTGTTCTTGAGCTGCAGAAGAGATCTGCAGCGCCAGGTGTCCCTGACTCAGTTAGGTGAGGACCCATAGCAACCCCCTAGCAACCACCAATCAGCATGAGACTTGGAAAATACTTGAAATACCAGGTGACCCTCCCAGTAGTTTGATTGATAACACGTTAGGAAACCATGTAGTTTAGCATGTACACTCATAACAGCTTAAACCAATCAGTTCAAATGTATCCACCTCTTGTACTAACCAATCACCCTTACCCAACTTGTTCCCGCCAGTGAATGTGCTAATCAATGTTAAGAGTTGTTGTTTGATTTTCCTGCGATATGAAATGATTTGCTGTGTGATGTTGTGACGCATAGAGTATCCCCCAAAAAACCTATAAAATCTCGCTGAACAAAGGACCAGGGCTCACTCCCTGGGAACGCTGTGTTGGAAACAGTTGTGAGTCCAGGCTCCAGCTTGCAATAAAGACTCTGTTGTGATTGCATCGGATTCGGCTCCTGGCGGTCTATTGGGGTCCCATGAATCTAGCATTACATCCCCCCCCTTTTTTTTTTGCTAGAAGTGGCATATTTACTCAAACACCAGTGAAGAGTTCCCATTACTGAGTTTAAGAACAAAAAAATGAATACCACCATTCTGTTATAAAGGCTTAGAGGAGGAGCTAGAGAGAGAGAAATTTACCAAGCACATGATTTTTCTGACTCTAAAAACTACTTTTTTTTTTTGTTTGTTTCACTACACTGTGATAACCTCTAAATTGACTTGCCTCCTACTTCTTGGATCTTAATACAGCTATTGGATATTGGGCCCGAAATAACCAATCCATTTTTCTGATTCTAAGCTGATATTATGTTGGGGAAGAGAGGAGGAAGTTTGGCTTTGCATTTACTTTGAAAGTAGATAAGTGGAGGCATTCATTTTCTATTTTAATCCCAAGCAGAAAATTACACACCCTTTAAAAAAAAATCCTCCTCTAATCTGTGCATAATATAGACTAGAGTTGATCCCAACAGAGAAACAGAAGAGAGAATGCGTACCTTTGAGGAAGATAGTTCATCAACTGAATAGCTAGAATTTGCAGAGAACATTTTTAAAAAGGTGAAAAAAAATCTAGTGATAGCTTATGGGGGCTTAAAGACTAAAAGCAAGTACTTAAAACAAGATCTTAAGATAAGACAAATACCTGTAAGTAATAAGGGCCTTGAAGCAAAGAAGCCCCACTCTGTTGCTGAAAGCTTTATCTTTGTCCCCAATGCCAATCAATGTCGAGTACACGGCTTTGAGAAAAAGGGGAAAAAAAGGATTATTGCTTTGCTAGCAAAGGAGAAACACAGAACTCCTGTCCCGGAGGCTGTGATTCTGTCCTCAGCAGGAACAGGGGGCTTTTATAGAGGTGATTCAAATGTTAGTTGTAATTCACTTGTTAATTTTGGAGACAATCATTTCTGAAATCTTCTGGTATCATCCCCAAAGTCTGTATTGCTTTCTTCCTAAGGTGGGTGTGTACTCAAGAATAGATAAATCTGCCTAGGATGGGGAAGAAAGGTGATCCTATTTCTCCTGAAATTAGGGATGGGGAGAAATTAGGGAGGAGCAGGGAGAGCGGAGGAGCAGGGAGAGAGAAAGAGAAAGAAACATTTCCATTTAAAAAATAAGTTGTAGTGGCAGAGCATCAATGGCTATATTCAAAGCATAAAGTAGACCACTGTCACAACTCTGCCAGTCTACACAGGACACCCAAAGCAGATCCAAAAGGCACCATCACATTAGCATGTAACAGGATCCTCTTTTCTAGTTCCTTACCACTGCCTATGAAAGATGACCGCAAACTTAGTGGTTTAAAACAATACAAATAATATCATGGCTCTGTACTTGAGAAGCTCAAAATGGATCTCATGGAGCTAAAATGCAGGTGTCAGGCATACATTTCTTTCTGGAGGTTGTAGGGAGAATGAGTTTCCTTGCCTTTTCTAGTTCCTGAAGACTTTCCCCATTCCCTGGTTGCTGGCCTCTTCATTTTCAAAGCCAGCAATGGCTGGCCAAGTCCTTCTCACATTGCATCACTCTTAACTCCTCTGCCTTCAGCTTCCACGTGCAAAGACAAATGATTATACTCCCGTCACCGTAATCCAATACCATCTCTTTATTTAAAAGTTGGATGATTAGCTACCTTACTTCCATCTGCAACCCTTA
Source organism: Marmota flaviventris (assembly GCF_047511675.1). Classification (NCBI taxonomy): domain Eukaryota; kingdom Metazoa; phylum Chordata; class Mammalia; order Rodentia; family Sciuridae; genus Marmota; species Marmota flaviventris. The sequence continues at coordinate 18,228,680 of NC_092511.1, forward strand.
TAGCTTTGTTAGGTAAGTGATGATAGTTTCAGTGATTAGGATTTAGACAACATTGAGTAGGGGGCATTCTGTCTGCCACAACTACCAAGTTAAAAAGCGCTCTAGATAATGTTCCCTTTGCTTCTATGACAAGGTAGGCCTTCCTGAGTTGTACAGTCTATTGTCTTCAGTCTCTTATAATGACTAAACTGAGAAATAAAGAAGCATGTTAAATTACCGTAGAGTGTGTAGATGTTAAGTAAATTTAAGGGTCAGGTTGGAGGGAAGAATCCTATGGACTTCTCTTAAATATCTCATAGCAAAAGTGGAGAACATGAAAGATCAATTCCTAGTTTTAAGACATTAAGTGTCTCAGAAAACGGATATTAAGGTCTCATGTTACTTTTGCTTTCTCAGATTTATTTTCTCAAAGTACTATGATTATAAATATTATTAATTATATGATTGGACAAATTAAGGAATAGAAATAATCGTTTGCCTTGAGTTATGTTTGAAATTAAAAAAAAAAAATAGTTACCTTAAATTTAATGACTGACCTGAGCTAAGAATACAGAAGGCATCCCGTTCCCTTTTTGCTTTTTAAAGGTGAAGAATATGGGGATTTTGTCAACTGCACTGTTAGAAAGTGACAGAATCAGACTCAGAGCAGATTTGCCTGGCTCCACAAAGTCCGTGCTATGGCTGCCATCGTCTGGCCAGTTCACTGCCATGCCATTGTCACCAGGAGTGTGACTGTTCGATTTGTAAGATTTGAATTAGGCTAGGAAGCCAATATTGACTGTTTTATAATTATTAGGATATCTCTACTTCAAGCAATACTGTAAATTATGAAACATAAAGCACAAGCCCTGCTCTGAATTAATCTATTTATATAAATTATAATAGAAATCACCTTTTAAAATGAATAAAGAGAATTAAAATGAGAAAAGGAGCAACCCTATCTATATCTGCTGTTAAATGTTCCCAAATTAGAGATTTAATAGTTACACCATTTCTAATTTTCAAAGGCTTTTTCTTTAAAGCAGTCTTTTTCTAACTTAAAGATCATTTCAAATACTCCAATATTTAGAACATTGCTTAGTGGTGATAAGACAAGTCTGCATAAAATATATCATGATAGTGTTATAAAAAAATTGCATTTTAAAGGGTAGGTTTCAGGGTGTGGATTTTAGGAACATTCTTGTTCTATGCATCATCTCCACCTTTTTTTCTATTTAAGGAGCAAGATTGTTTACCTGTTGGTATTTTTTTCTTGCTTCTTTCAGAGTACTGTGTAAAGACTTCTTTCAGACACTCCTTCAAAAGCCTGCAAAGTGTACCCCACCCTGTTTTGTGAATGCTGTCATCGTGAACAGATTTTGGGTATAGCCAGGGAAAAGTCACGCTATCATGCAACCACATCACCCGCTAGGAACAATAGGAGACATGAAAGGGCAAGTGAGTGCCATCCAAGAGTCCACAGGCATGAAGACCCAGAGGCAGGGGAAGCTGAGGCAGCAGGGCCCGGGCTCTTAGGTTTCTGTGGTGGGTGAACTTCGTAGAAGTTGATTAGGATGTAAACTGAACATCACTGGTTCCTGTGTCTTTAATTTTATTAAATAATGGTCTCTTCATTGAAGTTTTCTCCATAGGCAATGGAAAGTTCAGCTCATAGGCAATTTGGCCGTGTATTTTTTTCTGAGCAGATTTACATGGAATGTTAAAATAAATTCTACTTAATTTAAGGCACTAACAATTATTATAATGAGAACAATCTGATCATTTTTGAGTATCTATTGTGTTTAATGAAGGCTCCCCAAAGTGATGCTTGTGTCTATTTTTAAAAAACAGAATGATTTATCAAACTTTTTATTGTTTATAGAAAAAAGCTCACCTCTCCTTTCTTATCAGACTCTGGCTGAGTTCTGCAAAAGTCTGCATTGTTATTATTAAGAACTATATTGAATTCAGGGTGGTGTTATAGGACAATTGTGATTTGTAAGTTTTTTAAAATTAAAAATGCTAGCTTTTGTTGAAAAAATTAGGGGGAAAGCATATGTTTGCAAACCCTAAGTCCCTACAGTTTATAATATTAATTTGTTAAAATATAATTATTGGACTCCTGGTTTCCAGTTCCACATGCAAAGAGTTGGAAGTCCCTACTATGATGTAACAAGTAAGAAATTGAACCAGGGCAGTGATCTGGACGCCCAGACTGGGGTGACCATCCAGACTTTGGTAGCAAGGTTCCTATTTTGCAGTCATAAATTCCTCCTTATAGGAATCTTATGCCCATAAGGCCTTCTGCTGATTAGGTGAGACCATGTTATGGCAAGTAATATACTTTACTCAAAGTTTACTAAGTTAAACGTTAGCTATATCTAAAAAATACCTTCATAGAAACATCTGCACCAATGTTTGAACAAACAAATGGGCACCATATCCTAATCAAGTTGACATAAAATTAACCATCATTGTTGGTCTTTTAAATTTTAACGATTCTAGTAGGTGTGTAGTATAAATTCACTATCATTTTATTTTGATTCTAGTAAGTGTGTAGTATTATTTCACTATCATTTTATTTTGTATTTGTCTGGTGATGAGTGACACTGTCCACATTTGTATTTACTTATTGGACATTCATAATTTTGCTTTGTAAAGTTCCTACTTAGGTTTTTTTGTTTGTTTGTTTGCTATTGAATTGAAGGGCTATTTATATATTCCATATTCAAGTGGTTTGTCAGGTATGTGTAGCATGACTATTTTCTATGAGTCTGTGACTTGTCTATTCATTTTGCTATTTAGTCTTTTCTTAAAGTATTCTTTTTTTTTAAAGAGAGAGATTTTTTTTAAGAGAGAGGGGGAGAGAGAGAGAGAGAGAGAAAGATTTTTAACATTTATTTCTTAGTTTTCGGCGGACACAACATCTTTGTTTGTATGTGGTGCTGAGGATTGAACCCGGGCCGCACGCATGCCAGGCGAGTGAGCTACCACTTGAGCCACATCCCCAGCCCCAAGTATTCTTTTTTTTTTTTTTTTTAAATTTCTTTTGTAGTTATCGATGGACAGAATGCCTTTATTTTGTCAATTTTTCTGTGATGCTGAGGGTTGAATATAGTGCCTCACACATGCTAGGCAAGTACTTTGCTACTGAGCCCCTAATTAGTCTTTTGATGAGTAATTTTGTTAATTTTTCAAAGTTAATTATATTTGCATATTTTTTCACTACCTCAGTAAAATACCTGACACAAGCTAATGTTATAAAGGAAAGAGGTTTTATGAGCTAAGGGTATAGCTCAGTTGGTAGAGTGCTTGCCTCACATGCACAAAGCCCTGGGTTCAATCCCCAGCACCACCCCCGTCCCCAAAAAAATTTCAATCAAAAGGAAAGAGGTTTATTTACCTCAAAGTTTTGGAGGCTCGAAGTCCAAACAGCATGGTGAAAGCTATAGTGAGGGCCTCATTGGAAGATGGTGAGAAGCTTGAGAGAAAGTGAATAAAGCCTACAACCCTCTCCAAGGACTACCAAAGGGCCCCATTAGAAATATTCTAATCCTTTCTGAGGGCAGCATCCTCAGTGACCTCAGGACCTCTCTTTAGTCATCCCCAAGGTCCACACCATTTTCCAGTACTGCCACCGGGAAGCAAGCCTTCAGCCCATGAACCTTTGGGGGACACTCAAACCATATCCAAAGCATAGCACCCACTTAATTACTGCTTTCTTTTATTGCCAACACTTTCCAAGTCCTATCTAAAATTCTTTGCCAACTCCAGATTAATGAAGATATTCTTTCAATTTTTTTTCTAGAAGCTTTAAAGTTTGAGTCTCTCTCTCTCTCTCTCTCTCTCTCTCGTAGATCTGATCATAGACTATCTTGCATTAATTTGTATGTGTGTTGAGTTAAAGAAAGCATACTGCACAAACCCCCGTTCTCCCTCAAAGAGGACCTTGCATCTCTTTCTCTCTCTCTTTTTTTTTTTTACAGTTTTATTTTGAAATAACTAATTCACAGGAAGTTGCAAAAAAAAAAAAATATGTAGAGAGGAACCGTGCAGATTTCAGAGCACCTCCCCTAATGTTGACATCTTACATATAGTACCGTATCACGTATCAAAACCAGGAAACTGACTTTGGTACCATCCATAAAGCTTACTCAGGTCTTAATATTTATACACACGTTGTGAGTGTGTGGTCCTCAGTCACTAGATCATACATGCAGCTGTGTGTAGTTACCACCTCTAGCATGATACAGAACTGTTCTACAGCACAAGGCGCCATCATGCTACTCCTTTGTAGATACTTACCCCCCATCCCTAATCTGGCAACACTAATATTTTTTCTACCCATATAATCTGATTTCAAAAACATTGTATAGTGGACTCTCACAGTATATAATTTTTCTTGGGTGGGGGGCAGTGATTGATCCCAAGGGTGCTTAACCATGGAGACACATCCCCAGCCCTTTTTATTTTTTTGTTTGAGATAGCGTCTCTCTAAGTGGCTGAGGCTGGCTTTGAACTCGTGATCCTCATGCCTTAGCCTTCCAAGTCACTGGGATTACATGCTTGCACTACTACAACTATGTAATTTTTAAAAACTTCTTTTTGCTTAGTACCTTTTTCTTCCCCCTCCCCTTTCTCTCTGGCTCTTTCTTTCTTTCTTCTCTCTCCCTCCCTCTCCTATTTGGTTGTTTCCCGATTTGGGTACTCATGGACATACATGTACCAGTTTTTGCATGAATATAAGTTTTTACTTTTCAAGGGTGAATGCCCAAGAGTATAATTCTAAGATAATTGGCCCAAAAATTCAAACATGATTGTATGGTGTGGTGAGCAATATAAGATACCCATGCCTTTATCTCTCAACATGAAAACCCTTTCATGGCAGGGAGATTTTCTTGGATTATCTGCCTGAGCCCAGGATAATCAGAAGGGTCCTAGTGAGAGTGAGGCAAGAGATATTAGAAGATGCTGCCCTGTTGGCTTAGAACATGGAGAAAGGGACTGTGATCCAGGGAATGAATGAAACCTCTAGAAGCTGGAAAAGACAAGAAGCTCCTCTAGAGCTTTTAGAGGAAAGGGCCCTCCTGTGTCAGCCCTGCTGATAACCTGGCTTTAGCTCATATGACCTTCTTCTTACTTCTGACATTCAGGACTCCAGATAATACATCTGAGTTCTTTTAGCCAGAAAATGTGAGATACTTTGTTAATAGCAATAGGAGAATAGCAAAACATTTATGGCAATACAATTCTAGTTGTAAAAGAAACTGCCAAATTTTCCCAGAGTAGCTATCTCTGCTTTCTAAGATCTTACTCTTTCTTCAAGAGTCACCACATATTCTATTGCTTTCTTGAAGCCATTCTTATCCATCAATTATGTTATTTCCGAATGTCTTTTAAATGTCAGGCACGGACATCTAAGACTCTATCCAGATAATACATCTGAGTTATTTTAGCCAGATAAAAGTGAATAACACAGGTAAGGTCCTTGCTTTCACGAACATAAAACTCCAGGGAGGAGGTAGAGAAAGTAATTACAAACAAGGAGTATCAGATAGAAATAAATGGTATGAAGAGGAGGCGGCCTTCATAGTTGCTTTAGTTTGGGTGATTGAAGAGGAACTTTGACCTGAGATTTCAATACTGAGAATAACACAGTGAGGTAAAAATAGGCAGGAAAACCAGTTTCTAGGTAGAGGCCACATCTTGAGAATGAGTGATAGTGAGCAAATCACAAGAAAGGCAATGTGACAAGAGTAAGGAACAAGGTGGTCCTGGGGCGTGGAGATGCTGTCTCTTCACCAACACTTGTGTTGAAATTTACTTGCCAATATAATGGTAGTGAGAGACAGTGGGGCCTTTTAAGAGGTTTTTGGATCATGGGCCTCAAACTTTGTGAGGGGATTAATGCAGACCTCCTCCAAGATTGAGTCTGGTATTGGGACACCCCCTCTCTTTGCACAAGCCCACTTGCCCTTCTGCTTTCCATCATGGGTTGGTGCAGTGTGAGGCCCTGACCAGGAGCCAGACAAATGCCAGTGACATGGTTTTGGACTTCTCAGCCTCCAGAGCCAACAGCCATATGACCCAGTCTCAGAAAATCTATTATAGCAACAGAAATAAACTAAGGCAGGTAGGGGATCAAAGTAGATGGGATCAGATATGTAGACAGGAGATAGACAGGTTCTCCTATGGTAGGACAAGAAGTTTAGCCTTTGTGTAGTGGGAAACCACTGGAAGATTTTAAACATAGAGAAGCCATGATCTGATTTCTGTTTATTTATTTATTTATTTTTTAGTTTTCGGCGGACACAACATCTTTGTTTGTATGTGGTGCTGAGGATCAAACCCGGGCCGCACGCATGCCAGGCAAGCATGCTACCACTTGAACCACATCCCCAGCCCCTCATTTCTGTTTAAAAATGATTACTCTTCGGTGGTGCAAGCTTATAATCCCAATGACACTGGAAGCTGAGGCAGGAGGATTGCATGTTTGAGGATAGCCTCAGCAACTTAGTGAGATGCTGTGTCAAAATAAAAAATAATAAGGGCCAGGATGTAGCTCAGTGGTAGAGTGCCTCTGGATTCTATCCCCAGTACCATGAAAAACAAGAACAGAAACCAAAACACCCCAGAAGAATAATCCCACTGCTAAAAGGAATAATTTGAACAGAGAATAGAAGAGGGAGAACTGATTAAGAGACTATGAACTAACTAGGTTGATAGCATGGAACTGAAGAAAAAGGTGATAAATTTAGGATTTGTTTGTAGATTGTAGTCAACAGGATTGTTACTGCTGCTGGATTGGCCATGGGAGTGAAGAAAGTTTTTTGCTTAAAAACTAGGAGATGGTAATGTCTTCAATTTTGGATAATTATTATTTTAGGGCATATGGTCTGGGAAGGCAGAGAAGTAAAATAAGCTATTAAATTTATGAATTCAAGTGGAGAGGCTGTCAATGAACAGTTAGATGTTGATCCTGGAGTCTTGAATATGGAATTGATTATTGTTTCAAATTATGAGGTTGGATGTGATTAATCTGGAAGAATGCAGAGTAGAAAGGGAGCCAGGTACTTCAATTTGTAGTAGAGTTTGAGCATAAAACAAAACCAACCAAACAAAAACATGGCTGAGCAGCAATACTCTTTGAAGGTGGAGAAAGACCAGGAGAGCATCATACCATGAAGCCAAGAAAAAAAAAATCCATAAAGAAGTAGATATTTGGAGCTGGACGTGGTGGCAAAAACCTGTAATCCCAGCAGCTCTGGCGGCAGGGCAGGAAGATCACAAGTTCAAAGCCAGCCTCAGCAACTTAGTGAGGCCCTAAGCAACTCAATAACAACCTGTCTCAAAATAAAATATAAGAAGCTGTGGGGGAAGGGAGGAGGCATGGGGTAAGATGGTGAGATGAGATGGTCATCATTACCCTAAGTACATGTATGAAGACACGAGTGTACTTAGGGTACATGTCTACTTTGTGAACAACCAGAGACATGAAAAATTGTGCTCTGTGTGTACTATGAATTGAAATGCATTCTGCTGTTTTGTATAACAAATTGGAATGAATAAATAAATTTTTAAAAAAGAAAAAAACCACTGGGGATATGGTTCAGTGGTTAAGTACCCCTGGGTTCGATCCCTGGGACCAAAAAAAAAAAAGGTTGATGGATCCGAAGGTCTCAGTGAAATTGGTGACTTAGATGTCAGAGTGTGAGTGCAATAGTATGTGAGCTGAAAGAGTTGGTAGTAAAGCTGCATACTTGAAATGAAGACTTTGAGGGTAGTGTGTAATGATGATGGGATCAAGGTATGTGATTGTGGGAAATATGGTAGAAATAAGGTAGAATGGAGGAGGCCGGGGAAGAAGGGCCAGGAAAGATATTAACCGTGTGGTCCATCTAGACATTGAAACCACCAAGACTTTAAAAGTAGGAGTGCAAAGGAAGCCACGGTGTAAGGTATGGATGTTTGGCCATATTGAGCAATCTCTTCCTTCCTGAACTTCCTTTTTATTTTGTTATCTCCTTAGTAACATTTGTCTTATTCTTTGCCTTTTGTGGCTTCTGTTTTCTTCTAGAGGAAATGAAAACAAGCTTGTTGCTTTCTCCAACAGCACAAAGCCCATTTCAACACAGGTTTTCAATTAATAAACAATAAATGATGACTCTAGGAGCCTCTACATGACTGAGGGCAGAACCATTTCATTGAGGGCCAGCCTATTTTCCAATAAATAAAACAAGACAATGCGTAAGGATCAGGCTTCAGAGAAATCATGTGCCACAAAGATAATGCAACAGTCAACATTTATTTTCAAAAGAGATTTTCTATTTTTTAAATAGTACAAAAATAAACTGTCGTTTGTCTCAAGACATGTTTTGCATAAGTTAATTTACATTTGTCTAAGGCACTGAAACATTCACACAACCTTAATTTTCAGGTATAGTCAGCAGGTTGTTTGTAACAATCAAGTTGGTTTGTCCCTCCCCCCCAAAAAAAAACCACAAAAAAACCCCAGAAGTTAGCAGTTTATAAGCTTTTCGAAGATGACTATCTTCAAAATGTTAAGCATAAAAAATCCCAAAGAAAATTTTCCTGAGTTATTCCTTTAATAACATTTCTTTCTTTCCTGAGACATTTTTTTTTTCAGTTATTTACAAATATTGATGCTGTCTGTAATTGGTGCTTGATTTCAAAATACTAAAACCATTGTTCTTTGCACAGAACATTTTCAATAAATAATTGATTGAATGAAGCAGCCACAGGTCCAAATATATATAAAAGACCTATCTCTATGGCATATCCCAGTCAATGAGGCAATGTTGTCCGTGCTCTGGTGCATATGGAAATCAAAAGTCGAAATTCTAATCTTAAATATTTTAACATCTCAGAATTAGGTTCCTGAAAATTTATTCACAAATCTTACTTAATCCCAATCATTTACATATTTCAGAGAGGTAATCACAATATATTGATTCTGACATAATAAAAAAAAATCTATAACAATAACATCCTAATTATACATAAATAATAATCCTCAATAAATATACAGTACCATAAAATGTCAGCTGACAATGAGATGTGGAAAACTATTGTCATCATTATTATTCTTACTATTAATGCTCAACTACTTACTAGTTTTTTGGACATTCATTAGTACAGAAAAGTAACTTGTCTTCCTGTGGAGAATGCCTTACAATTCTGAGGTTCTAGCCTCTTTGTAGGTTCTTGATTATAGATGGTTAAAGTTAAATAAAATTTTCTGCTGTTCACTTAAGTAAATATATTTTTAAAAACAAGGCTCTTTTCTTTTATTCCTACTAAGAGGAGCTAAGTAGTAGTCCTGAGCTGAGGTTTTCCTGAAATGTGCAAAAGTTCAAGACAATATTAGAGTTCAAAGATAGAAGAGCTCTGATCTTAAAACGAGGAAAACAAAAATAGAAGAAAAACTGATTTTAACAAAGTAGCTACCAGGAAAAAAAAATCTAAGGAGCAGCAATGCAGGGCTGGTTTTGATTCAAATGTCCAAGGCTTATTGAGATTTGTGTGAAATGGATTTAAACGTTTTGAAGAGGATTTTGATGGGGCTAATACATTTTGTACTGTGATAGCAACTGCTAAATCACACTGTACAAAAGAAAATCTAAGAAAATAGATCATTGTTCAAGTCTAGCTTGGAACTTCATTTAACTCAAAGCAAAATCTGTTGAGTACCATCCTGCAGTATAAGGATAGAATAAATTCTGCTTCAAAAGTTTAAATCCAAATTAGAATTTGAATTTACTTTTCGTCCTTTTTATTGGTTATTAAATTTAATCAATTTATTTGTTGTGGTACTGGTGATTGAACCCAGGGATACTCAACCACTGAGTGACACCCCCAGCCCTTTTTATCTTTTGTGACACAAGTCTCACTAAATTGCTGTTTCACCTAGATCCTTCTGCCTCACCCTCCCAAGTCCTAAATTCAGCATGTTATTGTTCATAAAAACAAATTCTAAAATCTTTAAGATGGAACTGGACTCTAAGAATCAAGGGTCTATGGAAACCAACTTAATAAATAGTATTTTGATTTAAAATGAAGTTGTAACAGTCACATTATAAATAAATTTGCACTCACTAGTGAAAACCCCCAAATTTGATAGATTTAAAAGGCGGTTGTAACAGTCATGTTGGATTTTTTTCTCCTAGTGAAAAAGCAAAAATCTCTAATATTTTAACCAGTAATTATAATTTCTACTGGTTTTGGAGATTTAAATCTGATTGCTTCTTTTATTGATATGAGTAAAGAGTTTGACAACTTTAGCAAATGAGCTGTTAAAATTGATTCTACCCATGGATTTAGATTCAAATTATTATTTCAAGGCTGCTTTAAAAAGACATGAAATTACTGGTAGTGTCTGCTTTAGACATTCATTTAAATATCTTGTACCCTTGTTTGATGACAGATTAATAACCAAAAGTCCTTTAAAATTCCAACCCTAGTTGCTCTATTGCAGCATAAAAGGCAGATTAAAAATAATGGCAGTGTAGAAACTGCAGCATTTCCATCTTTTAAGTATTTGAATGTTCAAATACCTTGGCATTTGTTCTTATTAAAACATACTATACACTGAAATTCAAGTAAAAACATGTCAAAAGTCACTTCCCATTGTTTTCTAAAGAAAAGAATGAACTGTTTTTCCCCCTTAAGTGGAAGAAAATGATCTTTAAAAGTAGTGACAATAATTTCCACAAGTGTGACCCCTTCCTCTCTAATAAGAGTACTGCCGCCTTCTGTTACAGAAGATGCAAAGTAACATAAGGCGTTTAATATAAATATTAAATAATTAAGTTAAAAGGTGTGGTCCATAAATAAATAAATATGATCAATAGACTTCTACAGTTCTGTTGCACGCCCTTTCAGTAGTACTGTGGGATTGATGTCTTCTAGTCTGGAGTGAGAAGCACTTGCATTGATGGTGACTGTCTTGGTGAGCAGTGGATCCTGAACACTGAATGAGACGAAGGGACAGCCCTTCACGTTACGGCAGATAAGGGACTGAATTGAGGCAGTGTTAATGATCTTAAAGCCCACTTCTCCTCCAAAAGTGCTTGGCTTCCAATAGTGAGGAGAACATATAGGATTACCCAAAAGTCCTTTCAAGGAGAATGGTGCTCCAATTTCCACCATGGTCTCACCAAAGATTGCGTCAGGACGAGGCTTTTCCACCAGGAGGGCAGGATAGAACTCCATGGCATCAATGTCACCATAGAGGGCTTCCAACTCTGCGGCCATTTCCTTTTCTCCTGGGAAGGTGAAGAAGACAGAAATATATCCAATGTAAAACTTTAACAAAAGAATTTCATCCCTTCAGTTTGCTTTCAACTCCCCTGTTGTTTCCATAGACCCTTGATTCTTTTAAGAGTCTAGAAAATTGTATACCTGTAAGTTCTTCAAATGATTTGTAAGGCTTCAGGTTAAAGCGTTTGCGGTACTCGTTGAAAGACTGGTATTTCATATTTCTGCTGTGGTCAATTGAGGCCTTGGCCACTGTTTGTACTGCAGATGGCACATTCCTGCCTCCAGAAACCTGTGCAAAATGAATTAAATTGTCAAAACATTTTTAGGCATATTTACTCCTTTTGCTTTAGGTTCAGAGTAGATAAGAGAAGTAAACTATTTTTATCTCTTGGAAAGATTCTTACATATACTTTGTTGTTGTAAGTGGTCTAGAACTAATAAGTTATACAAATGAAGCTGATATTCAAGTCTTCAATGTATTTTTCTATAATCTGTAAGATTTATATAAAGGTTTAAAAATATTAAGGTATGGGTATGTATTATTATTTTCTTGACAATGTGCACTAAAGCTTTAGATATCAAAGAAAATTTAGGCTTCTTATTTTAAGAGAATAATTTTCGTAGTAAAATAATTGATTTTTCCTTTACTAACTTCAACAAAACTAATTTCAGTGTCAGAAATTCTAAAGTCACTGGCCAGTCTTTTGTTTCAGTAATGCTTACCCTGCCAGCAATTTGTCTGGTGAATGACTCAACGAACTGGGTAAGTCCATGTTCCAGTAATATGGAGTTGTTGTAGAGAAACTGTTGATAGTTGTACTCCTGGTCATGAATTTGAAAGGTGTCAGGCAGAAGGGGATGCCAGTGATAAAGTGTGTTAAACTCAGAAGCAATACGGTTTTGGTACTGGAATTGTTGGTTGAAAAGCAGCTCTGGGTCAAACTTGAGTTTGAAGTGATACCCGCTCAAGTGCTGGACGTAGTCTTCAATCACAATTTTAATGGTCTCCCCTATTTGCACAAGACAGAATTAAAAATCTTAATGCTTTCTGATAACAAGCTTTCAAACAACTAACATGCAATTGTTAATTTGCTATTCTTTATTTCTTTTTAAAATTAATATCAAATCAAAGGTAGTTATATTAACTATCATGCTTATAGACCAAATTAATGGTGTATGTTTTTTTCATTTACAACATTCCTTTGGAGTTACTACTGCCCCCACAAAGGTACCAATGAACTATTTACTTTGGGGATGAGGGTTTTCTCACCTATTAATATTAGTCTGCTCGTCTGGAACAACCGCTCATCATCCCACTCCGGATGTTCCTGTTTAAGCACATCACACACTCTGTTATGTTCCCGTAGCCAGATTGTGGCATACATCATCAGACCAGGCACAAGACCAAAGACCTCCTGCCCCACAGCAAACCGAAGGTGTTCAGGGATGTGAGGGGGGTAGATCATCTCCACCTGAGTGTCTTTGACTGTGGGAGGATACACCTCTCCACCAATCACCTGCAAACAGGAATAAACGTTTAATGAACGTTAATGAACGTTTTTTATCACTAGTGTAAGTAAAGAGTCATAACTGATTTTTAGTAGTCAAAGGGCATACCTGATATTTCAGTTTTCCATCCTTGAAGAGGCGCAGCTTATGTTCTATCCAGAGTTTCACCATAAACATGACTTAGGTCCACCTAGAAAATTATGGAATATTTTCAACTTGCTGCTGTTGAACAATCTTATGATTTTTATATAATTTATCATTAAATAATTTGATCATTTAATTCTCTTTAAAATTTCAATACAGCAAGTTTTTTATAACCACAAAATATTAAAATTTGTTTACCCACTGAATCTACAAGCCCCTGTCTTGTGTTCAAAGGTGTTAGTACCCATACTGAGCTTAAGAATTTTATATACTTCACTATAATCATGATATTTCTAAAGATAACATTAAAAAGTGAGGGCTGGGGCTGTAACTCAGTGTAGAGTGCCTGCCCACTAGTATGCATAAGATCCTCGGTCCATCCCTAGCCCTTCAGGGAAAAAAATTGAATAAAAAAAACCCAAAACCCTAGAAAAGTGAATTGATACAAAATTCTTGTTTCACATTACATTTTTCAGTGCTAAAGTTTAAAAATATATAACAAAAAACTTCAAATAAAAGAATCTTTGTGTCTGTGTAAATACTTTTACTAAACCAGTAAATTAAAATGGAGAACTCTACTAAGGTTTTTACAGACATTTTATAAAATGAGGGTGAATTATTTGGTATGGTACAAATGTTAGCATTTATTATCTGCTACAGTTCTGATTTAACTCAGTCTTACCCCGTGGCCCAGTCCTGTGGTGAAAGCTGGCCCTCGATTCCTATTTGACTTAAAAAATTGATGGGTGAAATGCTGAGCAAAGAATGCAAACATCATATTGGTGCCTTGGGGGTCAGGAATGAACTTTCTTCTTAGAAGAACTTTTTCAAACACCTCTTTAGAATCAGGAAGCTCCTTCTTCCCTGAAAAATGAATAAAGCTAAGATAAAAATCCATCTACATATTAAAGGGAACAGACATGACTATCACTTTGAGGACATTCACTTACAGGGTACATACAATTGTCAAGAGGACCATAATATCGATGAAAATTCTAAGATATTTGAGTAAAACTTATTTCTATTTAAACTAGCATTAATTTGGTTTTAATAACATTTTAAAATTATTAGGACATTATGCCAAAAGAGTCTTTTTTGAAAAAAAAAAGTTCTATGGTTATCCACATAAAAGGAAAAAAAATTATACTGTTGTTAATGAAGTTTAGGTTTGAACTTTATATAGGTAGTGATCCAATCTCTACTACAATTAATGCATCCATAATCATTTATTCTCACCCACCTTTCACACCCATGGGTGTTGGGCAGTCATCTGCCACAGGAGGAAGGGCTCTGGTATAGTAGGAGAGGTTAGAGAAGGCTTCCCAGTTTTTGTAGCCATAGTGCACATTGTAAGTTGGTGGACTGTCAATTAAATGTGATCTGGCTGAAAGTTAAAGAAAAAAAATATTTTATTGGTCTCCATATGCACAACAAATCAATGTTCATTTTTATTTCGAAATGTGGAAGGTAGTACAGAAATTAAATTCAATTCCAAAGATACTCTAAAAATCACTGCATTTCAGTGTAACTACCAGTGAAAATGCATCTTTACTAAAATATACATGCTTTACAAGAGTACTATGCTCTAGCAATCTTTTTTCTCCAGTAGCTTCAATTCTCTGCTCAAGAGACCTATAATAAGAATAGTTGTGCATGGCACTACTTCAGAAGTATAGAATTTCTTTCTGAACCAAATCCAAATTAACCACTTATGTGAATGTTTAGGATACCTCTATGTCCTATATACATCCAATAAACAAATAACAAATAAACTATACAAACTGGCTGAAACAGTTAGAGGGATGGAGGCTTCTGAGTAGAATTGACTACAGGACAGAACTGTATCAACTAGATGGGACCAAATGTCAATATTTCTGATCTTTAAGCAGACAAACTAAAAAGTTACATTTAAAGTCATTTTGACAGGTTGGAAATAGGTTTTTGGATTGGGTTTAGTAATCTTCATTATTATAAAGTATGTTTCTTTGAGGAAGCTGAAAACCTTAGACATTTGTACTTACAAGTCAGCACATATCTCATGATTGAATTTCGCAGGAAGGGAATATTATTGACAATGTTCCAGACCCCCTTGAAGTGGGTAAGTATGTAGTGGACTGTGTTTGGAGTGGGCTTCAGAAGTCGTTTTATTCTGGTCAAAAGTTCAGCTGTAAGAGAGCAGAGAGAGAAATGAGACTCATCATAAGACAAAAATCTATAATGATACCTGTATGTAATCCCAACCCACATAAAGAAACTCAAGGGGAAACTTACGTGTTGAACAATTTTCACCATAGAATCCTGTTCTGGTACAGTCACACTTATACTGGTCAAATCCTGTGCTCATACATACACCTTGGTTTTGACATGGGTTGGAACAGCAAGGATTTGCTACAATATAAAAGTAAGGACAGCACATCAATCATTCTTCAGTGTCTTAACCTTGGCTTAAATGTTTCACATTTTAACTATGGGGCATCTTTACAATAATAAATATAAGAAATATATTTATCTTATCAAGAAATAAGTAGTCATGGAATACAATTTTTAAACCCTTCTCACTGAATGGTTATGCTAGAAATACTAATTTATCATTCTAAATAAGAGTAACAGATTGCTCAACTTGATAACTCACATTTCTGAGGTTTCTTTATAATAACTTTTTAGACTTTCAAATTAGTGTTTCTAAAAAGCTAAAGCAGCACTTTCAAATGGATTGGATCTAGTACTTTAATTACTATTAGTAGTGGTAGTCCCATGGATTGAACCCAGGGGTGCTTACCACTGAGCCACATCCCCAGTCTGTTTTTATTTTTTGAGACAGGGTCTCACTAAGTTGCTTTAGTCCTTGCTAAATTGCTGAGGCTGGCTTTGAACTTGCGATCTTTTTTGCCTCATCCTCTCGAACCTCTAGCATTAGAGGCTTGCTCCTGGCTAGATTAATTGAAATTTAGCAAACTTTTCAAAGTCAAAACAGCTTTTACTTTTTAGATGTTTTGTTTTAAAAACATAATTTGAGTTTCCCTGGGGCCAGAAAGCACTGAACAGAGTATTAATTAAAACAATGGTTGCTGGCCTGCCTGGCGCAGTGGTGCACGCCTTAATCCCAGCAGCTCCGGATGCTGAGGCGGGAGGATTTCAAGTTCCAAACCAGCTTCAGCAATTTAGCGAGGCCCTAAGCAATTTAGCGGGAAAAAAAGCATCCTATGGTTCAGTGGTTAAGCCGCCCTTGGGATTCAATCCTCAGTCAAAAACAGAAAGAAAGAAAACACAAAAACACAATGCCTGCTGTTTGGTAACAAGAGGTGGCACACACACACGTTTCACAGGTATCTTAAGATGACAACCTGCACATTAGGTTCTCTATTCCTATCTAGTGGGTGAGAGTGAGTCTTAGACCGGTTCAGGAGCTGGTGCATGAGATCAGATTGGGTGACAAAACGGGGATAGCCTCCCAGTTCTTTTGGACTCAAGTTCAAATTCACCCAGCGCGTCTCTTCAGGAGTCGGCCTGCGGAGATGGACCGAGGTCTGAGCGGAAACTCAGCCCGGGTGCGGGCAGGCCACGCGGTACTCACCTGCGTGGCTGATGGCCAAGGCGGCGCTGAGCAGCAGAGCGGCCCGGAGCATCGTGGCCGAGGGCGGGGCGGTGCGCGGCGGGCGGAGCTTGGCTGTCCGGTCGGCTGTCGTCGGGAGGTGGCCCTGCGGGAGGCGCCGCTGCGGAGTTCCCGGGAGTGCTGACGCTCACTGCTCAAGTCGTTTGACAACTGGACGCTGGCGGAGAGACCCTCCCTTTTATGCCTGCAAACCAAGCCCACGTGACGTCATACGGACTTTTTCCATCGCCTGGTCTTACTCTCCACTGCCGTTTTCCCCTCTGCACTTAAAAAAGTTGCGTAAACCCGGGTGGGTCAGGAGTTTTACTCACGCAAAAAAAAAAAAAAAAATCGGAAACCCGCGAAGCTGCCCTCCGCCGCCCCAAGGTGGGTGCGAAGCGAACTGTCCCCCCTCGTCTCCTATTCTTTCCACCTCCGGGGTGTCCTCGGCCCCCCGCCCCCCGGGGGCTTGGCCACGTTCCTTTCCTTTTTTCCGGTTTTGGACCGAGCGCTTGTGACCGTTCGCCTTGGACGGGATGCCGGAGCCAGAGGAGGACGCGGCTTCCCCTGGGGAACCGGAGCGCCCGAAGCCCAAGAGCGCAGGGGATCACCTCTCCCTTGCCCAGGTCTCTAGTCTTTGGGGGACCTAAGAAAGGATGATACGACTCATGCTGTTTATTGACCAAGCTTAACCATTGTATGTGGAGCGCATTCATAAGTACCTTTTATTTGTTATGTTGAACAGAATGTAATAGCTAGGCTAAGTGTCCGAAGATCCAATTTCTACCTAAATTTCTTTTTAAAATAAGGCTTCTTCCCTTGCTTCTTGAAAAGAGGGGAGAAAGGAAAAAAATTTCACTACTCCTAATCAATTACCGGGTAAATAATAGTCAACATGAACTCCAGGGTTTCCCAGCATAACATTTCCTGCCTTCTAATGGATAATGGAAACAGTTATACCCCAAATCTGCAGGAATGCTAAGTGCAGGAAGCATTTGCTTGAAGGTATTTTTTTTTCTCCTTTTACTGAATGTTTTTTCACCATTTCTGTCACCAGCTTTTCATAGCAATTCCCAATAAAAAGTTGATGAGTTGTGACCATGGATCAAATAACTTTCATTTGCTTTTGAATTGTCTGGGCTTATTAGAGTTAATTTTAAAACTTCATTTTGGAACATAGTTGGATGAGAAATGTATTAGACGAAAAAAAAAAGGTGATTTTGACAGTTTTGAATTTCATTTTCCCTTGTTTTTCCTTACTATTTATCTTTGGTGGTGGTCAAAGAGAGGTATGTGAGTTTGAAGCATTAAACCAAAATAGGTAGAGAACAACAAATTCAGTTAAGCCCTACTTTCTTAGGATGAATAGAAAAAGATTGAAAAAAAAAAAAAAAAACCCGAAATCCAAATTACACCAGATTCATGGATTTGTAGAAGTCTTAAGAAGAGAGGAAAATGTTTTTGTTTGTTTTACCATTTTGCTTAATGTACATATTATCTGATGCTACAATGAGACACAAACGACTAAAATCCTATCCCATCCAGAAAACCTGTGTACTCTTCCAGTCATATTGGAGCTCCCCATTGTGGCACCCCATTTATTTGTTGCACTGATTCCTATATAAAATTTCAACCAGTGCACAGAACATTTATTTTAATAATTCCTTTTAAAAATTCCTATTTTTCATCCTAATTTTAAATGAATAAGGTTGCAGCTACTAAAAATTTATTTTTTTAAATTAAATTTTCAGTTTTAAAGCTACTAATCTTATCTTGATTAGATGCCTGTAAGAAGCCATACCCTGCCTGTTAGGGTGGGGCACTCTTGTAAACCCAGAAGCTGCGGAGCCTGAGGCAGGAGGATCACAAGTTCAAGGTCAGCCTCAGCAATTTAGTTAAACCCTAAGCAAAAGGGTTTAACTAAAACCCTTTAGTGAGTTTTCCTAAACAACTTAGCCAGACCCTGTCTCAAAATGAAAAATAAAATGCTGGGCAGATAGCTCAGTGGTAAATTGCCCCTGGGTTCAATCCCACCCCCACTCTACAAAAAAAAAAAGAAAAAGAAAAAAGAACCAAGACTCAGTTTTGAAAGGAAGTCCAAATATGGGCTTGGGGAAAAAAAAGGGAAAGGTCATTATGTAATTTAACAAGTGTGACACAGATAAAATGAAATGAATAGGTACATTTTGAGATGCTGGTCACAAAAGGCATATTGAATATCCCAAATCAATTCAAGACGGCTAAACATATTTTATATGGAAAAGCACAATGATTATTTTGTACCACACAGGGTAAGGTTTTGTTATATAAAAAATATATCTCTCAATTTTGTATATATATGGTGTTTCTGTGTATATTTTAGGCACATGTATGTATCTGTAAGACTTCTTTTGTTGATCTCAAATTTGTTGGGAAACTTTCAGTATGAAGGGAAAATAAAGAATATTTAAAAATCTTCAGAACATTCTGTTGAGTTTTACTGCCCCCTTCTGCTCCTTGAGTTTTTAATCAACTTTTTTTTTTCTTTCCTAAAATGCTGGGAAGATTGCTAGACACATTTTGTCTGTAATTTCCTAATGTTCCTAAACATTGACATTTGCAGCATTCATTTTAGATTTAAGTTTTGTGTATACTGAAAAGGAATGAAATATGTATCAATTGAAGTAATGTCATTCATAATAAGTAAACAAAGAAAATACAGATAAAAAGAGAAAGATATGCCCCGCTAATACAAATCCAAGAAAACTAGAATAGCTCTATTCATTTTGGATAGGGCAGACTATAGAGCAAGGAAAATTATGAGGAATAAGGGGAACTTCATGTATGATGGCAAGATAAATTCTCCAGCGATATGGCAGTCCTCGGGTATATTGCCAAATGAGATAGTATTAACGTACACGAGGCAAAACTGATAAAGCAGCAAGAGGAAATAGATTATGGATATTCCAATATCCCTCTTTAAAAAATGACAGACCTATCATACAGTAAGAGCATAACTGAACTCAGAAAAACTGTGACTCAACTGGAAATAATTGCTCTCTATACACTCTTTAATGCAATGAACGACAGAATACACATTCTTCTCTAGTTTAAATGGAGTACACAAAAATATAAAACAAATTCTGGGCTGTGAACTACACCTTAATACATTAAAAAATAGAAATCATACAATCTATACTCTCTGGCCACAGTATTAAGCTACAAATAAATAACAAATAGTTAGAAAATCCCTCAAAGATTTGGAGATCACATAGTACACTTTAAAATAACTCAAGGATCACAGAGAATCTAAAAGATAATTTTAAAATATCTTGAGCTAAATTAAACTACAATTTAAGATATGTAAATTGTAGTGAATACAATCCTCAGAGAGAAATTTATAGCATTGAATGCATATATTATAAAAGAAGAAAGATAAAATCAATAGTCTAGGCTTCTATTTTAGGAGAGTCCAAAGAAGGAGCAATTAAAGCCCAAGTAAATAGAAGAAAAGAAATAATAAAAATTAGAGTAGATATTAATGAAATTGAAAGCAAGGAATTAATATAGTTGACAAAACCAAAACCTAGTTCAGAAAGACTAAGACAATTGATTTCAATAACCAGGGTAACTAAGAAAAAAAAAGACAGAATTTTACCTTATCAGAAGTGAAAGAAAATATTAGTACAGATCCCATGACTTTAAAAAGATAAAAGAATACCATAAACAAGTCTTCACCATAGATCTGATAAACTTGAATGCATAAATTTCTTTTTAAATTTTTTTTTTTTAGTTTTACATGGACAAAAGATCTTTATTTTATTTATTTATTTTTATGTGGTGCTGAGGATCGATCCCAGTGCCTCATGCATGCGAGGCAAGTGCTCTACCACTGAGCCACAATGAAAACCATGTAAATATATAAATATAGTAAACTGATTTTTGATGAAGGAGCAATAGAAATTCAAAGACCATATTTTCTTTTTCTTTTAATATTTTTATTTAAATATGACAATGGAATGCATTTCAATTCTTATTACACATATACAGCAAAATTTTTCATATCTCTGTATTCAAAGTATATTCACACCAATTCATGTCTTTATACATGTACTTTGGATAATAATGTCCATCACATTCCACCATCATATCTAACCCCATCCCCCCTCCCCCCCTCCTTATCTAGAGTCTATTCCTCCCAAGCTCCCCCTCCCTACCCCACCATGAATCAGCCTCCTTATATCAAAGAAAACTTTCCGCATTTGATTTTTTGGGATTGGTTAACTTCACTTAGCATTATCTTCTCTAACTCCATCCATTTACCTGCAAATGCTATGATTTTATTTTCTTTTATTGCTGAGTAATATTCCATTGTGTATATATGCCACATTTTTTTTTATCCATTCATCTATTGCCGCCTATTGAAGGGCATCTAGGTTGGTTCCATAGTTTAGCTATTGTGAATTGTGCTGCTATAAACATTGATGTGACTGTGTCCCTGTACTATGATGTTTTTAAGTCCTTTGGGTATAGACCCAGGAGAGGGATAGCTGGGTCAAATGGTGGTTCCCTTCCCAAATTTCCAAGAAATCTCCATATTGCTTTGCATATTGACTGCACCAATTTGCAGTTCCACCAGCAATGTATGAGTGTGTCCTTTTTCCCCACATCCTCGATAACATTTATTGTTGTTTGTCTTCATAATAGCTGCCATTCTGACTGGAGTGAGATGAAATCTTAGAGTAGTTTTGATTGGCATTTCTCTAATTGCTAGTGATGATGAACATTTTTTTCATATATTTGTTGATTGATTGTATAACCCTTATCTCTCACTGTGCACAAAACTCAAAATGGATCAAGGACCTAGGAATAAAACCAGAGACCCTGCATCTAATAGAAGAAAAAGTAGGCCCTATTCTCCATCATGTGGGATTAGGCCTCAACTACCTTAATGAGACTCCTTTGGTGCAAGAATTAAAATCAAGAATCAATAAACGGGAGGGACTCAAACTAAAAAGATTCTTCTCAGCAAAAGAAACAATCTGGGAGGTGAACAGAGAGCCTACATCTTGGGAGCAAATCTTTACCCCTCACACACCAGATAGAGCACTAATCTCTAGGGTATATAAAGAATTCAAAAAGCTAAACACCAAAAACCCAAATAACCCAATCAATAAATGGGCCAAGGACATGAACAGACACTTCTCAAAGACCATATTTCTAAAAACATTCATGTGCACAGCGCTCCCCCCACCAAAAGCTTCAAAATAGATTATAGACCTAAATGTAAAAAGTCCTATATAATAATAGAGCAGAAAATCTAGATGATCTTGTATACAAAATACACAAAGAAATCTAAAAATTCAACAATAAGCTGGGTGTGGTGGCACATACACCTGTAATTCCAGCAATTTGGGAGGCTGAGGCAAGATTGCAAGTTCAAGGTCAGCCTCAGCAATTTAGCAAAGCCCTAAGCAATTTAACAAGGCCTCTCTCAAAGTAAAATATAAAAAGGAGTGGGGATGTGTCTCAGTGGTTAAGTGGCCCTGGGTTCAATCCCTGGTATCAAAAATAAGTAAATAAACAAATAAATAAATTCAGTAGTAAGAAAACAAACAATCCAGTTAACAAATTAACAAATGGGTCAAAGACCTGAACAGGCACTTCACAAAAGAAGTTACACAGATGTCAAATAAGTATATGGAAACATTTTCCACAAGATATTTCATCAGGGAAAGAAAAATTTAAGTAAAAATGAGATACTATTTTTTGGAGGGGGTGCCAGGGATTTTGGAAAGCAGTATGGAGATTCCTTGGAAATCTGAGAATGGAACCACCATTTGACCCAGCTATTCCTCTTCGTGGACTATACCCAAAGGACTTAAAAACAGCGTACTACAGGGACACAGCCATATCAATGTTCATAGCAGCACAATTCACAATAGCTGTGGAGCCAACATAGATGCCCTTCAGTGGATGAATGGATTAAAAAAGTGGCATTTATACACAATGAAATATTACTCAGCACTAAAAGAGAACAAAACCATGGCATTTGCAGGTAAATGGATGGCGATGGAGAAGATAATGCTAAGTCAGCCAATCCCCAAAAAAATACAAATGCTGAATGTTTTCTCTGATATAAGGGAGGTGACTCATAAAGGAGTAGGGAGGGAGAGCATGGGAAGATTAGATTAATTATAGATAGGGAAAAGGGGTGGGAAGGAAAGGGAGGGGGAAGAGGGTTAGCAAGGATGGTGGAATGTGATGGTCATCATTATACAAAGTACATGTATGAAGACTTGTATTGGGTGTCATCATACCTTATATACAGAGATATGAAAAATTGTGGTATATATGTGTATTAAGAATTATAATGCATTCCACTGTTGTCGTGTATTAAAAAAAAAAAAAAACTCAGGGGCACTGGAACACTGAGCCACATCCCCAGCTCTATTTTGTATTTTTTTTTCAGAAACAGGGTCTCACTGAGTTACTTAGGCCTTACTTTTGCTGAGGCTGGAGCTGAACTCGTGATTCTCCTACTCGTGATTCTCCTGCTTCTGCCTCCCAAGCCGCAGCAATTAAAGGTATGTGCCACCACACCCAGCAAGATACTATTTCATGCCATTAGAATGGCCAAAATCTAGAACACCAATGGCACCAAATGCTGGTGAGGATGTAAAGCATCAGGAACTCTCCTTCATTGCTGGTGGGAATGCAAAATGGTGCAGTCACTTTGAGGAGAGGATAGTTGGGCAGTTTCTTTTGAAAGGAAACATACCCTTACTATGTGACCCAGAAGTCATATACCTTCATATTTATCAAAATGAGTCAAACACTTATGTCCACACAAAATTACACACAGATGTTTACCATAACTTACTTTTTTTTTTGAGAGAGAGAATTTTTTAATATTTATTTTTCAGTTTTCGGTGGACACTAACTTACTTTTAATTTCCCAAACTGGGAAGCAACCAAAATGTTCTTCAGAAGATGAGCAGATAAACTATGATATATTCAGTATTATTCAGAGATAAAAGGAAATGAGACATTGTTGATGACTTGGAAAGTCAAAAACATGGAAAGTGAAAGAAGCCAAATTGAAAAGGCTGTATGTTATGATATTTCAACAATATGACATTCCAGAAGAGTCAAAAACTTGAGAGACAGTTTAAAAAGAGGGGTGGTTGGGTCTGAGCATGAACACACAAAGCACA
Organism: Marmota flaviventris; assembly: GCF_047511675.1. NCBI lineage: Eukaryota > Metazoa > Chordata > Mammalia > Rodentia > Sciuridae > Marmota > Marmota flaviventris. Next base: position 18,252,380 of record NC_092511.1, read on the forward strand.
AAGGATCCTTAGGTCACTGATACTATTTGATACCATACCGTGGTGGTGGACATGGGTCATTTTACATTGGTCAAAGCCCATAGAATCATCAGGAGAAAAAAAAGTAAACCCTAATGTCAACTGTGAACTTGGGCTAATGATAATGAGTCTATGTAGGGTCACTGATCACAACAACTGGTACACATTCTGTGAAGGATGTTGGTGGACAGGAGGTGGTGGGTGCCTAAGTACAGGGGGTGTCATAGGGACTCTTTGTACTTTCAGCTCTGAAAAATAATCTTTATTAATTAAGAAGAATGACCCTGGTCCATAAATAAGGGCTTTTGATTTTAGCTGCTCTCTTTTATTTACTCTACCTCTTACAGATGTTACACTTCATCTTTTAGGGATGTCAGGAAACAATCTCCTTTGTAGGAGGCACAAGCCTGTTTTGCCGAAGGCAATGCATATTTGTTCCTGGATTATTCACTATCTCTGAGGAAAATCTTCAAGTTTGAATGCTGTAGTTTAAGTAGTGTCAGATGCTCAGCTGAGGCCAAAATGGAAGTCTTCTTCCTTTTTAACTGGAACCTCACTCTACCCTAAGGGCTGTGAGTCCCTTGCAAACATCTCAAGAATTCCCTCCTTAGCTCACCCCAGAGAGAGCTCACATAAAGCCTCTATCTCCGGGTCTCTAATCTCTCCCTCCTATCCGAGAGTTGCTCATTCTTTCTAGTAGCTTCAAGACTCAAGTTAAGAGTAATAGACATGCCTCTCTCCATCTATGGAGAGATGTGCCTTTATTTGTCAGCTCTGACAAATAAACTCTCGTGTATCTCTGGGAAAAAAAAAAAAAGAGTAACAGAAACTTCTCAGAAGAAGATATACAATTAATCAACAAATATATATATAAAATGTTCAATATCTCTAGTAATTAGAGAAATGCAAATCAAAACTACTCTAAGATTTCATCTCACTCCAGTCAGAATGACAGTTATCAAGAATACAAACAATAATAAGTGTTGGTGAGAATGTGGGGGAAAAGGCGTACTCATACATTGCTGGTGGGACTGCAAATTGGTGTAGCCAATCTGGAAAGCAGTATGGAGATTCCTTAGAAAAGTTGGAATGGAGCCACCATTTGACACAGCTATCATGCTCCTTGGTCTGTACCCAAAGGACTTAAAAAGTGCATATTATAGTGATGCAGCCACATCAATGTTCATAGTAGCACAATTCATAATAGCCCAATATGAAATCAACCTAGATGCCTTTCAATAGATGACTGGATAAAGAACTGTGGTATATATACATAATGGAATATTACATCAGCAATAAAAGAGAATATAATTGTGGCATTTACAGGTAAATGGATGGAGTTAGAGAATATCATGCTAAGCCAAGTAGGCCAATCCCCAAAAACCAAAGGCCAAATGTTTTATCGGTTAAGTGGATACTAATCCACAGTGGGGGGCAGGGCATGGGATGAGTGGAGGAAATTTGGATGGGGCAAAGGGGAGGGAGGAGGGGGTAAAGGAGTAGGAAAGACGGTGGAATGGGACGAATATCATTAGCCTAGGTACATGTATGATTGCACGAATGTTGTGACCCTACGTTGGGTACAACCAGAGAAGTCAAAAATTGTGCTCAATTGAATAGCATTTTGCTGTCATGAATAACTGATTAGAACAAATAAATAAATTTTTTTTAAAAAGAGTTTCTTGGGCTGGGGATGTGGCTCAAGCGGTAGTACACTCGCCTGGCATGCGTGAGGCCCGGGTTCGATCCTCAGCACCACATACAAACAAAGATGTTGTGTCTGCCGATAACTAAAAAAAAAAAAAAAAAAAAAAAAAAAAAATTAAAGTTCTCTCTCTGTGTCTCTCTCTTTAAAAAAAAAATGAATAAAAAATAAAAAAGAGTTTCTTGCTTCTAAAACTGTGTCTTTACTCTTACTTGACTCTCAAAACCATCTGTTCAATTTTCCCCTGAATCTTTTCACATGGCCTTAACAAAAAACAGGTTTGAATATTTACAAAATTTTTTTTCTTTAATATTTTCCATAGAAATGAATAGGCTTATAATACTCCCATACTTATTATTCATTAGCATTTCCCAGCATTAAATGGGCTATGTATTTTACTTGCATATTTTGTTTGCTGTCCATCCCTACCAAATATGTAAATTCCATGAGGATAGAGATTTTGTTGGCTTTGGTTGCTGTTATATTCCATGTGCCTAGAACACATCCTGGTGCTCAGCAAACACTTATTGAATAAATAGGTGAATCTATCCTCTGTGAAATCAACTTCAAAAACCACATGAACTTCATTTTATCATATAATTATTTACCAAATATAGAATTTCCAAATCAAAGGCATCATTAGTGAAATTCTTTTTGGTGACTGGCTCCCATGATGATTGGAGAAACTGCTGGAGTTATCTTGATGTGAGACCTGGAATTGTTGCTGCCACATTGTGCCTGAGGAACAAGTCGATTTATCAATGATATACTAAAGAGATACTAAAAGCAACATTGGTTCTTTTTTCAATGGGCGGAGTCTGTTGTGGGCAGAGCCTGAGCTCGGTGACAGTTGTGGGCGGAGCCTGAGCTCCTGGTGACTGGATGGACTTGGGCTATCCTGGGCTCAGGCTGTGTCTCCTGCCAGGTATATGAGTTGGATCTGGGCAGAGCTGCAGCTCAGGCTCCGCCCACAACGGACTCCGCCCATTGAAAAACCGTTGCTCCACCAACTGACCCCTGCTGGATCTCAGGTTCCGCCCAATGAAAAACAGTTGCGGAAGTTCAGCCCCAGCCCAGATCAGCTTCGCTGATAGGCACAGGAGCCTGGCCCAAGGTAGGCCTGGGAACAAGGGCCACAAGCAGGCCCTGAGCAGAGCTCAGACCAGACTCAGGACAGTCTCTGCCCACAGGCAGACCCCTGCCCCAGCTCATCTGCGACCCAGATACTCCTTGGTGATCTGCTCATAAGCCCTGGAGTGAGCTCCGGAGTGTGTCTTCCTGTGGGCAGAGGCGATTTTGGGTGGATGCTAAGCTCCAGCCAGTGTATCCTGGTGGTGGGATGAACTCGGGCCTAACCCGTGCTGAGGCTCCCCTGCAAATCTGCATGGTTGACTGAGCTCCTGCTGGGGTCTGCGGTGGCGGGAAAGACAAGGGCTTACCCTGTGCTCCCGCTCCCGCTCAGGTCATAGAAGCTGATCTGGGCCAATACTGAGCCCCGGCAGTTGGCTGTCTGTGGCCAGAGGAGATCGTGGGCCATGCCTGAGTTCCGGCGGGAGTTCCAGTGGGCAGAGGCATTCCTGAGCTCCAGTGTGGTTGGCTCCAGTGTGGTTGGCAGGTTGTCCAGACCGAACCTGAGCTCTGGTGGGGGTCTCACAAAGGCTTTATGGACCTGGGGATACACTGTCCCCTGGCTCTCGGGCATGTCGGCAATGTAGATCTAGGCGGAGTCCGTTGTGGGCGGAGCCTGAGCTTGGGTGACAGTTGTGGGCGGAGCCTGAGCTCCTGGTGACTGGATGGACTTGGGCTATCCTGGGCTCAGGCTGTGTCTCCTGCCAGGTATATGAGTTGGATCTGGGCAGAGCTGCAGCTCTGGTGGGGTTCTGCAGGTGGCGGGAGGGAACCAGGCCTCCCCTTGCCCGGGCTCCCCTGCAGGTCTGCGAGGTCATGGATGAGCTCCAGCAGGGATCTACCTGTGGGCAGAGGCGGTCCTGTGTCTGGCATGAACTCTGCTTGGGGCCTGCTTGTGGCAGTTGGTCCCAGGCCTACCTTGGGGCAGGCTGTTGAGCCTGTCACCGAGACTGATCTTGGTTGGGGCTGAACTTTGGTGACTGTCTGACAGTGGGCGGAGTCAGTCGTGGGCGGAGCCTGAGCTTGGGTGCCAGTCTCCTGGTGCCTGGATGGATTTGGCTACCCTGGGTCTGGCTCTGTCTCCTGCCAAGTCGTCGAGTTGGATCTCTGGTCGGGGTCTGCAAGTGGCTGATGCAGCTTGGCCTCCCCTTGCCCGGGCTCTTGTGCAGGTCAGCAGGGCGATCTGGGCCATTTATGAGCTCCTGCAGGGGTCTGCCTGTGGGTGGAGGCAGTCCTGGCTGAGCCTGAGCTCCAGCAGGGGTCGGCCAGTGGAGGAATGGAACATGCCTGTCCTTGCCTGGGCTCTGGTGCAGGTGTTCGAGGTGGACCTGGGCTGGACTGAGCTCTGAGCTCTGAAGGGTGTTTTGCCTGTTGGTGAAGTCAGTCGTGGGTCAAGCCTGAGCTCGGGTGGAGGTCTGGTGGTGGCCATATGTTTCCAGGGCTACCCTGTGCTCAGGCTCCTGTGCACATCTGCAAGGCTTATCTGGTCAGCGCCAGAAATCTACTGGGTGGGGGGCGGGGGGCGGTCGGTGGCTGGAGCTTTTCCAGAGCTCCTGAGCTGGTCAACACAATGGTTCTGGGCCTCATATGAGCTTGAGCCGGGTTCTGCCTGTGGGTGGAGGTGGTGCTTGTGGCAGTTGGTCCCAGTCCTACCTTGGGCCAGGCTCCCGTGCCTGTCAGCAAGGATTATCTGGGCTGGGACTGAACTTCAGGGACTGTCTACCGGTGGGCAGAGTCAGTCGTGGGTGGAGCCTTAGCTCTGGTGGCAGTCTCCTGGTGACTGAATGGACTTGGGCTATCCTGGACTTGAGCTTTGTCTCCTGCCAGGTCTTTGAGTTGGATGTGGGAAGAGCTGGAGCTCTGGTGGGGTTCTGCAGGTGGCAGGATGGATCTGGACCTCCCCTTGCCCGGGTTCCAGTGCAGGTCAGTGAGGCCAATTTGGACCATGTATGAGCTCTGGCAGGGGTCTGATTGTGGGCCGAGTTGGTCCTTGGCTCAGCCTGAACTCAGGTGGGGGTCTGGTGGTGGCCATATGTTCCCAGGGCTACCCTGTGCCCAGGCTCCTGTGCACATCTGCAAGGCTTCTCTGGTTGAATGCTGAGATAGAGCAGGGGTCAGCTGGTGGCGGGAAGCAGCAGGGCCTACTCTGGGATTCAGCTGCCACTCAGGTCATTGAGGCTGAAGTGGACCGGGATTGGCCACCAGGGAGTGTCTGTTGGTAGGCCGTCTGTCCTGGTCCAAACCTGAGCTCTGGAGGGTGCTGCTGGAGGGTGGAGTCAGTCCTGGGCAGAACCTGAGCTCTGGGGACAGTCTCAGGGTGAGTGGATGGACTCGGGCTACCCTGGGCCCCTTCTCCGGCTCAGGTCCTTAGGGTGGCTCTGGACTGGATCAGAGCTCCTGAAGTGGTCTGCCGGTGGGCAGAGGCAGGCCTGGTCCGAGTCTCAGCTCTGGTGAGGGTTGGCCAGCGTTGGCATGGACCTGGACCTACCGTTTCCCCCCGGGCTCCATGCAGGTTCACGAGGCTGATCTGGGCAGAGCCTGAGCTCCAGTGGGTGTCTGCTGGTGTGCACAGGTGGTCCTGGGCCGGACCAGAGCTCAGTGCAGGTCTCCCAGTTGAGGGGTGGACATGGGCCTACCCTGTGTCTGGCCTCCCGAGCAGGTCGGTGGGGGAAGATCTGGACTGTATATGAGCTCTGGCAGGTGTCTGCAAGTGAGTGGAAGCATTCTTGGGCTGGACCTGAGAATCTTGCTGTTGGTGGGATGAAACTGGGCTACAGTGAGCCCTGGCTCCAGTGCATCTGCGAAGGGCCTAAGCTTGGGCAGGTGTCTCTGGACCTTTGTTTTGATTTATTTTAATTGTTTTATTTATTTTAATTGTTTTGAAGAGGTAAAGGATAAGGGGTCACTTGACAGATCCTGCAGAATGCAGAGCAGGTATGTTTATGAATAAGGATTTATGTATTTATAAAGTTTGTTTATTTCCTTTTTGCCAGCAATAATTTACCAGTAATTTTGTTTTCTTTTTCTTTTCAGAACGGGGATCGAATGCACAGCTTGGGGAATGGGAGGCAAGGGCTTTGCCACTTTCCCATTAAGCTGCTTCCCAGCCCATTCATTCATTGCCAGTGTGGGAATTCGGGGCTGCTTTTATGAATGAATCTACTATGAAGACTTCACAAAAGACTGACCAATGGCATTCGTACGTGTCCTACCCAATTAGCATAACTTTGGGCCAATAGCATTGGTACTTCTTTCAAGTCCTAATTAGCATAAGTTTGGACCAATAGCATTGGACCAAGTGCTATATAAACCCCTGGAGGCTGTTTTGGAGAAGAGAAGCTGCCCAGACCTTGAAGATTGTTGCGCTGGATATTTGCTTGAGTTCCGCCGGAGTTCCGCCCGAGTTCCGCCCGAGTTCCACGGAAGTTGCAGCCTGGTTTGTTTCCTGGAGATGATTCTTCCAGTTCCAAGAGACTGCGAAAGAAGAAGAGATGGTTGAGAATCTGCTGGGGTCTGCTGCAGCACTGGATGGAATTGCCCGCCATGAGGAGCTAGGACTCCTCTCTGCTGCAGAGGCTTCCCCACCCTGTGCGCACAGATCCTACCTACCAGCAGAAGCCATGGATTTTCATCTTCGAACCCCGGTTTCAAAGGTACTGTTATATGTAAGATATATAAATACATATTTAAATAAATTATATGTAATAGATATATAAATATATAATATTTACAAATATATCTATTATATATCATGTCCATTATATATTATAACATATTATATATTTATAAATATATATATAAATATATATGTTTATATATTATATGTAAATATATAAATATTGCAATTTTTAAATTTTAATTTCTATCAGTAAAATTATGAGATTCATAGAGAATAGAAAATTATTTCCCACAGTTCTGGAGGTTAGAAGTCAGAAAAGTCTGTCCCAATAGTTGTGTCATCATTTGGCAGAAAAGTGGGAGAGACTAAACCCACTCTTAAAAGCCCTTTTTCTTTCCATTCATTCGAAGTTGAGTTCAGTGCTATCAAAATGTTTAAAGGAACCTAGGAAATGTTTCATTTTATTAATTTTATTTATTGGTCATTTTTAGTTATAAAATATGTTTTTTTAAATTTTTAAAGTAGTAAATGAACCCTTATATTATTTTATTTATATTTGGTACTGAGAATTAACCCCAGTGCCTCACACATGCTAGGCAAGTGCTCTGCCTCTGAGCCACAACCCTGGCCCATAAAATTCATTTTGATATAGTCCATATTTGTATAATTAGACCTTATCTATTTAGAGTTGCATTCTTAGGATGTACATGGTGGTGGGATTCACTGTTTTGTTTACACATATATACATGGGAAAGCTTCATCAGAGTCTTTCCACTGTCTTTCTTTTGTTTATGCCCCCTCCTTTCCCTTCATTCCCTATTGTCTAATCTACTGCACTTCTGTTTCCATCATCCTCCTGTTGTGGGTTAGCTTCCACATATCAGATAAAATATTTGTCCTTTGTTTTTTGTAAACTGGCTTAGCTTCAGTTATCATGATTGTCTCCAGGTGGATCCATTTATGGGCAGATATTGTAGTCATATTTTTTTCTGCAAATTGATATGTTTTTTAATCTACTTTTAAAAAATTTGTTCTAATTCTACATGACAATAGAAGGCATTTTGACATATCATACATAAATGTAGGATGATCCCTCATGCTTCTGGTTGTGCAAGAAATAGCATTACACCAGTCATGTATTTGTATATGTACTTTGGATGATAATGTCTGATTCATTCTACTATCCATTCTACCCACTATACCCCTTCCTCTCTCTTCACTCCTCAATGCAATCTAAGCAACTATATTCTTCCCTACCTGCCCCTGCCCCCTTCCTGTGACTAGCATAAGCATATCAGGGAAAACTTGTAACCTTTGTTTTTTTGGGATTGGATTATCACTTAGCATGATAAACTCCATCCATTTACCAGCAATTGTCATGATTTCATTCTTCTTAAAGGCTGAGCTGTATTCCTGCATATATATATATATATATATATATATATATATATATATATATATATATGATTGTTTTTTTGTGTGTATGTATATATATGTGTATATATATATATATATATATATATATATATATATACACACACACACAAATACACACATATGTATATATATATGCTCATACACACCACATTTTCTTTATTTATCTGTTGAAAGACACCTAGGTTAGCTCCATAATTCAGCTGTTATGAGTAGAGCTGCTGTAAACATAATGTGGCTGTGTCATTGTAATATGCTGATTTAAAATTCTTTGGTTATAAAATGAGGAAAGGAATAGCTGTGTCAAATGTAAGTTCCATTTGACGTTTTCTGAGGAACTTCCATACTGCTTTCCATAATGGTTGCACCAATTTGCAGTCCCAGAAGCAATGTGTGCATGCACCCTTTCCCACATCCTCACCAACATATTCTTACTTGATGATTGTATTCTGGATAATCATGTTTTTGACTGGGGTGAGATGAAACTTGGAGTAGTTTTGATTTGCTTTCCTCTAATGGCTAAACTTTGAACATTTTTTCATGTATTTTTTGCTTCTTCTGTGAAGTGTTTGTTCACTTCCTTAGCCCATTTATTCATTTGGTTATTTGTTTTTTTTTTTTCTTTTGGTGTTATGTTCTTTGAGTTCTGCATATTACCTGGAGATTAATGCTCTGAGGTGCATGTGGTGAAGATTTTCTTCCATTCCGTAGGCTCTCTTTTCACATTATTGATTGTTTCCTTTGCTGAGAAGATGCTTTTTAATTTGAATCCATCTTGTTATTGATTCTTGAATTTACTTCTTGGAATGTAGGAGTCCCCTTAAGGAAGTCAGATCTTAGGCTGACATAGTGAAGATTTGGCCCTACTTTTTCATCTATTAAGCACAGGGTCTCTGTTCTAGTTTCTAAGTTTTGACCCATTTTCAGTTGAGATTTCTGCAGAGTGAGAGAGAGGGCTTTACTTTCAATTTATTTTATGTGGCTTTCCGATTTTTGCCCTGTACCATTTGTTGAATAGGCTTTTTTTTTTTTTTCTTTCATGAATGTTTTTGGTGCCTTTGTCTAGTATGAGATAACTGTGTTTTTGTGAATTTGTCTCTGTGTCTTCGATTCTGTGCCATTCATTGGTCTATGTATCATTTTGATGACGATACAATGCTGTTTTTGTTACTGTGGCTCTGTAGTACAGTTTAAGCCATACTATTATGATGTGTCTTACTTCACTCTTCTTGCTAAAGATGGCTTTGGGTATTCTGTGTCTCTTATTTTTCTACATAAATATCATGATTGTTTTTTTCTGGTTCTGTGAAGAATTGTCTTTGGGATTTTCATATGAATTGCATGAAAATTTATGACCTAGCACAAATTCGTTAAAACTATGAAAAAGAATCCCAGCTCACCATGGACCTGACAGCTGTCTGATCACTGGTGTCTGTTGACCCAGCCACTATCTCCTGCACACTTGGTGGTGAAGCTGAGGTTACTCTTTGCATTTTGGTGTTAAGGGTGTCTCAGAGTTGAGTCTACTCTGCATGTTGGTGCTGAGGTCTGGGTTCAGGCACACTTGGCCACCACACAGCCTGGGATACTTTGCTGGATTTTCTAAACTTTTTTGTGTCTGAAATTTCTTTGGGTCCTTTAATCACTTTGCTTGATTAACTTCTGTGTGTTAGGCACTATACTCTGTGTGGAGTACAGAGTGAATAGGCCAAGTCCATGCTTCCATGGAACTTAATGAAGTTAGTAGAATAATTATAGCATCTATATCTACCTCAATGTTACTGTGAAACTTAGAAGACAGTATGTCTGTTAATAACTGCAGTGCTGAGGACTGTAATATTACTGAGGAAATTCACAGAAGATTCATCAGGCATCACCTTGTTTTTGTCTGGGAAGTCTGAGAAATGTAAAGTTGTCGGTTTTTCTATAAGAAAAACAGACGTTTAACACAGTTCATATCTGAAGTCTGTGAACTTCAGGAATGCCTGTGGGTTGCCTGTCTCTAGGTCAGACATACGGTCCTGTGCTCTCTCAATACAGGTTTGGAGACCCTTGAAGCCTCTTCTATAACCATGAGAGCTAGTGCTTCATAGTCAGCAGGTCAATTCCAAGTCTCCAGGTCACATAGATGACACATCCCTATGGTGCTGACTTCCCCCCAATCAGTTCATCTCCTGCTTCACATACTCACTGGCCACCATTAGCTGGATGGGCCCTGTCCCATTTATGGGAATTTTATAGCCTGTGCGTTCATTGTCCAAAGCTTTCAGAGAGGGGCCTGGCCTTTCCTAATCACCAGAACAATCTCTGTGTCCTCTTCACATGGTCCTGTTTTTACTGGCTCTAAGTGTGCTTTGTGCAGTTGGTGGTGTACTGCAAGCTCATACCACATTCATTTTGTGTCCTCTTCCTTATAGCACTTAACAGGGTGCTGGGATTTGGTCTGAAAAATGACCCTAAACTTCATGACCATACAGTTAAGAAAACCTAGGGTTTGGAGGCGATGATAGTATGGAGAGAAACCAATTCCTCCTAGGGAAACACATGCACAATCAAATGTCATTTCAGTAAAATGACATCTTGCACACCAAAATCAAGCAATTCTGTATGGATTTAAGAGTGTTAAAAAAAATGTGGGGAAAACAGAACTAGAAGATAAAATTGAATAGTTTCTCAATTTCTGCGTGGGAGCCGGTTCTCACTGTCAGATCACACTTTGCTTAAGCTGGGGAGCATGAATGTCACATGAAGTGAGACATGTAGAAACACATCTTCAGTTACTTTTCTTGTTGTGACACAGAACATTTCCTTAGTCTTTTATGAGGGAAAAATCACACATTTCCTTTAAATATTGCTCCTAATGTATGCTGTGCTAGGGCTGTTCTGCCTCAGCCATTAAAAACCTGGGCTTTGTTCAGAGGGATCCCGATTCTTAGAAGAAGTCTAAGCAGCAGAGAGAGACACTTATAAAATCATTTGTCAGAACAGGACTCCACTGTGACAATAAATGTTGAGTAATCACTTCTGTTTCTGTGTTTTTAGTATCTGTGCTGCCTCTCCACCTGGTGGTCTTTAACTGATAAGCTGGCTTTTGACATTGGCCTGCATGAGGACACCACATGAGAGGACTTGGGGGTGGTGGAGGGCCTGGCTGGGGTTGGGTTGGACGATTGTGTGAGACACCATGGAAGATGCATTAGACCAATGTCTGAGTGTAGATCAATGACACCCACAAGGCAGATGATTATTTTTCTTGTTTATTGATGTATCGTAAGCTAATGTGAAGCAGTGGTTGGCAAATAGTGGGTACAGTATAAATGCTTGTGTGAGTGAATGCAAAACTACCTACAAGTCTGAAATGTGGATCTGGTGAATAAAATAAGGAATTCTGCCAGGTGACCTGCAAGTCAGAGTGACTGTGTAAGGAAAGCATCATGAGGCATGGGCTACATATTGACTCTAAGGATGCTTCAGAAATATTATTGGATTACTCCTTGATTCACTCATGCAAAATTAACTTTTTTGAATGTATACAGGGATTTTGTAATTGCAAAGACATAGGATAAATTAGAAAAAAGAATGGAAGAAATTTGTTCCTTGGAGCTGGGAAAACCAGGACAGCTGCCCCTGAAGGACAGGAGATTTTCTACCTCAGGGGAAAGTCTTCTGGGATAAAGGTCAAGGCAAGGTGTGGATCCCCATCTGAGCTACTCATTTCCTTGGCTCTGAGTGTACATTTAATACATGGAAAATGAAATCCCTTTTTCTGTACAAATAAGATAACTGGTTCTCAGGGATTTTTAATTACTTGCTCATGACAATACAATGATCTTGACATATCATACATTTGAATCAAATGGGGTGTAATTTCTCATTTTTCCAAGTGTACAGGTTGCAGAATCACATTGGTTATACAGCCACGTATATACATACAGCAATACTAGTGTCTATTTTATTCTGCTGCCCTTCCTGTCCCGCCTTCCCCACCCCTCCCCTCTCATCACCTGTCTCTACCCAATCTAATGTGACTAATTTCTTTTTGTTTCTCACATAATCATACATGTATTTTGTATAACGATGAGGATCTCCTTCCATCTTCCATGCAATTCCCCTTCTCCCTCCCACTCCCTCCCACCTCTCTTCCCTATTTAGTAGTAATCTTCTTCTCATGCTCTTCCTCCCTACCCCATTTTGAGTCACCCCCCCCCCCTTATATCAGAGAAGACATTTGGCATTTGTTTGTTAGGGATTGGCTAACTTCACTTAGCATAATCTTCTCTAATGCCATCCATTCCCTGCAAATGCCATGGTCTTGTTATTTTTCGTGCTGCATAATATTCCATTGTGTATAAATGCCACATTTTTTTAAATCTATTCATCTATTGAAGGGCACCTAGGTTGGTTCCACAGTCTAGCTATTGTGAACTGTGCTGCTGTAAACAGTGATGTGGCTGTGTCCCTGTACTATGCTCTTTTTAGGTCTTTTCGGTATAGTCTGAGAAGGGGAATAGCTGGGTCAAATGGTGGTTCCATTCCCAGCTTTCCAAGGAATATCCATACTGCTTTCCAAATTGGCTGCACCAATTTTCAGTCCCATCAGCAATGTAAGAGTGTACCTTTTTCCCTGCATCCTCGCCAGCACTTGTTATTGTTTGACTTCATAATGGCTGCCATCTTACTGGAGTGAGATAGTATCTTAGAGTAGTTTTAATTTGCATTTCTCTGATTTCTCAAGAAGGTGAGCATTTTTTCGTGTATTTGTTGATTGATTGTAGATTCTCCTCTGAAAAGTCTCTGTTCAGGTCCTTGGCCCATTTGTAGCTGAAAGTATTACACTTTCTCTTTTCCCAAAGCAGCAGATTTCTGGGCTCAGCAATCAACTAACAATGTGATTTTGGGGAGGAGGCAGCTGCATTCATCACTGGGATCAGTTCCCTCACTCCAAGGGCAGGTGGCTACAGACTCCCCAGGCCCCACCCTGTAGCAACTGAAGCTGTAGGCAGCCTTCCTGCCAAGAGCACCTTCACAGTGACTGATCTGGTGACACAGGGGACTAGACTGACAGCGACCCTGGATCAGATAAATGCATCCTGTGCCTGCATTACCTGCTGGTCCGAGGCCAGGCACCCTCAGCTAGTGGGAGAACAGAAACAAAGTTTCAGGCATCTGCCAGGACAAGAAGGCAAGCCAGAGGAACTGGAATTCCAATGGCTGCAAAGCAGATCTCCCTGACATCTCCCTGCATATTGCTGTTTTGCCCCAGGGGTGACCAATATCAACCTAAGGTGAAAGAGTTTGTTACTGTCTGGTTGCAACAAAGGAAGGAGAAGCACAGGCCTGACCTTGCATCTCCTATTTCTTTCTTTTAAAACAATTCTCTTGTGCTGCAGGGGATGGAATCTAGGGCCTCACAAATGCCAGGCAAGTGCTCTGCCCCTGAGCTCCACCCTGGTGCCATCTTCTCTTTCTTTATGCTTCATTCAGTTGTCAACAGCTGTGCTGGTTCTTACTTCCAGTGCATCCAGAACCTGGCCTCCACTCCATGCCTCCATTGCTCTGGCCTCCCTGGTCAAGCTGTGGTCTCTCCTGGTTGCTGGGATGACCCCAGGTGGGCTCCTGGCTTCTCCCACCTGTAGACTTCTATCTGTAGGAAAAGACCATGGAGGGTATACTTCCAATCCTTTCCTTTTTAAATGAAGCACTGCCACTACTAAAGTTTGAATCTGGAATGACCCCTACGGGCGCGGGTGGGAAAGCTTTGGTCACAGCCACAGGTGCTATTGGGAGGAGACGGGACCTTTGGGGGGAAGGCTAGTGAAGAGTTTTCTGTTAGGTGCCTGATTTCATGGGGCTGAGGAGCCTTGGCCTCTTATTCCCACTCTGTGCTTCCCAGCCACCATGAAGTGAGTCACTTGCCACCATGCACTGTCAGGGTGCTATGTGGTTCACCCCAGGTCCAAGAACAGCATACAAACAACAATAAGTGTTGGTGAGTATGTTACCTCTAAAAGTGTTTCTATGGTTCCATGGCGCGTAAGTGTAAGCTAATTTTGAATAGTTACCTATCAAAAGGAAGAACAATTCTTTGTTGCAGGTTTTAGGAATCCTATTTTTTGGAAGACAAACATTCCTATGACTAACTGTGATTTTATACAAAATGATCAGCAATATAAACCAACAGTACAGCTAATTCATCAATAGAAAAATAAATTTTCAATTTTCAATGCTCTTCAATATGCAATAGAAGTAGAAGAAAATAACTTCAGTAGATAGTATTGGACATAGATTTAAAGGGTGGTCGTTACATAGTTGAAAAATAAACATGCCAGTTTATTGTTCATCTAAAATCTATTTTTCTGAAGTGTACTGACCTGAATTTAGGAAGCATTCATAAGCTTCATAAAAATTAATTAAACATAAACATTAAATTATGTGCTCAGTAAATATTAGGATCCTCATAGTTTTGATATTTTAGTAATAAAAGTACACTGATGATTTCCTTTCAAAACAAATAGGTGCAAGAGAGATCAGGAACTGGTGAAAATAATTTCCGTGATGGGGTATTCATCATTTCTTTTCTCTCCTTTACTTACATATTCAGCTATTTCAATTTTATATGGCATAGAACAATGTCTCATGTGAGGTGTGTATATAAGTATATATGTATTTACTTGTTTATTCTGGTACTGGGGATTGAACCAGGGGCACTCTACAACTGAGAACAGGTCGCACTAAGTGGCCTAGGCTGGCCCTGAACTTTTGATCCTCCAGACTCAGCCTCTCCAGAGCAGCTGGGATTGCAGGATTATATATGTGTGCCACCACATCCAGCTGAAATGAGCCTTTTATTATTATTATTATTACTGAAGATTGGACCCAGGGGCACTTTACCACTGAGCTCCATCCCTGGCCCTTTTGCTTTTTAATTTTGAGACAGAGTTTCATTAATTTGCTTAGGGCCTCATTACATTGCTGAGGCTGGCCTCAAACTTGTGGTCCTCCTATCTCAGCCCCCAAGTCACTGAGATTACAGGCTTGGCCCCACTGTACCCAGTGAAATGAGACTTTTTAATGATCATTATACTAAAATATCTTGCATTCTGAAGTATATTACATATGAATATTGAGCTTTGAAAATATTCAACCTAATTTTCTTTCCCTCCAGGGCTGGAGAGTGAGCCCAGGTCCTCCAGCACACTAGGCATGTGCCTTACCACTGAGCTGTGTCTCCAGCTCTCAACTTCACTTTTCTATGTATCATTATTTACACTGTAGGTCTTTCCTAAAATACAGATCCCAGAACTATTGATCATTGAGAAATTCCTTGTTCACACCTTTCACAATGCTTTGACTTCACACTTCACGAGATAGTCATTTTGCTTGCTATATTCAAACCAGTGTTGATAATAGTTCAGTTACTGCCCACTTCATTTTGCTCTGAATCAAAAATAGGGGAAATCATATAAATTATTTACAGTCCTCAAGTATATTTTTTTCTAAAATAACTTTTGAAAAATCAGAGATGCTACTCATCCTTTAATCTTGTATTTGTTGTGTTATTATCCAATTAGGTTTGGTGGGAGGATGTCTCCACACTTGAGTCCTCAGGTTACAAACTCCAACTAGGTTAGTGCTCACACTACTTGAAAGTCTAGAGTGGAGGACACTAAAGTAACACAGCCAAGTCTCAGCCCAGGGCAGCGACTGAGCCATCAACTTCAGAGTCCTGGGACTCAAGCTCTTTGCAACCCATGAGGCTCCTGTTCACAGGGGCTGTCTTGCCACACAGGGAACCCAAGTTCTTTGAAGCTGATCCAGTCCTAGGCTGCCAAGTCAGTGGGTCCTTGTTTCTTCTTTGCCTTCCTTTTTTTTTTTCTTTTGGTGGTGGGGGCTTCCAGGGATTAAACTCAGAGACACTCAGCCACTGAGCCACATCCCCAGCTCTATTTTATATTTTATTCATAGACAGGGTCTCTCTGAGTTGCTTAGCGCCTCACTGTTGAGGCTGGCATGAACTTGTGATCCTCAGCCTCCTGCACTACTGGGATTACAGGTGTACACCACCCGGCCACTCGTCCATTTTCTTGCTTAAATGAACTCTGCAAAATTTAACTGGTTTAAGGGTTTTCCTTTAACCATCAAGTATGGCACGGAAACTAAAAGTTTATTGTCATGTAGTTATAAGTCGGTGATATTTATGTATAGGACCTATTCACATATAAATTTTAAGATAAAATGGTATTTCATTCTAATACATGTGAAACATATTATCCTTTTTCAGATTTTGCCTATAAAACTCTTAATAAAAATTTGAGCATCAATGAAAGTAAACGTATAATCTAGCCAGCAACTAGCACTGGCTTCATTAAAGAAGGTTCGAACTCTGAGCAAAATGCTAGGGAGTTTTAAATTAAAGAGGCAACACTCTAATTACCTTTTTTTTTTTTTTTTTTAAAGAGAGAGAGAGAGAGAATTTTAATATTTATTTTTTAGTTTTCGGCGGACACAACATCTTTGTTTGTATGTGGTGCTGAGGATCGAACCCGGGCCGCACGCATGCCAGGCGAGCGCGCTACCGCTTGAGCCACATCCCCAGCCCCTCTAATTACCTTTAAAGCCAGCTCCAGGATGGCTTCTCCTAGCTCCAACCTCCAGCCACCTAATGCAGTAGCGAGGTTTACTGAAGAGGCTAGCACATGCCAGAGAACACACCAGGGAGTGGACTTTTATTGGGGAACAAAAAATTCTGAGGAAAATTCCATCCAATGAAGGTTAAGGGGGGCAGCATCCCAAGATCAGGACAAGATTGGGTCTTTGGGGCAGTGTCCAGATACGCCTCTGCAAGGACAAGCCCTAGGACCTGGAGAAGGGTGGGGAAAGGTCTGACACAGCTGTGTCTGAGTGCCTCTCACCCAGCCAGGGAGGCAACTCAAATCACGTGCCACAACGGCCTCCCACAATATAATGTTTGGCATATATACATATATGCAAAATAAGCTTCAGGGAAATAAAAATTGGCATGCAATCTAATTCACATATCTAAGATAGAAATCACACTATGTGTTGTGACAAATTTTGAGGAGAAAAATGACCAGAACGTAATTAAATACATTAAAACAATGTTCTCAAGGTTTTTGAGTTTTCAAGTCCCTTTTCCTCATTTTGGCACAGAGAGAACAGCATTTCTGCCAAGGAACTGGTAGAAATGAAGCAGAGTTCAGTGCACAAAGTTGGAGGCATGGTCTCCTCCCAGAGACCAGCAGGTGTAGGGTACAGAGGGAGTCAGCCCTCTTGTAGCTCCAGGGTGTACTCTGAGCACCATCCTAGGAATGAGGATCCCCTCTGGATCTTCAGGAGGTTCATATGGGAAGTCAGACTCCAGGGGCTCAGTTCATTGGCTGTCCCCTCCTCCCTGTCCCAGCCCAGACCCCTGCCCCTGCCATAAAGGAATCACATCAGAAAACCCAATACAGTCCTCTCACCAGAGGAAATGAGGTCCAGGGGTCAGGGATCAGACCCATACATCCAATAACTGTTTGCTCCATGATGGATTAGGATAAAATATGCTGCTATGTCCCCCCACCCATGGCATCGTGGGAAGGGTCCCATGTGACAGCCCCCTGGAGTTATGCACTTGAGGAGGCTAGGCAGTCCATTTTGATTTCAGTGGGCCTGGGGCCCCAGACAGTATAGATGGACATGTGCCTTGGTCAGAGTAGGCAACTAGGGTGCCAGAGGGCAGAGGTGCTGATATGTCATGTGGACACAGGCGGTGGGTGTGAGGACTAATTGAGTTGTGTCCCACCCAGGGCCTGAGGTCCAGAGACATCCCCACTTCTGGAAGCACAGGCTGCACCTGGAGCTGCAGGGTGAGCACTATACAGTGAGCTGGGAAAGGTGGAGAGAGAGTGATGAGACAGAAGTGGGCCAGAAGCACTGGACCAAGGTCTCACCTTTTCCCTGTCTCCTGGAGCTCCCTTGGCTTGCCTGACTGGGGACAAAATGGCTCTGCCTTAGGAGAGTGGACATAGAATCCACTTGTCATGGCTTGAGGGATGTCAAACATCCTCACAAGTCTGCCTACTGCTTGTTGACCCCATCAGGTGGCCAGGCTATGTCCTCCTGATTGTCCAGTTCCCACCTTCAGCAGGGATATGTCTTCACCTGCAGCGCCCCAGAATGGTGGGCCAGCTCAGACTCAGCCATCAGAACCTTGTCCCACAGGCCTAGGGTGGGATCCCTGCACCTGGAGGTCCCAGCCCTGGCTCTCGATTTTGTGCCTGGCAAGCAGCCATCTCTAAAACCTTCCTCCTGGGACAGTGGGTTCATGACCCTCTGTAGCAGGGCACTGAGGCAGCTGAGCTACCTGCGTGCCACAGGCTTAGTGAGTGCCTGCTCCTGCATCTCAAGCAGTAGGTGAAAGGCCACATTGCATACAGCTGCATGCGCGCCCACACATATGTGCCTGGAACTCGGACCTGTCCTTCTTCCCCTGGGGAACTGGGTCTCAGAACTGGAGGATTCAGCATGCAACTCCATGAAGTTGCCCTGACATCCCTGCCCTCACGTTGACCATCCCTGCAAGCCCTGGGGGCCCTAAGCTCCACAAAGAGGACCACACTGGCCCCCCTGTCCTGGCCCTCAAGCCCTGGCCTCACTGCACCGTGAGGGCACCCTGGGGGCAAGGCCTAGGGCAATAGGGTCCACCTTCACACATTGTGGCAAGCCCTCGGCAGCCCCACCCCCTCGCAGTTTAGCTCTCCTGGGCTCAGATGCTCACAAGCTCTACTTGTGGATGATCCACATGCTCCAGTGGGATGGCGGTTGATGTGTATTGTGGCCAAGGGCCCACGGCCAACTGCCCAGCGCGCGGCGGCCCTAAACTTGCTGAATAGGGACTTGGAGCTCCTTCCGGCTTCGACACGGTATAATCCTGATCCGAGGTTCCCAGTCAGAAGCTGGGCCCCATGTTAGGTGTCCATTGTCCACCCTGCATTCCTATTGACCACCTTGTCTGCGGTATAGCGGTGCAGCCCTCATCTCCATTCCTTTGGGGACATTTGGGGACTCGGTGCTGGACTGCCATGGCCATGCTGCAGGACATGGTAGCTGCAGAGGCTTCAGAATCCCCACACTGAACTCCAGGTAGGAAAGGTGCCCAGGTGGGCAAGGTGGGGTGAGGTTGGCTCTGGAGGTCAGGCCTGGGGAACCAGGAAGGGTGCTGTGTGGCTAGCTGGCCCCCACCCATTGTGGTCAGAGCTGGTGCAGAGGTGAAGGGCATATGGAGAAGTAGGGCCACCTCTCCAGTGCAACCCAGCACAGGGCAGAACCTCTACGGCCCCAGGCATCCCTAGCCAAGTCACCAAGGGAGTGACAGGTGGGCTGAGCCCAGGGCAGCTTGAACAGTACCTGTTCATGGAATCTGGTTAAAGTCTCTGGTTACTTGGTCATGTCATCTGTCCAGTGTTTCACACTATACCTGGTCAGAAATATGTGGCTAATGCCTGTTTAATGTAACTGGTCATGGTTATCTAATTATTGTCTCTGTTTACTGTACCTGGTCACCGCAATTGTCTAAGTGGTTACTCTACCTGGTCACAGTATCTGGGTAATGTCTCTTATTGTAATAGATCCCGGTATGTAGGCATTATCTTTGTTTACTGTACCTGGTCGTGATACCTGGCTAATGTCTCTGGTTACTATATCTGATCATAGTATCTGGATGTTGTTCCCTTTACATGATCACAGTATCAAATGTCTCTTGTTAGTGAATCTGATCACAATATGTGGCCAATGCCAATTGGAACAATATCTGGTCATCTCTCTGGGTATTGTTTCTAGTACTCTCTTTGGTCATGACATCTGGCTGGTGTCTCAGTTTGCTGTACCTGGTCAGGTATCTGCATAAAAGACTCTGGTTATAGTATCTAGTCACAGTATATGGGTAGTATTTTGTTTATTTTATTTGTCTCTCAGCTTATTGTACCTTATCCCAGTGTCTAAATATTGTTTCTGTTTACTGTATGTGGCCACAGTGTCTGGCTTTGTAATTGGTCATAGTATTTGACTAAACCTCTCTGGTTACCTAGCATTCCTTGTCGTGGTATCTGTGTATTGTCTCTGTTTACTGTGTCTGGTCAGAGTACCTGGCTGTTTCTGGTTATTGTACCTGGATCCTACGTGGCTAAAGTCTATGGTTATTGTCCTGGGTCATGGTATGTGACTCATGACTGTGGTTACTGTACCTGGTCAGGTATCAGGGTCTCTGCTTGATGTACTTGTCATGGGATCTGGCCAATGTCTCAGATTTCTGTACCTCTTGACCATACTTGGGTATTGTCTCAGTTTACTGTACCTGGTCACAATATCTGGTTTAATTCTCTGGTTATTGTATCTTGTCATAGTAGTTGAAAAAGTGTCTGATTTCTCTGGTCACAGTATCTGGGTAATGAGTCTTTTTACTGTGTCTGGTCTTGGTATCTGGCCAAAGTCCTGGTTACTGTACTGTGTCATGGTATCTTGGTATTATCTTGTTGTGTGTACTCTACCTAGCCTTGGTATCTGGTTAGTGTCTCTGGTTACTGGCCACAGTATCTGGCTAATGTCTGTGGCTCATGAACCTGGCCAGAGTAAGTGTATAATTTCTCTGGTTTATGTACTTGGTCATCGAATCGAGCTAAATAGTCTCTGGTTATCATACTTCTCACAGGAGTTGCTCATGGCTCTGGTTTCTGTGCCTGTTGCTATATCTGGCTAATGTCTCTGGTTCCTGTACCTGGTCATCTTATGTGTTACTGTACCTAGTCATGGTATTTGCCTAATGACTCTGCTTATTGTAACTGGTCACAATATCTGCTTTGTTTTTTCTTTCTCCCTCTATTTATTGAACCTGGTCATGGTTTTGGGCTTATATTTCTTGTTATTGAGCCTGGTTATGGTAACTAGCTAATTTTTCTGGTTTCCGTACCTCGTCATGGTAAGTGTTTAATTTCTCTAGTTATAGTATCTGGCCACTGTATCTAACGAATGTCTCTGGTTACTATAACTGATCACAATGTCTGGGAAATGTCTCTTGATTACTGTACCCAAGTCATAGTATTTGAATATTTTCTCTGGTTACTGTAGATGGTCACATTGTCTGGCTTATATCTCCTGTTCTTGTACCCAGTCATGGATCTGGGTAATGTGTCTAGTTAGTGTATCTTGTCAAAGTATATGATTAATGTCTGGTGACTGTGTCTGATCACAGTAACTGGACATTTTTCTCTATGCTGTACTTATTCAAGATGTCTGACCCATTTGTCCACATACTATACCTGGTCATGGTATCTGGCCAATATCTCTGGTGACAGTAGCTGTACACTGTATCTGGGTAATGTCTGTGTTTTCTGTGACTGGTCAAAGTTCTAGCTAATGTTTCTGGTTAATGCCTCTGCTTTTTGTAACAGGTTGAAGTATGATGTATTCTCTCTACTTACTGTTCCCACTGACAGAATCTGTTTACTGTACCCAGTAACAGTTTCTGTCTCTGGTTACTATGCCTGGTCACCATACCTTGCTAATGTTTCAGATTACTATATCTGGTCATATTATCTGCCTAATGTCTCTGTAGGCTGGACCTTTTCATGGTATCTGGCTAATGACACTGGTTACTCTACTTGGATACAGTCTGGGTAATGACTATTTATTTTACTGGTTCTCCATGTCTTCCTAAATTCTCAGCTACTGAATATGGTTGCAGTATCTTGCTAATGTCTCTAGATAATCTATTATCTATTCATGGCATCTTCTTAATATTTCTGCTTATTGTAGCTCCACATGTAATCTGGTTATCATCACTAGTTATTGAACCTGGACATGGTATCTGGACAATGCCTCTTATTATTGTAACAGGTTGAGGTATGAGGTATTGTCTTTTCTTACTATTCCTGGCCACAGAATCTCTATTTAATTTAGAGCATCAGGTTGTTGTGTCTATTTAGTGCACCTGTATCTGGTATTAGAGTGATGTCTCTGTTTACTGTATCAGGGCAAAATATTAGGCTTATGTCTTTGGTTATTGTGCTGGGACATGGTATCTGATATTATCTCTGGTTACTCAACTTGGTCATGGTATCTGGCTGATATGTCTGGTTACAATACCTGGACAAGGTATCTGGCTAATGTCTCTGGATGCTGTACCTGGGCATGGTATCTGGATATTGTCTCTGTTTAGTGTACCTAGGCAAGGTGTCTCCATATTTTTTCTGTCATGGTATTTGAATCTGTTTAATGTCTCTAGTTGCTATGCTTGGTCGTGGTATCTAGGTAATGTCTCTGATTATTGTATCTTGTCACAGTATATGGCTAATGACTCATCATGGTATTGTTTTGTGTACTATACGTGACCAAAATGTCTGGATTCTGTTTCTGTATATTGTACCTGGTCACTATACCTAGCTAATGACTCTGGTTACTGTATCTAGTCATGGTATTTGATTAATGTCTATGGTTATTGTCCCTGGTCACAATCTCTGGTTAATGCCTTTGATTCTTGTAACTCATTGAGGTATGACGTATTGTCTCTGCTTACTGTTCCTAACCGCAAAATCTGGCTAAGGTCTCTGTTTACTATACCTAGTCACAGAGTTAGGATATTGTCTCTGTTTACCATAACTGGTCATGGTATCTGGCTAATGTCTCTGGTCCCAGTATTGGATTCATAGCTCTGCTTACTCTATCCAGTCAAATATTGGGGTATTATTGCTTGTACCTTGTACCTTGTCACAGTGTCTGGAAAATGTCTCTGCTTACTGTACTGGGTCACAGTATCTGAATATGGTATCTGTTTACTGTAACTGGTCACAGTTCCTGGCTGATGTCTATAGTTACTGAATGCCATCAGGGTGTCTGGCTAATGTTTCCTGTTGCTATTCCTTATCACAGTATCCGGCTTCTGTGTCTAATTGCCATACTAATGCATGTGGTCATTGTATCTGCTATTGTCTGTCACTCCCAAACCTGATCACTAAATTTGCATATTACCTCTGGTTATAGTGACTGGTTTCCATATCAGGCTAATGTCTCTCTTAACTGTATCTAGGCACAGTATCTGAGCATTACCTACCTGGTCACTAAATCAGGCCTGGTTACTATATCTATTTATAGCATCTAGCTATTGTCTTGTTTACCTGGTCACAGTAGTAGGCTAATATCTCTGTTGATTGTATTCAGGCATAGTATCTGGACATTGTTTCTCCCTGGTCATTGCATCAGGCCTGGATATGGGATCTGTTCACTACATCTGGCTATGTCTCTGGTTACTTGAACTGGTTATAGTAGGAGGCTAATGTGTCCCGAGATTGTATCTGGTTACTACCTCTAGGTTTCATCTCTATATACTGTTCTTGGTAATGGTATGTGACAAATGTCTCTGGGTATAGCACCTGGTCATGTTATCTGGCTGTTTCTGTTTAATATTCATGGTCAGGTTATCTGACTAATACCTTTGGTTACTGTACCTGGTCATACAGTCTGGATAATGTCCGATTTTGGTACCTCTCCATGGTTTATGGCTATTATCTGTGGTTCCTGCACCCAGTTACAGTAACAGGCTTTGGGCTATAGTGGATGTATCTGGATAAATATCAGGCAATTGTCTCTGAATGGTGTACTTATTCGTGGTATGTGACTCATGTCTCTAATTTCTATATCTGGTAACAGTATCTGGATATTGTCACTGGTTACTGAACTTGGTATCTAGCTAAAGTCTTTGGATACTGTACCTACTCATGGTATCTTGTATTTTCTCTACATACTATACCTGATTGTGGTACCTGGTTAATGTATCTCGTTACTGTAGTTGGTCACAGTATCTGCATAATGATTCTGTTAAGTGTACCTAGTCTCGGTATCTTGCTAATGTCTCTGGTTACCATACCTGGCCACAGTAATTGCCCAATTTCTCTGTTTACTGTACCTAGTCACAGTATCTGACTATGCTTCTCCTTTCTGTAATACGTCACAGTAGCATAGTCTCTGCTTACTGTTCCTGGTCAAGTATCTGGCTAAGGTCTCTGTTCACTGTACATTGTCACAGCATTGGGTTATTATATCTGTTTACTATATCTGGTCCCTGTATTAGAGTATCATTTCTGTTTACTTCATCTGGTCACAGAACCTGGCTAATGTCTCTTAAGTCTGTGACATTATTTGATTAATGTCTGATTATAGTAACTACTCACAATACTTGGATAATGTCCAGTTGCTGGATCAGGTCATACTGCCTAACATCTGTGATTACTATACCTGATACTGGACCCTGGATTTTGTCTCTGATCACTTTACATATCTGATTTTCTTCTCTGGTTATGATTTCTGGTCATGGTACATACTTGTTTGTGGTTGCTATGCCTAGTCATGGTATCTGGCTGACATCTCTGGTTACTCTACCTGCTGTATATCTGGTGTGATGGTTATTCTGAATTTCCAACTTGATGGAATTAAGAGATGCCTAGTATTAAAAGCTTCTGGGTGTCTCAGTGAGGTTGTTTCTAGGAATGATTGGCATATGGGACAGCAAGCTAAGGTGGATACCCATTGTAAGCGTGGGGATTCAATAGGTTGGGGTCTTGGATGGAATAAAAGTTGGAAGAACAAGGAAGCAGCAGCAGAAACAAGCTCAATTCTTCTTGAATGGGTTCTTGACTACTGCTGTGATCACCTGAGGACATCAGAATCTACTTCCTTCATTCTTCCAAAGCAGACCCTGACCAGCAACTCTCCAGGGGGTTTCCAGGCCTTTGGTCCAGGACAGGGGTGGTGTCATGGTTCCTTTTATTCTGAGACTCCAGTTTCATGGGCTGAGAAGCTACTGATCTCTCCAGCTCTCCAGTCTGCAAATGGTCACTGTAGGACTATCCAGTTTCTGGTTGTATAAGACAACCTAACACATCCCCTTTTTAAAACCATACCTGTTTATATCCTGTTGGTTCTGTTCCTCTAGAGAAACCTCACTAATACTCTTTCATTACTGGTCGCAGTATCTGTGTAATGTCTCTGTTTAGTGTACCTGGTCATGGTATCTGGATAATGTCTTTGGATAATGTATCAGGTCACAGTATCTGGGTATTGTCTGTGTTTTCTGTACCTGATCACAATTTCTCTGTATACAGTTTCTGATAATTATACAGAGTCACAGTAGAGGACAACATCTCTAGTTACTGTACCATGTCATAGTATCTGAGTATTATTTCTGTTTATTGTCTATAATTATTTGACCCTGTTGGTTTGGGCCTCTGGCAAGATAGAACATGATGACAGAAAGCATGTAGTGGAGCAATATTGATTACCTCATTGTGGCCAGGAAGCAAATATTAGGAGGGAGGGAGAAGAGGAGCCTGGGATAAATGACAAAATGTACCCTCAAGGGCATTCCCCCAATGATCTATATCCTCCAACCTTGAGCACATTCTCAAGTTCTTACCTCCAAATAACCCCTTGAGTGATGGATCCCCTAGCATTCGTATAATCTGTTTGTGAGGTCAGAGGCCTTTATGATCCTGTCTTCTGCTCAAGGCCTAATCTCTGAGCTCTCCTGCATTGGGGACCAAGTCTTTAACACATGGGCTTAATGAGGACATGTAAGATCCAAAACATAATATTCTGCCCACAGTTCCCAGAACTGTTGTCTGTGAGACAATGTGAATTGTATTTCGTTAATCTCCAAGAGTTCCTGTAGTCAATAGTTCCAATATGGCTCAAACATCTAAGTTCAGAGTCTTCTCTCAAGACCCAGGATAAATATTTGATGTGAGCCACTGTAAAAAATCAAACCAACAGTTGCACATTCCCAAGACACACACACACAGGATAAATGTCCCCATTACCAAAGGAAGGAGTAGGAAAATGACAAAGAGGAATAGTTCAAAGCAAGACCAGATCCTCCCAGGGTAAACATCAATTCCTGTAGGTCCATATTCAACATCTATGTCACAGGGTGGTATGATGTGAGCACCAAAAGGCTTGTGCAAAAGCTCAACTGAAAGTGGACCAAGGACCTAAGCAATGGATCAGAGACCCTGCCATAACTAGAAGAAAAAGTTGGTCCAACTCTGTATCATCTTGGCTTTAGGAGTCAAGAAGACTCCTGGAGTGTAAGAAGTAAAACCAAGAATCAATACATAGGATGATAGCAGACTAAAAAGCTTCTTCACAACATAGGAAACAAGAGTGTAAAGAGATAGCCTACAGAAGGGGACATCTTTACCACCAGCACCTCAGATAGAGCATTATTCTCCAGTATATATAAGAAATTTGTAATGTTTTGAACAACCAACAATAAAAAAAAAAAAAAAAAAAAAATGAAGTTATAAAAAAAAAAAAAACTCAAAAAAACTTGAACACTAACAGAACAAAACAAAAACAATCCAGAAAACAACCCACCCAAATAACTCAATCATTAAATGGGAAAAGGAACTGAAAAGGTACTTCACAGAAGAAGAAATACTATTGTTCAAAAACTGGTAAAAAAAAAAAATGTCCAACATCCCTAGCAATTAGAGCAATGTAAATTAAAACTAACTCAGATTTTATCTCACTCTAGTTAGGCAATTATGAAAAATACAAATAACAACAAATATTGGCAAGGATATAGGGAAAAGTTTCACTAAATACATTGCTGGTGGGACTGCAAATTGATGCAACAACTCTGTATGGAGATTCCTTAGAAAACTTGGAATGGAACCACCATTTGACACAGCGATCCCACACCTTGGTTTATACCCAAAGGACTTAAAATCAGCCTACTACATTGATACAGCCACATCAATGTTTAGAGCAGCTCAGTTCACAAAAACTAAGCTATGGAACAAACCTAGGTGCCCTTCAACAGATGTATGGATAAAGAAACTGTGTCATATATACACAATGGACTATTATTCAGCCTTAAGGAAGAAATTATGGCATTTTCTGGTACACTCGGGGAGCAGGCACACTCTAGATAGCTCCCCAATATCACATGTGCCCAATATCACTTGTGCCCATGCATTCACACACACACACACACACACACACACACACGCACACGCAGACACAATTATGAAGCGTGGTAAGATGGTGCTCACTTGAAATGCCTTCAAATGTTGAGACTGAGGACTAGGGAGCACCATTTTGAAGTTCATGTGGGGAACAGTGTAGAGCTAAGGGGTCAAGTTCTTGTGTGGTATATTAGTCTCCGGTGTCCACAACTAGAGGGATTAAAAAAAAAAAATGTAAGGAAGATAGAAAAAAAAGGAAGGTGGTAGTAGGACAGCTGGGGGAAGGAGGAGGTAGAGTTGAGTTTACTCCTTCTTCCTCTCCACCTCTTGAGGACAAAGCTAGGAAGCTAAGTGAGGGAGAAGGAAGCTAGTTCTGTGCACACACCAAACCTCCTGGCCACCTGACCTTGGATTCATCAGACCCCGGGAAACCCAGAAGTTGAACCCATGGATTTATTGTGATGAGCTAGCCTAAGATGGCGAGGGGCAGGAGTGTGACAGGGCAAGGCCTCTGGGCACACCTGTGTTTCTCTGTCCCAAGGCAGGACCCATTGGTGGCCTACAAGTGTGTCCTGGATCGCTTTTAGTTGAAACCACTGCCTTGGGGGTTCCAGGGTTCCTAGAGAGGGAAGTGTCTCAGAAATTCTGGGGGAAATGTGGACCAAGGCTCGTTTGCTCTCAGCCCCGTTGGAGTGAAGAAGCTAAGACCCGGGTGTCTTAGGGGACAGGGCATTGTGTGAGGGTGTGGTGATGTGAGTGAAGGGCCACCACATTAGGACACCAACCTCCCTGAGGTGGCAGACAAAGGAGAGTGGAGGTGCTATGGGCCGAAGGCCAAAGGAGCTGTGGGTGTTGGGACCAGACACGCCAGGGCCTTGGAGCCCACTACAGGTTTTGGTAGGTGCGCAAGACACTGTGGGTGGGCAGGACGCACCTATCTGTGAGCTTGTGGACTTTGATCTTCACATCATGACCAGTGCCAAGGTCCTGGGGGCCAGAACCCCCAGGGAGAGGAGCACCATGGGCCAGGCAGGGCGCACAGGGCCATTTGTGGCCGTGACCTCACAAGGGGCGATTGTCAGGGCATTCCGCGGGCTCTATAAAAGGCAGCGGCGACAGCTGGGCTTCGTCCACTGTGCAGGAAGCTCTTGATGGTGACCTGTGTGACCTTGGTGGTGGACTCCCAGCTAGTTAGTGCATTTGTTGGTTGGTGGTTTGGCGGTTCTGGTTTGTGTCTTGTTTTTTTTGATTTGGGGTGTTGTGTTGTTTTGTTGTTTTAGTCTTGCTTTGTTTGTTGGTTTTGTTTGTTGTTTTAAGGTAGCGTCCTCGGGTGGCGTGGCCGCTCCTCATGCCTAGAGAAAGTAGTGAGAGTCAGAGTAGGGCGCCCAGGAGCCCCCAGCGGGGCCTGGAGGCCAGCTTATCCTCGGAGGATGCCCTGATGGGCCAGTATGAGGTGCTGAGGTGCATCGGGCAGGGCAGCTTTGGCCCCGTGAGGCTAGCCCGCCACATCCTGACGGGGGCGGAGGTGGCCATGAAAACCGTGCACAAGGGCCAGCTGGACCCGGCCTTCCTTCAGGCCGAGGTGGCCATCATGAAGGCCATGGACCACCCCAGCGTGGTGCAGCTGTTCCAGGTGGTGGAGACGGCTGACTGCGTGTACCTGGTGATGGAGTACGCTGGTTGGGGCCAGCTGCTGCAGTACATCCCAGAGGGGGTGGGCCTGCCTGAGCAGGAGGCGCGGGGTCTGTTCGAGCAGATGGCCAGCGCCCTGCGCATGTGCCACGCCAAGGGCATCGTGCACAGGAACGTGAACGCGGAGAACATCCTGCTGGACGCGCAAGGCCGCATCAAGCTGTGCAACTTTGGCGTCAGCGGCCAGTTCAGGCGGGGAGAGCTGCTGCACACGGTGTGCGGCATGATCACCTACTGGGCCCCAGAGATGTTCCTCCCGGGGGCGTACAGCGGGCCCCCGGTGGACGTGTGGAGCCTGGGTGTCGTCCTCTACTTGATGCTGACGGGGCACCTGCCCTTTAAAGGGGACACCTTCGAGGAGCTGAGGTACCAGGTGCTGTACCGCTCCCGGGTCATACCGGCCCACCTGTCCTTCAACGCTCAGGATCTGGTGGTGGACATGCTGACCGTGGACACCATGGACAGGCCCAGCATGGCCCAAGTCGCGACCCACGAGTGGCTGAAATGGGGTCGGTGGCCTTTTGAGATTGCTATCTGGAAGTCCCATCGCCGCTTCGGCCCAGATCCCTCCACAGTGAAGGTCATGCTTGACCTGGGTTTCAACCTCACTGACACCTGGATGTCCCTGAAGGGCCGAAAGTTTGATGAAGCCATGGCTACTTATCTCCTGCTCAGGCACCAGCACATGCAGGGGATGGGCTTCACGGTCCAGAGGAGGTCTGTGCACTCGGGGCTGCAGCCCAGGTCCTCTGCGGGTTCTCTCCCAGCCACCCTGCCCCGCCAGAGGAGCGCCAGGAAGCCCACCTCTCAATCCAGGCGGGTCGTGCCAGCTGTACAGCAGCCGCGTGGGGAGCACCTGTGGCCCGGGCAGAGGGGCAGCAAGGGAGGCAGCCTGCCTGTCCTGGACCTCCCCAGCCTGCAGGCCCAGAGCCCAGCTGCCCCCGGCAGGGCCCCACAGCAGGACCTTGCCGCCCTGCCTCCTGGCCCTGGGTCTGGAGGCCATAGGTCACAGGTGGAGGGCAGCATTAGCCCCCAGGGAGTGTCAGGAGGAGAGCAGGCCCTCCCCGGGCAGCAAGCCCAAGGAGGGACAGCGGGCTCCTCTCAGGAAGGCACCAAGGCCTGGCGGAGGGTGGCCAGGAGGATCCTCGCCTGCCTCACACGAATGTGCTGTTGCTGCGTGGCGGCCCCCAGGACAGGGCGCAGGTAGGAAAACGGGGTGGCTCGGACCCCAGAAGGGCTGGCACGCAGACTGAAAAAAAAAAGTTGTTCCTGAGATGGTAGCCAGTTGAGATGGAGGCGCAGCCAAGCAGGTGGGTGGGTGCAGCCTGATGCGGCCCTTGCGCCATCCCTGATGGCCTTCCCCAGGACATAACCCACTGTCCCTGGGTGGGTACCAAGAAGGGGGCGTGATGCGCTCAGGCTCAGGCCAGTCCGTGTCTTTCCCCTCAGCCAGTGGCAAGGATCAGATCAGCATGGCGCAGGTGCTCCATAGAGGCGTGCCACCTGCAGGCACCTCCTTCCTATGAGTTCCAGTCCAGAGGGCCTGCTGGGGACAGGATGCCTGGAGACAAGTGCTCTACCACCAACTCCCTCCCTGGTCTGCAAGAAAGACTTGGGAATCCTTTTCCTGGGATGCCCCTCCCCCCGCTGTGCTCTCCTCTGTCCCCTGTTTCTGCCATGGCAGACATGGCTGGTTTATAATAAATGTCTCTTCCTCACAGATCTCCTTGCTTGGATGCTTTCAGGGGGACCAGGGAGATTTGTCTGGGTTGCATCCTGCTCTGAGTTGGGGCTGGGCCACCATCCATTAGAGTGAAGGGGTGGTTCTGTAGTATTGGGGATAGAGCAAGGCAAGAGGGACTCCTGGGTCCTCTGGAGGTCCCCGTAGGTCCCCTGGGCAAACAAGGACTCTCAAGTGCTTGGGAAGGTGGGAGGCTCTTGAGCTGCCTGGGGGCCAGCAGTGCAGACCCTGTGGGGCACCTTCTGACCCTGTTGGTCCCTGATGAAGAGAGTGGAGAAGGGGAGGTGCTCTGGACAAAACATGCACCCAGAGATCATGTCCTCAGTGACCTATCTCCTCCTGCTGGGCCCACATCCTGATATATCTACCATTTACCCCTAGCCCACCAAGATACACAATCACCAATGTCTCCATCCATTCGTGAACTCAAAGCGCCTTTTACAGCGCCTTTGATCATTCACCTACCCCAGGACCCCAACAGAGAGTACTGCTCCCCTGAGGTTCAAGCCTTCAAGTTAGAAGCTCTCTGGGGACTGGGAAGATTCAGAGCAGAACAAGAGGGGTGTAGACTGTGCTTTGAATGTGGATTCGAGGCTGACCATGGGGTCAGAAGACTCAATTCAGATCCATTCTCTTCCACTGACCCTTTGAGTTACTATGGACATGTCACAGAACTCTGCAAGCCTTAGAGTTCTTATTTATTCCAGAGGCCTTATTGAGTGCCTACTGTGTGTGTGTGTGTGTGTGTGTGTGTGTGTGTGTGTGTTTACACATGCTTGTCTTTGGGATTCGCCCCAGGATCCCACCACTCATGAAAGCATATTTGTGCCCTGTGACAAAACAGGACCCACACTTTAGCCTCATGAACAGTGAAGCACAGACACGAGGCAGATCATAGGAGAGAGAGTGACACATCCAAGGGTCTGTGTACATCTCCTGCTTTCCTTCTCCCTGAAAGGAGTCTCCAGAAACAGGGTCTGAGGTCCAAGGCCGAGTCTTGAATAGGATCCACTAGTCCTGGTATGTGGAGGGAGCCTAGTTGGTGCCGGAATCTCTAGATTTTGTCAAGCTGCGTTTTGAAATGCCTTTATGTGAGACAGAACTTCTAATATTAAGCAACTGAACTGATTCATGTTTTTATCTTCTGTAAAGCAACTAAGTTTTTTACAGTGTACACAGGCCAAAAGCTAGGAGTTTATAGGGTTGGGGAAGGTCACTTGGCCTTTAGTCTTCTATTCATTCTGTATCCTCTGAGATTCCTTTGTTCTAAATGTCTTATTGCTTATTTAAGTTATTTTGTTGTTTTGCGTTGTGTGGTGTTTTATTTTGTTTCAGTCTCAGAACATAGTTCCAATTCAGAATCTCTACAGCTGACATATTCACCCAAAGACTTCTTGGGAATCAAACCCATAAGTCATCTTTCTTGCTGGCTTATTGTGAAGTAAGAAGAACATGTTCAATTCTTTGATACTCATCACATCAAGAAGTGGTTGAAAAAGTAACTCTCTTTATCTGGACAGTCTCTTTAACTGTTTTGACCCATAGCATATGGTAGAAGCTGTATCATGTAGATTTCTGGGCCCGGGTATTAAGTTTGTAGCTACCTCCACTTGCTGTCTCTTGGAATACTTACTATGTAAGAAAGTCCAAACATTTCTGTTTAAAAGCCCTCCTGGAGTAGAACTAAAATCCCAGGTCTACAGTCTCAGTCTCCCAGTAACAGGCAGCACCAATGTGCTAACCATCATGTGCTACCCATGAGTCAGCCATCTTGGAAGCAGATATTCCATTTCTAGTCAAGTCCTCTCTAATGAAATTCAGGTGGCTAGAGAAGCACCATCCTGTCAATTCCTGACTAGACTGCAATTTTGTCAGCACAATTTTTTTCAGCCAAAAACGTTGCAGCGATTTCTTATATAGAGATAGCATACCGTGAAATATTTTATTAAAAATGTGTATTGGATACTGCCCTGTAATATTATGCTTATTTGGCAAAAAAGCATCTGTAGCTATTATCTTATTAAGACATGTTTACCCTTAGGACTATGAAATTCATACCAATAAAATTTAGCAGGGCCAATTACCACCTAATACAATTACCAACTCTATTATTATTATTTTTTTAATACTGAGGATTTTGGTGCTCAGACGTGTTCTATCATTGAGTTACATCACCCACCTTTTTTATACTTTTTGAGAAAGGTTCTCACTAAATTGCTGAGGCTGGCCTCAAACTGTGACCCCTCCTGCCTCAGCACTCGTGTGAGTCTCTGTGATTACAGGTAAGCACCATCACACTGGATTTTGTAGGCTCAGTGGAAGCTCAACATTCCTGCAATTCCAGCCCACCTCTCTAAAGTTAAGCCCCAGGGACTGGGAAGGCTGAGGCAGGAAGATCGCAAGTTTCAGGCCAGCCTGGGAAATTTAGAATTTTAACAACCCTGTAAGACACTGTTTAAAAATAAAAGCTGAGCGAGGTGACCCACTCCTGTAATCCCAGCATCTCAGGAGGTTGAGGCAGGAGGATCAAGAGTTCCAAGCCATCCTCAACTCTGTCAGACCCTTTCCATATATACAAAATAGGGCTGGGATGTGGCTCAGTGGCTGAGTGCCCCTGAGTTCAATCCCTAGTAACAAATAAAAGAAAAAATGCTGAGGATTTAGCTTAGTGTAAAACACCCATGGGTTCAATCCCCATTACTAAACAAAGAAACAAAAACAAAGCAAAAACAAAAAAATTTAAAAACCAGCAGATGGGCTTCAAAGGAATGCTTAAAGGCAGGAAATCAAAAATAGCCTGGAGTCATGCTCATATTTAAGGCTGGAAGGAGAAGAGACTCAAATGGTGGCACTGTCCAATATCATAGCCATTGTCCAAATGTAGCCATTTATAGTTACGTTTTTTCCATTTCTTAGCTTTTTTTCAAATTTTATTATTCTAATTTATTCTAATTTATTATTCTATTGGGCTGTCCACATTTTTTGTTGATTTGTAAAAGTTCTTTATATATTATAGATACAAGTCTTTTCGATAATATTCAATGCAAATTTGATTTCCCATTCTATGGCTTACCTTTCCTTTCCTTTTTTTTTAAATACCTTTATTTTATTTATTTATTTTTATGTGGTGTTGAGAATCGAACCAAGCCTCTCACACGTGCTAGGCAAGAGCTCTACTGCTAAGCCACAACCCCAGCCTTACCTTTCCTTTCTTAATGGGGTCTTAATAAATAGAAGTTATTAATTTTAACATAGCTTAATTTATCACTCTTTTGCTTTATGGTTAATGGATTTTTTTTCTATTTAAGGAGTTCGCTTTGATCACCTTTTAGAAAACATGCCAGGCCTTTACCCTCACTAGTTTAAGATCCAAATTTAACTGTACTGTGTTGTCTAACCAGCATCTATTACCCATTTGCTTCCCTCATTATACAACAGGATCCATAGGAAAGAGATTAGCAGAAATGTAAACTGTAAAAACATAAGTTATTTGATTAAAGGTACCCCACATTTTAATCATTGAATCAATATTCTTGTAATGGAGATTGGATTTTGGATAGAATTTTCTTGAAGCCCCCCCTACCCCATGATTCAGTTATATCTTACAAAGATTGCTAAGAAAAGAAAAGAAAAGAAAAAGCCTAGACTGTTACAAAAGGAAGAAGACAATTTCAAGCAGGGTTTGGAAAAAAGACTCAGAGGTAGTGGAGTCCAGGGAGGCTAAAGATTAAGAAAAATGTGTTGGATTTCACTTGAATCTTCAATGTCATCAGTAAAGAAGAAAACTTTTAGTACAAAGGTAGCTGATAGAATTTGGGTTTTATGATATTAAGGATAAGGAGAAGGCAGTTAGAAGGCAGGAAAAAAAAAAAAAAAAAACCCAAAACCTCTATATGTCAAATATTTAAGGAGAGTAGATGGTTATATAAGTAGTTTGGCAGAATCAAACAAAAATATTTGGTTTTCCCTTTTAAGATTTTGAGGACATACATTCTTTCTTTCTTTATTTTTTTTAGTTGTAGATAGACACGATACCTTTACTCATTATTATTATTTTTTATGTGGTACTGGAATCAAACCCAGTGCCTCATGCATGCTAGGCAAGCACTCTACCACTGAGCCACAATCCTGGCCCATGGGGACATATACCCTTTTAAACATTTGATTCTCAGATTTGAGAGGAACTGTAAAGATCATCTAGTTGAATTTCATCTGATACTTAAATTTTCTTTATGTACAGACAACAGTAATGTACTATATATTTCAAGAGCCAGAAGAAAAGATTTTGAAAGTTGTTACCACAAAGAAATGATAAATGTTTGAGGAGAAAAACATGTTTAGCTTGATTTAAACTTATACGATGTACACATATACTCAGCATTACATGGTAACCATTAATACGTACAACTTTTACGTTTTTTGTATCAGTTAAATGAATTAAAAATATTTCCTTTATCAATTTCCTGTCATTGTATTTATATTTTCAATCTCTCATGAAGCCCGCTACTATCTTCAGGAGCAGACTGTCGCGTCTTGGTGTGAATTTGAGTGAAAATTGTTCATGAGCTCAAAACTTTCCTCCTCAAATGTCACTGTCATATTTGAAACAGGAGAGCAGGTGTCAGCTGTGAGGGAATGTTTTCTTACTTAATAAATTTATTTAATGGCATTCCAAAGGAAATGATACAGAGGGTCTGATGTGATCTTTTTAGACCCTGGGATCACACTTAAGTCAATAGAATGGTTTAAGAAACAGTTGTTCATCAAGAATGAATTTTTGAAACTTGGTCCTTTGTTTTAGATTTTAAAAGGCAAATATTTAATCTCCAAATTTAGCTGTGTGGTATTTAGCATAGCAACCATGAATCAGAAATTCGGGGAGGAGCCAAGTCATTTAAGAATCACTTTGGTTGAAAGTAACAAAATATCCAACTAAAACTGGCTCCACCCACAGGACCCACAATAGGCCACTTAACCTCGGGAAGCCACGGGGTGGTTCGCCGCTGAGATGGGTCTGGGCAGATTCACAGTTTCCTGGCTTTCCCTTTCCGGCCACAAGGTGGCGAAGCTGCTCGGAACATTGTGTCCCCAAAGGTCCACGTTGATGCAGGAAGGAAGGAGCAGAGCAAAGGGCTTTCTCTTTCTCTTCTTTTAAAAGTCCCCCCAAAGCAGAAGGAAAACCTGAGGTTCCCAGCAGACTTTTAAGGCCACAACTTAATCACATGCCCATCACTAGACTGACAGAAAAGGAGATGTGATTTACTCTGATGTACCCAGAGCTGGGCACATTGTTCATCAGGATAGGGCTTTTGTTTTACTTACATGTTTAATTTTTTTAAGCAAGAAAGATGTGGGAAATAGCTGTTGGGAAGGCTACCAATAGTGCCTGCCAGAGGAGCTCAGGAGAAATTATGCATGCTAAATTCCCTGGGGACTATGTCAAGACCAGTGCCTCTTCAGAAATGTTTTTTTCCGCCTTTGGTAATTACTAATTCTCCGCAGTGACTTAAAAAGATTTTATGGACTAAATTCCCTGCCATCAAAGACTTGATGAATGTAGAAATTAACAATAAAATTATTTTTAAAAGTCACTGCTTCTAACCCAAACTTCACCACTATGTGCATTGTGAGAATCACCTCAATTTACATATTGTAGACTAGAGCCTTAAATGGAAAAGCATAAATCATTTTCAAATTAGACATTCCATCTAGAACTGACAGCCGCTCATTCCTAGCACTGTCTTTCATTTCTGACATGCTTTTAGATGAGAGTAATCATATTTGCAGTAATTCTCAGGATAAAATTTTCTTCTCAAGATAATTTTATAAAAGTTTTTTTTTTTAAGTTTTGAATAAAGTAATTATTCTTTCTTTTCGAAATTACATGTCAAGTCCAGAAACATTGACTTCTTTAACTTAAAATATTAATGTACCTTCTTTGGTTCAGTGTTCCTTTCTTGTTCTTGCCGACCCTCATTCCTATTTGATTTCCATTGCACACCAATTATCTCAGGCTACAGCTGTTTACTGACAGCTGTTCTCTTCACTGCCCACCATGCAGCCACCCTTCTGTGGAAATCCCTGCCTCCCCAGTGTGATCGCTTTGGCTGGGGCTTCACACCCTGGCTCAGGCACAGCGATTGTGATCTAAATTAATCCAAAAATTGCATTCCTTTGGCTGAGTTGATTGATGAATAGAAACCTCATTCAGAGCCAATAAGAGTAGTGGTTGCTGGGACTCTGGAAGAAAGATTCTCAGTCCTGCTGGACTTTTTTTTTTTTCCTGAAGGAATATCAGTCCCAGAGCTGCTGCTACAGTCTTGATAGCTTGAGTGGGAACCAAGCTGGGGGCCGGAGGCAGGGGGAGGGGAGAAAGAGGGACACGCTGATGATGCATTTCAGCCTTTAAGCCAACTTAATGGCAGCCTCTATCCCTAGACATTTATTTGTTTTATAATCCTGTTTTAAGTCAGTGTTTGGGTCAGATATTGTCTCACTTGGAACCAAAAGAGTTCTAACTTACACATTGGCTTAGAATATCTCATGATCAAGAAAATTCTCAGATACTGAATATATCATAAAAGTTAATATGGAACATACTTAGAGAGAAAATGCACTTATAACTAATTATATCCAACATTTTACTGTCTTTTCTTCAAATAGTAATGTCCACTTGTCATGAAATACAACATGAAATAATTCAGTAGTCTTGAAATTATATACTTAATGCATTTTGATCTTTCTGACCATGTACTCTGTGGATAGTTTCCTCCAAACTGAGCGTGTATATTTGTTTCCTTTTAAAATCTAAATTATTTATTATTGTAATGGAATAAAATAATCTTGACTACATTTAGAAATATTGATAAATAGCCAGGCACAGTGGCACATGCCTGTAATCACAGTGACTCTGGAGGCTGAGGCAGGAGGATAGCAAATTTGAGGCCACCCTCAGCAACTTCATGAGACCCTGCCTCAAAACAAAAAAATAAAAAAGGGCTGAGGATGTAACTCAGTGGTAGAGTGACCCCAAGTTAAATCCCCAGTACCACACAAACACACAAAGAAATACTGACAAATTATTGATATACATTAAGCCTCTTATTTTAAAGTGGTGACTGTAGAGTGTGATGCTTGAATTTTCCTGGACATTTCTTTTGCCTCTTGGGGAACAGAAACACCAGTCTGCCCCATCTGTTGTGCCACAATCTCTGTGATTGGCTAAGGGCTATTTGTGCCTGGAGATGGAAAGTACTGTGAAGAATTTCCCCCTTCATAAAAGTTCCTCAGAAAGCCACTAGCTTTCCTCATGGAGACCTTTGCCATTCAACATCCTTGTTGAAGTATGAGAGTCCTGTTGTGGTTGGCCATGATGATGTCAACCTAAGACAGGTGACTTACCACTTTACCCGTGTGGAGCTTTCCCTAGGGACAGCCCAGTTTATTTTCATGCATGATGTAAACCATATAGTAATATCCACTTCTTTATGTGATAAAGAATGCATTGATTATGTTATTGATTAAGACTATCTTCACAAATGAGCACCTCTGTTGTGTATTTCACTGCTATATTGGTAATACTATTGATAATACTACACCAGGGAAACTTAGAGTTTGCTTTATATTCATTCACATGGCTCTAAATTCAAAGGATACAAATAAGTATGCAAAAATTTTCCTTCTCTTGGGGCTGGGGTTGTTGCTCAGTGGTAGAGCACTTGCCTAGCACATGTGAGGCACTGAGTTCAATCCTCAGTACCACAAAAAGATAAATAAAGAAGTTGTGTCCAGCTACAACTAAAAATATATACATATTTGGAAAAAAAAAGAAAAAAATTTCCTTCTCATTCCCATTTCTTATATGTCCAGTTCCCCTCCATGGGGATGTTTCATTTTATGCTTTTGATGTGTTCTTCCAGAGTGATTTTACACATATTTAAGCAAATACATGTACATATTATCTTCCCTTTTTACCTCAACAATAGGGCGTCTTGTTATTTTTCACTGAAGATATGTTGGATTTACTTCCATTTTGGTACAGAAGAACTTCCTCATTCTCTTTGGCAGTCTGTACGAATCCCACAGTTTCAATATTATGATTTCAACAGTGTTCTACTGGTGGACATTTTAGTTACTCCCAAACTTTGGTTCTTACAAAGAATGCTATAATGAACAAACTTGTACATAGGTCAACCTGCACTTGGGCAAGTATATATTTGGAGTAAATTTCTAGAAGTAGAATTTTGGGCCAAGGTATACATGTTTGTAATTTCTCCCTATTTTGCTGGGAATGTGTGTGGGTGTGGGTGTGTTTATTACACTTGGAAAATTAATGGATACTATGGTAAAAAAAATTTCAAACAAAATGAAACTATCTGCAGTGAAAAGTAAGTCTTCTTACCCCTCAGTTCTGAGGCTCCCTCCCTAGAGGTGGCTACTGTTAGTGGACATACTTGCCACCACCTACACACACACACACACACACATAAACATATCTATCAGTCTCTATATAGATATTATTAAGTGTGTGACATCATTTGTATTTGCTTAAAAGAAATATACTACATACACCATTCTGCACCCTGAGTTGTTTTTTTTTAAATATTTATTTTTAGTTACAGGTGGACGCAATATCTTTACTTTATTTTTATGTGGTGCTGAGGATCAAACCCAAAGCCTCATGCATGCTATCACAACCCCAGTTCCCTGAGTTGTTTTTTGTTTTTGTTTTTTTGCTGGGCTGGGGATTGAACCCAGGGTTGCTCTTACCACTGAGCTACATCCCCTACCTTTTTATTTTGAGATTGCATCTCACAAAGTTGATGAAGCTGATCTGGAGCTTCAGATCCTCCTGCCTTAGCTGCTTTATGACCTAAAAACTCTACTCCTTTGTATATTGCCAGCAAAAAATCGAACGCTTATATCCACCATAGGCATGTACAAAATTTTCACTAAATTTTTGTTCATATTAGTTAAAAAATGGTAATAAGTCATGAATAAAAAAATAGCATGTTCATATAATAGAATACTATGTAATATTCAAAAAACTAAACTGTTTCTCTTCATAGCAATGTGGATTAATCTCACAGACACTGTAAAGTGAATAAAGAGCACCTACTATATGTTTTTACTTACAGGATGTTCAACAGGAGATAAAATTACAATAGAAATCAAAACAGCAATTGCCTTTTGGAAGGGGCATGAAGGAGCCTTCCTGGGTGTGGGTGATGCTCCATGTCTATGTCAGACTGGTGGTTACTTGGGCGTGGTTACTTTTTAAAAGTTTATCATGCTTCATGTAATTCTATCTCAAAGAAAAAAGTGCCAGCTCATTTGTCATTTTTAGTTGCATTGTCATTTTTCCTTTGAACCCTTTCACCTCTGCTTTCAGTGCTTGTTATATAGAGATTATTTTTTCTTTGGTGCCTAATGTTTGTGGAGATTTATTGGTCATGATTTTCAACAATTTTGTGGCTAGATCTTTCTGTGTGTTCTTTATCTGCCAATCATTTCTCCCTTTGATTTCTATCTTTTACCTTGTGTTTTCGTAAAGATCTGTACAGTTTTCCTTTCGATTCTTTCTCACCTTTGAATGAGGGCACCTTTTCCTGCAGGGCTGACACACACTGTATATTTCCAAAGGACAACATCCAAATTATACTCTCCCCAGGGGGCGCCATTCACATGGAATACAATGCCAATAGTGTCTCCTAGAGACCCTGCTGCCTAGACAACCTGTTTGCTGAAGTATTTGCAGGGAAGGCACCAGAGCAGTGTGCCAGACCTCTGCCTGAGCCCCCATGAACCTGATTGGATCGTATGTGTGTTTGTGTGAGCTAGTCTAGCTTCTCCTCTTCCTCAGAGAAAGTGTTGCCACTGTAGGGCTGCTGGTTACTACAGCTATTCTTCCCCACCCTGTGCCACTGTGCCAAGATGGTGCTGTAAGCTTCTTTCCTCACCCTGCTGCCTCTGCCCCTCTGTGGTTTCAAATAGGGTCCAAGGGAGTATGGAGAGCTGGCCTGCACAAAGCTCATTCTGAACTACTTATTGTTAATTTTGAATCTCAGAATCCACTTGCATTTGAGCATTTTGAGTCCTGCCAGATCTGCCTGTAATGTGTGATTTCCAGCTCTCCATCTGAACCTCCTTCTTACCCTACCTAACCACACAGGATAGATAGCCTTCCTTCATACATATTAAGGTTCAGCAAGAAATTTTATCTTGAAAAAACAAGCATCCTGCTTGTTTTTTCAAGATAAAATTTTTTATTCTTCATGTTGTTTTCAGATGATATAAAAGTATTTTCTTCTCAAAAACAATGTGTAATTGCACACAATTAAGTTTGTGTGTGCACAAGACTTATCTGTAAAATAAATCTCTATAACTGGAATACTGGCTAAAAGGATATGTATAGTTATAATCCATATAGATTTTACCAAAATGTCCTTCTAGAAGTTGAACCAATTTATCATCCCACTAAGAAGCATGCTCCTTTCCCCAGATCCTTGCCAACATCATGGTTTATTTATTTATTTATTTAAAAAAATACCTTTATTTTAATTATTTATTTTTATGAGGTGCTGAGAATCGAACCCAGGGCCTCACACATGCGAGGCAAGTGCTCTGCCGCTGAGCCACAACCCCAGCCCCAACATCATCGTTTATCATACCTTTTTGTCTATCCCATGCTAAGAGATAACAAAGGAGTCTCAGTAGTAGGATTTTAAACACATTTTTTTCTTTTCATGTGTCTGAGTCATTTGTCTTAGTGTTTCCCTTGTACTGTCTTTCTATAAACTATCCATATCATTAGCCCAGTTTTTTTTTATTGGGTTTTGTTGGTCTCTGCCTTATTACTTTTTCAGGAACTCATTATATTAGGAAAACAGCTATTTGTAATATAATTTGTAAATATTTTTCCCAATTGGTCATCTGCCTTTTTACTTGTAATTGTTATTGCTTTGTCTATTTTTAAAAATATTTACAAAGTTGATATTTTGGATCTTTTCTTTGACGATTTATGGGGTTTTTAGATTTTGAAACAGGATCTTCACTATAATATAAAGTGAGGCTTTGTTGGTCACCACTCATGGTGAAACAGAGCTCAGAAAAATTCCTCAACATCCTGTAGTAGGGCTTAAGGATCATATTTTATTGTAGAAACCCAGGATCTGGAGCCAGCAAGAAGAAAAAGGTGAGTAGTCTCCCATCTTCTCATGGAGAGACATAGCAAGGCCTGGATGAGCAGCCGGACAAGGGTGAGTTTGAGTTTGGTGAAAGGTGTCTCTTCTTCTCCACTGCTCTTCCTCCTGGTAGGGCAAGCATAAAATCAGTTTTTCTGTGGGAGAACAATCAGACTACTCGGCACCAAGAAATCTAGATTTGGAATATGTTAGGTAATGCACATGTTGGGTTCATTTAACTGTTCCATAATACATATTTCAAAACTTCATGTTGTAAATGATAAATATGTAGAATAAGAGAAAAGTTTAAATTAAAATTCCCTCCAGATAATGATTTTAAAGTATATCATATGTTTTGAATGTTTTATTTTCATTATCATTCTTATTTGAAATATTGACTTATCCATTATAATTTTTCTTTAAATGCTATACTATTTAATGATTATTTCTTAATTTTTAAACACACATGTGTATTTCCCAGTTTTTTTTAATGTCGAAGGACCTTTATTTTATTCAGTTATTTATATGCGGTGCTGAGAACCAAACCTGGTGCCTCACACATGCTAGGCAAGTGCTCTGCCACTGAGCCACAACCCCAGCCTTGTATTTCCCAGTTTTATGATTTTTTTCCATTTCTAACATAATCACTTTGTTATCAGAAAACATAGTGTGTAATATTTCTATTCTGTACATGTATTGAGCCATGTTTTGTGGCCAATGTGTGGTAAATTTTTCAAAGTATCAGTAAGTACTTGAAAGACTGAATCCTGCAATTGTATGAACTGAAAAAGAATGGAATAACAAATATATCCTGATGTCATATAATACTATCAAAACCAAAACCAAGTTGTTACCTAAAAAAAAAAAAAAGGGAAAGAAAGAAAAAAGAAAACAAATCTAGATCTGGAGTTTAGGCTTATAACTAGTTACAGGAATTATCTAGGAAAGCCAGCTGCCCAGAATTTGAAGCCAGAAACAAATTATATAAAAATTGAGTAGGATAATATGTTGAATTCCCAATCTTTAATAATCAGAGGTTCAATTTTTTTTTTCCATTTAAAGCTGATAAATCAGACAACAGAGGTTTTGATACAGTTAACAGTACAAAGGAAAACCTTAAGACTGATATTGTAATCACCAAAAATTAGGTCAGGTTCTTGGTTTCAACAATGAATCCATACTAACTAGTTTAGGCCGAGAGGAATTTATGAAGTAGCTCATATAAGCATTGGAAAGGCTGGAAGAACAGGCTTGAGGCTGATCTTCCAGTAACAACTCTCAAAACCAAATTGTGGAACTGGCCTGGTGAGATCCCTGCTGTCACTGCTGTCAAAGATGGTTCCTTTAAACCATGAGCTGCTGTCCCCCACTGCAGGAGTGTCCTGGCCCTGCACAGAATGCTCCCCCCCCCCCCCCGCCCCATAACTGCATCCTCCCTGCCTGGGCCCACTCCCAGATGGATGTCAGACCTTGCCTGGGTCTCAGGCCAGCCCCACAGTTGGACGCTTCTCTCTGCCTGAAGTCAATTCAGTTGGGTTTCTCAGACATTGCTGAGTCCCATTGTGGGGGAGGCTCTGGGCCCCACATTCAACCTTTCTTTTTCCTGGAAGAAGCCAGCTTGAAGGGGGAAAGCCCAAAGGGTGAGAGCTTGTCTCAAAAGTGAAAACAGAGCTCACGAAGGCAGCCTGTGTAGACAGAAGGCAGCCTGTGTAGACAGCCTGGCATTTGTGATTTCACCCTTACAGGGATCCTCTCAACCTCCCTCTTGTCCAAGTCCCTCAAAGCCACCCTCACGTGAGGCAGTTCGTCGAGCCACGTAGTGTGCTAGATGCCAGGGATGCAGAGATGGAACAGGGAAAGAGGAAGAGATCCCACCACCTCCCATCAGAGGTGGTGAAGTGAGCATGTTGCGGAAGGTCGGGTATTGGTTTGGGGCCATGGAGAAAACCAGACGGAAAAAGCAAGTGAGATTTTTGTTTGGGTGGGAGAGGTGGGGGTTTGTGGCAAGAGGAACTTAGAACCATGAAAGGAAATGTTATAGTTGAAATCTGTAATCACAGAACATGATACTGGGAGGCCCTGGGGTGTAGGTGTGGTGGCACAAGCCTATCGTCCCACCAGCTTGGGAAGCTGAGATAGGAAGATT
The DNA here is from genome assembly GCF_047511675.1 of Marmota flaviventris. Classification (NCBI taxonomy): domain Eukaryota; kingdom Metazoa; phylum Chordata; class Mammalia; order Rodentia; family Sciuridae; genus Marmota; species Marmota flaviventris. Next base: position 18,296,062 of record NC_092511.1, read on the forward strand.
GTGAGTTCAAAGCCAGCTTCAGCAAAAACTGAGGCACTTAGCAACCCAGTGAGACCCTGTCTCTAAATAAAATACAAAAAGGGTTGGGGGTATGGCTCAGTGCCCCTGAGTTCAAACCCTGGTACACCTCCCACCTCCCCCCAAAGAAGAGGGTTCTGGGATATTGAGTTATGCTGTTCATTATGGTAATCTCTGATCACATACAGCTATCAGCCCTTTAAATGTGGCTAGTGGAATATGTTGAAATGGCAATATTTTGAACATATGGGGTTAAATAAAATATATTATTAAAATTATTCTCGGGGCTGGGGCTGTGGCTCAGCGGTAGAGCACTCGCCTCGCGTGTGTGAGGCCCTGGATTGGATCCTCAGCACCACATAAAAATAAGTAAATAAAATAAAGGTATAAAAAAATTATTCTCACTAGTTCCATGTTTACCTTTTTGTGATATTAGAAAATTTAAAATTATATGTGAGACTTAACATCATATTTCTACAGGACCATGCTGAGTTAAACAGTCAAGAGAAGGATCAACAGGACAGAAATCTTGTCATCTGTTCTGTTCCCCTCTCTGGCCTTTTCCTGCCCTCCTCTTTTTTTAGAATTAATCAAAGAACTGGAGGTGGTATTTTCTCTATGTCATTCTCCGTGTTTTATGTGACCCTAGTGTTGAACCCAACTCTTCTTCATATATGTGCTTTTTTTTTTTTAGAGTATACAGGTGTATTCCTGACTCTTCTTATTTGCCAGACATGAAAAGCACATTGACTTGGATTGATGGCAAATATGTATGAAGGAAAAGCTCTTAGAAGTTTCAAAATTGACTCCCAAGCTCAGAGCTTTGCAGAGACAGAAAGCAGAAGCTGGAGTTTGTTCATTCCAAAATATTTATCGAGTGCCTCTCAGGTGCCAAAGATTGTTTGATACTGGGGAGACATAAGCAAACAACACCATGTCACCGCTCTCAGGGAGTTCATGTTCTAGTATGTCCCTGTCTTTGAAGTGCTTAAAAGTCAAGGTTCTGAGGTCTGCATTATTGCCTTAATGTACCTACAGTGTCAGTTCTTTTTTTTTTTTTTTCTCTAGGGATGTGTAATTAATGGTGGAATGAAGGATGGGAAATAGATGTTTGGGACCACAGACTAAAATCATCTTTCCAAAACAGCATACTTGTTTGAACAATGGCTGTAAATTCCACAGCTTCCAGAGGCGGGGTATATAACCTAAATGAAACCAACAGGGTGTGTGTTTGTGTAGCAGCGGGGGTGGGGTCAGGGAGTGGGGTGGACAGAGACAGAGACTTAATTTAAGGAATCAGCTCATGTGGTCATGGAGGCTTGTGATGCCAAAATCAGATGAGGAAGGAAGGTAAATTAAGATTCTCAGAAGAATTGTAGTTGAATGTAAAAGCAGTCCGCTGGCAGAATTCCTTCTTGTTTTAGGTGAGATCAGTCTTAGTTTTATTAGGACTTCAACAGGATGAAACTCACCCACACGATGGAGATCAATTTACTCAAAGCCCACAGATTTATATATTATTGAAAAAAAAAAGTGTGTACAGAAAACATCTTGAATAATGTTGTGAACAAATATTGGGACACTGTGGCACATCCAGATTGGCACATAAAATTGACCATCACAGAGTGGGGTGGAGTGATACAAAATAGTTGGGAGTGGGGGGAAATGGGGCTAACTAGAGATTTCATGCCTTTCCCAGGACATTAAAAAATTCTTCCACACTTTGAAACTAAGACCAAGATGGAAGGAAAAAACAAATTTGCAGACAAATTTGGTCCCAGATCCCTAGAGCCTTAATAATGGCCTTGGGCTTTGAGTCTTAGTATTTAAATATGTCAGTGTTCTCAGCTTCTGCCTTACATTACCCATTGCTGCCTGCTTGCGCCAGGATAATTCTTGGCTTTGATGCTCTTCTTCTTTTGAAGCAACTCAGTGGTCTCTTTCTCCAAGAACTAGAAGAACTATTTTCTGAGGGGAAAGAGTAGGTGCCCCTAACTGTGTTCAGAGTTGACACATATCATGTGCAGATTCCATCTCAGAATCTAGAAGGAGATGCATATTTTATGCTAGATTCTCCCTGACTTTAAAAAAAAATTAAATTTAATCTAATTGGTTATATATAATAGTAGATTGTGTTTTTCAAATTTTTTTAGTTGTCAATGGACCTTTATTTTATTTATTTATATGTGATGCTGAGAATCAAAACCAGTTTCTCACACATGCTAGGCAAGCACTCTACCACTGAGCTACAACCCCAGCCCAGTAGAATGTATTATATATATATGGAGAATAACTTCTCATTCTTCTGGTTGTACATGATGTGGAATTACATTGGTCTTGTAATCATACATGCACATAGGATAGTAATGTTTGATTCATTCTACTATCTGTCCTATTCCCATTCCCCTTCTCTTCCCTTCATTCCCCTTGTGTAATCCAAAGTATTTCTATTCTTTCCTATCCCCCCCACCACCTTATTGTGAATTAGCATCCACATATCAGAGAAAACATTTGGCCTTTATGTTTTGTGGATTGGCTTATTTCACTTATTCTCCAGTTTCATCGATTTACCTGCAAATGCCATAATTTCATTCTTATTTAAAGCTGAGTAATATTCCACTGTGTATATATACCACAGTTTCTTTTTCCATTCATCTGCCGAAGGATACCTAGTTTGGTTCCATAGTTTAGCTATTGTGAATTGAGCTGCTATAAACATTGATGTGGCTTTATCACTGTAGTATGCTGATTTTAAGTCCTTTGGATATAAACCGAGGAGTGGGATAACTGGGTCAAATGGTGGTTCTCTTCCAAGTTTTCTGAGGAATCTCCATACTGCTTTCCATAGTGGTTCTCCCTGACTTTTAACTTGTCTTTATGGATTTAATTTAATTCAAAAGCAAGTATCTATAGTTAAGTATTTGAAATCATTTATTATTTAATAGATTCAAATGTATTTGGAGGTATGTGGGATTATCTTTGATGCCAGTTAAAAGATGGCCCCCAGTTAATTGTTGATGTCATTCTCTTTCATATAGACTCCCTGATGTGTTCGCTCTTTTCTCAAATCTGCACACCACATTAATGCACTCTACAGAGAGATTATTTTTAGTCGTCAAATTCCTTAACATATTGGTGATGAATTTCTGCTAGATTTTTTTTTGCATTTAAAAAAAATCAAATCACAGCATGAATTTCATCTGGGAACCACATGTCTAAGAAAGTAATTATGTCAAACTATGTCAAACCCAAGGGCATTACCAACCATAGTTAAAATGGATCCAGTTTATGGCTCTGCCATACTTGCTAACAAAGCACTGTACAAACTAACAACATCACAGGGCTACCCACTGAGCGCTGACCACTAGCCTTGCAAATGTCTTCCTGAATCATTCTGGTATTTGGCACCTGAAGTGTGAGGGAATTTGTGGTCTCTGGAAATGGAGAACAGGAACCTGGTAAAGCTGTCAATTTTGAAGGATTCTGAGACCATGAAATACAGATGCAAGAAAACAGAACTATAGAAAAGCTTTGGTGAACCTGTTACCTGTATCAATGTTGGCCATGGTTATGAAAGGAAATTAGATTGTAAGTTCCTTCAAGTGTATACCTATTTGATACAGGTACTTTAATTATGGAAGGAAATAAAACCTTCACTTCACAAAGGAAAAGAAAAACTGTCTTCTCTAGCTGTCTTTCAATAAGTAATTGTTGAATGAGGGCAGAGAAGGATAGTTATACTCCTTAAAGAGTAATTTAGCTAAACTTTGCATTTGTGTTGGTTTCTTCAGAAAAGCATTTTCCCAGTGGAAAAAAGGTTTAGAGCTGAATCAGAATACCTGGATCTTAATTCTGAAACGTCTATGTTTAACCTTTAATATGTCACAATATGTCTCTTAGACTCAGTGCATTCTGTATAAATCATTTATGAAAATATAATGGCCCATGGACTAGTGTATCATTTGGGAAAAAAATCCAGCCTTAACAAAGAAGCAGAGTGAGAGCAATCCTACGGCCCTGCAATCCCCAAGAGAAAAGTTTACTTCAGGCCCATAAGGTCACCTTTATGAGGATGTTCCTTGCATCTAGGAAGTGTGTAGCAAACTGTATCCATCTCTATGGGAACTGATAACTAAAATGTGAAGGATGCTTATGACAAAATACCCTGCAGCAGTTAGATGGCAATTAGAGCTACACAGAGAAATGTGGGTAGACATTTAAAACATTGTCTTGAGTAATTAAATAAGACACAGAACAAGATCATAGAGCAATACCATGTTAGCTAATTAAAATCACACTTGTGGGAAACAACTGGTATGTCCCTCAAAGTTCAACACCTGTCTGAGGATATATTCAAAACACACTAGAGGGACTGGGGTTGGGGCTCAGTGGCAGAGAGCTTGCCTAGCATGTGTGAGGCACTGGGTTCAATCCTTAGCATTGCACACAAAAATAAAATAAAGGCACACTGTCCATCTACAAATACAAAGAAAAATTTTTAAATAAAATTTAAAAATACGAGAGAGGATACCTGTGAAAGTGAAGATTGATAAAAATGCAACATAAAATAGGAGCAGGGCCTCATCCAGAACTAGAGATGAGAATGTGGCACAGACAGTCCAGCCTAATAGAAACAGCCGTTCTTCATCCTCATGACGGGAATTGTTTTACTCATCCTGCTTACTGTCATGGGGCTTCTTGTTTTCAAATCTTTCTTAGGGAGTTTGGTCTTTTCTAGACTATCCAGCAATGCCATTGAGAAAGCTTAAAGTTCATGTATAGTTTGCAAATAGCCTTCTGTTCTTTAGATTTTTCCAGTCAAATTAAGTATTAAATGTGAATATGAGTTTTTAAACTTCATCCAAATGAATGTTATTTCTTCCAAAGTCTTAGATTCTATCTGTTCTGCCAATACTTGAAACATTTTTGGAAACGTGCGTGTGTGTGTGTGCATGTGTGTGTGCGCGCACGCATGTGTGTTGTGTGCAGAAAGTACTTAAGAATCACTTAAACTTTATATTTTAAAATCTAGCCTTGGGTTATCTGGTTACTACCCACTTCTCCAACTTCATCCCCACCTTGCCCCCAGTGATCAGGTGCTTGTGCCTTCTTTTGGATTTTCCAGTACATGCAACATGTTCTTGCTGGAACCTCTGCACGTCTTTGTGTGGGATGTTCAACCTTCTGGTATTCCTTTTGGGAGTGACCTCCTTCCTGTTGTTCAGACCACACTTGGATATCGTATCCTTAGACAAAGCATTTCTGACCATCCAAACTAAGGAGCCATGTGATGGCTTTCTGTCCCATCATCCTGCTTTTATTTCTTCCTTGAGTCACTATTGCTAGACACCTTCTTGTTTATTCACTGTATCCCCAACTTGAATAAAAGCTGCACATCCTCAGTGCTTAGAAAGGTACCTGTTACATAGTAGGTATTAAAAAAAATGTTGTTAATAAACTGAAGATCATGATCAACTCAGATCTCTGAACCTGAGGACCAAAAACAAACAAACAAACAAATAAATGGAGGGGATTATTGTAGGTTATTTCTCTCTTGTTAATTTGCTTTCTCTTTTGTATCACTTCACTATTTACTTTGCATCACCTATACCTGTTTATACATGTATCTGTTTCTCCAACTAAGTTATGGGCTTCTGAAAAGAAAGAACTACATTTCTAGTTTTTCTATCCCTTAGGGGACTTAGGATAAAACTTTAGGATAAAACTTTGATATTTCGTGTACTAGATACACACACACACACACACATTCACACACACAACATATATAGTTGTGAGATTGAACTGAATCTGAGTGGTATCAATGAAGCGGGGGTGGCAGGGGGAGAGAGAGAGAGAGAGCGAGAAAGCATACAGGAAGTTGGAAAGAAAGAGAACACATTTGTAGACTGTTTGGGTACATATTTTGCCAGTGATTTTTAGACTGATTTTGAGGATCTGCTTACATTTACAAAGTGCAAATTTGGACAAAGATCAAATTTCTCAACTATGTGGTCACAACAGCCTAAATTCTGCAGGACATAAAACAACATGGACAAAATATGATAAGGTCATATACTTATGATGGTACATACCAAATATTCACCATGCTCTGTTCTTTTTACATGAAGAACAATGGCATAAAGGAATTAAAGGGGCTATGGCCACAAAACTCAGGGTTTCCTCCAATATTTAACTGGAATAGGTGGGGCAGATAAGGTTCCTTAATGTCAGACCTCTGTCCTGTTAAATTTTTTTAGCAGTGACCAGCCCAGCATATGGAACATAATGCATAGGGAACAGCTTGCTACATGATGGATTAAATGAAAAAAAAAAAGGAGAAATGAAAAGTAATGAGATTGATTTCTTTATATGACTCATAAGTTGGCTCAGAAGTCATTGGCTCAGAACTCAATTGAAGAGTTCCAAAAATGCAGCATCGTTGACCTAAGTGTGTGGTCACATTTAAAAGCAGAAATGGGATTGCTATCCATCAAGTCACTATCTTCTAGTCTCTCAGGCTAAAAACTTTAGAAGCTCATATGAATCAGCCACACACTTCCCTTCCCTACCTAAGCATTCATTAAAATTTCTGCCAGATTTACTTTGGGCATATCCTCAGCCCCCAATGCCTTGTTGCCTAATTTCTAGACTACAGCCACCAGTCTCTCTCCTCTTTGCACTCAGTCCTCCCCAAACTCATCAAAATGTTTTTCCTGTAACTAATATATTTAAAAGGATGGACTCGGGAGGTTTCAAGCAGAAAGTAACTTGTTCTGTCTTATGATTGTCTCTTTAAAGCTGCTCTCTCAAATCTTTCTTCCCTACTCATGGTTTTCTGGTTACCATCAAGTATTAGAAAGTTCAGTCCAGCTGGGCATGGTGGCACATGCCTGTAATACCCACTACTCAGGAGGCTGAGGCAGAAGAATCACAATTTCAAGGCCAGCTTCAGCAACTTAGTGAGACCCTGTCTCAAAATAAAAATAAATAAAAAGGATTGGGAATGCAGCTTAGTGGTAGAGAGCCCCTGGGACCAATCCATAATACCTAAATAAATAGAGTTCAGTACAATCTCACACCAAAACTTTAATTTCTTTCCCAAGTTCTTCCCTCCATTAGTGTGGACTATACCTGGAAGTACAAACATGGTGAAGAAGGGGTTATGTTCCTTTTCTTCTTTCTGTTTCGCCTCCTCTCGTACAAGCTGTGCTCAGGAGAGAGAGAGAAGTAGAGAAAAAAGAGGCCAGGACTGCTGAGTCTCTCAGTTGTGAGCACAGTGCCTCGGTAGGTAGCAGATCTAATGAGTGTTTCTCTGGTGGGGTGCTTTGCTTGAGGATTTGTTAAAAGACTGTTCCTCTCTTGGACTTCCTACCACAGCATTCTTTTGTCTGAACAATGCCCACTTTAGCTAGGATCTTAAATTTTCCCTCTTATTATCTTTGTTATGAGTGTATCTGGAATGTCCCCCGTGTGTTGAAATCTTGGTCCCCAGTGCTTCATTGTTCAGGGGCAGAGATTTGGGGAATTGATTGGAGCATGAGGGCTCTGACCTCATCAATGGATTGATGCATTGAGGAATTCTTGATTCGATGGCATTACTGGGAGATGATGGAGGCTTCAGGAAGTGGGTCCTAGTTGGAGGAAGTGGGTCACTGGCTGTGCCCTGAAGGGTATTATCTTGTCCCTGGCCCTTTTGATCTCTCTGCTTCCCAGGGGCCATGAAGGGAACTGCTTTCCTCTGCCATGCTTTTCCACCATGGTGTTTCTGCCTCTCTGGTGTAGGCAATGGACTAAATAAAGCCTCTGAAACCATGAACCTAAATAAATCTTTCCTCCTTTAAGTTGTTTTTCTCAGGCATTTAGTAAGAGCAACAAAAACTTGACTGAAAAAAATCTGGATTCCAGCATACCATCCCACATTGTGTTTCTTATGTGGGAATCATCTAGAAGGGCCTCTTAGGTCGAGTATATAAAATGACTCAAGTCTAACTCTCTTTCTCATGTCCACCTGGCACAATCCTCCCCTCTGTTTCTACAAGGGCAGCTTGTTCCTCTTGGGTCTCACTGGCTTTTCTCTGTCGCCTGAGATCTCTAGCGAGCCTTTTACTGAATACATTTTCTCCGGTGAAGTCAGAGGGTAGACTTTGGGTCCCTTCTCTTATGGAATCTGGAGATGTGTGCAAGGCCTAATCATGGCAGGATAAACTCTAGGCCATGTCTTTGCAAGTCCTGCCTAGACGGTCATGAACCGCACAATGTGGAGGTGGGAGCTGGCTGAGGGGACTTCAACCTATTGTTCTCAGCTTTGGAGCCTCAGCCAAAACTCTGGGAGAGGAAGAGGCCTATTTTAACATGCTGTTACATTCCTTTTAAAACATCAGATACTGTTTTGTTTTAAATAACTGTTCCAAGTTTACAGTGCCTGAGTTTTGAAGTTCAGATTGAGAGCAGGCATCTGAAGTAGATCACTGGACCTCCATCATTTTGCAAATGAGAAACCAAAGCCTGGGGAAGTTAACTGACTTAGGGAAAAATCATACAGCTATTAATGACTGGATAGGCCTCGATCCTAGCCTCCAAATCTTGTGTTCTCCCTACCACATTAGCCTGCCTAAAATGTTGCTCATTAAAGGGACAAGACACATTTGCTTCTGAAATAAAACTTCTTGTATATAAGGATCAGATGAAAATAATGACCAATTTTTTCCACATTTTTTATTGTCGCACATAATAGTCGTACATAGTGATGGGATTTGTTGTTACATATTCATACATGCACACAATATAACAATAAAATTTGGTCAGTATCACTCCCCAGCACTTCCATTACAAATGTTAATGATTACTAAAAAGTCTTATGAATTGGATGCTGTGATTATGTGTGATTTTAACATTTTGGCTTATTTTTAAAATTTTCTATGATTATGTGCTTATTTAAATATAAGAAAACAAAACATTTAAAATTATTGTTTAGATATCTATTTCAGAAAATAATTCCATGTATGGGTTTTATCCTCAGCACCATGGGAAAAAACAATAAGTCCTTATAATTGAAAACCACATTTATAAAATTTTTGACAAGTCCTTTGTTGCTCTTACTAAATGCCTGAAGAATAGTAAGTCTCAAGTCCTGGCTCTAGATGACTGTAAAACCTTGAGTTGGTCATTGGACCTCTTTGGGACTCATTTTCTTAAGTGTAAAGTGGGGAGCCTGGAAGATAAAATCTAAGCTGTTTTCCAATTCTGAAATTAAAAATTATTTCTTAATTATTTCTTGCCTTGTGTGCAGACTGAGGTTGTAGCTCAGTGGTAGAGTTATTGCTGAGCATGTGCAAGGCCCTGGCTGGATCTCTACCACTGCAGAGGAGTAGGGGGGAGGTTTGTGGGGAGCCATTAGGAGAACTTGGATGGGAAGTCTCAACACACAAAACTTCATGTACATTTATGACAACAAAGGACCATGACTTTCTGTCATTCTCTACCATGAACTTCCAACCAAGGGAGATCAGCCTTATCAGTTTATCCAAGTTAAACACTTCTACGTTTGCATTTATCCTCTGAGTCTCCATTTCTCAAGTCCCACACCCACGTGAAGTCTCCAATTACTTGTCCCTCATTGGTCCCATTCCGCTTCCAACAGACTGAGTCTCCACTGCAGCATCTAGCTATTAACGTGATGCTCTGCTGTTTACACAGTATGATTCTTGGTGTATTTGATCTTCTTCTCCAGTATTGCAGCCATGTTTGCCATCTCTATTTCCCCTACTCTTGTTTAACATAGTCTGAGCATTCCATATATGTTTGTTAATGAGAAATGTCTGTTGGAAGGAGGAGAATGTGAAAGGTCCAATTAGAGACTCAAGACCTGTGGAGTCCCCAGCTGTCCCTGAAGCAGAGCGCCCTTGACAGATAATCTAGGGTCTGGAGGACAATGAAATTGATTTCTTTTCCTCCAGTTCCTTTTTGGTCTCTCCCCAACCCGGCCCTGGGCAAGGCTGACTCTGGATTGCTTTTTTGTTGCTGTCACATCCTGGAATTGGACCCATGGTTTGAACCTCTTCTGGAAAAAGGATCATGAGTCTCTCCTTACATGCTGGCTCCAGGCCACCTTCCTTGGGCCAGGATCGGGGAATGGAGTCAGCCAGAGCACTAACTATCTGAGGTGTGCTCTGGGCCTCTTGACTGAGAAGGCCAAACACTACTGTCAGCTCTGCTGATTTTCCTTCTCCCTGGGGCTTGGGGAGAAAGGAGTAAGAGTCACCTCTGTTAACACTATCTGGCTGGTTTCATCCATTCTTTCCCATCCCTGCCTCTTCTTCTTCCCATTTATTTGTAAATAAATTCTCCTCTCCCTGGCCACTGTCCCTGGCAGTCTTTCCGATTTTCAGCTTTACTCTTTTTTTAAATATAGATAGACACAATATCTTTATTTTTATTTATTTTTATGTGGTGCTGAGGATCGAACCCAGTGCCTCACGCATGCGAGGCAAGAGCTCCACCACTGAGCCACAGCCCCAGCCCTCAGCTTTACTTTTCACTCCTGTTAGTCATCTCCTCTTCTTCCCACTTAGCTCAGCTCTCACCTGCTCAGTCAGTCTATTTTCTGATTCTAGTCATTTCCATTGTTGTGTTCTGCCCAAAGAACCAACAGGGGACAGGGAAGTAATTGTCATCCTTGTGGTCCACGGGGGAGCCAGGTGATTTCCATACATTTTTCTTGTTTTAAGACAGGAGTCGGGGCTGGGGATGGAGCTCAGTTGGTAGAGTGCTTGCCTTGCATGTACACAGCCCTGGGTTCAATCCCCACCACAGCGCGAGCACACACACACACACACACACACACAAAGACAGGGGTCGCCTTATACCCTGCATCACAGATCTGACTTGAAAGTAGTGGTGATGCTGGTGGTATAAAGCCGCAATATTAGGGAGCAGTTCAAGCCCCCAAAGTAGGCCACACATGCTACACTGCACAGTTTGGAGCTCCCCCACCAGCTCTTCGGAGCACACTGCCTCAAGTCACACATCCAAAGTGAAATGTGGGTGTTTTAATCACTGAAGAGAATCCTTAATACTGCTCCTTCAGCACATAGCTGTCTTTCCCGTGCCAGGAACCGCAGGGAGCCTATTGCTTCCCGTCCTGAACTGGATCCAGAAGCGTTAGGTGAGGCTCAGTACAATTTTCAGTTGTTATCATGCGAGGCCCTTAGAGATGCTTCTCAATTCTAGCAATTAGCCACATAGGGGTCAACCAAGTGTTCTCAGCTCTAATTAACAGCTGTGTTGAATCTGGGACACATACAATTCCTTTGGGCATACACTCTTCAAACAGAACAAAACCAGAGTATCAAGCTCTTTCTTCCTTATCAGAGGCCATGAAGTCTAAAAACCATTGCCGAGGGTATTCTTAATAAAAATGCCAGGAAGCGGAACTACTTTGGAGCACAACATATGGATTTAAAAGCAAAAATATAATCTGAGCTCTATGATGGAATTATCCAGTGGGGCTCGGGAGGCTCCGGGAGCGCTGGGGGTGCTGGGGGAATTAGGTGCCTCCACGCCCAGAGCCAGCTACACCCAGCAGGCTACATGATATCATCACCACACAAATCAAAGGCTTCTCTCTGGCTTCAAAAGGAAAAGGAAAAGGAACAGGAGACTTTGTGTGGGGAGTCCTGCACCGAGCGAGCAGCGAGCGGGAACTATGCTGATGCCTGTTCAAGTTGTTCCCTGGGTATTCTGGCTTCTTGCCCTGCCTGACAGCTGCAGGAGTTCTGTAAGAAATCTGAGGGAGAATTTCCTTTGCAGCCATGACTGAGAACCCAGGATCAAGAGCTTTGCAGACAGAAAAGACATTACCCTTCAACTAGCCCAAGTCATTTATTAGGCTCAACCAGCAGCCGGCAAAAAGCAGGGCAGCTGGCCGTCAGGCCCAGAGTGGAGAAATGTATTTCACTAGGAATAGCCAGTTGGATCTACCTTCACTCACGGAGAGAAATGCACACAGGCACTTAAAACTAAGTATATTTTAACCCTGGAATTTTTCAAATGAATGGCAATGGCCCCAGATCAGTTAAAGTTAGCTTTGTGCTTCATTTACTTTACATCTTTTTCTAAATAGTTTGTGTATACACTTAAAATGTCCCCACATTCCCCTGGCCTCACTCCCCACTCCCATCATGGGGTTGGTATGGATCTTCCTGGGTATCCACAACCAAGTGTGTATATTATTACTGCATGTGGGTGGACCCTAAGCAATGACATCCTTCTCTCTGTTTGGAATGTCTGTAAGCAGTATCATTCTGTACCTCTCCTTTTGCAACATATTTTTATTTCTCTCAAAATGTTTCAGAATCAACCACTTAAAGTAAATACAAATAAATTTAGCACATTCATGTTAACTTCAAAAAGGCATTTTATTATACGATGATATAAAAAGGTATTTATTCATTCCCTTATTGATGAAGTAATTTATTTTGGAGGGAAATCATCAACATCGCTACAATGAATAGTGTTTTGTTTCTCTTGGGGGAACATATGACAGATTTTTTTTTCTCTCTAGGGCAATAGTTCTCAGTTTTGCTCTTGGGATCCTTTATTCTTTTAAAATTATTAAGGTCTCCAAATAGCTTTTGTTTATGTATATTATATCTACTGATATTTATAGTGATCAAAATTGGGAAATTTTAAAACATGTATTAATTCATTTAAACATAGCAATAAATAAACCTACTGTATATTAACACAAATAATGTATTTTAACACAAATAACGTGTTTTTAAATAAAAACACAGCCACATTTTACCACAGGAAAAAATAAGCAAGAAGAGGGCGATTGTTTTGCATTTTTGCAAGTCTCTTTAATGTCTTTGTTAATAGAAGTCAGCTGATTCTCTATCTGCTTCCGTATCCAATCTGTTGCAATATGTTGTCTGGTTGAAATATATGAAGAAACATGGGTTTCACACAGATATGTAGTTGTAAAAGGGAGGAACATTCTACTAAACTCAGATAAATTTGGAAACTAAATCAAAAGTCAGCAAATTTCTTTTTTAAAGAATATTTGTTTTTTAGTTGTAGATGCACACAGTGACTTTATTTTATTTATTTATTTTTAGGTGGTGTTGAGGATTGAACCCAGTGCCTCACACGTGCTAGGCGAGCGCTCTACCATTGAGCCACAACCCCAATCCAGCAAGTTTCTTAAAGGTTACTTGTAATGTGGAATCTGAAATCAAATAAATGTAATTGTACTCTGTTACATGAAACCCACTGATCTTTCTTGGTCATTTGGAAAACATTAGTTCACTGAATTATGCATGTCTTATAAATGTTGACAGATTTCATTATGCAATATCAAAAATGCACATTTATTTATATCACCACAGAGTTAATCATCAAAGTTTTTAAAAATTGGGAAACTATAAAGTTCATGGTGGTGGACACAAATTCTCCAAATTCAAATTTTTTTCTTGAAAGCTGAACATTTATCATTGGCAACAGATGCAGTCAGTCTCTTTCCTTGAAGTGACAGGCTCACTTTGTTCATTTTTTGAGAAAATGCCTGCCAAGTCTGAATAACCATGGTTTGTCAGTCTTTCAAGTAAAATGGTATTCTATGAAAAAAGTGGCTACTTCAGCTCATAGGTCAAAACATTGCACAACTATTTTTCCTTGAGAGAAAAATTCATGCCTTGGTGTGCAGAGTGCTTTTATATACATTTCCCATTTCATTACACAGAATATTAACATTGAAAAGACAGGTACTCAAAAGTGGGTCTGGGATTTAATAAGATTCGTTACTAATTTGATTGCTTCATGTATAAAGTTAAGTAAAATTAAATTATTAGTATCATTATTTTTATTCAAGCACATGACAGTAAAGAATATGATAATGACCCAGAATAGTTTGAAATCTCTACCTTGATTTGTGCTAAAGTACCAACAATTTTACTTATTATTTCTTTCGAATTGGAAAGGCAAATTAAAAATACACCGATAAAGGCAAGTAGTATGAAGTGGAATTGTTGGGACTTAGGAGATAGACAGCTACAACTTCACAAGATAACACTAGATTGCTCTTCAAAGGTATTGAACCCTTTTAGATATCTACTAGCAGTGTATGAGAGTTCCTGTTTCTCCATACTCTGACCAACATGGTACTTGTCTTTTAGCTGAGGTTGTGTGTCCTGATACAGACATTTAAAATCTTAAACCCATTAATATTTACATTATATTCATTAATATTTTCCATTATATAGCCTGTGATATAGAGGTATCCTATCCTTGAGCATGGTTTATATCTCCATTTATTTAGATTTTAAAAAGTTGTCTTAAATAATATTCTTCATAAATGTTTTATTCATCTTTTGTTATATTTAATCTGAGGAACCTTATAGACTTTTTTAATAGAAAATAGAATCTTTTAAAAAAAAATATTATTTAGTTGTCAATGAACCTTTATTTATCTATATGTGGTGCTGAGAATTTAATCCTGTGCCTCATACATGTTAGGCAAGCACTCTACTACTGAGCCACAAACCTAGGCCCAGCAATAGAATCTTTTTTCTTTTTTTGAGAATTTCTTTTCTAGTTGTAGATGGACACAATACCTTTATTTTGTTTATTTATTTTTTATGTGGTGCTGAGGATCAAACCCAGTGCCTCACACATGCTGGGTGAGCACTCTACCACTGAGCCATAACCCCAGCCCCCTGGCAAATAGAATCTTTAACTTCATCTTCCATTCAGTTGTTCTTGGTGTATAATAATGATACTGAATGTTGTATATTTATTTTAAATTTGGAAACCTTACTCAACTTTTTGTATTAGGGTATTTTGGATTTTCTATATAAACAATTATACAATTTATGAATAAAGCCAGTTTTGTTGGAAACTTCTGGTTTTTGGTCTTTGCAGTGGAAGGTTATAAGTCTTCATTCCTGTCCACCAAAGAAAAAGGTTGGACAAACTGAAAATCAACACTTTTAAAAATATTCTTTAGAGAACTGAGGCCGCAGAGCAAACTACTGCCTCATAAATTGAAGGCTCAGAAAGGTGGAAACAGAGAATCCAACTTACCCCAGCAGAGGCCTGGGGGGCCCAGGAGTAGGAACCTCCCTCAGAACCAGTACTGAGGCTGGGAAACAAGGCTGTAATGATGAGTTGTTGGAGGCTTGATGTGGACGTGGGAGAGAATCAAAAACTGTGGCGGGGTCCAGCCTTAGTGGAACCCCTACACTTTCATGAGTTTTACCTCCAGGAGCCCTCTGTATTCTCATGGCGAATAGCAGAGAAATTTCCCCTGTGTTTCTGACAGGGAGAGGCAGATAATAACCCTTCTGAAATATGCCCAGAGCATTTTGTTCTTCCTAGAAAGGTCTGCCCTCAAGAAAGATTATTTATCTGAGCCTAAGTGAGGTTTTACCAAAAATTAAGTAACCAGAGGGAAGGGGAATACCCAGTTCCAGGGCCTACTATCTTTCCACTTGTTGAAGTTGTAGTGAAGGGAAACCCCCCACTCCATCTCCCTCTAGCCTTCCTGTTTCATTTAAAGGAGGCAAAACAAAAATGAAACAAAACCAAGTAACCCTTGTGAAGGTCACAGCCCAGGCACACAGGCTCGCTATAATTCTGAGACCTAATCATAGATCTAACAGACTCCTTCCCCTTTCCCAAAACCCTACCAGCGCTTGAGCCCCTTTATAACACCAGGGAATATGACTGAAGGAATTGTGTGTCTGCATGTGTCAGACACTATTTAAGAAAACCTATTTTAGCGAAACCTAAAGCCAATAGAGGAAACAGTAACAAATCAGAGAAAAATTTAGCCTCTGACATCTACAGCCACAGCAAACTGTAAATACAGCTTACCCTCCTGCCAGATAAATATAAACGCTCCCACTAAAGACCTATTTACTTTAGTTCATTTTATTCGGTATATTAGGTCTGCTTTTCAACAAAATTTATAAATAAGGCATTCTAAAACACACACACACACACACACACCAAAAAAAAAAAAAAACAAACCAGTTCACAGAGACAAAGCAAGCATCAAAACCAGACTCAGATATGGCAGAGATGTTGGGATTGTCAGACAGGAAATTTAAAACAAGTATGATTAATATGTTATTATAGTCTTAAGTCTATAAGTCTAATTCTTACACATTTTACATATGTCTTACACAGGATCCTGATACAATGTTAAGTGGAAGTGGTGGTAACAATCATCCTTTCTTCCCTAAATTTAAAAATGTTTGTAACATTTCGCTACTGACTATAATGTTTGTTGTAGGGTTTTGGGAAATACCTTTTATTTTTTTAAGGTTAGAAAAATCTTCTATTTCTAGTTTAGCTAAGAGTTTTGTGGTTTTAAAAATCATGAATGGTCATAAATTTTATTGATTGCTTTTCCTGTATCCTCTGAGATGATCATCACATGGTCTT
The DNA here is from genome assembly GCF_047511675.1 of Marmota flaviventris. Lineage (NCBI taxonomy): Eukaryota > Metazoa > Chordata > Mammalia > Rodentia > Sciuridae > Marmota > Marmota flaviventris. The sequence continues at coordinate 18,312,526 of NC_092511.1, forward strand.
CCTTCTTTAACTTATTAATGTGTTGAAATGAAATAGATTTTTTTTCTTATAGTATTCATCATTGTGTTTGTATGATAAACCCAGGTTGGTCATGATTTTTAAAAAAATCACATTCCTGGATTTCAATTGCTGTTATTTTGTTTAGGACTTTTTTTTTTTACATTTATGTTTTTAACCAAGATTGATTTATATCTTCCTTTCTTATGCAATCATTGTCTGGTTTTGGTATCAAGGGTATACTAGCCTCATAAAATGAACTTTTCATTTTTGAGTTCATTTTCTGGAAATGAACTTGTTTATAAAATCATATGAACCTCATGTTTTCTTTGCGGTAGATTTGACTATTATTTATTTTCTTTTATGATTATAGGCCTACTATATTTTCCACTTCTCAATGGAAATATATGTATATGTACATAGACATATATGAAACATATATACATATATTTATATAATGTCATTTCATAATTATTGGTGCTAATTGGGTTAAAGCATTTTTTTGTTGTTGTTTTCTAGCACTGTCTCTCTCTCTCTCTTTAGATCAATCAGCCTTACCAGAAATTTGTCTAGAAAACTTATTGATTCTTAGATACTATTATGGTCTAGATATAACAGGTCCCCCAAAAGCACATATGTGAGACAATGCAAGAAAGTTTAGAGGTGAAATGGCTGGGTTATGAGAGCCTTAACCTAATTAGTGTATTAATTCACTCCAATGGATGGTAACTGTAGACAGACAGGGTGCAGCTCAAGGACGCAGGTCACTGGGGGCGTGTCTTTGGGATTTATATTTTCTCCCTCAGTGAGAGCCCTCGAGGCTTCCAGGTGGCCAAGTTCTGAGCTGCATTCCTTCTCCACACTCTTGGTGTGAAGTTCTGCCTCACCTTGGGCCCAGAGCAATGGAGTAAGACCTCTGAAGCCATGAGCACCAAATACATTTTTCCTCCTTTAAGTTACTTGTCATGTATTGTGGTTACCCCGACAAAAAAGCTGATTAAAACAGATACCATCAATTGTAAAATATTTTAAAGATACTGAAACATGGGCTGGGGCTGGGGCGGGGGCTCAGCGGTAGAGCGCTCACCTAGGACGTGTGAGGCCCTGGGTTCGATCCTCAGCACCGCATAAATAAAATAAAGGTATTGTGTTTACCTACAGCTAAAAAAAAAAAAATTAAATTAAAAAAAGATACTAATATGAAAAAAGTATCTAAAAATAGATAAAATATGGTACCTTCTTAGCCCCTCTTCAAAGGATTAGTATTGTTATAGTGTTCATTTATCATATAATGAGTTTCTACTATTATTCTTATTATCCCTTCTTTTTACCTTCTATGATTCATTTTCTAATGTCTAGATTTAGAAACAACTTCTTAATTTTCATTATTTTAAAAAATATACATGTATACCTGAGGTAGTAATTTCTTTCTATCCCATTTGTACTGAGTTTGAGAAGTGATATTTTCATTGCCATTCAGTTTTATGTATTTAACACTTATTATTATTTCTTCTTTGAAGATGGAATTATCAAAGTATGCTTTTAAATTTCCTAACATTAAAAAAATATTTTGGGGGCTGGGGCTATGGCTCATCAGTAGAGCACTTGCCTGGCATGTGTGAGACACTGGGTTTGATTCTCAGTACCACGTATAAATAAATAAAATAAAGGCCTATCAACAACTAAAAAAAATATATTAAAAAATATTTTTGTTATTAATTTCTAACTTCATCACACTGTGTCAAGAAAACATGATCTCTATATAGATTCTTTAATATTTGTTAAGACTTCCTTTATGACATGGCATAAATGATCTTGAAAAATTAATCTTTAATTGTTGAATATAGCATTTTATGTCTGTCCATTGAATTTATTAACTCAGTTATACACATCATCTGTATTTTAAACTAAATTCAAGGATCTTATTTCCCATGCAAAGAATATTAAATTGTTCAAGTGTGATTATGAGTTTATCAATAACTTGACTTTTGTAAAGTTGTTATCCACATATTTTAAGGCTATGAAATGACTGGGTTATGAGAGCTTCTTCACAACTAAATTAATGATTCGTTTATTGAGTATCTATTATATTCCACACATTGTTCAAGAGACAGTGAAAAAGGACTGGGGATGTGGCTCAAGCGGTAGTGCGCTCGCCTGGCATGCGTACGGCCCAGGTTCGATCCTCAGCATCACATACAAACAAAGATATTGTGTCCGCCGAAAACTAAAAAATAAATATTAAAAAAAATTCTCTGTCTCTCTCTAAAAAAAAAAAATTAAAAAAAGAGACAGTAAAAAAAAAAACAGCACTGAACAAAACAAAGACATTTCTTTTATTATTTATGTAACAAATGCTCTTAATCACTAGGAATACTTGTAAATGTTTATATAATAATATTAGTGTACCTGTTTTTTTTTTAAATGTATATTTTCCTAATTTTTTCCAGATGTTTGTCTTCCTAAGCTTATGGCAGGACTTGTTTTTTTGGTGCTAGGGATAGAACCCAGGGCCTCACACCTGTCAGGCAAGCTCTCTACTACTGAGCCACACTCCAGCCCAACTTGACTGTTTTTTAAATCCAGTCTGAGAATCTCTGACTTTTAATCCAGAATGTAATCTTTTTCTTTTATTTTGATCACTTATATACTTGGGTTTTAGTTGTAGGTAGACACAATGTCTTTATTTTATTTTTATGTGGTGCTGAGGTTTGAACCCAGTGCCTCACATGTGCTAGGCGAACACTCTATCATTGAGCCACAACCTCAGCCCATATATTTGGTATTAAAAAAAAAAAAAAAAAATATATATATATATATATATATATTAGTTGTTGATGGACCTTTATTTAATTTATTTATTTATATGTGGTGCTGAGAATCAAGCCCAGTATCTCATACATGCTTGGCAAGTGCTCTACCACAGAGTCCCAGTCCCAGCCCAGATATATTTGATATTAATGTTAGCAAGTTATTTTGTATTTTCTGTTTGTATTTTTTCCTATCATAAATTGTCTTGATTTTTAAAGTCATCTTTTCTTCTCTATTGATTGGGAAGTTATATAATTCTATATTTATACTTTCAGAGGAGTTTTTTTATTATTGTTAATTTTTAATGTGCAATTAATTTAACAATGCTTAAAGTTAATTAAGAATTCTATCCTTTTTCCACACATTCAAGGGCCTTATATTCTTTCATTTGTTTACCTGTCCTCCCATTTGATAAGTTACTCTTGATTGCTACTTTATTTGCACTGTGTTTCTAAATGCTAGTTTTCGATATTTTTATTGTACTTTTTGCAATGAGTATTGGTACACATTTGGTCTATATGTTTACCAATTTATTTCTCAACTGCTTTTTGCATCTCATTTTTTCACTTTGGTTTCAATTTCTTTCTTCTCTTACTCCAGGAAGATCCTCATAGATCTTCCAGTGATAGCCTGTGAGTAATAACCTTATTCTCTATTTCAATGTCTATGTCTGACATTGTCTTTATTTCTCTTTTTTTAAAAGACACTTTAATTCTGAATGTGATTTTAAGTTAAATAGTTATTTTCTCTTCTTCTTTCACGATATTAACCTAGTCTTTAAGATGCTATTACTGGTGCTAAGAAATCTGCTGACAGTCTACTAATTATTCTTACTTGGTAATATGTCCTTTGTCTCTGGTAGCTTTTGAGACTGTAATTTTTGGTATCTTGTATTGTATAGTTTTACCATTGTGTGGAGTGTGTGTGTTTTTTTTCCTGTTGGTTTCTTCAATGTAAGGACTTATTTCTTTCCCTGAGTAAATTTTGACCTCTTATGTTTTTGAACATTGCCTCTCCCTCGGTTTTCTCCCTCAGGAGCTCCTGTTAGAGATGTGTCTCTTACCTTTCTCACACATTTCCCATTCTCTTTAATTCCCTCCCAGTCTGTGGCTTATCTTTCAATCATCTTTACAGAAGTTGTGAGCAGTTTAAAGTTTTTCTTGTTGATTCTTGGCATTAGGGATCGAACCCAGAGTCTGGTGCATGCTCTGCCCTGATCTACACCCCCACCAGAAGTTTTACATCTTGATGATGTCCAATTTATTAATTTTTCCTTTTATGAATCATGCATTTCCTGTCAACTCCTTAATCATTTTAACCTAAATATTGTGGTCTCCTTATGATTTGCTGTTATAACTAGTTTTTAGGATACAGACTCTTTCCATTGTTGTATAAATGAGCTCTCCCTCATGCTGGTTCATGTCTTCTTTGGATAGGGGAGAGAGGGTGTATTTTCTTCATCTTTGTACCCTGAACGGTGGGGGTCACTCTTCTATCAAAGTTTGAAAAATGTTATGGGTCCTAGACTAGTTTGGGGATTAATAGACCTCAAGGACACGAAAATATGGACAATATGTCCTCATTAAGTCAGTCTAGACTTCCTCTTCCCTCACTGGAGATCTTATCCATCTTGTACCAGGTACAGAGCAACTTTGCTACCTCCATTGGGATAACTTGTTTTTTCATTCCTTTGTCATGAACTTATTAGCAAGAGTTAAGCAGGACTTAAGTAAGAGTCCCAGTTCTAAGTCTTTGCCTTTCTCAAGTCTGCAGCCATGTTCATGTTCCATCCCCAGCCTGGGTCCTTACGTCCTTATATCCAGATCCAGTATCCTATTTTCCAGGTTACTATAGTATAACTGGAATTTACTGCTTTGATTTCAGTTCACATTTTTTTTGCCTCTGTAGTTTCCCTTTTCTTCTCCCCGCCTTCTTTCTTTATCTCAGATTTGACTATGTCATTAAATTATTGTATTATTTTATATAGCATTTTAATATATTCATAGTGAGAGTTGGTTCCTATTAGCATAATATCTCATGGAACCAAAACACCCCATGTAAGTATTTTAACATTGCAGGAAGTTACACATAATTTGAGATTTAAAGAATAGAACTTAAGAACAAATAAGAATTGGGGCTGGGTTGTGGCTCGGTGGTAGATCACTTGCCTCCCTTGTGTGAGGCCGAGGGTTCAATCCTCAGTACCACATAAAAATAAATAAATAAATAAAAATAAAGATATTGAGTCTATCTACAACTAAAAAAATATTTTTAAAAAAGAATTGAAAGAAGAATAAGAAAGATAGTGATGTTAAAATGGACAAATGTTTGACAGGGAATCTCCTAATGTTTTCTACCCATTCAGTTATAGGTTTGGATGGAAAGCACCAAGTTTTCTTTGATCTTTCTCATAAGTTTTTCCTCTAGTCCCATTATACCACCCTCAATTTCATAGAATCGCCTTCTTTGATTCCTTGGGATATGCTGAAAGTAAAGCTTTGTCCTTGTCAAGAACTTTTGTTTTCTCCCCCTAGCCCCACCCCGGGATTGAACCCAGGTCCTTATACATGTTAGATGAGAATTCTACTACTGAACTCCACCCACAGCCCTTTCTTAAACTTTATTTTGAGACAAGCTCATGCTGACCTTGAACTTGTGATCCTCCTGCCTCAGCCTGCTTAGTAACTGGGATTACAGGCATACATCACCATGCCTGGCCTGAATTTTGTTTTCTGAAAACTCCTTCTCATACCCTTTCATCCCCCAGTTCCTGAGTTATCATTCTAAACCTCTTCTTCCAACATGACAACTGGCTTCTGATCACCTTGCCACTTCCCACGCTCATCATCTGGCTAGGCTAAACAAGCTTATTAAACAATGGTGATGCTAATTTTATGCACTTAATCCCTAAATCACATGCTATGCTTAGTCCCCCAAAATCTTCATACCAGAAAAGCTAGTATAAAGCTTGTCACTTTATGGGTAGAATTTTGAAAAATGGAAGAAGGGGTTCTATGCAAGAAGAGAATGTGAGAGCTGCCACAACTGAAGTGGACGTAGAAAGGCTGCACTGTAAAGCAAAAGCATTTCTTCATTTTCATACTTAATGCTTTTCAAGTCTGCACACACTTCTACTTCTCTGGTTTAAATCCTCCAAAGGATCCCTATTGCATTTAAAATGAAACTTCAATTTCTTATGGTGGCCTGCAAGTACCTAAACAATCTGGCCCATCTGGTCATCAATATTAGCTCTGTATCTTCCTTTTTAAAAAATATTTATTTTTTTTGGTTGTGATTGGACACAATACCTTTATTTATTTATTTTTATGTGGTGCTGAGGATTGAACCCAGAGCCTTGCACGTGCTAGGCAAGCACTCTACCGCTGAGCCACAACCCCAACCCTGTATCTTCCTTTTGATATGTAGACTCAGTTCATCCTTTATTTCTAGGCATTTTTTGGAGTTTATTTTAATTTTTAAAAATGGTTTGTATGTGTTTACTGAATCCTTATAACTATCTTGTGAGGCAGGTAATATTATCTCCTATTTAATAATTGAGGAAAGTGAAGCACAGAAAAATTAAATTACATGCTCAAGATCACACAGCTTGGAAGTGGCCTAACAAGGATTTGAACACAGGTAGTCTAAGTTTCAAAGTTCAATGTTAACCATTACATTGTTATGGAAAGATATGAGCTATATGCCAATGTATAACAAATTATGCCAAAATGTAGCAGTTTAAAACAATAGACATTTACTATCACACATAATTTATGAAAAGTTTCAGGAATCTGTGTACTTGAGGGGTGTTATGGGGAGGATTGCTGTCAATGCCAGGGCTGTAGTCTTTGAAGACTTGACTGAGGCTAGAGGATCCACTTCCTATGTTATGCATGTGGCTAATCCAAGAAACCTCAGTTGCTTGCCACATGAGCAGCTAGGGACAAGGTTTCCACCTATGTGAGAGATGGGGTGGGGAAGAGAGAGAGATTGATTGAGAGATGAGTCCCTCTGACTTTTATGGCCTAGTCACTAATAAACATTTCATTCTTCATAGTTTCTAGTTGTTCATATGTTGGATCTTCTTTGCTTTCCTCCTATAAGTGTCATTCTGAATCAAATTTAAATAAGTGGATATTATTTCAACCCCAGCACCTACTCAGTGCCTTATAAGCTAGAATGTACCCCAGTCACCAGAACAAAAACAACAACAACAAAAAAAATCAGACATGTTTCATTTTGCTTTCTATGAACCAGTAATCAATAATCTCACAAAATAGCCTAATAAAAATCAGTGGTATCAATTTACAATTAACTACTAAAATAAGGATATTGGATGACAGAAGATTGAATTATGTAGCCAATATCAAAAAGAAAGCTACTTGTAAAATGCAGCCTTAATGGGCTCCTGTGCAGAAATCTTATATTTTTCATTTACTTATCAATGCTGATATTGATCATCATTTCAGCACTCACTGATATTATGTTTACCCTTCATATTTTCTTATCTCTGTAGTACCAGGATGAATCTTTGTGTGCCCTGTAAATTGGTATGTTGCAACTAATACCCAGCTTTTTGAAGTTGGAATCTTTGGGAGGTATTTAAGTCATAAAAACAGGGCCCTCATCAGTGAGTGCCCTCATAAAGAGGCTCCAGAGAGATCCCTCCTGTCTTCCACTATGCGAGATTACAGTGACAAGACAGCCTCACCAGATGTGGAATTTGCCTGCGTCTTGATCTCGGTCTTGGTCTTGATCAAGAGCTTGATCTTGATCTTCCCAACCTCCAGAACTGAGAGAAATTTTAGTTGTTTATAAGCCACCCCATGCAGTTTGTTGTTGCTATAGCAGTTTCAACAACAATGACAATACAGGTTTTCTTCTGGCAGATATTTGTTGCTTTTTCTGTGTTCCCTGGAATTTAGTACAAACTTCTATTGTAGATTGACTACTTGGTCTTTAACACAGTTCAGTTCAGTGGCCTGGAGCAAGGACTCTAAAGTCAGACAGACCTATGTGTTGATTCTCAGCTCTGCCACTTATTAGCTTTGTGACCTCAAGTAAATCCTAGCCTATAAACTTTGTTTTATTTATTTATCAAATGAGGATAATAATTGTGAAAGATGTTTAATCAGATGATGCATGTAAAATGTTTAGTACAATGTCTAACACATGGTAAATATCAATTCTCTGTAGGCACCTCTGTCTGACCTACTGTCTTGTGGTCTCCATGTAAGTCTTAGTAAGTGTGTGTTGAGTGAATTTACAGCTCTGTCTTTTTTCTTAATCAAGAGCCGTATGCCATATTGGCTCACTATCTGTGAGACTCTATAAAAGAAGGCAGACCAAAGAGCCTATCTTGTGCTCATATGATAGGGTATGCTTAGGGGTAAATACTATAGTTATTGCTATTTGTAACTCTTCTCATCTATGGTCTGGAAAATTCCATTGATCTGGATTTTCCCCAAAGTTCTGTACCCATTAAATTTTCTACCTTCTCTTAGGAAGACATGCCTGCAATATTCTGGAATGAGTAATCATTTTTCACTTAAATCCAATTCTATATCTTTATTCCAGAGTACCCTGTTTGCATCTAAAGTTGTTTTGAGAAATATTAAAAAATCAATTATGGACCACATTTTTCTATCCTCTTTAGTTGCTCCAATGTCATATGTCCCATGGAGTTAATTAAGAATTTAATTGGGGGTGGGCTGAGGTTGTGGCTCAGAGGTAGAGCATTCCCCTAGCACGTGTGAGGCCCTGGGTTCAATCCTCAGCACCACATTAAAAAACAAATAAATAAATAAAATAAAGGTATTGTGTTCAACTACAACTAAATACAATAAATAAATATTTAAAAAAATTAATGTGGAAAAATATTCTACCCAGCCAGGAGTGGTGGCTGGTTAGTAACGCAGGAGGCTGAGGCAGGCGGATCACAAGTTCAAGGCCAGCCTCAGCAACTTAGCAAGACCCTAAGCAATTTAGTGAGACCATGTCTCAAAATAAAAAATAAAAAAGGCTGGGGTTGTGGCTCAGTGGTAAAGTATCCCTGAGGTTAATCCCTGGTACCAAAAATAAATAAATAAATACTATAAAGCTGGCCGATTACCAAAAATAAATTAAAAAATAACCTAACCATCTTTACCTTAAACTGACTTCAATAATTCAAATTGTCTATAGCATGTTCATATATTGATATAAACATAGATATAACTATGGCTATGTTGTAGATAAATATGTAGTTGCATATATAGATTAAATAGTCTGGAAGAAGAATATATCTCAAAAAGTCAATAGTGATAATCAGGTGGTGACATGATTATCAGTGCTTATAATTTTCTTTCTACTTCTCAACATAAAGTCTTGTTGATTTTTTTTCTTTCTTCCTTTTTCCTTTTTTTTTTTTCCTTCTTCTTTTTTGGCTGTGCTGGAGTCAAAACTATGGCTTCATGCATGTTAGGCAAGTGCTCTACTACTGAGCCACATCCCCAGCCCTTTTTATTTCTTATTTTGAGACAGGGTCTCACTAAGTTTCCCTGGCTGGCCTCAAACTTGGCATCTTCCTGCTACAACTTTCCAAATAGCTGAGATTGCAGGCATGTGCCACCACACCCAGCTTGAATCAAATTTTAGCTGACATGAATTAGAGTACAGAGTTGACCCTCCATATGCACAGATTCTACATATGTGAATTCAACCAACCTTGGATCAAAAATATTAGGAAAATAAATTACCTCTATTCTGAATAACTATTTGCATAGCAGTTACATTGTATCAGGCATTATAGGTAATTGAGAGATGATTTAAAGCATATGGGAAGATATGCACAGGTTATTTGCAAATACTATACCATTTTATATTTATATGCAAATACTATACCATTTTATATAAGAGACTTGAAAATCCTCAAATTTTGTATCCTGGGAGGGGAGTCTGGGAACTAATCCCCTATAGATACTAAGATATTTTATTTATTTATTATACTAAGGTATCATATTTTTCTTTGCCTCAATGATGAAAAATTTACATTCTTTCCCCCAGACACGCTTAACATAATTTCTGTAAATTAACTGTTGGGCTTTGATTTGTATGTGCAGTTTAAAGACTATTCAGTTTCATAAATTTTCTAGTTCAGTGGGACAATATCACATGTTTACTAGGACACACATGCAGGAGTACTCACAGTGCAATTCATTTGTAACAGCAAAAATTTATGAAGAACTGATGAAAAGGACTGAATAAACTATGGTACATTCCCACTGTAGAGGATTATAGAATGGTGACAATGAATTCACCATAATCACATTATTGATAAACCTTAGCAACATAATGTTGAGCCCAAAGAACAAATCCCAGAGGACTACATATAATAAGTTCAAAAACAAATCTGGTATAATCTAGGCCCTCACATATGTTTAAAAAATAAAAAGGAGAGCAAGGGCATAACAAAAAACAAATTTAAGAGAGCAGTCACTGCTGAGAGGGAAGATTGGAGAATGGCACAGGGAAGGAATAAATAGGTCAATGTAAGTCACAGTGGATTTCGAGCTCTTGGTTGAGAAGTGGTCCTTGAGTAGTTTATTATATTATTATAATACTTTACAAAGTGTGAATCGATTAAATAAGGTTTATGTAAGGAGCAAAGGACCAGTTAGACCCCTTGATTCATGACACACTATTACCATCCATCAAGACTATGATTAATCCAGTTTTGTCCTGAAGTTCATGGAACAATCTTACCATTTATGAAGCCTCCTCTTATACAGGCCTGGTTTTCTTTCCAAAAAGGAGGCAACAAGGATGAATGTGTTTCTATTTGTGTACTCAAGTGTTTCCCTAACCAGGTTTTTAAAAATAAACTTTTAATTTTGGAATAGTTTTTAGATTTATAGAATAGTTACAAAGATAGGTCAGAGAGTTCTTCTAAAATGTCTTCTCCCATTTTCCCTGTTATTAACACTTCAGGTTACTGTGGAACATTTGTCCAACCAAGGAACCAATATTGATACATTATTATTAAACCTGACCAGATTTTAACTTCCCAGTAGCATTTCCCATTTTGCATATGGTCAGTGCTCCACATGTGTTGAATTGAGGAGGAAATAAACTTACTAAATGACTACATTTTCTGCAAAAATAAGCTCCATCTTTCAAGATGATTTATAATTTGTTCTAAGCAGCTTTAGCTGCTTTGAGATAGGATCCAGAGCTAAGTTGGGTTTAATGTTCTTAAAAGTCATTGTTTTTGAATTATTTACCAGTGTTCTCATTAGAATGAGTACAGGAAGCCAAGTGCTGAACTGGGTAATTTTTTTTTTCTTCCTTGTGTTTCTTTTCTAAATCAGGTCACAGAAAATGGATGCTATTTCTTTAAATAATATAACCAAGCTGATCCCTGGATTACAATTAGGTTACGTAACTTGCTTATGAGCTGCTTTTCATTAAGACTTGCAGTGGGCAATGGGGCTTTACGTTTCAGAGCAAAGCTGGGGAGAAAAATCCTGCTAAAAGCCAGAACACATGCGGAGTCAGCGGCAGAGACTGCAATAACTTCAGCACGGGATTGAGTTCAGTGTAGGCGGCTCCTTTTCTCTCTAAATCCTTAAAACATCCTTTGTCCTACCAAAGTCTTTGGTTCCAAATACTTCTAAAACACACATGCTGAGGGCCCACACTGAAGCAAGATTGGGGTGGCCAGTCCTTGGGAGGCTGAGCAATCAGGAGCTCTCCAGGGAGGACATTATCAAGTTTCTGCAGAACCATGGCTCAGTTTCATTTCTTGCAGAACACAAATTACTAGGAAACATTTTAAAGATATGGCCAAGGGAGGTAAGGAAAATCTTAGTTCCTCACCATAGCCATATCTTTGCAAATAAGCATTTAAGTGGGTTCAGTAAATAAAAAAGAAGGTACCAGATCAAGTATAAAATGAGAAGCTTGGTGTTGAACCCAAAGAAATGAAATCAGAAGAGATTCTGGATGAGGGTTCATCAAAACATACAAACAAACATCTCTCTTTTTTAAAAAAATATTTTTTAGTGTTGATGAACCTTTGTTTTATTCATTTATTTATATGTGGTGCTGAGAATTGAACCCAGTGCTTCACACATGTGAGGCAAGCGCTCTACCACTGAGCCACAACCCCAGCCCCAAACATCTCTTAAAAATAGAGTTAAAGCCAACTTCATCCCCCCAAAAGAAGTTATTCATTGCTAATTATACAGAACACTCTTTACGGGATGAGATCATTTTTTAAAACAGTTTTTTAGTTGTCGATGGACCTTTATTTTATTTGTTTATTTATATGTGGTGCTGAGAATCGAACCCAGTGCCTCAAATGTGCTAGGCAAACTCTCTACCACTGAGCTATAGCCCCAGCCCAAGACCATTTTTTAAAAAAAAAAATGTTTTTAGTTGTAGATGGACACAATACCTTTATTTTATTTACTTATATTTTATATGGTGCTGAGGATGGAACCCAGTGCCTCACAGGCTCTAGGCAAGCGCTGAACCACTGAGCCGCAACCCCAGCCCCCAAGACCATTTTTGATACTAATGTTAAAACTACCTCACAAAAGAGGATAACTGTTGGAAATTGAAATTTTACTGGTAGAGTAAATAAGTAGTCAGAGGCTGAGGCAAAGAACTCTTGACAGTAAATAAGCAGAGGAAAGCTTTGCTCTCCAGAGCCTGAACCAGAACAGGCTCAAGGAAAGAAGGAAAAGAGAATGGCAGAATTCTACCAACGACAAAATTCTTTTTGAAATGGAATTATTGTACGGTGACTAAAATAGAAATCAAGGACAACTAAATAAACTTAGAGCCCTTCATACACTTGAGAAAACACTTGTAATTTACTATAGGGGAACAATCAAAAGGATAATTCTTTAAGCAGCTGAGTTCAAGCCATGTCTTGTGATAAGTAGGATCTTTTGTGAATTCCCCAAATTGAGAAGAATATTTTATTTTTAGATATATAAACTATTGGTTAAAGAGAACTTTTTTCTTTTAACTATTGGTTATCTTTCAAAATTTATGTTAACATTTAACTTTCAACTCCCAATACTTACTATTTATAGTTATCTGTTGTTTTTTTTTTTTTAAAGTACTGCAGATTGAACCCAGGATATTGTACTTTCTAGGCAAGTGTTCTACCAATGATCTACATCCCCAGCCCTATAGTTAACTTTTATAAACTTTTTTTTTATAAATAAAATTTAAAGCTTTTTAAAATAAACTTTAACTATTAATACAACCAATAGCGATATGCTTGAATGCAAAGTAGTTCATTAATTCTAATGGTATTGCAGATTAATCTTGGCTTCAACACAGTGCAAAACTTGCCTAAGCCCTGTTGGTTGCTGGGGAGTCTTTGATTCTGTGTGTGTGTCTAATTTACTAATGAATCTTGGTGTCATTTAGGGCTGAACCAAGCACATCTGAACGGGCCTGGCCAATCGTAGCCAGCTGGGGAAGGGCACCCACAGTGTACTGAGCAGGGCTGGAAGAACACCAGCACTGAGATGAGTCAGAGACTCTCAAAGTGTGTAGTGAGTCAGAATCAATGCCCCTCCCATCAGTAGTGGGGAGGAATAAAAGGGGGAGGGGAACCCTAAAAGAAGAGGTATTAAAGGACATACCATGAACCTCCTCCTTGTGACCCTTTGTACCCTGAATATTGAAGACCCTGCCTACTCCTAAGCAAGCACAGACCAGAGACCACAATCTAAGTGATGGCCAGAGGGAATGCTAACCCCAATCCTAGTCCTAACATGATGGACAGCAAGGAAATGGAGCAGTTGGCCAGTGTCTATCACTGGGAAGTGATCACCAGCAAAGCCTCTTAGGGCACCTGCAAGTTATCCTGGAACCTGGAGCCCAGGGTTGGGGGGGTGTGCACCTTGGAAAGCATATGAGCTCTGGTGTCTCAGAAATTTGGGTTTCAATTTACATCCTTCCTCTGTCATTTTATCAGGGTAAATCGCTTAAACTCTGAGCCATTCTTCTCCTTGCTGAAGGTAATAATATCCTATATACTAGGTGGTTGGTTTGGTGGGGTGGAGGGGTGCTAATCACTAAACAGGATTTCATTGTACAGTAGCTGCCCCTTAATCAGTTTCACTTCCCATGGTTTAATGTACTTAAAGGCAACCATAGTCCAAAAATATTAAATATAAATTTCCAGAAATAAACAATTTGTAAGTTCTAAATAGCAAGTCATTCTAATTAGTGTGATGAAATTCACATTCTAGCATTCCATTCTGTCTAGATGTGAATCATTCCTTTATTCAGAGTAACCACACTGTATATGCTACCTGACTTAGTCACTTAATTAATAGCCATCTTGGTTATTGGATTGATTGCTACAATGCTTGTATCCATATAACCCTTAGATAATACTTAATAATGACTCAAAAGTACAAGACAAATATACTTTTGGATATTTCGAAGAAAAGTTGTACAGTGTTTAAGTAAAAGGTGAAAGTTCTTAACCATATCATAGATGTGTGTGTATAGAATAAAACAGAGTATATATAGGGTTCTGTACTATCTGGGGTTTTAGGCAGCCACTGGGAGTTTTGGAACATATCCTGTACAGATAAGTGTGTTGCTTAGCTGAACATGACTTAATATGAAAAAACTACTCAATAAACACTTCCTGAATGGATACTTGAGTGATACCACCACCAGGTCATCCAGCAGGGGCTGTGCTTGACACTTGGTTGACTTGTTTTCTAGGATTCAATTTCTTTAGACCCCGCCCTCCATCCCCCAGTGATTAGGAACTGAGTCTGTTTCCTAATCTAGGAATGTTCTGTGAGGAAAGATCATATAGAGATTACAAAAAGCTGTAAATGTAAATATCTAAAGTATTCAAAAGATCTATTCAAAATCTATAGATGTCTACAACTATCACAAAGATGTCCCTCCCAGTCACCGTGCCACCACTGTAGATCAGCATCTTGGTGGTGAGAGAGTCTAAGGCTCTGAAGTCTAATTTCAGCATTAGTGCTCATTTTTGGAAAACCATCATTCAGCATTCTTTTGACCAAATTTTACTGAAGGCTTCTCCTGTGCAAGGTTTTGTTTTAGGCCCACCCAACAGAAAGAGCTACCTATAAGACACAGAAGCCCTATCTAAAGCTCACAATCTTGTAGAGGGAAATGACTGCACATATGACAGTAGCCCAAAGGCAGGCTGTGGTAAGAAAAGCATGAAGGCAGAGAGCCATGAGACTGTCTTGTTAATTTCTGAAATCCTCACAGGGCCAATTGTTCTGTCATATAAAGAGTAATGATGATAATGGTGGTGGTGGTGATGATGATGATGATGATGATGATGGTGATGTAACCGCAAACATCCAGAGCAGTTACTGTGTACAGAATACTGTCCTAAAGAGCTTCCTGTGTTCCTTGTAAAAAGCGTTTGCTTTTTATGACAGTTCTGTTTGGTTGCCTCTTTTATTAAACTAGATTACAGATGAAGGAATTAAGGTGAAATTTTTCTTTGGAAGATGCTGAAGACATTCATTTCCTTGCCCATCTTAGTTTCAGCATCATATGAAAATTTAGAAACAAAATAGAATTTAAAAATTGGTTTTATTTCTAGATGTTGCCAAAAAGTAGAATCTGAAGGGAAGAAAATGAACATTACTTGAATATCCATTACATATGATTTCATTTATCTTCATTTTATAGGTGAAGGAAGGGAAGGTTAAAGAGTGCCCGTAAATGGAGCCCAAATAGGCCTGACTCCAAGTCCATATTCTTTTCATTCCCTCGGTAGAGCTCTGGCTCTACCTCATACTTCCCATCAAAGTCACTTTTATTTTCTAAACTTTGGTGAAAACGGGGACACAACACCTCCCTTAGAATCATTTAGAAATCATATGACATATTTAAGGTGGTCTACAAAAATGAAACAGATATGGATCTGAGAGCGATTCATACAAATTCAAACGAAGGAGATTATAATGAAGGGTATCAAACCTATGATACAAAAATCACGTGTGTCATTATATCTGTCTGAGCAAAATGCTAGGAACACAGCAGAGTTCTGCTATGGCCTGGGTAAGCCATAGAAGAGTCCATAGAGAAGATGATGTTTGAGCTGAATCTTCAGACTGAGGAGGATTTCGTTAGGTTAAAAAAAGAGGAGGATCCTGTAAAGAGTGGGAACAGCAGAAGGAAATGCATGGGGGTGTGAGCGTGTGTGATATGTCCAGGGCACAGATGGTATAGAGAATGGCCGGAGACCCACATGCCCTGGGGTGGGCGGACAATGAGCCTGGAACGATTGCACCAGATTGAGAGGGCCTTGAATGCCATGCTAAGTCCTTCACACTTAATTTCGCAGGCACTTGGGAGCCACTAAGTTGACTACCCAAAGAATCCGATAAGGACAAAGAGTCTAACG
The DNA here is from genome assembly GCF_047511675.1 of Marmota flaviventris. Classification (NCBI taxonomy): domain Eukaryota; kingdom Metazoa; phylum Chordata; class Mammalia; order Rodentia; family Sciuridae; genus Marmota; species Marmota flaviventris. The sequence goes on from NC_092511.1 coordinate 18,328,754, forward strand.
GGGCCTTTTGCCATTCTGTTCTTGTGATGATCACAAAGTCCCATGTTCAGAACATCACAGTCTGTTGCCATGGAAATAGTAATGGGCCTCACTATGGGAATAAATTATCCTCATCATTATACCTTTCTTCCAAGGAACTCTAAGTGTTTGTTGTATGTGTTTTCTTTTCTTTTCTTTCTTTCTTTTTCTTTTTTTTTTTTAATAGAAACACCAGATGGTGGTTAAGGGAAAGAAGAAAGCCTAAAGAGTCTTGAATTAAAGGAGATTTCAAAGGAATGGAAGGAAAAACACAAGTTGAATTTTGAAAGGTTTAATCAAAACAGATGGCAGAATATCTCAGCCCGAGGGAAGGGAAAAACTGTCTCAGAACCCATCTGATTCGGGAGTTTCTTCACCCTTGTTTCCTGGGTCCCTGTCTGCTCCTCTCTGCAGGCTGACACCTCAAGCTGGTTAATGGGGAAGGAAAGATGTGTGCGTGTGCCTCTGTGTGTGTGTGTGTGTGCGTGTGTGTGCGTGTGTGTGAGTGTGCTCCAGACATAAGAATTAACATTGTTGAAGTGCCTCTTAAATTAACTATAAATATTGATTTATTATGCATGTGATCTTAGCTTTCAGATTAATTTTTTTATTTTTTATTTTATAGTTGTAGGTGGACAGCATGCCTTTATTTAATTAAAGATTGAACCCAGTGCTTTACACATGCTAGGCAAGTACTCCATCACTGAACTGCAGCCCCAGCCCCTCAGATTGACTTTAAAAAATAACCAATAGTTTTATCATCTTCACAAAATTGTCTCTGCTGTTCCACTCTGGGGATAGAAGGAAACTATTATTTTTGTTTATCTAACGTGTACACACTCTCCCACTTCACCCTATTGTAATTTAGTCCTTGGAATAGAATAATCCTATGGGGTAGGCATTGTTATTCATCGTTACAGAAGAAGATGAGGCCCATGGAGACTGCAAATATGACCAAGTCATGTCTAAATGGCAGAGCTCTGATATGAACTCTGGTTAGCTCAGGCTCTTTCCAGAACCTCTGTCACTCTAAAATGGAGAGAGCCTGGGCAAGTTACTCATCCTCTCTAGGTCTCAGTTCCCTGTGTGTGAAAGAGAAGCAAATGCCCACTCAAGCATCTTTCCTTTAGAGGAATGGGCATGGAACAGAGAGGGATCTGGAGAATGGTAACACAATGCATACTTTTGGCTTTCTGTGCTTCTCTGAGGACTTTGAGCCTCTGCCTTGGCAGGCCACCTAAGCTATTTTGAATGTCAAGTTGAGTACTGATATAGTTATTTTGAAAGAAAAATAATCATAATATGCAAAAGTCAGGGAGAAGTTAGGACACTGGGATACTAGAATGGTTCCATTTATACAACAAGGATTTAATGAGTATCTACTAAGTGCCAGGCACTGTGCCATTTGGTGAGGATACTGAAAGGAACAGAACAGACAGGGTTCAGCTATCCTTGAGGGCCTAGAGAAAAAAGGCAGTTGTGCAGAAATTTTTATCTGGAAACTGCATTTAAATGAGGTCTTAGTCATTATCCTCCATGAAATACTATTTCCTAATTTTATGTCTTATTTCTTTGCAAGGAAGTTAGGAAAATTATATTACTCTTAACCTGCTCTAAGAAATGTATCTTGGGCATCGGTCCACATTCCCTAGTCTCCTCACTGGGGATTGTCCTTTCTACATACAATGCTGCTCAGCTTTCTGAATATTTCTGGGGTTTAGATATGAACCCCAAATTAGATGGATCAGGGAAAAACTGCTTGAGTTTGAATCCTTCATCATTCTGCCTTTTATGGACTGCACTACTTCATGGAAATGCACTGCTGGCTGATAACCCAACTGTCTGGCTGCAGATGGTGATGCTACTGTGAGTGGGAGGGGAGGGGGAGGGCGAGGCAGCTGCAGTGGAAGGGAGAAGCAGAATGAGCAGGCAGAGCCCCAGCCCCCAAGTTCAGCTCCTTATCTCAGGATGATCTCAAATGCTTGCAACCAGCATCCAAACAAAAGGGGAAATATTTTTCCATAAAAAGCTGCACCTTTAGGTTTTCATGTGTTTAGCACACCATCTTTTTGAAGTACTTGGTTTTCTCTCCTCACTGACTCTGATTTACCTTTTACAGTTTCATGCACAGCTAAATTTCACTAAAGCTTCGGTGAATTTGGAAGTTTCTTACCCAAGGTCCTTGGGTGTGGGGCTGGCGGCAAAAGAAGAGAACTTTTTGTGAGGAGAAAGCTGAGGTGGAACCAGAGAAGCACATCCTGAATAGGTGATAAGTATCAGGTACTTAGAAAATGAGGGAAAACCATCGTCAGACATGGCTTGGAAAACCTGGAAAAAGCACAATGAGGAGCATTGTTGGGAGCAGAGAAGGGGGGGGGTCAATAGGAACGTGGGAGAGAGGGGCTATTATAGGTGTTTGTTTGTTTGTTTTCAGTTTCAGGGCCAACCCAGGTTCTTTCTAAGGCAAGGACAGAAGAACCTAAAGGAGGATTAGTCATGCTCTGGAAAGGATTTTGGATTTTATTCTAGAAGTTATTGGGTTGGCTTCAAGGGGAAGGAGGAATCCACGATGTCAACTTGAAAAACTGACGGTGTCATTTAGGGAGGTGAAGAACTCTAGATAAGGGTCAAAGTCAAGAGAATCTAAAGAACTAAAAGAAAAAAATTCATTTTGCCTATGTTATGTTGAATTTGGATGCAGGAGTCTGAAATTCAGAAAGATTTGGGTTAGAGTGATGAATTTGGGAGTTGTCAACACATTGATTATTTTTTTCTTTAAATTTTTTTCAGTCGTAGAAGGACCCAATATCTTTATTTTATTTATTTATTTTTATGTGGTGCTTAGGATCAAACACAGTGCCTCACACATGGGAGGCACACTCTACACTGAGCTACAAACCCAGCCCAATACATTGATTTTTTAAAAAATATTTTTTAATTGCCAATGGACATTTATTTATTTATATGCGGTGCTGAAATTTGAACCCAGTGCCTCACACATGCTAGGCAAGGGCTCTACCACTGAGCTACAACCCCAGCCCAATACATTGATTTTTAATGCCATGGAATGAATGTAATCATTCGGGAGAGAGTGTGAAAGTCCTTATTATGATCTACATTTTGAAAGAGAAAAAAATTGAAGCTGGGGAAGGCTGGTAACTTATTAAATATTCCCATTCTGCCACCAGTGAATGATGGAACCAAGATTCAAACCAAAGTCCGCAGTGGGTTTGAAGAGTAGCCATTATTATTGTTATTGTTGTGGCTATTATTTCTTGTTGAGGTTGAGGGCTTGACTCCATTACATTTATGTAAAACCAGCTTAGCATCCTAAGCAGCCCCATAAAAATCCTCTGTGACCATACTCCAGTGCCCTGGGAAACCCCAAGGCTCTACCTCCCACCTGTCATTCTAAATTGCTGGCCTGTCCTGAGAGCTCCAGTTTCTGTTTCTTTGCCCAGCACCTGGTTATTTCTGCTCTTTGCCTAGATCCTCTGGCCAATGCTTCAGTGAGGCTGTCTGGCAGTTTTCCAGCTTTGCCCGTGGATGCTATCTTTTCCTTGACTCCATCAATTACACCCACGGGCCAGTCTTGCCTCATCTCTGAGGCTGGTCCTAGCTTCTAGATCCCTAAAACAAGTATGGTTCCCTGGGTACTTGCTTGTCCAAAAGGAAAGTTCAGGCAATATCCTGTCTCTGTCCATTAAAATATATATCCTTTCCATTAAAAGCACCTGGATATTTTTCTTATGTCTAACTTCTTTTTCCAGATTTAGGCTAATCTAGTAATATATAAATTTCTTTCCATTATCATATATATTCTGAGGCTTCCTTCTTTCTCTTCTCTTCCTTTCTTCCCTTTTAATCTTTAATGCCTTTTAAAAAACATACCTTACCTCCCCCTTCTTGTTTCCAGCTGTCCTTGTTTTTCTTGAAGAACTTCCATCACTTCATGCATATGTACTGCTTTCTTTTACATCAAATTCAATTAGTCCTAGCTTCAACATTTAATAAAATAGTTTAAACATCACCATTATCTTCTGACACCATTACCTCTTCAAAATTCACAAATACTGTTGAGGGAGGGCTAGGTATTTAATCATACTGTTCCTCCATTGCTAAGTGCATGGTGACCTTCAGTGGAATGCACCTATTGGTTATGGATGGTCAACAGATATTCAAATCATCCGGTAGCCACCCTGACCAGCTGTTTAATATTTAAAAGATTCTCCCACCTGGACAAAATATTACTATTTCTATAACGGAGGCATACTGAGAATGACAGCCTTTCAGCTTTAGTAATTAGCTTGAGAATTCACAGAGCCTAAATATCACTTTATAAGATTCTTGGTGGCCTACTGACCTCTACATTTTGTCTGGAAACAGTGTAACGAATAAGGTCAGGAAAATCCAAAATAAGGTTTATTGGCCTTCCTTGCTGAAGGCCTTGCTATAATTTGTATGGATGCTGCTACCCCCTCTCAGAAGGCTGGAATTCTCTGTGCCTTTGTCCAGTGATTCTTAACCAGAGGGAGATCCTTGACCTTGGAGGAAACAGAAGAATCCCCAGGTGCAGGAGAGCAGGTAGTTTGAAAAAGCACATTAAATATTAGAATTTACTTTTATATTTGAAAATCATAAAAGAAGATTTTTCTTTTCTTATGTGAACTAAAGAAAGTGAAGCTAGCATAACAGAAATAATAAGGAGGCCAGAGAGAGGGAATATTTTTCCTGACTCTTGTGAACCAAATTATAACAAAGCATAATCTTATTTTAAAAAAAGTGCTGGTAAGGGGCTGGGCCTAGGGCTCAGTGGTAGTGCACTTGCCTGTCATATGTGAGGCCCTGGGTTCGATTCTCAGTACCACATATAAATAAATAAATGAAATAAAGGTCTATCAACAACTAGAAAAAAAAATTCTGGTGATGACTGTCTATATTGATTTCATGACCCACAGTTAAAACATTTTCCTGAAGTGATAGCTGATAGTGTCCAAGTCTTGGAAAAGGGTGGGATTTTAAAGTTTGTCAAAAGGAAGCATATTTTATTTTTTTAGGAAGCAAGTGACCATGTCCTTGAGATTCAGACCTACCTCCTTCACTTCTCCAGGGTCTCTGCTACATTAGTTTCTTTTATTCCAATTTACATGGACAACAAGTGAAGATACAAAACCACTTTACAACTCAGCACCTGGAAATCTTAGATTATATACTATATGATACAAATTATAGGTATATGGTTCCATGGCTTAAACTTTCCTAACAAACTATTAAGAATTTGATTAGTAAATTATGTCTTTATCTTGTGATTTTTAGTCCTATTACATAACATTTGCCCCCTTTCCCATTCTAAGTGAAGGGCCTGCTTCTTAGCTCTCCTTGCTCACAGAGAGACACAATGCTATTTTCCCTCCTGCTTGCACCTCACCCTCCCATGCAGGATGGGCTACATTTCACTCAGCCTGTTGAAGTCCCAAATGGCAATACTCTCCTGATCACCCCTGAAGACCCATCAACCTCTCTTGCAACTGACCTCTTCTGCTGGCCATACTCTTAGTTTACTTTTTTTTTTTTTTTGAGGGGGGGTGTTCCAGGGATTGAACTCATGGGCACTCAACCACTGAGCCACATCCCCAGCCCTATTTTGTATATTATTTAGAGACAGGGTCTCACTGAGTTGCTTAGCACCTTGCTTTTGCTGAGGCTGGCTTTGAACTCATGATCCTCCTGCCTCAGACTCTTGAGCCACTGAGATTACAGGTGTGCACCACCTCGCCCGGCCTTAGTCTACATTTTAAGTAAACCTTTCCCCAAGAGTGATTCTCTAATCTTTTCTTGTATAGCATGATCCCATACCTCCTCTATTTCTTCCATTCTTCTCTTCCCAAGAAGGAAAGAATCCAGAGCAGGCTTATCCCCTGTTGTGCTCATTGTATAATCATAGTTATTTAATTTAAAATTTTTTGTGTGTGGTACTGGGGATTGAGCTCAGGAGCATTCTACCACTGAGCTATATTATTAATCCTTTTTTAGATTTTAAAATTTTGAGATAGGGTCTTTTTAAAAAAATTAATTATTTATTTTTATGTGGTGCTGAGAATTGAACCCTGGGCCTCACATGTGCTAGGCGAGCACTCTACTGCTGAGCCACAACCCCAGCCCCAGGCCAGGGTCTTTTTTAAAAAAAAATTATATATATAACTTTATTTTATTTATTTGTTTATTTTTA